>NC_134770.1:4236875-4883750 GCF_050436995.1 Anticarsia gemmatalis | reverse complement strand
TGTTGTCCAAAGGAAATATAAAGAAACGAATCGTGGCCACAACGGGACTAACAACAACGATGAAACTCGTTCAACCATTTTTGTTTTAATGTTAAGATCCTAGAACACAGGAGATATTGAGAAAATTTTAAAATTTTATCATATATCATCAATTTTGTTATAATTTGTTATTTAAGAAAATGGCAAATTATAACAAAAAGATTTTGGTAATATCTATTTTCCACTGCAGTTATATTATATTTTTATACAAAACCAAAAAAAAAGAGGCGTTGAATCAATTTAACAATAAAATGAGACATACAACGTATCTTATTTTGGCAATGTATATCTTGTGATTACAATAAATATTATTAATTTTAACAAAAAGATCTTCCACGAATCTTAATTTAAACAAACTAAAAAAATCCAGTCTGAAAATCAGAAGTTTTAGAGAATTTTCTGATTTATATTTAAACGAAATTCACTCTTATTTACGAAACCTCACAGATTTTATAGGTTTCCAAGATTAAAACGCTAAGGAATTGGATCGAGGTTTTGCGGAAGTATAAATTAGACTAAGCTGTAAATTTCCACTTTCGTTTCCGTTTCAAATGCAGGATTTTATTTTATTGAAAGCCATGAACTTTCGGGTTTCCGATTCCGGTAGTTTTAACATTTCATTTCAATGGATCGAATAGTAATTTAGTCGATTGTAAAATGACAAATTGAAAACTTCTGTTTTCAGATTCTTGTGTTTAGTTTATTGAAAAAAAATGTCAATAAGTAAAATACTAAATTGGTATATTCGGTTTTTTTTTAATCAAAATAAATCGTGTAAGTCTAGAAGAAGAATATTATAGCCTATTGTCTATTATAAATAGTAATTAATATATGCGACACATTTCAGTAACATATTTGGGTAGGAATAGTTCAGCGAATAATATTTTACCCAATACTAAACAGCTACTAAAAAACCGACAATTTCACTAAAAACAAGCCCACATAAGTTTCGCACTAAATACCTTTCCTTGCTAATTCCGTGTTCGCGTTATACGTTAATTACGTATGCCTTCATCAAGCTAATGAGTGCTCAATGTAATGAAACCGCACACACTTGCATTGTTTATATACACTTACACACTTACACACGGCTCTTGATGTCTTCCTGTTACACTTTATTCATAGAGTAGTTTCAGTTTATTTAAGGTGTTGCTTCCACTGAGTGTGATAGTTTGTAGGATATTCGATGCGCAAAAACTGCTTGACGGATATTGATGATGTTTTTATATAAAATATTTGATATACTATTGTATCCTATGCCTATCACATGTCACGAATTGATAATATGTACGTATATACGTATTCATTCATTATTTTTTTACGTAAACTAGCTAAACTTTTTTCTTAAACAACCATGATTAATACACCGTGAACCGTACAATGACCGGCTAGCTATCGAAAAAAAATGTATGAAAGATTGATCAACGTCTCTACCGGACATCATAGAAACCATTTTGGCTGTACATTTTAAAGATCAAACTGTTAATACTCGATGGTTCCAATTGTAGAGAATTGCGCTAAGGTTAATTTGGGTAACTTTGAATCATTTGGGTAACATTGATAATGGGAATTTGAACTACTTTCAATTATTTTTTCATATGAAACCAACACAATTGATAAAAGTTTGCAAAACTAAAATAAACCTTTATCAATTGTGTCTGTTTCATATTAAAGTTAAATCAAAGTTACCCAGGTTGACTGTACTGCAAAGTGGTTTTCAAATTGACGTTTATTAGTCAACTGAGATACACGATAAGCAAGGTCGTTATAAATACACTTATAGACGACCAAATAATCTATGATCTTATAATGAAAATAGGTTATTGCAAAATGCCATTAGAGAATACTTTTTTCTTTGTCTTGTCATAACCCACGCTAATGGCGTACTGTTTTCTTCCTCCACTCTACTCTATTAGCCGTCAATGCTATTTTTACTGCCCTTATGTTCATGTCACCTTTGAAAGAACACATTCTAGTATATAAAATACATTCACGTATGATGTCTGAGATAATGGAATCTTTGTTGATACACTGTTGCCAGTATTTTACCTCCGGTTTCTGAGCACATTTCGGTAGTTTATCTATGCAATAGTGTTTTTATTAATGAGTTTTAACGCTATTGAATAGATAAACTACCGCTAAATGTATCTCAGAAAGAATTTAGTAAGACTAACCTCCAGTAGGTTAGTCTTACTAAATTAAAAAAACGTTTATGTTTATGTACCAGTTGATCTGTGTGACTCCGTTCACGTATAAATCGTATTTTTAATAAGTATTAATATTATTAAACTTAATGAGCAGATTCTACGTTTCGAACCTGAGGCAACACATCAATTACTTTTTGAAGTTTTGTGTGTATAAGAAATAACTATCATTTATTCTAACGATGAAAGAAAACATCGTAAAGAATATCTTGCATACCTGAGAATTCTTAAAAACAGTTCTTGAAGGAATGTAAAGTTGGCCAGCGTGTACTCAAAACCTCCTTCTCTAATTTTGGAAGGAGACCCGTACACAGCACTGGGACAGAAGTCTTAAAGTTTATTATTATTTAATTTAATTTATTTGAAATTTAGTAATAATATACCATTCCTGTCTCAAACAAAGGCTAACAATAGTCGTTGTTTATATCCAAAGCTAGCTAAGCGCAATTTAGTACGTACAATTGCGGACAACGCCACGAAACGATCGTTAGTTCGACCGGAGGACTCAGCTTGTTTTAGTTCAAGTACTGACTACAGGAAAGTCCTGATAGGTTTATTTTCAGGCGTATTTTGATTAAGTCTAAGTTTCCTAAGAAAGTCTGGGTTTGCGTTAGTTTTCTGTGCTAGTTATATGCTTTAGTTTTCAATAAATACAACTAATAGTAATAATGCGGATGTTTGTCATAAATATGGATGTTAGTTACCCTTTTTTGAGTGAAATCTGGTAGGTAGTTAGTTAGTTAAAAATCTGGAATGATGTAAAGGAAAATTTATATTGCAGCAGATAATTTTGGATAAAGATCAATAGCATTGTAAATAATAATCTTGTTAACTCCAGTTAAGCCAAGTTTTTCTTGAAAATGGAATTACGTCAGTACTGAACTGGGATACGAACCTACTACCCCCCGATCACAAATTCAATATGCACCTTCGCTATAAGGCCAACCACAGCTTTACTTAATCATCTACCACAACAGACCATGACTAGTAACTAAACAGATCCTTAATCCCTATCTGAAGATACAATATTGAAACCCACAGAATATAATCCTAGATTATCGCTATCTGTCCAAGTAAAGTGTAACAAATAGAAGACAATTTGTCGAACAAAGGGTTATAGGTCTATGATCCCAATTTATTGCTGGGACCTACCCTTTATCTGATACCGAGCGAAGTATCTGTTCGAAAAAATACCTACCTAAGTTTAACTTGAACTGAAATAAATAGGTATTAAGGGCATCCTTCCAGGGCCTAAGAATTTTGGCTCTAGAATCTTGAAAGGATTTTTCTTTCTCCAATAATCCGGTCTCCAAACTCCGGTTTTAATGTATAATATTGAGTTGTATGATTATTGATTATTGGAGGTCAAAAATCGAGAGAAATTGTATCCACCCCGTTTTTATCCAACCTGATCAAACGAAAATAAACGATAAAGTATATAAAATAATTATTTCTCAAAAAACTTGCAATATGTATAATTATATAGATACAAAATAATATATTTTCTAAATTTTATAAGTATCTACTTATCTAACTACCCGCACTAGAGATTACTTATAGAAATCCGTAGCACCATCCAATTAAAAACATCCCCACCTTCCCATATTTTCTTCATAAAATTCTATTAAAACAAGGTTTTCCCAACATCTGCGATCTGTCCCACACGGTAGAGTTAATTGCCCCTTTGTACGTCACAGATTGATGACGCCTATTCATAGAGAAACGTAAAGCTTAAAGGCTTCTAAGAAAAATGGAAATAGAGCACGGGATAGTTTGTACTGTAGGGAATAAAAACGTGAAAAATGGTTGGCTTTGATTTTCTTATTAAAATAGTTCTTTGTTTCTGTCTTTGTTAATGTTACTTAGTTTTTATTTTTTTTAGTTTATATACTCCTGCAATAAAGCGGTAACTGTGTTGACTTTTCAAGTGAAGACTGAAAAGTGAACCTATTCCGTGTGAGACCAAATTGATCACAGTTTTTTTTTTTCAAATTAAAACGCCTGTATAGTCTTCCTTTGGTTTTTATCTTCCATGGTAACCATTATTTCTATCGATATTTATAGTACCTGTATGCTACTATTTATAGCTAAATACGATGTCATATTATTATTATCTTATACATATGTAGGTACATCATATCGTGGTGTGGTTTGGTAGAAAAAAAATCTAATTACTTGTTTGCGTTTCTTACTAATTAATTTTATCTGAAAGTCCTTGAAATTTTCTTTACCCAAAACCCAAACCTTTGAGCCCAATGCTGTTAAATTATTATTTCCTAGTATTTGGATATTTCAAAAGTATTTTTAAAGGTTCTCGATTTCAAAGTAATCACTCGTGCGAGCAATGCTTTAATTAGTCCTGCCGATGGCTGTCCCAGAATTTGCATATTTTCAATAACGATCAAGCTGCTGCAAAGGTTATAATATATCTACAGTCGACGGGTGAAACAGGATATACAATTATTTTACATTTCTGGGAAAATTATTTGTATATATTTCTATGAATTCTATAACAGTTTTAGTATCTAATGTCCGGTTTCCGAGGCACATTTAGCGGTAGCTTATTTATTCAAACTGTCATTTTTACATGAGCTCTCAGAAACCGGAGGTTAGAGGTGGAGAGGATTTCTTTGTTTTTCTCCAATTTTATAACCAACTGTATAGAGATCATATAGGATTTTCTTCAAAATTCAAAACACAGACCAGCCAAATCTATAGAAACTAAAAATAATGCTGATATTGTTAAGTACACATTACACATGCCTTAAATTAATCACCTGAATACCTAGGTTAGATTTAACGATCATTACGTGACTTTTGCCTAGAAGGAATTCTTATAATACGTGGCTACCCATCTTAGAATTGACCTCAGTTGCATTGTCTCTGAGCAGCTCTATCGATCTGGGTACTTTTTTCACTATTACTCATGAATTCTTTTCCCTGGATAAATGCCTCCTATAAAAGTTTCACAATTTCACCGATATTGTTTTGCCAACCACACCTAACATACCAAACAAATATAGCTTAAAATAACAAGCCCATAGAGCCTATTATTGCTTGTAAAATAGTAGAATTAATTGAAATACCTGACGCTATTAGTACAACAACTTTGAACGGGTTTTGGTGGAGTATTTAAATGAACACTTTTATAAAACTGTTTCAATTGGCTCTGATTGGAGTTTTATATTGAAATACAAGAGTAAACAAAATGTTTGTTTTGTTTTAACGCGTTTAAAACGTATTGCGTCTTATTTAATTGGCTAAATTGATTGACTGCAGTTAGTGGGATTTTTTACCTGATACTGTCTTCTTTGGTTTTTTAACTACCCATATGAGAAAAAATGTATGTATGTATGTATGTATGTTCTATCTTGTCCTTTTGTGTCAATTGTTTAATGTTATGTTGTTTCATGTATGGAAAAAATATCTGTAATATTGTTCAAGACACAATAGTTAGAGGTTCGAGATTCTGCTCCTGAGTTATTAATTTATTTTACTACTAGTAATGATTTGTTATATTTCTTGGTGTTTCTTGTGTATTTAATTATGTTTTTTCTTGTTACAGGTAGGGACAAATAAGACGTACATTTCAAAAGTAAAACAAAACAAGGTTTGCAGCTAAAAATGCAGTAAGTTTAACTTTAAAAACCTTTTAACTGTACACTATTTCTATATTAACAACTTTACCTTCATAACCTCAATGAATGCTTTATAATAACACTTATATCATACAATAACTACATTACACGGGTAATTATAAAACTTCGTTAGCACAAATTGTGGCCTCAATAACAAAAATCCTCTCAAGTTTTAAAATTAACTCGAACATATAGGCCACAATGTTCCCGATAAAAATATACAACAATTTTAAACGTTATATGTTCAACAAATTTCGCCTTTATGTCTACGATTAAGTATTAAATAACTTTAGCGAACAAAAATTGGTTTAATCTGAAGTTTTACCACGCAGGTAGTAATCGCTTTATCGCCGACATAATTCGACACAGGGGTGTTTTGTAAGGGTGTGGTTTTACTGATAAAATGTGGATTTAAATAAAATATTATTCTCGCTATTTTTTAACCTTTTGATGTTTAACTGGAGCCTAGATAGTTAAATTATACTATACTATTTCGAGTCATGGAATTTTAATTGAGAACCAAGAACAACCAACTAGCAAATATCACAGTTTTTTGAATTTCATCGCGTTTATCGTTTAATTCACAAACTGTGGTTCGTTAACTTGAATTTTTGGCAATCTAATGTAACAGCACAACATTAACCTATATTTTCATCTTAATTACGTATATTAAACTTACACCATTTCAAAAGTACCAAGACGGAAATCATTCCTTTGCAAAACCCTGTATTTTCTTACCTAATAACAACCTCAATAATCCTTTACAAGACAATTGTTTTAGGACAAATATTACTTCCTTCTTGCACTTAATATGAAAGCATCCTAACCAAGATATCATAATCTTAAATCGCCAAAATTTTCGCCACAAAAATTTCGTCACGTCACATCCAAAGTGGCAATATAATGTCTCCGGGAAACCTCCCGTGGTGTCTTCAGTTTAACAATAAAGTCCAACTTTATGAAAATATAATAGGAGTATATTCAATACTGAAGTTTTGGATATCATATTTTTCAAGTTAAGACTTCATATTGTAGCTTTATGACTTAGATTTTTTAGGATCTTGCAAACTTTTTTAGGAAGGTAAATTGGTAAAAGCAGATGGTTTTGGTAACACAGTGTGTTGTTTAGTGAATTATCAACAGTCCAGGCTCTATACCAAAAATACAATTATAATTGGTCTTATTGAATATGCATTAAGAACCATTAAAATCTGTCATCCCAATATTTGGTCATGATACATTGAAAAAGAAATGTCGGTAAATATTCTTAAAGTTTATATTCGTTATTAAAGTTTATATTGTATTTGCCACAATATATTAAAGTTAACAAACTCTCCGATAGTCACAGAATGTAATCATTTCTTAAAAACCTCAGCAAATTCATCTCCAACATTCGTTTGCCCCAATCCTTTTGGCAAATAACTTCACCAAATACTAAAACAGCACTTAACAATATTACTTTGACATCAAATATATTCGCTCAAGATGGCTTTTGTAATTTCCTGTTGTCCTGTGTATGTATAAAATACACAGAAACACTCAGGAATACACAGGAACACAGGAAAATGTAACTATTTGTAAATGTCGAGAGAGAACATGTGCGTTTTACGTCTCGGGAATATTACGAGTATTTACTTTGCTAAATGTTGAGGAATTTTGTGGACAAATTAAAGGATCTTTTTTGTTTCTTTTGTACTGTTTACAGACGTTTAGGTTTCTGTTTTTGCATACTTAGTTTGTGTGTAACAAATGTAATGTGTGTAGAAAATAAATTGTAAAAATTTTGTACTGTTAGTTCTTACAGGATTATTATGATGAGTGTGTGTCGTAACAGTAAAATTATTGGGTTATTATGTAACAAACTGGCTTAACAGCCAAGTGTGTGGATTTAATTTTGGAATTAACAATTATGTGGTCTATTGAAAGTTAAATCGTACTCGTGTTTCGTATAAAAATATTTTCTGAGTGAAAAATAAAAGAGCCTTCATAAAAAAAAACAATTGTAAATATTGTGTTTAACCTCCTTTTTTATTTTGAAGAAGGTCAAAAATACTACTAACTGCAAAATTTAGTTTTCTGTGAATACGATTCACAGTTCACACAGTGCAAAAGTCACTTTACTCACCACAAAAGTAGCTTTAAAACACACTGCCTCACAGCTTCAACTCCCAGATCCATAATTATGCGCCAACATTCCCTCCCTAAAATTTCTAATAAAACCCACTGCAAAGGTCACCAATTCTCTAATGACTTGACCTCAATAACCAAGCAACAAAGAAACAGCAAGCCAATAAATCTAAAATTCAAATTAAAAATTTAATCCAACAATTTTGGGGACCACAACTCGAGTTAACGACCCTAATAAACGTGATATAATTTTATGAGGACACTCAATCGACGATGGAAAGGGCCATGGTATAAAAAGTATTGGACGAAATATAAAAGAAACATCATCACGATTCTGACTTTAGCTATACAATAATTTACAAAAGTATTTTGAATTTTCTGCTGCAGGATCCAAAAAAAAACATTTAATATGTTCACTTAAAGCGCGATAAATATATCTATACTATACTAATATTATAAAGCTGAAGAGTTTGTTTGTTTGTTTGTTTGTTTGGTTGAACGCGCTAATCTCAGGAACTACTGGTCCGATTTGAAAAATTCTTTCAGTGATAGATAGACCATTTATCGAGGAAGGCTTTAGGCTATATAACATCACGCTACGGCCATTGGGAGCGGAATAGCAACGAAAAGTGTTACAAAAACGGGGAAAATTATGACCCATTCTCTCTTACGTGACGCAAGCGAAGTTGCGCAGGTCAGCTAGTTTTTAATAACATGAAGCACTGTTTTTTATCTTATTATATAATGTATTTATTGACCTTATAACGATTAAGTTATATTTAATAATCATGCAACCCGCTTATTTTAGATAAAAAATACAGATGATATAAAATCATTTGTGAATCCTGGTTTCAAAATTTATAACCGATATGGTCTACAATAACTTTTTTATCTTCAATATTGCATTTAAAACTGTACTCTAATTCTCTCTACAACAACCTCCCTAGCAACAAGGTCTATTATAGTTAGTATAAGAACATTTTATCGAGACCTCCATTAGGTTTTTTCAGGCACTGGACATCAAATCAATCACATTAAAGTACGTTAGACGTCAGTAACAGATCTCTCTCAAGGGCTTTGATAGTGATTGATCTTAGAAAAAATGAGATTTGTCTTGCATTTTCATATTTAAGTACGTTGCAAAGATTTAACTTAGTAAGATGAGATCTTCTGATGAGATGATGATCTTCTTGAATGCTATCGTTAACAAGCAACGATACAAATAATAATAACTACACACTATTAGTCCTGTTATACGCGAAGGCGTAGGTAAAGGTGTCTGAATGAGATACACTCACGGATCGCTGTTTCCAATCTTTGCCCGAGCTTATAGGGGGTGAACCTATTGCCACATATAGGGTGTAATACCAGACTGTGGGCTACTGTTGAGAATATTTTAGTACGAATTAGGAAAGGCCATAAACTCTTTGCCATGAATCGAACCCGAGACCTCATGATCAATAGTTGTACATATTATACATTCTACACACACTATAAGCCCAGGCAACAGATCTTTTTTAATAAAACCGTTTCACCTCCCAAAACCATTTCAAACAAAGATATACATTCACTTTCCCCATCACCATCCACCCTTTGCCATTCGCACATACCCAAAAAGAAAACCGTTTCGCATATCTCCGGGACTCATAACTCTGAACATTGTATCCTCAAATTGGGCAGCATAGAGCATACAAATGGAGGGGCCATTGTAAATTGTCCCTGTAATTGGAAGTGAATCCGTCAAGAACGTGTCTCCGTAATGGGATCTGTCCCATGGATACTATTTGGGTCAAATGCTTTTTGAAGTATTATTGCTCACGTATGTCGTATATGAATTGAAAATTTGTTTTGGGTGGGACATAATAATAATATATTAGGTCGGGATAAAAGTTTTTTCGCATTATAGTATGTCTGAACTTGTAATAAAATCTCTTTGGCTTCAAGAATCACAAATGAGTACACGGTTCATAAGGTTTCTTTCAATGAGCTCGTGAGGTACTCAAATAACGAGCTTTTTTGTGTAGAGAAAAGATTTTATTACAAGTTCATACATACTACCTATATATTATACCTATATATTACGTGTGTGGACAAGGTGAAACACTTCCGCCACAGTTTATAAATTAACTTTATCTTTCAAGATAATTCAATATTGTTTACAGATAGTTTGCTGATAGTATGCCTGAATCAAAAAGTGGAAAAAAATACATAAATAGACTGGAAAGTCGCAGTTTCATACGTTTAAGATTTTTTTCGCTTAGAAAAAACTGCAAGTCAACTGAACCGTAAAGCAAATCAATATGTAGATGAATAGACTCAATTGAACAGCTTTTCCAAATACTTTTAAGATCTTTTCTTTTGGCAGAAGCCAAAGATTGTTTCCATTTATGAAAACGAAAAAAATGAAAAATAGGGAAAATACCTATATATTTGCAATAACTTCTTAACTTTTAAGTTAAACAGAAATACTATAAACCAAAGTAAAAACCAGTAACTAATAACGCAGTTCACTTTCATTACCTGGATATTACAAGCTATCAAGCGAGTTGATATTAGATAGAAGGTTAGGGCGCGGAGTTCCGATAGCTCAACTAATACTGCAGTTACTAAAATTGGATTTTGTGGTTGGCTATTAATAGTTATGGATTAAATTGTGGCTGGAAGGTGAATGCCTTTTCAGTGTCTAGAGATTTTGGTCTTAAGTTTAGGTTTTGGTCTTAATCGAATGTATTTGTTTTGTAACTATAGATGTTTTTTACAAACATTTTCGAGCAGGCGAAGGTTAAATGAAGCGATTGCTTAATTGTGTATGAAAGGTCTTTGACACTGGCTTTACGACTGTTAACTGAATAGACAAAAAGTGGAGCCGGCTTTCACGTGCCGTTCGAAACACGGAAACGCTCAATTTAAATATGCGGTCACCCATCTATAGAATGACCGCGCCATGCGTTGCTTAACCCACTGATCGTTTACCGACCAGTGAGCGTAAGTAGCTATGCGCGCCTCGTTTTCATACTTTATACAAATCTAACTAACTAAATGTTAGCCACCAACCTAAACATATTAAACAGCAAACCTTTTCATTATCAAATTCATAACACAGTCCTGCAAAAAGTCTTAAAGCAATGAGAAAGTAGTATTCCATACATACTACAAGTACAAACACAGCAAAACACTTCTAGGCCGAACTGACAGAATTACCGACATCGCGATAACGATTCACGCACGATCTTCCGTTTGTCTAACTATTAACGGACTTCAGTCACGAAAGTTTCAGTCTAGATATTTATAAGGACAACATACGATGTACTTGAACAGAATATAGATCAAAAATGTCCTATTTTGAAATTTTTGCCGGAATTTTATTTTCTACTTTAGAGAGTTATTTTTAAATTGTAGAGTAATACAATTCTTCTTTGTCGTGTTTATGTCTTTATTTTTACTCGTAAACTGATACGCAAGAAATTGGAGTTAATGAAAAAACACTGCTTTTCATTTACGGGCGCAAAAAAACTTGTTTAAGGAAACGGAATATTATAATTAGGGATCCGACTGCCAATAACGAGGTCCCGGGTTCAAATCGCGGGTTGTGAAAAGTACTATTGATCTTTTCTTATTTATATCAGAACTAGAGGCTGCCCGCGACTTCGTCCGCATAGAAACTCCTCCCGTGTAAATGACGATCCCTCGGGAACTCCGGGATAAAAAGTAGCTTTTGTGTTATTCTGGGCCTTTAGCTACCTATATACCAAATTTAATCGTAATCCGTTCAGTAGTATTTGCGTGAAAGAGTAACAAACATCCATACATACATTCTCACAAACTTTCGCATTTATAATATTAGTAGGATAATTTTCAATAGTAGGAGACTATCGAAACGTAAACTAAACGTGGGTGTATTTAATACACTTCTGCCTACACATTCGTCTATAACAGGCATGATATTATGTATTTTTCAATATCCTATTTTAGAAACTAAAACCTCCACTATCACGATACTCGCAGTTCCCGCTATATACATCCGGATTATGTAAATCTTCACGCATTAAAGTTTTACAGCTCTTTCGGGAATACACTAGATGGCAACATAAATATACTATATAGTCTCGAATATTTATAGTTCAACGTTGTTCGTTATTTATAGCCTTGGTTAGATAAGCAAAACAACGTAATGGCTTGTAGAAATGTTGTTGGCAATAAAAATGTGTTATAGCTTTGGCGAAGTTGGGTGCTGTGATTGTTTTTAAGTTATTTGAACTTGAATTTTGCAATACTTTTTTTAATTTCCGACATTTCACTAATGATTATATTATATTATCAAATAAAATCCTCTCACTCTGTCTGTCTGTCTGTTTGTCTGTTCTTTATAAACTCCAAATCTATTTAACGGAACTTTGTGTGGTTTTCGCTAATAGATAGAGTTATTTTCGAAGCAGATTTTAGTGTATGGCATACTCTATTACAATACTCCGGTGAGGACCGCTTGTAAGCTAAATCATTGAAAACACGTACTTGTAAAATAATTAAGGAATTAATTACATTTAAAGTTTAGTTCAGCTCCTAAAGTAAGTATGTTTATCTCCTTAATAACAAAATATTGGTCAATAAAAATTACAAGAATGTAATTAAATCTTACTGTAAGCTAATTAGAAGCTGACATTAATTATTAAAATTACTAATTTCCGCAATCCAATTAACGTCTTCCTGGAATCCAATTACTTAATTAAATTATAATTTATAATTAGACCACTATATTTACCGAACTTGCTGTAATTCAGGACAGAGACTAGTAAGTTTGGATATTATACTACTGGACACATGGTCTAACTCTCTCTCAATTTGGGAGGAAACCTTTGCCCAGGAGTGGGACAGTAGTTTGTTAATCGAAATATAGCATATCTAAGATACATAAGATATATTACGTATGTTTTATACGTGTTTGTTCGTGTGTTATGTAACCCGAAGGTGTAGATAGTGGTGTATGAAAAACACTGCGTTTCTTCATTTACAACGTTAGTCCCGGGTAATAATAGGATACGGGGCTATTGCCACATATTGGGCACGTCATTAATCTCCAGGCCACTATTGATAAATATTCTAATACTAACTAGAAAAAACTAAGAATCTAATCCCAGACCTCCGGATGCACTACCGATCGCGGCACAGGGGCAGTCTATAAAAGCTTCACCTAAAAATCGAACCCCAGATCTCCTAATGCACTCCTCCTAAAACATGTCAGTCTATAATTCAAGTCAACAGTCTATAATTTTGATAATAATGTTTATAAATTTGGTATTTTATATTAAACGGGTAAAATTACTACTTAAGACAAAATTGACTACCTTCCATACCACGAAGGCAATCAAGTCATATAAAAAAATATCGAAATATTTTGAAATCATTGCGGGCTAATAAGGCAATAAATCACCTCAGGCAGTGAACAGATCCTATTTTCAGGAGCTTCAAAAGAAAGGATCCTATTTACATATGTATAGACCTATCAGGTATCTACTACTTTACCCTACTCGCGTTTCAACTTCAACAAAAAAGATAGACATAAAAGTTATCTGCCTTTTGGACACGCTACACCTAATTTGAAGGAAATAGGTTCCTGTAGTGCGATTCTCTACAGTCGGCACAGTTGAGAACCGAGACTTTGGCATTTAAAATGTACTGCAAAATTAGTTCCTTCGATGCCCGCTAAAGGCATTGATGAGATTTTTATACAACAATTATCGATTACAGGTCGGTTTATAGTCGATAGTAATAGAGACGGGCTACTGTAAAGAGACTATACTAGACTGATTGCTTATGACGTCAGCCTTGGTCTACACGATTTATGTTAATTACAATTTATAATTGTTTTCTTTTCTAAATAAAATATCTTTATAGAGTTGGATATTGTCATCTACATTGGATTACAATTTGCAGGCGACTGATGTTTTTAATTCAAAATTTTTGCAAACCCTTGCATTCAAAGCTCTCTGCTATATGTATATTACTGTTGAAGCTTGGTGAGGTAATTATATTGGTATCGTAACTACCAAAGTTTCGATTAATCATCATCAGTGGTTTCCCCAAAGGATTGAATGGATATGTATGAGCATTATTCGTAGTACTATATTCTATGTGTATGGCAGCATTGGACGAGCGAGCCTACTGCTATGAACTGCTGAAATAATTGTAGTATACAAGCTAAACGTTTGTGTAGCAGCTGTACAAACGTATAGAACCTGGTAGGAAATTTGAAGAAATTGTATTTCAGTAAAGGGAGGCTTTAAAAAGAGCCACACTTATTTTTTTTATTGACGATATGTTTTAGAAAATTGCTTCAAAAGTCCTGTACTAGTATTCGTGTTGAAAAAATATTAGTGTTTGAGCTGAATTTACGAAAAAGCCTTTACGCTCTGATCAATCGGAGATAGATAATGACCATAAAAGCGAGGGAACCTGTAGAGCACAGCTAGCTTTGTTAAGAAATTTGATAGCAGTCTAGACTGAGAGAGAGACTTTTAATATTTTATTATCAAAGCTCTATTCGAAACGCATGCAAATAAGTGCTATAATATCAACCACAAAACGAATCAAAATTATATTATTATCATATAAACATAAAGTTGAAGTTAGCGGCGGCCATTTTGTTTTTATGTGACGTCATATTTCCCATATTCGGCTCGCGATGGATCTAATAATGCTTCATACATAGGAATTCGTGGATCCATTTGAGCTTTATGAGGTATAAAGAATCCAGCTTATAAAAATGAGAATACATTAGATTATTTTTTCTTCGAAATTGGTATAACAAAACAATTTCTTTAAGGCAATTCACATATTAAGAATAATTGACAATTTCGAGTCTTGAATAAAACATTTTGAAGCTCACATTCCAGAAACTATTTTTAATAAAAACTATCAAAAAATTCGATTTGTTCACGCTAACAGTACATACTTCTCTAGAAGAATTCATTTGCCTTGAGCTTTACTAATAGAACAAAAATGTACGATAAACGGACACAGAGTAAAACCAAATGCAACATTTTACAGATCACAACTAAACTTTGTTTGTTATAAAAATTGAATCCGCCATAACCCTCTCTATAATAATGGCGTTATCACTAATTTCAACGACTATCGCTTTAGCCTACTTACTAAGAAAATTATCGAAAAAAATCCGTGTCTTTACATCCAAAATAATACTAAAAGCCTACATTGTCATTACAAATTGCATTTCCCAAATTTTAAGTCGTCTCATTTTTCGTAATTCGACAGTACTTAGTCAAAGCCGGATCGTCCCAAACGGATACTGATTGATGGCAACCCTGACTCTTAAAATCTATGAAACGATCGATCTTTGACGGACAAAAGGGACCTTTTTGTAAAGATAAAACTCTTTTTGTATTCAACTTTGATCTTAAATGAATTTGTATTGAGGACTAGTCTTTTTACTATTGCTAGATCTTAAGACTTTTATCAGTGATTGAATTACTGTAGTATTTTCTTCTATGTATTTTATGTATAGTCTCATAAAGGATAGAAATCGGGGTATATTTATAAGTCTAGCTAGTCGAACATAAAACCTTTTCTTAAATTTCGAGTGAAATATGTACATTTTTTTTATATTCGAACAGATTAACTGTTGTAATTTTATTATACTGCTTACGGTTCAATTATTTAAGCAAGTTCTATTTAAATAAATAGGTATGTTTCTTAATTAATTATATTTTATTTTACGAAAAGTGCTTTCACTTACGGCCTGGCATCTCCTGGCACTTCCTCAGAGGAGACACCTTTTCCTAGCAGTGGGACAAACATAAATAGGTTAACGCTTTCTGTATAAATGATCTCAATAACATACAACCATCAACCAATAAAAGTTAATCGAACCTAAGACTTCAAAAGTTACACTACATCCCACAGGACCAACAAAACTATAAACGTCCAATCATAATTTTTAATGTAAAACCTTTCATTCCCAAGAAAACTCATTTAACGATTTTCAGTATAATCCCCTAAGAAAAGAAAAGCTGATAGTTGAGTCTTTTGAAATTCTATCTTTGCTACTGGAAGAATTCTAATCCCAGTGCGGAACAAAAGATAAAGAAAATAGTTTTGCTAAAGCCGTTCGCTTTAACTGGCTAGATCTGATCAGGAGCTGGTTGCTTTCAACGATTAGTAGTTCACATTACGTAAGTTTAATTGACTTACGTAATGTGAACTACTAATCGTTGATCGAAGAAAGAGGTTATAAAGACAACCTTGTTTTAAATATTTGTTTGTTAGACTAGCACTATAAATGTTGGTTGTAGTCCCAAAAAATGGTATTTATAGGGTACATTATAAGCACAACCAGATTCAAAACTACTTTTCTTAATAACACACTTATATACTGCCTCCGTGGCGCAGTGGTTTAGGTCATCACGCCGCTACCGCTGCAACGGGAAGTCGTGGGACCCACACTTTTTTTTCGGGTCTGGTTGTATTTTGTGTCCGTTGTTCAAGTTTAAGAGCAATTCTTAGTGCGGGAGTTGTCTTTAATATTTTTTTTTGCTCTATGTCACTTTCAACAAACACCATAACCACTTTTTTACATTTAACCACTTTTGACATTTTGGCATTCATAATCTACCAAGATATACCATAATTATCGAAATGCTATCATGATTGATCAAATCATTTTGATTGAAAAGCTTCTCTCTCTTTTATTAACATTTTCAAAAATAAAATGTTCATTACTCACACTGACCGTTCACCGACCCGTTGTTCTAAACTACCCGCATCAACTTTGATACTTTGTTTTTCATACAAAATTGACGAACTTTGCTCTTTTGTAATGTTTTGTTTTAAAATGGACGGTACAAACATGGCGTAGAGTGAATAAATAAACCACTCTAGTTGTTTAGATCAATATTTGATGGACGTACACAAATATATCGACGTTCATCCATTGTTTTTAGTATCAGCTATGTGCGAAACAGATTTAGAATAACTATAGAATTTAATTGGCTCATATGAAAAAGCATAAAATAAGATAATTTGATTATTTTGATCATTTTTTTATACTTTTGCATGTAATTTAATAATATAATACTTGCGAAAGCGTGTCAAGCCAAAGTACATAAGGAGAACTGACAATCATTTGTATGTTCGTAAAAGTTACTCTAGTTTTGTAATTCCATTTGATAGAAATCTTACAATCCCTAGATTTGGGGTATAAAAATTACTTTTCTTTCGATCAAAACCTAGAACCAATTATAACTTATGATGATAGCTTTAGAGTTTCGTCGGTTGGTATACATCAAACATATGACAATCGAACAAAACTTATCTGGGATTACATTTTTTCCAATACCATTTGTTCTTTTCAGATTACGTATGAAACGATGTACGATCAAAATATGACTTCTCGCCAACCGGCTTGGTTTTGATATACGAGTCAGGTGTCAAGTGATCAGTCATAATCCACCATTCCTTGCCGACAAACGCCATATTGTGCCCAATTTTTCTCCTGGAATAGAAATATGCTGCTTTTGTTTGCTTGTAGGTGCAATATTTTATTAATCTCATGAGAATGGCTGTAAATTGACACCGTTTTTATTGAGCTCATTAAAGGGCCGTATAAATGTTGTAAAACAACGGTCTTAGCTCCACAGGCGTGTTGTTGACGCTATCTTGACGTTGACGATATCTTCTGCACTAAGAAACCGGTTCTTAGTGCAGAAGATAGTTTATCAAATAGCGGTTTTTTATATGAGTTTAAACGCTATTTATTAAATAGATAAACTACCGCTAAATGTACCTCAGAAACCGGGGGTAAGACGACGTAATGAGTTGCTTATGGTCTAGTCTTATTTAAGTGTCGTACTTTCAGCAAGTCAAGTCTTTAACTTTTGTCACCTTTATAAAGCAGTTAGCAAGCGTCGACAAAACAGAAAAGTCTCATAAAAAGAAGAATTATAGCACATTATCCTTTGTGTAGGTGTTTTGATTAACGTTTTGAGTAAACTCGGTGATAGAGCCAAATGTTTTAAGATAATATTCGTTACTCAATTTAAATCAGCCGAGCATTTTTTCAAACTATGAATAATGCAGCTGAATACCAGTATTTTACACGGAGCGACTGCCTCTTGGACCTCCATAACCCCTCCAGTAACCTGGGTTGTAACACGATAATTCGCGGTAGAGATTGGTTGTCCGATTTTCAAGCTCCTGGTAACGACTGTTAAAGATCTTTGAAATTGATAGCCAACTACGGAGGAACTCGGTACATAAAACTTGGTCACCCATCCACGGAACAACCTCGGCAACGTTGCTTAACCAGAGAGACCTAACCAAGTGGCTGTTGTGTACTTAGTGACGAGCTCTTCAGTCCAAAAGCGATGGCAATACATAGAAAAGTCTCATAAAAAGAACAATTAAAACACATTATTCTCTGTGTAGATGTTTTGTTTAATGTTTAAAGTAAACTTGGTGACGAAGCAAAATGTTTTCTTTGTCGAGATAATGTTTGTTGTAAAACTTCAAGACGCAAATTGTTTCAGCCTTGAAACTGGTTTTGATTAGCCGAAATAATTAATTTAGGAACCGGCGGTAACTGTTCAAAAATGAAAGGCCTTGAAATATTAAAAAGGGGTTCGGAATTTTTGTGAGATTGTAGCGAGTTGAGTTTTCTAAAAATATTTGAACGGAAGGAATTTACTTTGTCAGCTATGGTTAAATTACGAAGTTTTTCCAACTTTCTATTAGGATTTTTGTAGGGAAATTGGTTAATTTATTAGGCTATGGAATAAAACATAATCTTATATAACATTGTTTGTATTTTAATGCATCTCTGCCTCTATCTTCGGGTATAAGATGCGTGGTATTATGTATCTATAACTGTATGTAGTTTAAATATATTACTATTGATACCTGATACCTTGTCTAGTTTGTGTATCAAATTCTTGTGGCTGTATACCAGCTCTATGGCAATTATCGAGCACTGATATATACCATACTTAAAATATTGTAGCCGATCGCGCTAAATATTGTTAATTATATAGAATGTCATTATTAGCTCAAAACACAGCTTAAACATTCATACCAACCATGGCTTATACCAAAAGCGTCACAGGCCAAGAAACTTTCATCCGCCGTATCCGACGGCACACATCACCCCTCTCGCTCACACTACCTGTGTAAGAAAGAGACGGGACACGCCCCAAATGGATTAACAGAGGAAAGAGGCGAGGAATTATACATGACGTTCTCATCTGTCACTTTTACTGGCAGCCATTTGCTGAATTTATACAGGGTGTTCTGTGTCGCGAAATGTGTGTTCACTTTTGGAACTTATTCCGTATGTACTAGGCCTAATATGAGGGGTCATATTTTTGGGTGAAACGTGTTGACGGGGTAATTTATGGGGTAAAATAAGTGGGTATTTTTATGGGGTAAGTTTTCCTAGTGTTTAGGTGTATGGGTGTTGATTGAAGGTCATTGTTTTTAAGTTTAAGTCTTAAAGCTTGTAGTTTAAATGGTTTTGTATTGTTCCAATGTAGAGCTAATTAATACATAGTTTTGCAATATCACTAAATTTTCAATGAATTTATATTGATTGTTTTCAAAATATCGCTATTACAATGAACCTGTTTATAAAACTAAAATGTGTAAAAGTACCATTCTGCCCAAATTTTTTTTAACTCCCGCACTATGAATTGCTCGCGGGGACTTTTACAAACATACAAGCAACACCTATTATACCTTATACGTGCACAAAATTCTATACAGAAGTAGTCTACTCCAAAAATATATTCTTCTATTTCTATAAATGGATTGTGTGAAAGAATTTCTCGGACCATTTCCGCAACTCGGCAATCAATTAACCAATATCGAAGTAGAAGGCGTTAAACCTTTTAACCGTATTTGCTTTGTAATGCTCAAGTGATTGAACGTTTTATAACGTTCTAAATGTTTCTATGTATTGTTATTTTGAGTATATACATAATATAGATGATATTTGTTGAAAAAAATAGGAATTTACTATTGGAAGAAACAATGCTATGACGAATTAGCGTAGCTTTTTTACTATATTACCTAATAACTTATGTACAATTCTTAGATCATTATGTACCTAATTACTTTGATATAACAATTCTTTTTAATTAATAGATAGAGTGGTTTATATCCATAAAAAAAATAATATCACTGTTAATAAATTACAACTACAACAAAATAATGCTCCACTATGATTCGCATTCGGATAAAAAATATGAAGATATTTTCACAATCGGGATCTTGCTTTTGTTTTACGACAAAGAATGATTCCAAATAGCATAATCAAAATTCACCATTACTATAAAATGCTATACCTATCCCAAGTTTCCCTTCCACATTATGACAGAATACTTATATTTAATACGTAAAACAAAGAACAATAATAAACATACCCGCATAAAACAATAACAAAAACCTTTTCTTCATGTTACATATACTATGATACATATACAATACATATACTATCCAAATAATATGTATTTGACGAAACCCGCGTACGATTGGTACACAAATTTTATTCCGTACCCTTATTGAATTCTACCCAAGGTGTATTGTTTATAGATGTAGGTATTTTATTGTATTGGGGTATATGTATATGGGTATATGTAGAAAGGGTAATAATTTAGATGGAATGGGGTATTTGAGATATGATTTTGTTGAGTACATTTGATGTAATGTGATGAGGTTTCGAGTTTGGTAATAAGAAGACAAATGTTGGGTAAGATTTCTTTACTTGTTTAACTTCGTATTATGATTATAATACAATAAAATATCTGATGTTATTATGGCAATAGGCTCGCTCCAATTACATAGACTTATACACAGGTAATGGGGGTACTTTACACCTTTGCTTACACTTTTAAGTACAAAAGGCGCGATATTATGTATGTATTAATGATTTGATAATATTTTTGATAACGCCGGCGTTCAATGGTACTTCGCTTTTTCTCCAAAATCAAAACGAAAATAATCTAGCTATCTAATATCTGTACAGTTATTTTGGTAGTTTTTGAGATAATTCCCATAATAGTTAATATTGTTAGTATTTTGATAGTTCATAAAAATTAATATCGTATATATTATACATTATTAGGTACGAAACCTGTTAAAGAACCCTTTTATTAACCCTATTTCGTAATTTATTATTCAACATTCAGAACCTATAGACTTCATAACAATCAAAATACAATTAGCAAGAAAATACAGCGTTGGCGAATATTTCGATTTCCGTTCAGGTCGAGTGGCACGCGAGCCTCCATTCCTAGACGCGGCTGAGACCTAGGTATTATTATAAGCACTAACATTAGTCATTCCATTACGACTTATGGTAAAAAGTTTCCTTTATTCGTCTGTGATGTATTGGGGTTAAAGTATGTATGTGGGGAATGGTAGTGGTTGTGAAAGGATTTTATTTTTTTGCTGAAAAGATCTCTTATAGACATTGAATTACTCCAGTATGAAATATCGAATTTAGTAAATTTGTGTTTTGTTTTAAGAAGTATAATCTATAGCGGTCTAGTAATAGTAATATTATCATTAGTTGGAAATTATTAAAGAGCTTTACTTGAAAAATAAAATAAATAAATAAACTCTACAATATGGATTTATAATAATAATAATAATAAGCCCGCAGGGCACCTCGAGGCGAGGTGACGGGGAGTAGCGACCCCGCGGTACCTGAGTGCTCCAGGGGGAAGTCACCCTTCCTCATCTCCGGCTTGCCTTAGTTGGCTGGTCGGAGTGAAAACTGACGAGGAAGCGGTCCCCCGCCTCTGGCTTGCCTTCATTGGCCGTCCAGAGTGGAGTCGCGAGAGCAGAGCTCCCACTCTGTTCGGAGGGCGGATGCTGAGCGTAAGTGGCTAGTGGGCCAGTGATGCCGGACCCTCAGGGAGCAAGTGATCTGAGTTTAACGTCCAGCGAGGCCTCTCCGTCCTTCAGCCGCTCACGTCCCTGTTGCCCCCTTGTTGCATTCTGAGCGACTAGTTTGGGGGGCCCAGTTTGTGAGTTGGCGAGTCTCCGCCTGCCATTTATACGTGTTTTACATTGTTATAGGCAGGCGCCATAGTCCCCGTAGATACATAGTTTTCCAGTCCATCAGCACCCCATCCCCATAGCCCGAGTAGTTTTTTCCCATTAGTTTTGCCATAGTTCCGCACAGTCCGGTGATTGTCCTTGGGTGCATTTTATAGTGTAAACAGGGATAATCACCGGATTGTGACACCACACATTATTGATAGATTAAAGCTGTCTAAAAAGGGCCTCTACGTGTTGGCTTCGGCCCCACGCATGCCTTCCAAATGTCCGGGACTCCATAGTCCCGAGATATACAAAAGACATACATAATAATAATAATAACATTTATTTCAGACTTTGTCCATATTCTTGTTAGTAACAATGTTCTTAGTCTAATGTTAGTAAAAATACAAATACAAGTACACATAAGTCAGGCGCTTGCTCTCGTGTGGAGGCCTATCCAGTGTGCCAACAGTACCGAGTCCCAGCGGCCGGCACACGTCGTCAGCATGGTGCTGGGGCTGCTGCGCACCCGGGCTAGCATCGAGGCACAGCGCTTGCGTATGATCGCATGGAAGCCGTCCACGTGCGCCTCCGCGAACATGCCACTCGCGCTACAGTAGCGCGGCAGCCCCATCAACACCCTGAACGCATTATTATACTGTATACGCAGAGCGCTGTACGTCCCCTGCGTGTAATTGGCCCACAGACTGCACGTGTAGAAGGTCTGACAGAATGCCCTAAATAGTGTGACCTTCACTTGTTCAGTACAACGTGCGAATCTGCGAGCCAACATATTACAGCGGATACACAGCGCCCTACGTTCTCTCTCCATATCCATGTTGTCTTTAAGGTCTTCAGTGACCCAATGGCCCAGATACTTGAAATGAGTGACTCTGTTTAAAGGTGTACCGTAGAGTGAGACGGGTGGTATATCTGAGTAATCTTTTTTGGGAGCTCTAAAAACCATAACCTCACTTTTCTTAACATTGTATCTGAGCCCATGGGCCTCCGCATACCTTTCACATATTCGAAGTAACTTGCGCAACGCTCCGATTGAAGGGCTGAGCAGCACCATGTCATCTGCGTAGCTAATATTGTTAACACAAATTCCCTCGATATGACATCCAATTCCTGTGCTGCTCAGCTCTCCAATCAGGCGGTCAATATACAAATTAAAACACAAACGATAATAACGTAAACATTTTGGGGGGTAAATATCCATATTAAATGTATCATTGAAAACAAACATTAATTTCATAATTTTTAAACTCTCGCGTTGCATGTTTAATGAATAATAGAATACGGGAATTAACGCGAACACGCATTTTACTTTAAAATGCCCAGTCAGCCTGCGCCCACGGCGAGCGCAACCTGCGCCGAAACGTTAGGCATTTTAAGGTAGAATGCGTGTTCGCGTTAATTCCCGTATTCTATTATTCATTAAACATTAATTTGTAGGTACAATAAAACCTCGTAAGAGTAAAATGAATAATAGTAGAAAATCCAATAATAAATTCACTATTATTAAAATAGTTTCTATAATATAGTTGAGAACGTGAACAAATACAAGCATTATTCTCGTACTCAAGTTTCATACGACAGAAACTAATCTCTAACCGAAGTCATACATATTACCAACTTTATAAAAGCACTCAAAGTTGTGGAACTTATAAGTGCAATATAACCTGCACTTTGCAAGAAATAACTTAATACTCGGGTTGAACTTTAGTCAGGTTTCCCCTTTGAGTACTCAGAATTCTACAATTAGTATGTTATTGAACCGTTTTACAATGAAATGTTTAATTAAAGGGAATATATTATGAGCTAGGAACGGGAGGGTTTTATTTTTCGTAATGGATGAGACTACAATAAATGTGGTCAATAAAGAGCTGATAACATACCATTGAAATATGAGTTGGGATAAGGTATATCTAAGCAATCTTATTAGGTACTAGACTAAATCTGTAGGTTTTGTATTGATAGATCTATCGTTATTTATTGATAAGTTGTGGATGATAAGGGGAGTTGTGGATTTGTGATTTGTTACACGAAGCTCAAAAATAATCTCTGCTCTAATTGTAACAAAAATACGATTATTCAATCAATAAAAAATATTCATTCGCAGTAACTGTTGTGGAGTAAAGTCTCTATGTTAAGATTTTTTATTCTCATGATACCTAGAAATGTACCAAAATTCTTAAGTTTAATTTACTTATTTAGTTTAAATTGTTGTAGGCTGCTGTTAAACTAGTACTTATTCCTAAGAATTTACTAAAATTAATTTCTATTGTTCATTAAGCTTGAAGTGTTAAAGTAATTCTATTTCGTCTGACTATTACGAACTATTTTCATTCTACATAATAATTAAGTTTTAGTTATTATTTACACCGTTACATTTAAGGTCATTAACCTTAGTCTGTATGGCCTCTGAAGTAGCAGAAACAGCTTTTGCTTGTTTCAACGGGGTCTGAAATTCTCATTTATTCGTCATGTCTGGATTATTTTGTTACAAATAACATCATATCCATTATTATACCCGAAAGTGTAGGCAGAGTTGTACGTATAACGTTTCAGCATTTACAATGTTAGTCCTATGTAATAGGTAAATGGCATAAGGCTTGACCCCTGCAAGCCTAATGTCATTTAGCGAACACATTAACAAGTTCCGGGCTGCCAATTCAAACAATCGAATATATAATCTAGAAAAAATACAAAAAATCATATAGATCACTGATACTTTATAATTTAACCTAATATTAAGACAAAATTTCAAACACAATTTCGTTCACAAAAAGCTCTATTCGCCACTATTTTGACCATACAATGTAACAAAACAGTGAAACACAATAGCCAACACGGCCTGAGAACACGGCATTCATCTTACTTAACACGTTTGCACGCTATCCGCGAATCTTGTAATGTAGCGTTTATGTAAAGAGCTGTTTAGACTAGTACGACTAACGATTAGGGTGTGAGGTAGTCGAAGTTGAACTTAGAACAACCTTTTGAGGAGAAAAATCAGGCTTTCGATAAAAAATATTTGAGCAGAATTTTATAAATCATCATTGGTAGAAGATTTTTCTAACTTAGCTATAAAAATGTCACGAAACACGGCTTCACTTTTAGATATCTATAGTCTATACTAATCTATACTAATATTATAAAGCTGAAGAGTTTGTTTGTTTGATTGTTTGTTTGTTTGTTTGAAGGCGCTAATCTCGGTAACTACTGGTCCGATTTGAAAAATTCTTTCAGTGTTAGATAGTCCATTTATCGAGGAAGGCTATAGGCTATATATCATTACGCTATAACCTATAGGAGCAGAGTACCAGTGAAAAATGCTACAAAAACGGGGAAAATTATGATTCTCTCATGTGATGCAAGCGAAGTTGCGCGGGTCAGCTAGTCATCATTAAAATCACAATGCGGAGGGTATCAAACGGTGTTTTTTTTTCTTACAAAATACTCGTTTATTGTTAAAGATGGTGTAGTATAGAAATAAAACACTATTTTTAGCTAATAATATAATCAACTTCTATGTTTCAATTCTTTCAAACATACAATATTAATTTACGTACTTAAAATCACAGACAATCTAATCAACAAAATACCTACATACTTCCTCCGACCTTGTGAATGTAAAACCGTCTTAACCGGGTGAATTTTTAAAGGCTCTACGTTTTGATTACGAAGGGAAGTGAATACTTAGTTCACGAGCGTTTCGTTTGAACGTGAATAAATTATCTTTGGCTTTTACTAACTGTTTATTTGATGCGAATTGCTGAATACCAGTTAAGTTTAGAGGTTACTGACTCTTTTACAGTAATGGAAGCTAGTGATTGTAAAGCTCAATTTTCTGGTCGAAATAAATCGATAAAATGTATAATTGTAATGCAACGGGTCTGAAACGCGATTGAAAATTTAAGGATACGATATTTTATTTGTATACCCGACGTTTAAAACCCGTTGCTTTTTAATATTAAGTGTAAAAGTAGTGACAGTTTAAAATCGAAAATTTTTTTATAAAGAATTTGATTGATTGCAGAATTAATTAATAATTAATTCCAGTTTTTATAAAGGCAACATTCAACATACGTATTAAAATTTTTCGTTTCCGAAAAATAGTCATAGGTGTCTTAAATTTTTGATAAAATAAACGAATTATTTCATTTAAATTAATGAAATAATTCGTTTATTTTATCAAAAATGTCTAACTCCAATAAACAAAGATTTTTAACAGTAAGTCCCAAAATATAAAAAATTGAGTTCTATTTCTGTCAGCAACAAACTTGATCTGTAATTGTCAAGTACAAACTGAACAAGGACTGAAACGGCCTTCTAAATAGTTTTCATTAGTAAACTATTGATTTGACAAACTTTACTCAAACTGTCTATTGTTGCTAGGGGCCTTTATTAGTCACGAGTATTAATCATATTATTGGTTAGTTGTGATAAAGATGTTCGCAAGCATTTTGGTAAGCTTACAAACTAATAATGCTACAGAAGCCCTTTGTTTGATTCCTATGCCAAGTCTAGAGGCTTTCACTTTTCACTATTTAAAGTATTGGTTTAATTTTCCGGTGCAAGTGAAAGTTATTACACTTATTTCCTTATTAAAATCTGTAATTGATTGTTTAGTAACATTACGCCGAAGCTTTATTTAGAGGTGTATAAAACACAGTTTTGAACAAAGATTACATAGAGACTACTCATACAAATCTATTTATGAATTTTAATCTTCAAATAGGACACTAAAACTGAGTTAGTATAATAAAATACCTTACGGTATGTTCATTGACCTTATCCTATATTGTAAACGATTCTATAGACTTACCTTATTTCCCCAAAACCTTTTACAAAACCATAAAGATCACATTTTTCCTCCCCGTAAGTATAGCAAAAAAGGCTTTTTTCCACATACCGGCTTAGTTTCGATCTCACCTACAATCAAGGAACATTTATCACGCGGCTGAAAAGCTAAGCCTTCAGGCTTCGCGGCCGCTACGAAGTAATCTACCGAGGAATTGAGAAACAAAAAGTAGTATGTGTAATGGTATTGTTTGGTAAATGAGACCTTTTGGTATGTTTAACCTGGTAAAGTCAAACGTGGTTACGGTGCTTATTTGCCTAACCGTTCCGAAGATGGGTTCGATTCTATCTAAGAAAAATATTTGAGTGACGAAAAATTTTATTTTTGCTTTGTTATGTATAAGTTAAATGTCATTGATAACCAAAGTATCGAGGAAAATAGTATTTATAAGTTTGTTGGTAACCTGTAGTACGAAATTTCGCATCTATGCTTGAAACCAGATAACTATTTGCAAGAGCGTCAACAATTATAATTATTTTCATAATAATTATAATATATAAAACAAATTAACCGGAATACGCCATTTTAAATTTACCATGATCCACCCTAATATATCCAAAACTATTTTGTAGTAAAGTTCTAGATTATATTATACATGAACAATTTCATTAGAAAAATCCTATTCAAATAGAACTAATTTCATTATTCAACTTCTACATATGAAAGAAATAGCAAATCACCTAACATTAGGTAACAAAACCTGCGTACAAATATGTTGTGTAAAAGATTTATTAATACGCGACGTTGACTCGCATTATTTACTTTGTGCCTTTCATTATTTAGGTATTAACTAGTTGATGACAGGTAAATACCTGTATGATGAAGGCTTTTTATTAAACCAATGTAAATTTTTCTATTGTTTACTTGTAAAATATCAATTTGCGTACATAATTTTACTTATTTTTTACCGCCTGTACTCATGACTACGGAATAAGAGTAAGATTTAACGAGAATATTTCGTCGAAGTTACGTTGAAATAGAAATTAAAAACAAAACAATACTTTGTTTCATCCGAGAATCGACCCTGAGACCAATTATTATCAGCAATCCTATGCGCCATCAGTAAAACAGAAGCAGTTTCTACGAACTTTAGGTACCAGGTATTTTTATTCGTAAATAAATAAACATTAACATTATTGAATAACTCACACAGATACAAAACAAATATACATTCATATCTTTAAACATAATATGCATTAAACATAAAATAGTAATATACTTATTACATACATACATAATAATATGTACATACATATTCCTAGATTAATCAACACGAAACAAAGCTTCATTTGTCGAGTATTACCAGAACATCACAATAGGGCTTACGCGAAGCTAATCTAAGTCCTAACAAGAACATACATACGTGTAGTCTAGGAATTAGGCTAGACTTATCTAAATCCTAGCAGATTATACGTCAACGACACAATGGTTGGTATTTAGATGTAAGCTAACATTTACCAAATTATATTAAAAATAATAAACATGGTAGTTTACTAATTTGTATGCTGAAAATTGCATTTAAAGCTTAACAAAACTTTCTTTGTTGTAGTAACAAGTTTTTTTTTCAGATTTACCAACGTTAGTTACAACCTTCTGAAATAGCAGAATATGTCTAACTAAGGTACCTACTGTTAATCGAGACCAAGAATCAGAGTGAACCGAAAGCAAAATAAGTGTGTTAAAGCGATAACTGAGAAGTAGGTGTGTTTCTACGAACAAGAGGGACGCTATGCCAACGGGTCAAAAAAATGTTTTTGAGCTAATCGGGCTGTAGTTTTCTTAAGAAATAGATGCGTCAGAAATATAATTTTAGATATTGACTAGCTGACTCGGCAAACGTTGTTTTGCCATATAAATAAAAAAATGGTCACTTAGGGACACGAAAAATAGATGTTGGCCGATTCCCAGACCTACTCAATATGTTCACAAAATTTCATCAAAATCGGTCAAGCCGTTTCGGAGGAGTATGGCGACGAAAACTGTGACGCGAGAATTTTATATATTATATCACAGAAAATAAGACACAACAAAAGCGACATAACATCAACACATTACACATTTAAAGGAAGCGCCGATCGATTGTTACGTTTCGACCCCCCGAGGTCACGCGTGTCAAGGTCAGCGGCCACACCCTCGCCTTCGAGGTAGGAAACCAGCCCTTCAACTGCTAATGCCTTAGATTTATCTGAGACCATAACTTTTACTTAAACAAGACACCTTTTGTAGAATATAAATGAGAATCGATGAGAAAGTTTTATTTCGTGTGGTTGTTTTTTTTACGCTTTTGGTGCGAATTTACTAAACCAACTTGTTTATACTTGTTGTGAAGATATTTTTATCTAATTATTTAGCTTACTTTTGTCCACTGTTGCGCATGTAGCCCGTAAGATAAGATAATATAGGTAGGCCCTTCAGTACGCCTTTTTAACGTCCTCGCACTTGTCTCATCCAAGTCCTACATCATATTTATTATACTATTTTATTTTAACAATTATAAATATAAGGCTAAAATGTCGATTTGATCACCCTTTTTCACACAGCGCTAACCATTTTCCTTTTGAACAGCTTCGCCAGAAATACAATTCATTATCTTTATTACTCAAGGTCATCTAAATCAGTTAAGCAATTCCTTTACTTTAAAATAAAAACAAAACTTAGATTTTTACTTCCCTTTTTTTACGTTTCCAAATTAAACACTAGCGGGTAAAAGGTAACAATAATAAAACGGTGAGCGAACATTAAAAGAGCATTTTCATGTAGCGTTACGTTAGCGTGCTTGTTTTGTACAACAAAATGCTATTCACTTGTATTAAAACAATGAACATCAAGCTTTGTGTTCATTTATATGTACACAGCTTTATGTACTACGATTATGTGTATTTCAGATTGTAATTCTGAGACCTTTGCCCATTGCCCAACAATGTTAAACAAAAAAAAATCTGAATAGGTACAAATATTTTTTCTTTCGTTTTCAAAAGTCATACAATTTATTTACTCGGAACTAGCCAATTGTAAAAAAGTAATCAAAAGTGTGCTCAAACCTTTAACACTAATATGTACGCCAACTTTTGAAATCTGCTTCTGTGGTGCTGTCGGTAGCATATCCAACTGCTGATCATGATCATCGCGTTGAGAGTTTGATTCCTGGGTTGTGCAAAGTCGTTACTAATTTATATTAGAATATGTCTCAATAGTAGCCCGGAGTTTACGAGCCCAGTTTGGTAAAGTTCCCGGAAAATAGCAATAGGCTTGCTCTCCATTACATGGGTTCAACATTGTTTGTGAAATGTGAGTGTATTTCAGACTCCTCTGCCCACACCTTCGGGTATGATAGGCGAAATATTTTTGAAGTATGTAGGTATCTATTTGCCCGCTATTACATGTACTAACACTGCTAATCGAAAAACGTGAGTGTATTTCAGTCACCTCTGCCTACACTTTAAATTAAATTTAAATATTCTGTATGTATGTTTATATCTATTGCAAATGACTCCGGTGTAATAATAAGAAAATATTAAACCAAAATCCTAACTACATTACATTATGTCTGTTATCAATATATTCACATAAAATTAGCAATCGACTCACGTTGGAACATATTCCGTTTCTGTATTGCAAGGAATTACATACAAGTGTCGATAATGGCTGGTTTATGTTAATGAATCTATTGGGAATAGGAAATTAAGGTAAAAGGAACAGGTAAGTTTGCTACTTACGCTTTGATAGTAACGAAATGGCGACGCCTTTAGTAAGACTTTAATACCACTATGAGAATGTGTAAATATATGTATATCCACAAAATAATGGTCTGTTAGCGTGAAAATCGAATCTACCTCAAGATCAAATTTTGATACAATAAATGTCGTGATAGTATTAAAAAAGTAGGGATGGTTGGGCTATATTACCTACTTATTCGTACAAAATTGTTTTATTTTGAGCAAGGTTCTGACTCCAAAACTGTGGTCTCAATCTACAATAGTTCTTTTTCTAATACTGATATTTCGCAGGGAACTATAAGAGCGGAGTACCAGTGAAAACTGTTACAAAAAATATTTATGTACACTCACATGACCACATTTTTATTTATTTGTAAACCTTTTTCTCAACCTAATTTTCCTCCTTTATTATTTAAACACCTACTTCATATAATCTCTGCATCACCCCAAGGTAGACTGGCAAAAAATGCCTTTGGCATTAAGTCCGCCTTTGTACAAATTTTGTATAAGAAGTTTTTAAATAAATAAATAAATAAAAACGGGGAAAATTATGACCTATTCTCTCTTAAGTGACGCAAGCGAAGTTGCGCGAATCATAGCAAATATACGTCATAGGACAACAGACATGCAAAATATGAACCCCTATCCAAAACCACCCCCTAAATCAACACGTAAACTAAACATAATAATCCTTGACGCAACTAAACAGCCTCGCCTCATTTCGGCGCAATACCTTGAAAGCCTTTTACCGTAACCGTATTACTAGCGCCACCTAGCGGCAGTAATCGAGTTGATGCATCCACTATCTATTGTGTATCAAAATGTTTAGTCATCAGGGTTGGCGATTAACGAGAGAGAACAATATAATTGAAGAGAATAGGAGTTAAAAACAAGCGATGTTTACATGTCTCAATTTTAACAGCAAAAGAAATAACTTAAGCTACAAACATGGAATCAATATATTCTAAAAAATAAATAATTATTCAGAACCGTGAATAAACTTATTTGCTAAGGCTATTCTCTACTGTTGTTAGTTTTCAGTTTAGCATATCATAGCAGTGCCATTTTATTATTCTAATCTCTAATTGTTTTCATAATTTCTTAGTATTATTGTATTCTTTTAAACTGCATAGAAAACATATAGTGGAACATTGAGAAAAATAAGTAAGAGCACTTAAATACTTGACATTAAGCCTAAAGTACGTTCCCACTATAGACTAATGTTTTAAAGGCAAAAGATTTTATAATAATTGTATGTATGGTTGTTACTCAACCACATACTGCTACTCATGCGAACAAAGTCGCTAACAATAGTTCTTCTAACGCTGCCAAGTTTTTACTTTATACCGTGGCAGCCCTACATATAGGATACATTACGTTAGCATAGATATTGTAGTTGAGTGATCAAACGTTCGGTAAAGCACTTGAACTATTGCAAACTAAATTATACTAATAACTGAACTAACTTCGATATTGTTACTTGTTTTGGTATATGATTATACGTCCATTGTATCTAGTTAGTTCAAGGTTTCTATCGCTACAGATGTGTGTACCGCATTTTATGCGGTGTAAAATTTTAGTGATATTGGATACTGTTGTAAAGTTTCTATTACCTTATGATGGTCAGTTATGTGGAAACATAAATAGTGCTTGAGTGTTAGGTCGAATATTGAATTATTAATTCTGAACTGATTAAGGAAGAATAAAAGAACTATTGACTCAATATGAAACGAAAAGAAAAAATAAAAGAGAGGTCATATTGTAATTCTTTCACGTCTATCTCACGAAGTTATGCTCCACATTAAAAATTCTGCACTTGATGTTAATTGAATGTGTCATACTAGGCTTTCTTGCTGGTTTTCATTATATGTTAATGAGGGACATGGGCAAAGATTTAAACATTGAATCGAGTTGCCATGATGCGGTTTAATTTTAGAATTTTACGCTTTATTGTAATTTTCACAGACTTTTCTTTAACTACGAAACATCTTAGAAAGGAATAATAAAATAAATATACCTCTCTCAGTTCCTTATTCTCCAAAAACATTTGTTTTTACCATGACAAGCTGTCAGACCATTGGTTATCGTACAACAATAACGTTTTCCTCCGTGTATTGTTACGCGAAAGGAATACACAACAGATACCGTTCCGTCTTTCTTTCCGCTGTATCATCAGAATTGCGTTACAAGGAAGAAAGCAATGATAGGAATACTAATGATAGGGGAGTTGGTGCTGGTGAAATTATTTTTTTATATAACATTTTTTATAGATTTTTTTAAGGGCACAAGGCTATTTTTGGATCCAATTAGAGCTTTAGCGTTGAATAATAAGATTGAATTAAATAATTCACTTGCTCTAACGGTGAAGTAAAATATCATAATGAAACTTTGCGTGCCTAAAATTTGTTTAATACATTTATTGAGGGCTTGCAAAGTTCCCAACCCGCACTTGGCCAGCGTGGTGGACTCAAGGCCTAACCCCTCTCTCGTTTGGGAAGAGAACCTTGCCTTGCAGCGGGGCAATAATGGTTTAAAAAAATGAAATTATACGTCTAGTAAGGAAACTAAAATAATGAACAATCAAAAAGTTATGACTGAAAATTCTGTGTTAATATAATCCAGCAATGGAAAATTAAAGTGTTTTTGCAATTTAAATCTATACTTTTGGAAATGTGCTACATATCAAGTACAATAAAATTGATCGTGGAAAGGCCTTGGCCCAACTATAGGACGAAAAATAGGATAACAAATAGTTTTTCTACGTAGAAAATCTTTACAACCCTAAATAAAGTTTTACTATCTTTTATAACACCTTATAACCCCAATTATGAGCAAAAATACAAAGATTTACGTGCAATAACAGGGTCGTAAATAATTGCGTGCGACGGTAACGGGAATTCATTAGGTGGCTGTACAAGAGAGCTGTCAGTGCCGCCGGTATCATAACTGAGATGTTCTATAACGCTGTAGGGAGACACTGAGTTGGGGAAAGGAGATAGCGAAGTGACATTTATATTATGTTACGTATTTGGAAGAAGATGTTAGCTGATAATTCTTTTTCATAATGTACATATGTATCCGTAGGTATAAGTATATGTTTTAAGGGAATTTATAATTTATAATTAACATAAAGAAAAGGAAATTTGTTTTTTGCTACGTGAGGTTCATTGTATATATTACAAAATGGTAAAAGGTATTTCTCAATTGGGTTATGCATATATTTTGCTACGGTCTGTAATGATTTTCTGACGTCACGAAGTAAATTTGACTGGTTTAGTTGCAATTTTATGATGTAATATCTATTGCATTAATCGTAGCACTTTTTGTACTTCAATAACATAAATAAAACAATCACTTTGAGTTAGAAAAGGATCTTTAATTCGCACAGCTTTTCCGTACTACAAAATTAATAAAACGCGAAATTAAAACGTAATTTGCGGCTTGACACACAAAACGTACGTGCCTCAAATTTTGAACGAATTAAATTAAATAAAATGTAGAGTTTTACTCAAATCTGACCGCTCAAAGTGATTTATATCGTGGTTGTTGACATTTGAGGCAATGTATTTGATTTATTTTTAAACTGTTGATTTTTTTGCACTCCGGTGTTACTGGCTTCAAATAAATATTGTTTTGTTTAAGGGTAGTTCGTTACCTGTGGTAAAACGCGGTGTAAAAATCTGCTATAATGGTCAATGTAGTTTATATAAAAATTGCATTACAAAAAAAATACCAACCAAATTGACAACCTCTTTTGTAAGTCGCTTAACAAGAAAAGGAATTAAAAACCGGCTTATTGAAAAAAAATATATGACTGGAAATTCAAAATCATACCAAAATTCTTACATCAAATTCTAGTCAATTATCGGTCACTACAACCAACAACAATTTATTATGCATTATTTACAATCTGTAAATTGTTTGCCAGAAATATGTAAAACTTCATCTTATTTTTTCTTTATAACATAGACTTAAAAAAATAAAAACTGTATTATTATTAGGCCTTTGCCCAGCAGTGGGACAGTACGGGCTAACAAAAAAAATAATAATAATTGGTAGTAATAAATAAAGCAAAATAAAAATATCCCACCAATAATGTCATCAGAGACCCACTAGTCCCCGACAGGACGCCACCATCGACAACTCATAACTCACGGATAGGCGCGATTAAACGCACGTGATTTACGACCTCACCCTCTATACAGACTATACAGTATATATACAGGGTGGTGCCGTGTAAAGAAATACATTTTTCATACTTTTCACTCAATTACGCGGAACGAGAAATGTTTGTTTGATACAGAAAGGGATTGGATGTGATTTTATGAAAAATATGATGAACTTTTTTGTATATTGTTGAGTTTTTGTATGAAATATTATGTGTGTGAAACAGCTATTTGTCTTGTTTCTTGTGTGTAATATTATGTGTCTGTATTACTTGTTAACAAAATATGAATTACTGTTGAACTAATTACTAATAAACCCTGATCCATACATGTATGAAACTGAATTTAATATGTGTGTGTTTTCTATTGTTATTCTGTTGTTGAGTTTTTGTATGAAATATCGTGACGTGTGTGAAATACCTATTTGTCTTGTTTCTTGTGTGTTAAATTATGTGCCTGTATTACCTGTTAACAAAGTATGAATATTTGTGTGTATGTATGTATTACTGTTGAACAAATGACTAATATTCCATGTTCCATTCATGTATGAAACTGAATTTAATGTGTGTGTATTCTATTGTTTTTCTTTTTCTTGATGAAATTGTACATGTTTGAAACTTATTTTAATACATGTGCGTGTTTTTTATTGTTGCTCTGTTCTTGAGTTTTTGTATGAAATATTATGTGTGTTAAATACCTATTTGCCTTGTTTCTTGTGTGTAATATTGTGTCTGTATTACTTGTTAACAAAATATCAATAATTCTGTGTATGTATGTATGTATTACTGTTGAACTAATTACTAATATACCCTGATCCATACATGTATGAAACTGAATTTAATGTGTGTGTGTATTCTATTGTTATTCTGTTGTTGAGTTTTTGTTTGAAATATTGTGTGTGAAATATCTATTTGTCTTGTTTCTTGTGTGTAATATTATGTGTCTGTATTACTTGTTAACAAAATATGAATAATTGTATGTATTACTACTGAACTAATTACTAATGTGCCTTGTTCCATACGTGTATGAAACTGATTTTGATATGTGTGTGTTTTCTATTCTTACCTTTACCTTCGTTTTTTGGTGAAATTATACATGTATAAAACTGATTTTAATATTTGTGTGTCTGTGTGTTTTGTATTGTTATTTTGTGTTTTGTTGAAATTATACATGTACGAAACTGATTTTAATGTGTGTTAGTGTTTTCTATTGCTATTCTGTTTCTTAACGAAATTATACATGAATGAAACTGATTTTAATGTGTGTTTGTGTTTGCTATACTGTTTCTTGATGAAATTATACATGTATGAAACTTTTTTTAATACGTGCCGTGTTGTTTATTGTTATTGTTTTTGATAAAAGTTTTTGTTGTGTACTGTGTCGTGAATTGATTGTGAATTACGTAATACCTTTGTTTCAGAAATTTACATCTCATGTATTTTGACTTGTTAATGTTTACTGTGTACCACATTGTCGTAATGTGACGCTGTAATCCTGTGTTTGTGTTACTAAAATGTCTGTTTATCTATTGTTATAAACATAATACATATTTATGTGTAACCTATTTTCTTAAATGTCTGTAAATCTACTAAAAGCTGTGTATGTCTTCCATTGTTACCTTTGCCTCTTGATGAAATTTTCTATGTATGAAATTTATTTTAATACGTGTGCATGTGTGTTTTCTATTGCTATTCTGTTTCTTGATGAAATTATACATGTATGAAACTGATTTTAATACGTGTGCGTGTTTTTATTGTTAACCTGTTTCTTGATGAAATTATACATGTCTGAAACTGATTTTAATGTGTGTGTCTTTTTTATTGTTATTCTGTTTTTTGATGAAATTATTCATGTATGAAATTGATTTTAATGTGTGTGATTTCTATTGTTAATCTGTTTCTTGATGAAATTATACATGTATTAAACTGATTTTAATGTGTGTTTGTATTTTCTATTGCTATTCTGTTTCTTGATGAAATTATACATGTATGAAACTGATTTTAATGTGTTGTGTGTTTGCTATACTGTTTCTTGATAAAATTAAACATGTATGAAACTGATTTTAATGTGTGTTTGTGTTTTCTATTGCTATTCTGTTTCTTAATGAAATTAAACATGTATGAAACTTATTTTAATACGTGTGCATGTTTTTTATTGTTCTTCTGTTGTTGAGTTTTTGTATGAAATATTTGAAATATTATGTGTGTGAAATACCTATTTGTCTTGTTTCTTGTGTGTAATATTTTGTGTTTGTATTACCTGTTAACAAAATTGTGTTGTATTGTATGTATTACTATTGAACTATTTACTAATATACCTTGTTCCATTCATGTATGAAACTGATTTTAATGTGTGTGTGTTTCCTATTCTTACCTTTACCTTCGTTTCTTGATTAAATTATACATGTATGAAACTAATTTTATTATTTGTGTGTGTGTTTTCTATTGTTATTCTGTTTATTGATGAAATTGTACATGTATGAAACTGAATTTAATGTGTGTTTATGTTTTCTATTGTTGTTCTGTTTTTTGATGAAATTATACATGTATGAAACTGATTTTAATGTGTGTATGTCTTCTATTGTTACCTTTGTTTCTTGATAAAATTATATTATGTATGAAACTTATTTTAATACGTGTGCGTGTTTTTATTGCCATTCTGTTGTTGAGTTCTTGTATGAAATATTATGTGTGTGAAATACCTATTTGTCTTGTTTCTTGTGTGTTATATTATGTGTCTATATTATCTGTTAACAACATTTTAATAATCGTATACGTGAACTAATTACTAATATGCCTTGTTCCATATTCGTATAAAACTGATTTTAATGTGTGTATGTCTTTCATTGTTACCTTTGTCTCTTGATGAAATTATCCATGTATGAAATTTATTTTAATGTGTGTTTGTGTTTTCTATTGTTATTCTGTTTGTTGATGAAATTATACATGTATGAAACTGACTTTAATGTGTGTGTGTTTTCTATTGCTATTCTGTTTCTGAATGAAATTATACATGTATGAAATTGATTTTAATGTGTGTGTTTCCTATGGTTATTCTGTTACTTGGTGAAATTATACATGTATGAAATTGATTTTAATGTGTGTGTGTGTGTTTCCTATTCTTACCTTTACCTTCGTTTCTTGTTGAAATTATACATGTATGAAACTCATTTTAATGTGTGTGTCTTTTCTATTGCTATTCTGTTTCTTGATGAAATTATACATGTATGAAACTGATATTAATACGTGTGGGTGTTTTTTATTGTTATTATGTTTTTTGCTGAAATTATTAATTGTTGTGTACTGTGTCACTAAGTGATTGTTAATTACCTAATACCTTTGTTTCAGAAATTTACATCTCACGTATTTTGACTTGTTAATATTTGCTGTATATTGTTGTAATCTAACCCTGTAATCCTGTTTTTGTGTTTCTAAAATGTCTGAACCTATTTCTATAAAGATTATGTTTATGTGTAACCTATTTTCTTAAATGTCTGTAAATCTACTAAAAGCTGTGTATGTCTTCCATTGTTACCTTAGCCTCTTGATGAAATTTTCCATGTATGAAATTTATTTTAATACGTGTGCATGTCTGTTTTCTATTGCTATTCTGTTTCTTGATGAAATTATACATGTATGAAACTAATTTAATATTTTTGTGTGTGTTTTCTATTGTTATTCTGTTTCCAGGTGAAATTATACATGTATTTAACTTATTTTAATACGTATGCGTGTTTTTATTGTTAACCTGATTTTTTGATGAAAGTGTTTGTTGTGTACTGTGTCGTAAATTGATTGTTAACTGCCAATACCTTTGTTTCAGAAATTTCCATCTCATGTATTCTGACTTGTTAATATTTACTGTGAACCATATTGTTGTAATGCAACGCTGTTATCCTGTGTTTGTGTTATTAAAATGTCTATGTCTCTTTTCCTATAAAAACAATGTTTATGACGTGTAACCTATTTTCTTAAATGTCGGTAAATCTATAAAACCATTGTATGAAATGTAAATCTCGCTTCATACAACTGTCTGCTCGTTTAACAGATTGTTCCATACTTGTATGAAACTTACACTAACAACATAAATAAAACTTTTGTTGCACTAATCATACAATACACCCATTCAAACTTCCAAATGGATGAAATGCATTACCAACTTTAACTGTATGTCTTGAACTGTCCGCTTAACGTAACATTTGGAAGCTAGCCACAATAGTAAAGAAACTCTGCAATGTATGAATTAGCCATAATTCATTCCTTTAACTAAATTATCACATAGTCAAAACGACTTAAGTACAGTTCCATTCAAAGCAATTTAAATCGTAACTTCTAATTATTAAAGTCTATAATGCTGCGACAAAAATGTTTAACTTATGTAATTTTTGTTGAGTCAGAGTGCATTTATCATGCGACAATTTTTCACTGCAATACTGAAATTTTCTTTAAGATTAAAATGTCAGTTTCTTTGAAGGATTGCTTAAGTATGTGAAGGTGATTTATATTAGAAATTCGTGAAGCAAACATAGTTTGAAATTGCTTATAAGCTGCTTCGTGACTGACAAAATGAAAATTTATTACATTCGGAGGTTTGAAAAACATTTACACAATACATCGTAATTTAATCTATGGGGGAGGCCTTTGCCCAGCAGTGAGACGATACGGGCTTATAATAATAATAAAATAGTAAAATAGTTTTTTTTAAATATAATATTTTACAATATTTTACAGTTACACATAGACTATCCGACAGATAAAGTGACAGTCAACAAATGAATTGATTTATTTTGAAAATTCAAAAGATTTCTTTCACCTTGTGACACGTACTACTCTTGATAACCGTGCTTCATTCCCAAAGGCCTCAGCCATCTCGAAACGAATTAATTAGTAAACTTCACACCCTTCTACGTCCCACTTTGTGACAATCATATCCAATTTATAACGTTACTTAGGTTTAAGCGCACGACATACGCTACACGATTGCGTGAAGAGCGCGTTTTAGGGGCTGGAATACAGCGGGTATAAAGCCAAAACATTGTAGGAATAAGCACGAAGTTAGCAAGATATTTAGAACCGGACAATCCGGGGCAGTTAACTTTAAGTTCCGAATATACTTGAATATCATATAGCAATGAGCCGCTATTCAGAAAGTGAAAAATAAATACAAAAGATGTAGGTAAAAAATGATATTTAGCAAAATAAATTGAAATGTTGTGTGCAATTATAGGGGACGCAGCATTCCTCATAACAAAAACCAAATGGTTTCGGTACTAGTGTCAACTGCACCTGGCATAATACGCACCGAACCTACCCATTACGTGTAAAGACAAATAACCGCTCAGCTCACGCGTTGTAAACGCCGCCGACTCGCTCTCTCTCTATGTGTAACGCTTTAACATTAGAAGGTTCTATTACAAAGGCTGGATCCGTATAATACTAGATTGATTAATGTTCGCTCCGATCCTTTGAATTAATGAACTAATTTTGACAAATCGCTATTCGATCTATCTTGGTTAGTTATTACCTGTGTAATAGAAACTGACGTAGAGGAAGGAAACATTTATTCCTTTGGCGAAAAAATAACAGTTCTAGTAGTATTAGCTGATTATTAATTATAATAATCCGTACAGTAGTTAGAAACATGATTGCAAATGCTCAAGCATTTAAATGATTTAATGACAAAACATAAACAATTTAATGTCAACATTAAATTAATGTCAACATTAAATTATTTATGTTCGATTGAAATCAATATCGAAACATGAGTAAGAAAAGACAAAAACATAAGTTTGACTATCGATATAACCTAAAAAATGAGATAGTCAACCTAATTCTTAACAAGATAACATTATTTTATTTGCGTACCTAACAAAAGCAAACGATGTCTACAAAATGTATACGTCGTAAATGTCACACAAATAACCATTCACAAGATATGTGACCTGCAAACTGTGAAGAAGTTATAAATTATGAGCTGTAGGCAAAGCTTAAGTATTTGCATAAAAAGTTTTAGGCCTTTGGAGTAAAGAAAGGTATAGCTTAATGTAAGCTATATGTAACAGATTCTTAGCAAAAAATAGTTTAGAAATAAAATTTTAATGCTGAGTAACATTGTTTTATATGAGATTCTGGTGTTAAGTTAGTTAGGAAATTTAAATACCATTGCGTATTTTAATAGGTTATTATAGCATACATAAGCAGTTTTCGACTTTAAATTATTAATTAACGATGATTTTAAATCTGAAACTAATGGCCATTTTATTCTGACAGTGAATTTGAAAAACACACAGAATTTTCTATAAACCTTTTCCATTTCTTACTAGTTAGTTCTCAAAAACAAATTCATACCTAGAAGCTGAGTGTTATCGCAGGAATGTGTTGATTAGACATGCTCGAGTTACCTCGAATGGCGAGCGATCTTACATCCATTTGCGAAGCCTTGAAGGATCGGATTCTCTCCAAATAACTCCGCGCCGTGAATTTCATTAAATTCGGTAGTTCATGCAACCGAGAGTTGAAGGACTGGAATATTCTGTTACAATTAAATTATTATACAAAACCCTGGTTTCGGCAGTTATAAATAAGTATAGGTTTACCGGTCCAATTTTAGCAAAAGCTTTCATACATTTACAGCCACTTTATCTATTGAATATGTTATTCGACACTTATCAATAGCCTGTAAATGGTCCTTACTGCGACTGGGTTTTGTCTCATGATAAGTGTTTCATTTTGCTAGATCTTATCATACAGGTGCTGTATTTTTTATACCTTTTGTATAATTATGTTTGTAAAAGGTACAAACTTTTATTGTTTATGTTACATTTTATATGATAAAATAATTTCTGGTTTAATTATTAAATGTATAACACGTGTTATTTATTGTATCCACTGTTTCACTTATAAATTATTATAAAGTCAAACTTGACGACTTCTCTACAAAAAATATTTCTTTTGGCAAGCAATTATTGTAACACTGCCGTATGTATTAGTATAGCGAAACTAAATATTACCTTTAGTAACATTTTTAATCCTACTATAAATAAATTATTACCAAATCTTTGCAGCTTTTCTTGCCTTAGCACACAATCTTCAGCCTGCTCTACTAACAATGGTGATTCGATGATCATGATGATGATTATACGCGTTTGTTATAATATAACCTGTGTAATCAACATCATGAAATCATCTTCACCCCAGTCATCACTAAAGGTCAAAGAGGTCATCACTAACGAACTCCTTACTAACAAGTTTATCACTAACAGGGTCAAAGGTCTTCATGGTGATTTGATGATCATGGTGATTATTGAACGAGTTTGTTACAATTCTGCCGTCGTAAATGTAAACACAGTAACTTAAGTTACTGTGTTTATAGTTTGTTTAGTTCTTTGGAATCAGGAGACCGCGGGCTATTTGAGAAAGTTTTCGGTTTGTTTGTACGATAGATAGTTACCGAAATACATTAAATAAAAACACAGTATTTTTACAAAAAAAACATTTTTTTTAATAAAAAATACAGTATCTGTGTTATTTTAAATTAAATAACAGTATCTCACTACTAACTGTGTTTTTTTAACGTGAATAGATTTTAATTTTTCTTTTTTTGCTTGATTATAACACGGCTTCTTCAGTTACTGTGATTGCGTATAAAATATTGTTCAAAGATAAACAACAAATACTTGAATAAATCACAGTATCTCATTTACTGTATTACTGATTTTATACGTATTTCTAAGAAACATAGTTATAACACAGTATGTACATACTTACTGTGTCGTAATTCCCCTAATGTTAATATCTTTACAAAGTTACAACACAGTAATAGGTAAAACTTGGTTACAACACAGTAACCGTTGAGTTACCGTGTTGTAACTTAAAAAAGAAAAAAATATTATATTATTACCCTAGCTTAAAACACATTATCTAATTTTATTATTTATACAATAATAATATACTAGATATATAAATACAGAATCAAAGATTTAACTATATACTAACATTAAAAGTTGCATGAAATAATATACAATAATTAGTATCTTCATGAGAGCAAAAATTAACCATTAAACTTCAACCGCGTTTTTCTCAAAACGCATATTTTGAAGTTACTGTGTTTAGATTTACGACGGCAGAATTATCTACCCGTGCAATACCCACCATCAGATTATCATCACCGCAGTCATCAAGGTCATCACTAACAAGGTCATCAAGGTCATCCCTAACAAGGTCACCAAGTTCATCACTAACAAGGTCACCAAGGTCATCACTAACAAGGTCATCATGGTGATTTGATGATCATGGTGAATATTGAACGAGTTGTTACAATTATTTACCCGTGCAATACCCACCATCAGATTATCATCACCGCAGTCATCACTAACAAGGTCATCACCAACAAGGTCGTCAAGGTCATCACTAACAAGGTCGTCAAGGTCATCACTAACAAGGTCATCAAGGTCATCATGGTGATTTGATGGTCATGGTGATTATTGAACGAGTTTGTTACAATTATCTACCCGTGCAATACCCACCATCAGATTATCATCACCGCAGTCATCACTAACAAGGTCATCACTAACAAAGTAAGAAGGTCATCACTAATAAGGTCATCAAGGTCATCACTAACAAGGTCATCATGGTGATTTGATGATCATGGTGATTATTGAACGAGTTTGTTACAATTATCTACCCGTGCAATACCCACCATCAGATTATCATCACCACAGTCATCAAAGTCATCACTAACAACATCATCAAGGTCTTCACTAACAAGGTCATCATTGGTGATTTGATGATCATGATGATGATTGCCCGAGTTTACTACAATCATTTACCCGTGTAATCAACATCATTATGATTATCATCACTGCAGTCATCAAGGTCAGCACTAACGAAGTTAGAAGGTCATTGTCAAGGTCATCACTAACAAGGTCACCAAGGTCATCACTAACGAGGTCATCATGGTGATTTGATGATCATGGTGAATATTGAACGAGTTTGTTACAATTATTTACCCGTGCAATACCCACCATCAGATTATCATCACCGCAGTCATCACTAACAAGGTCATCACCAACAAGGTCGTCAAGGTCATCACTAACAAGGTCATCATGGTGATTTGATGATCATGGTGATTATTGAACGAGTTTGTTACAATTATCTACCCGTGCAATACCCACCATCAGATTATCATCACCGCAGTCATCACTAACAAGGTCGTCAAGGTCATCACTAACAAAGTTAGAAGGTCATCATCAAGGTCATCACTAACAAGGTCATCATGGTGATTTGATGATCATGGTGATTATTGAACGAGTTTGTTACAATTATCTACCCGTGCAATACCCACCATCAGATTATTATCACCGCAGACATCACTAACAAGGTCATCAAGGTCATCACTAACAAGGTCATCAAGGTCATCACTTACAAGATCGTCAAGGTCATCACTAACAAGGTCATCATGGTGATTTGATGATCATGGTGATTATTGAACGAGTTTGTTACAATTATCTACCCGTGCAATACCCACCATCAGATTATCATCACCGCAGTCATCACTAACAAGGTCGTCAAGGTCATCACTAACAAAGTTAGAAGGTCATCATCAAGGTCATCACTAACAAGGTCATCATGGTGATTTGATGATCATGGTGATTATTGAACGAGTTTGTTACAATTATCTACCCGTGCAATACCCACCATCAGATTATCATCACCGCAGTCATCACTAACAAGGTCGTCAAGGTCATCACTAACAAAGTTAGAAGGTCATCATCAAGGTCATCACTAACAAGGTCATCATGGTGATTTGATGATCATGGTGATTATTGAACGAGTTTGTTACAATTATCTACCCGTGCAATACCCACCATCAGATTATCATCACCGCAGACATCACTAACAAGGTCATCAAGGTCATCACTAACAAGGTCATCAAGGTCATCACTTACAAGGTCGTCAAGGTCATCACTAACAAGGTCATCATGGTGATTTGATGATCATGGTGATTATTGAACGAGTTTGTTACAATTATCTACCCGTGCAATACCCACCATCAGATTATCATCACCGCAGTCATCACTAACAAGGTCGTCAAGGTCATCACTAACAAAGTTAGAAGGTCATCATCAAGGTCATCACTAACAAGGTCATCATGGTGATTAGATGATCATGGTGATTATTGAACGAGTTTGTTACAATTATCTACCCGTGCAATACCCACCATCAGATTATCATCACCGCAGTCATCAAGGTCATCACTAACAAGGTCATCAAGGTCATCACTAACAAGGTCATCAAGGTCATCACTAATAAGGTCATCATGGTGATTTGATGATCATGGTGATTATTGAACGAGTTTGTTACAATTATCTACCCGTGCAATACCCACCATCAGATTATCATCACCGCAGTCATCACTAACAAGGTCGTCAAGGTCATCACTAACAAAGTTAGAAGGTCATCATCAAGGTCATCACTAACAAGGTCATCATGGTGATTTGATGATCATGGTGATTATTGAACGAGTTTGTTACAATTATCTACCCGTGCAATACCCACCATCTGATTATTATCACCGCAGACATCACTAACAAGGTCATCAAGGTCATCACTAACAAGGTCATCAAGGTCATCACTTACAAGGTCGTCAAGGTCATCACTAACAAGGTCATCATGGTGATTTGATGATCATGGTGATTATTGAACGAGTTTGTTACAATTATCTACCCGTGCAATACCCACCATCAGATTATTATCACCGCAGACATCACTAACAAGGTCATCAAGGTCATCACTTACAAGGTCGTCAAGGTCATCACTAACAAGGTCATCATGGTGATTTGATGATCATGGTGATTATTGAACGAGTTTGTTACAATTATCTACCCGTGCAATACCCACCATCAGATTATCATCACCGCAGTCATCACTAACAAGGTCGTCAAGGTCATCACTAACAAAGTTAGAAGGTCATCATCAAGGTCATCACTAACAAGGTCATCATGGTGATTTGATGATCATGGTGATTATTGAACGAGTTTGTTACAATTATCTACCCGTGCAATACCCACCATCAGATTATCATCACCGCAGTCATCACTAACAAGGTCGTCAAGGTCATCACTAACAAAGTTAGAAGGTCATCATCAAGGTCATCACTAACAAGGTCATCATGGTGATTTGATGATCATGGTGATTATTGAACGAGTTTGTTACAATTATCTACCCGTGCAATACCCACCATCAGATTATTATCACCGCAGACATCACTAACAAGGTCATCAAGGTCATCACTAACAAGGTCATCAAGGTCATCACTTACAAGATCGTCAAGGTCATCACTAACAAGGTCATCATGGTGATTTGATGATCATGGTGATTATTGAACGAGTTTGTTACAATTATCTACCCGTGCAATACCCACCATCAGATTATCATCACCGCAGTCATCACTAACAAGGTCGTCAAGGTCATCACTAACAAAGTTAGAAGGTCATCATCAAGGTCATCACTAACAAGGTCATCATGGTGATTTGATGATCATGGTGATTATTGAACGAGTTTGTTACAATTATCTACCCGTGCAATACCCACCATCAGATTATCATCACCGCAGTCATCACTAACAAGGTCGTCAAGGTCATCACTAACAAAGTTAGAAGGTCATCATCAAGGTCATCACTAACAAGGTCATCATGGTGATTTGATGATCATGGTGATTATTGAACGAGTTTGTTACAATTATCTACCCGTGCAATACCCACCATCAGATTATCATCACCGCAGACATCACTAACAAGGTCATCAAGGTCATCACTAACAAGGTCATCAAGGTCATCACTTACAAGGTCGTCAAGGTCATCACTAACAAGGTCATCATGGTGATTTGATGATCATGGTGATTATTGAACGAGTTTGTTACAATTATCTACCCGTGCAATACCCACCATCAGATTATCATCACCGCAGACATCACTAACAAGGTCATCAAGGTCATCACTAACAAGGTCATCAAGGTCATCACTTACAAGGTCGTCAAGGTCATCACTAACAAGGTCATCATGGTGATTTGATGATCATGGTGATTATTGAACGAGTTTGTTACAATTATCTACCCGTGCAATACCCACCATCAGATTATCATCACCGCAGTCATCACTAACAAGGTCGTCAAGGTCATCACTAACAAAGTTAGAAGGTCATCATCAAGGTCATCACTAACAAGGTCATCATGGTGATTTGATGATCATGGTGATTATTGAACGAGTTTGTTACAATTATCTACCCGTGCAATACCCACCATCAGATTATTATCACCGCAGACATCACTAACAAGGTCATCAAGGTCATCACTTACAAGGTCGTCAAGGTCATCACTAACAAGGTCATCATGGTGATTTGATGATCATGGTGATTATTGAACGAGTTTGTTACAATTATCTACCCGTGCAATACCCACCATCAGATTATCATCACCGCAGTCATCACTAACAAGGTCATCAAGGTCATCACTAACAAAGTTAGAAGGTCATCATCAAGGTCATCACTAACAAGGTCATCATGGTGATTTGATGATCATGGTGATTATTGAACGAGTTTGTTACAATTATCTACCCGTGCAATACCCACCATCAGATTATCATCACCGCAGTCATCACTAACAAGGTCGTCAAGGTCATCACTAACAAAGTTAGAAGGTCATCATCAAGGTCATCACTAACAAGGTCATCATGGTGATTTGATGATCATGGTGATTATTGAACGAGTTTGTTACAATTATCTACCCGTGCAATACCCACCATCAGATTATCATCACCGCACTCATCAGGGTCATCATTAACGAAGTTAGAAGGTCATCATCAAGGTCATCACTAACAAGGTCATCAAAGTCATCACTAATAAGGTCATCATGGTGATTTGATGATCATGGTGATTATTGAACGAGTTTGTTACAATTATCTACCCGTGCAATACCCACCATCTGATTATCATCACCGCAGACATCACTAACAAGGTCATCAAGGTCATCACTAACAAGGTCATCAAGGTCATCACTTACAAGGTCACCAAGGTCATCACTAACAAGGTCATCATGGTGATTTGATGATCATGGTGATTATTGAACGAGTTTGTTACAATTATCTACCCGTGCAATACCCACCATCAGATTATTATCACCGCAGTCATCACTAACAAGGTCGTCAAGGTCATCACTAACAAAGTTAGAAGGTCATCATCAAGGTCATCACTAACAAGGTCATCATGGTGATTTGATGATCATGGTGATTATTGAACGAGTTTGTTACAATTATCTACCCGTGCAATACCCACCATCAGATTATCATCACCGCAGTCATCACTAACAAGGTCGTCAAGGTCATCACTAACAAAGTTAGAAGGTCATCATCAAGGTCATCACTAACAAGGTCATCATGGTGATTTGATGATCATGGTGATTATTGAACGAGTTTGTTACAATTATCTACCCGTGCAATACCCACCATCAGATTATCATCACCGCAGTCATCACTAACAAGGTCGTCAAGGTCATCACTAACAAAGTTAGAAGGTCATCATCAAGGTCATCACTAACAAGGTCATCATGGTGATTTGATGATCATGGTGATTATTGAACGAGTTTGTTACAATTATCTACCCGTGCAATACCCACCATCAGATTATCATCACCGCAGTCATCACTAACAAGGTCGTCAAGGTCATCACTAACAAAGTTAGAAGGTCATCATCAAGGTCATCACTAATAAGGTCATCATGGTGATTTGATGATCATGGTGATTATTGAACGAGTTTGTTACAATTATCTACCCGTGCAATACCCACCATCAGATTATCATCACCGCAGACATCACTAACAAGGTCATCAAGGTCATCACTAACAAGGTCATCAAGGTCATCACTTACAAGGTCGTCAAGGTCATCACTAACAAGGTCATCATGGTGATTTGATGATCATGGTGAATATTGAACGAGTTTGTTACAATTATCTACCCGTGCAATACCCACCATCAGATTATCATCACCGCAGTCATCAGGGTCATCACTAACAACATGATCAAGGTCATCACTAACAAGGTCATCATTGGTGATTTGATGATCATGATGATGATTGCCCGAGTTTAGTACAATCTTTTACCCGTGTAATCAACATCATTATGGTTATCATCACCGCGGTCATCAAGGTCATCACTAACAACATCGTCAAAGTCATCACTAACAAGGTCATCAAGGTCATCACTAACAACATCGTCAAAGTCATCACTAACAAGGTCATCAAGGTCATCACTAACAAGGTCATCAAGGTCATCATGGTGATTTGATGATCATGGTGATTATTGAACGAGTTTGTTACAATTATCTACCCGTGCAATACCCACCATCAGATTATCATCACCGCAGTCATCACTAACAAGGTCGTCGAGGTCATCACTAACAAAGTTAGAAGGTCATCATCAAGGTCATCACTAACAAGGTCATCATGGTGATTTGATGATCATGGTGATTATTGAACGAGTTTGTTACAATTATTTACCCGTGCAATACCCACCATCAGATTATCATCACCGCAGTCATCACTAACAAGGTCGACGAGGTCATCACTAACGAGGTCATCATTGGTAGTTCGATGATCATGATGATGATTGCCCGAGTTTAGTACAATCATTTACCCGTGTAATCAACATCATTATGATTATCGTCACCGCAGACATCAAGGTCATCACTAACAATAACAAATTGTGTACTCTTGATCTGAATAAAAATTAATTACTTGTACTTGTACTTAATGTAATGGAAGAACTAAATAACTGAATAAATAACACCAAAATAGCCATATTTTTGGATTGGGTTAAGATATAAGAATGATTGTAAGACCAAAAGATGCGGCAAATTTTGAGGATCACAAAAATTTTTAAAAATCAGTTTGGCCAAAATAGGAATCATTTAGTTCGCCCATTATACCGACGATAATTTTTTTAATACATAGATTCTGTATGTCATATTTTATTATTACATATTGTATTGTAGATATTTAAAATATCATTGATTTGTTGTTATTTAATTTTGACTGTCCAATTATGTCTGTTACTCTGTCCATGTATTTGTACAATTCTATAATTGTCATGTGTAATGTATAATTCAATTTATAATATTTTTGTATTATCATCCTATGTGTTCATAATAACATAAAATCACACCCTTTCCTTCGCAGACAGAGACCATAAAACGGTATTTTATTTAAAATATTTTTTGTGAAAATAATCATACATAGATACTTAAAATTACGTCCTTTCCTATGTAGACAGAGACAGAAGGACGTCACTTGCTACGACTCTACAAACACATTTTCCTTCATTCATATTCATACATCTTGCCATACAAGACCGATTACGTACTAACAACTTGAATAAAAAAAACCTTCAAGATTTTATAAACTCCCAAACTTTAGCAAAGGAAATAAAATTTTATCGATAATTCGAAAAATCTGACGGAAGTTTGATTTCGTAGTTCAACTTTTTCAGACCGTAGTTTACATAAAAATAAAAAAATCCGCTTCGACCTCCTTTCTCATTGGTAACCCGGCTTTCCAAGTTTTTCAATTACTACCCCATTAAAGTTAGGGGTGGGTGAAATATTTGTGTAATGGTTTTTACCACGCAACCCCACTTACTATGAATTATAGGGTACTTATTGTATTTTGGGTTCGAGAATTAAATATGTGACTCTTAATGAATAGGTTTTTAATAGAATCGCTTTTGATAGTAATTATGGAAGCGGAAAAAAACGTCTTTATAAAAGAAGTCACCTTTACTAAACGGAGGTCTTATCTATCTATAAGCTAATTTTGTGATCAGATTCGTGTATATGTTACTGTAAAAGTCCGAACTTTGGTAAAACCTAAGATTTACCAACTCTCATTGGTAGAAGTCTCAACGGTTTATCATAAATAAATTTGATCGGCGTCTTCGTGCTTCGGAGGGCACGTAAAAGTCGGTCCTGGTATTTAGCTATTAAGATAACATTCGTTAAAACATGTCAAAGGCATTTCGGGCGGCTTGAATAACTTTGACACCTTTGACATGCGATATAAAAAAGTACCTATCATAAAATAGTAGTGGCAATATTACACGTGTTCCTAAGGCATTACTTTCATTTTCAGATAATTTTCATAAAACCTATTTCTTAAATTATATTTCGTAACACTCATTCTTCATAAACTTCTTATGAATTAATTATCACTTGTCTCAAGAAAGCGACGAGTATTGTACAAAATAATTTGTTACTAAAATATTCCGGCAACTTTGTTCGACTAACATCCTTATTGTAATAAAACAACGTTAATATTATGTACTACAAGACTGGAAACGTTATTATTTCTTGGAAACGCGACGTTTAACACGGTATCTCACAATATGTTTTATTGTCGGTACTGTGAACAATATTATATTACGCTTTTAAAAGTTACGAAATTCTTGTTATGTAAGTAATCCTTCTTTAACAATAAATTCATTTGAATGCATGAATGTTTGTCGCGTAAATATCTCATTGGATTAGAACGGAATTTGGCGCTAATGTTAGCTCATAAGTTAACACATAAGATACGCAAACCAAATCTTGGGCAAAACAAACAAATTATGAAATTTACGCTATGTTTCGTAGCGTAAATTTCATAATTTAGCCTAAAATGTGGAGAGTGGAATTTTAGTGAAATAGAGAAGCCAACTAACGAATAATTCTTATTTAGTTCGCGCTGCCAGTTTAACCTAGACGTACTATATTGAACAGATTTACATAAACATACGCATAAAAACTGTATTGAAAATGAAGATTTCACATCACCAACCAAGCAAAAGATATGCCTATATCCAAAATTGAAACCTTATAGAGCTTACACCCAGAATTTCATTGGAATTTCTTTAATAATATCGTTTTTACCAGCGAATATTCAAGTACTGGAGGAGTCCATGAATTTTATTCTGCCTACATTTCAGCCTAAACGTTTGCGGTCACGCAGAAACTCAGATAACGAAATTACTTGGCATTTTTTTGGGTACCTTTTTCTGTATTTAAATATGAAGGTATTTGAGTAGGTTTATGTGACATGAGCTGTAATCTCATACCGTAATTTGTTAGAGATATACCTATATCATGTTAGGGAGGTATCATAAATTAGAATTTAGAGACTGACAAATTAGCGTCTAATATATCATAGGTATCTAGGGCACCTAATGAGCCCTAAGTACATTTACAAAATTATAATATTCCTAAGACATGAGTTCAAGAAATGAAAACCATATAACGTTATTCTTGAAATCATTACGACGTTTTTTGAAAATACATTGGATATATACTTACCACTTACTAACTTCGACGACCTGGTAAGGGTTGCCGGAGTCCGATGGATGAGGGCGGCCCAGGACCGGTCCTATTGGCGCTCGTCCTTTGTCCAGGCCTTTGTCCAGCAGTTGGACGATTCCCGGCTGAGATGATGATATACTTACCTCTCAAACGACATATTATGTTATCTGCTGATAAAATATTGACCATAAATCAATCAAAATGCTTAAACTTAAAATGGCTATTTGAATGAATAAAACAACTGTACATATAACATGTTAATACACAAATACCAAAATAAAATACGAACATCCCGACATTATATTTCAAGCCCAATTCTAATATCAAACAGAACTCCCACGAAATGTATCGCAAAATTCCCAATATATATTCCGCAGAAGTATCCAGAATTCTCTCACGAAACGATATCGTTGTCGCATATCGAATTGTCCGCTTTGTCCAGGTGGAGTGCAATTCAATTGTCGTTTAGATACCCGACGAGGCTGCAAAAGGCTTAACCTGTTTAGTCCATGTAGCTTGAAACCTAGAATTAGATAAAGTTCAAGTCTAGCTTTTTAGGAAATAGTGTAGGTGGCCTTTTTACGTGTTTAAATTTAAAACATATCTTCGTGGTTTGTGAAAATGCGATCCATATAGCCTTAGGGATAGATTTTGTAATAACATAAACTGATTCAATCATTACGCTACTAAACCCCCGGTTTCTGAGGTACATTTAGCGTTAGTTTATGTATTCAATAGCGTGTAAACTCATATAAATAAAACACAATTGATTAGATAAACTGCCGCTAAATGTACTAAAAAACCTGGCATTTGTATTTTTGTTAAAATTTGAGTAGATTACAGAATAAACCTTAAAAGTAATCGACAAAAATAGCAAATGGCAATCGCCTAATTGATAACAAAATGATGAATTAATATATGCATGTTTATATAAAGGTAGGCAGATACCAGCAAACGCCATTTGTTACGATTCCCATAAACTTCTTTTGGATCATCAGCAGTCACACATGCTCAACGGTTACGACTGCTAAATATCTTCTGATTTTCACGTCAATAGCCAAATCAAAGCTTTTGTATTGAATAAACTTGGTGCGATAACACGCATTTAACACAGTCGGTTGACTATCGACCAACTAACAATGGAATTTCTCCGCTAAATAGCTCCCAATTGGCTAGTAGCACGTATACACAATGGATATTCCAAATTGTAGGTTTTGTTGTGTGTAGAACAATACTAAACCGAATATGATAATGAAAACGGACGGTATATTATATTATTATAAACAATTAGATTCAGAGCCGATTTTTATTTTAATATCACGAATTCAACGAATATAGATCTGATATTTATGTTTCATTTTTTACGAATAATCGTAAGCAGGATATGTCACGAGCAATTTAAATCTTTATTTCGTACAAATAATTAAATATTTCAGTCGATTAATCTATATTTGGGCTACTGTAGAGGAATGTGAAATCTACTAACATGCTACTAACGCATACTGAGGCTTAGGGCACGTGTCTACCTCATCCTCTGCTAAAGGAATATGTTGTATACTAAACTAGTACTTGGTTCTAGGTGTAAGAGAATAAGACGGATAAGTGTACACACACTAATCAGTCATATACTCTTACATTTCGAAAAAAAAAACCGAAACAAAAATCTTTCAGTGCTAAAAACACCTCCAGTATAAATTTCAACTAACTTTGTTTTTGTTCATTTTGCCGCAATGCGACGTGTTTTAGCCATAGAATTTAAAAAATCCCACAAGACTGGATAATTTGGTCAGAAAAATTCTGCTCTGGTAGAAATGGACATTTTTGCCGAATGCTCTGTGTGTTATGACCAGAAAGAATTCTTTGTATTTTGATTGGTCAAACAAACAGTAAAGTTGAAAATCTTTCGTTTTGTATGAACTATGATAAATAATATTATGTATGTATTTTCATTGTATATTTGATCAATTGGATAAGAGACAATAATATTTTTAATCCTTTGAGTCCACTTCTACTCATTGGTCTCAAATTTTGCCATTTTATGCGGTAGTACCTGTCTCATTCATTGTAACTTTACACGGTTCACAACGTTATAACCTGTCATATCGTAAATATTTTATTTTCCAATCATTTATATGCTATATATTCTTACGCACATAGATTATATTTCCAATTTTTTGGCTTTAGTTTCATATAACAAAAAATGCTTATTCTGTCTCACGGGTAGCCTTACCTTTAATTCGCGAAATTGGCTCTTAGTTTTTATATTTATTTCGTCCCGAAATTAAAAACTGTACAAATATTTTACAAGAGATTCTTCGAGCGAAAGGCAAATATTTCTATTTTTAATGACTACCGGATTCAAGCACGGTTACGAAGCGAACATCCGGAGGAAGGAACGAGAAACAATCGTCCAAATTATTAATATTTTATGAACACCTTAAATCATTTTTCGGGAACTACGCAATTTTAGCGTGAAATATACGCGTCCGGATATTGTTCCGAGTTATTAGAAAGATAATTGTTTAGTCTTTGGAAATATTATTTTCCTTTTCTTACAAAATGTTTATCCGAACGCTTATTTATTTCGTTAGTCAAGTGAGTGGATAACTTTCGATTGGATTAAAGTACTATACTAAGGAATGTAAAATTCTATGCTATTTCTAATGGAACTTACGAACGTACCATTCATAAAATAAATTATACGTTTAAAAAATGTTGTGCCTAATTGCTTTTTTCAGCTTTATTAACTGAACATGCTAAATATGTGATCAATGTAGGATAAAAAATGTTTACAGCAATGACATAAAAGGGATGAAAATTAAACATACTTGTGACTGGTACGTTTAACAAAATCTTAAAATGGTCTTAAATATCGCCGTTTTAAATACCCTGCCAACTTGCATACAAGAAAATGTAAGATGTATTTTATATTAAAGTAAAATCAGGGTACTTCTTAAAGATTTCCTGTAACACACGAACTAAGATGGATAGCATGCATTTAACCTCGGACCAGCAGAAAGGCAGGCCATCTATCAACATCACCCGAAATTAACGGAACTACATAAGATAGTCCGTGAAAAATCTACACCATGTTTGAGATAAAAAGAGAAATTTAAATGGGTGGTGTGAAGTTTAGATGTTGCGCAAAAGAATTTTGTAGGATTTGATTCTGGGCTGAGAAAAATTCTTTTAAGAAACTATCTAGCTCTAGATAACGGTCTATGAGATACTGCCTGGTGAGACCGACATACGGTCTGCGGAGTCTTAGTAATGGAATACCGTTTTACCCTTAAGGTGAGTAGCTATGAAAAGCAGAACGGACTTGTGCGAAGTTCATGTTATTTTTTTTATGAACATAAAAATACTTCTTTATGGTCCAACGGTGGCCAAGACTTTAGTAAAATAGACTTCATAGAAAGATTCCCCTCAAATCGCAAGCATTAGCTAAAAATATGTCTTAAAAACTAAAATATGCCAGTATAATTAAGCAAGTCTATTACAAGTACACTCAAAGTCTCAACCATCCACTAGATACTAAAACCTCATTAATCATAATAATAAACGACTATGTATGGAACAAAAACCATTGGCCGCTGTCTGGCGAAGAGACCGTTTTTGTACGGACTAGAATTATGGACTGAGTGTGCATTTCATTTAGTACTTGGACAGTGTGTTTGTCTCTGGCCAAGATTTTAGTGTAATTTAGGTTTGTAGAGCACTAGTGATACGTTAATGGGGGTTTCTTTTTGTTTGATGTCGATCTAACTGTCTAATTGTTTCTACTTTTGGTTGTAGTAGCATTGTTAATACGAGTCTAAAATAGTGTTTTATTATACAATATATATTACGAAATAGGTCTTTTAATTTTACCAAATAAAACCTTTTTTTGATCCTGAAAATAAAAGGATTTTTTTTGATAATTTTAACGTAAGATTAATAAGATTACTGATGACTATTCATCAACGGTTTACTAATTAATTACTAGTGACTCCATAAATCTCTTTTTCGTTTCGTTTTCTCTCTCTACTCCTCCATTAGATTATACGGCGATAATATCTAGTTCATAAATAAATCAATAGTTAGCCTCAAAAATCGCAAAAAATGGTTTCGTTTTGTTTCACAACTATTTTGTGCCCTTTTGGTTCGGTTTAACTAAATGCAAAAACCATAACCCTCAAAATATCTAAACTATACCATCTTAGCCAACAATACCTTTACAAAGCACTCTTATTACGATAGCAAACAACCTCACCACTTCAAATACAAGAAGCATTGGCAGTGAAGAATAATTCAATCGATTTGATTGCGCCCCGCGTCATCGATTCTCAGGTGCCGGTGCTTGTAGCTCGAGGCGGTGTTATGTCAAGAGCTTCAAGGCTTTCACGCTGATGTTTATTTGCTTTCAAAGATAGGTTTACTTTTAAACCGTGGATAGACATGCATGTTAAATTGTGTTGAAAATTACAATTTTGAAGTACGATGTTGCAAAGGTGTTTTAAATCAATGGATTTTTTTATGTTTTGAAATCGGTATTTTTTTTTTATAGAGGTTATTTAGGGAGACAAGATTATATTTAGTGTTCAGCTGTCTAATTTATTGATACTTGACACAAGGTGTTGTCTGCTAAATTATTAGACATCTTATTAAAGGTTTCAGTCGACGTTGGTGCGGGTAACCTATTGATTAGTGTATTAGATATACACTAATCATGGTAATTAAATAACGCTTTACTATAAGTCATATAATAAACACAAAAGACAAAACCTTGGGGTCGCTTTAAATTAAAAATAAAGTAAGTTTTTTCAATCGTAAAACTGCAACTGCAAAATACCATTCAAACTTTTTCACTCTAGTACTAAACTCGCATCCTATTTCTCAACATTATAAAACAATTTCTAAGATCACCAAGACGTCTGTTTATCCGAGAAAGTCCTATTTTCATTAAAGTTCAGCTATAAAACAAGAATATGGCTTGTCTTATTGTAGCCGGCATTAAAGCGAATCCTTATTTACATATAATTGAATTTTCTTCTACAAAATAGCCTGGTATTAATTTAAATTGTTTTCTAGATAAGATTTAAGAATTGACGATTACCATTTGTTCAGCGGCAATTGGTCCGAGTATTACTTAAATAAATATACCTACTGAGATTAATAATAATCTATATACATAATTTACTAAATGTATCCTAGTAGTAATTTACTAAATTGTTACTTTATATGGATATTTGGGTACATAATATGTACAATATTAAAAAAGCTTTCTTATTTTTAAAAGAACTTAAAGTACATTTAATTCCGCCTTAACTGTCATTGTCCTACAGGAAGGTATCTATGAAAAATACCTATTAAAAAATTTTATCGTTAAATCAAACAAATCGTTCTATTAAAATGAACAATAAATTGGAAACATAAATTAAAGAAAAAAAATAACAATATTCACTTTAGAGATTTTATGGAAGTAAATGCCTCTTCTCTCCACGTTGTTGAACAAACAGCCTTCCAAAGGTTTATATTACAAGCAGTCTTTTTGTTCCCACGATATAATAGAAACATAAAACCAATCAGATATTTCTTGTTATAACGCCACTCAATTCAACAATATACCTACACATTTTGAAGACGCAATTTTAATTGAAATGAAGCGTTTCTTAAACGATATTGATTTTATCTTTAATAGGAGGAAAAATAGAGATAAAAAAATGTAAACAAGATACAGTCTCGTAAACGTCTTTAAAAGATTTTTATTGATAATAATTTTATCTACCTGTACGTCTTTTCTTAAGAATTTATCAATTTATTTATAACAATATAAGATTATAATATTTGTACCTGCTCTATTAGGTTTACTCTGCAAAAGAAAAATATCTAATTAATGTCCCACTGCTGGGCAACGGCCTCCTCCCGTAATGAAGGATGGGTTAGGCCTTGAGTTCACCACGTTTCCCAAGTGCGGGTTTAGGCTACAAACCCAATAAAATAAATTATCTGTTTCAAACATGAGCGGAAATCAACATAAAACATAATCACTCTATCAATTGTGCACCCATCAAAAAACTATCCTTTCCCATTAGGTCTTTAGACTTCTATTAACTCTCACAAAAACATACATATCGCAACTGCCTCTGTATACAACAGTATACATATCTAACCTCATGTTCTAACACACCTACTGTTAGTGTCCCCATACATGAACGTATAAATATTGACACTAGGTTCGTTTCCTATTGCCCCCAGATCTGTGTAACGCGGCGACCAAGATCCAGGCGTCGTTCAGAGGCCATCAGGCACGTAAGGAGAAAGAACAAGCTCAGAAGGAGAAAGACCAGGAGCAACAGGATAAGGTAATGTATTCTTCTGTTCTGTGTTTATTTCTTCTTGACCGGTTTTGAGGTCCAAGACAGCAGGCCCCGTAGTTTTGGGTAAGAAACCTGACGCAGGCTTTGCGCTCGCGATGTTTAGATTCAATTAAGAATGTTTTCAATAGGGATACAGAATTTGATTATTGATCAAGAAGATTAAAAACGTGTTTGGTACGTTTTTTACTTTGTAACAAAAGTATTTAAAAATTAGTTCCTATCCCGAATGATAAAATATTTGAGTCTTGTTTATACAGCAATACTACAACAATAAAACATGATTATTAAAATGGCACGTAAATCTGATTTCTTGGCACAAGCATACTTCGTTTCCGAAGAAAATATTTGAAAACCTCATGTTTAACAATAGGGATCTCGACTTCCAAAATCTGACTACAAAAACGTGAGATTTTCACAAAGAAAAATACCCTCTTTATCTCCAGCTTACCTTTTAAAATAAATTGTCTTTTCTTTTCGACTGCACGTTTGGCGCAGTGGTTTAAGTGTTCACCTCACCGTAATAACCGTAGCGCCGCGTGTGGCGGGTTCGAATCCCACCCGGGACAAATATTTGTGTGATGAGCATGAGTATTTGTTCTGCGCCTGGATGTTAATTTATCTATTTAAGTATGTATTAGGAAGTATATAAGTATGTCATATATAGGGTTCGAAGCCGAGGCAACTCACCAATGACTTTTCAAAGTTATGTGTGTATAAAAAATAATTATCACATGCTCCAACGATGAAGGAAAAAATCGTGAGGAAACTTTGCATGCCTAAAAATGTGATTAAAACAGTTATTGAGGGCATGCAAAGTCCCCAACCCGCACTTGGCCAGCGTAGTGGACTCAAGGCCTAACCCCTCCCTCATTACGCGAGGAGACCCTTGGCCAGCAGTGGGACATAAATGGGTTAAATTTATTTATTAATTATTTATTATTATTTTCAGGAGGACATAGAAAAAATCGACCTCACTGACCCGGATCTCAATAAGGCCGCGACTAAAATCCAGGCCTCTTTCCGAGGCCACAAAGTGCGTAAGAGCGACAAATAAGGCCTTCAGGTCATCACAGGGCAGGAATGTTTCTGACTTCGTAAAAACTCTATCAAAATATTGTCAACAATTTTTACTTTTGAAAATTCGGACTAACTAAACATGTTCAATTCGATTTTACAGTTTAATTTTATTTAGAATTTATTTTATTAATAATGTTTACATTTGGTTAATAATTTAATATAATGTAAACAAATTTGAAATTTGTCGGAATATTGTAAATACTGATTTGTATCATCTATCATGTGGTTTGGACATCCAATTACAATTTCAAGAGCGTACTAATTGTATTCCATACTATTTATTATGAACCGAAATTGTCAATGTTACATTAAAAAAATATGAAGTAAAATTAAACTGTTTTGGTATTATTTTTCTTTTTCTGTAAATACGAAGTCAGTAGTTGAAATGTTTACTAGTAAAGTAAAATTGAGTAATCGTGTATGGTATGTCAATTCTTTCTTGTTGAATGATTGTCAATTTTTCTCTTGTACTTATCATTATTGTTCAATCCAATAATGTTACTAAGTTCTTCTACCAAATGTTTTCATTTTTAAACCTGTATTTATGTGTTTTCATTAATTTGTTTACATTTTAAAGAATTGATGATAATGTAAGTTTTATTGATGTATTTAACATAGGATTGACGTGTCTCATGAATACCAAAGAGTAGAAAATACTGAATGGAATGAATTGAACTATTTATAAAACATATTAGGTATCTATCCCGTTTTTCTATTATAAATTTTGATCACACTACTTCGTGTATCTATAAGTCAATACGGACATATAATTTTAACATTATTATTATTAACATTCCATCTCCTTTCTTCAATGTTTGTTGAAAAATTAATATTTTATTTTAGATTAATGTAGTTTTAAGATTAAATAGATTTAGTAGCATCTAAACAGCTTCGATTTAAATGTATAATTTTTAATTGTTGTGTTTTTACACAATGATTTTACACTAATCTGTTCATTTTTTAATTATTATCATGTGTTAATTAAATAATACACAATTTCGCTGAATTTTCCTGTAAATTGCTGGTATATTTAGGGTTTATATTAAATAAAATATTTAATATTCGCCTATATTACATTATTTTGCTTTTGTGTGTTCATTTTACTCTCCTAAAATTACCCTTACCTTAGTATGTAAACTGAATTAACTACAGGTATCGTGGATCGTAACTTCAAACTAGATTACGGTAAGTTTCTGTTCATAAAGTTAGTCTACCTTTTAGAAAGTCTCATCGTTCAACCTATCGTTACCTAAAATAGATGACAAGGTGAACGACCTCGACAAGGATCAAATAATACAAAATGGTATTATATCGGTTTACGGTTTTGTCCCACCAACTGTGGCCACAATGGAAAAGTAATTTATAGTACACAAAGCGTCAATTACAAAAGCCTACCGTATATTAACTGAAAATTTATTTACCGTGCCGGCGGCCATTTTGATTTTCAACCTCACATCGTTTGTCAAAGCACGGATTTCACCCTTATCAATGTCAGCAGTAGTATTTAATGTTCGCCGATCGACAAATGAACGATACACGTATACACGAATATAACACTTAAAACTACATACGAAGGTTGGATTTCCCGTGAAAATTTCTACAAAGTTATAGTGAAATTTTAATTGCGGTAGTAAAGTTGTTTGAATGAGAAAAGGCATTGTTTTGAACAACTCCGGGCGGGGTTTATGTCGTGCGGAGTTTGGACTTCGCTACAAAATTGATATAAAAGTGATGAACTTATAATCTCCGCTAAAAGGATGATTAGGATAATGTTCGGTTTACGGTTCGCGAATGACAGCTAGTTACGAAGTTTTATTACCATCTGGGGTTTAATTTGTTTTGATAATTTCGTAAAAGGGTATTTCGCTAATTTAAAATAATTTGATTAGAAACTATCATGGAGGAAACGAAAATTCTAGTAATTCACAAAGGTTTAATAGTCTTCAAAATTATGCAACGAATACAGAAGGACAAAATAATTTTGCAGCTGGAAGAAATTTCAAAACTACTTCAGAAGTCAACACTATGGAGATACACGCACTCGCAAGCAGTAAAGACGTAGAAATAGGGGGACAAAATGGAAAAAATATTTTGCTGGAAAGTCTTTATGACTATCCGTCTATAACTGTGGCTTGTAATTTCAATTACAGGTTTTCTAGCTTTACAGCCCTAAGTTTATAACTTCACTGCTTACATATTCAATGGAATCAGCAACTGAAATTATCACATCACCTAAGTAACAAATTAATTCACAAATACTTAACAAAAGGGCTCTATACATCTATACTAATATTATAAAGCTGAAGAGTTTGTTTGTTTGTATGAACGCGCTAATCTCAGGAACAGGTACAGGTACGATTTCAAAAATTCTAAATTCAGTGTTAGATAGCCCATTTATCGAGGAAGGCTATAGGCTATATATCATCACGCTACGACCAAAAAGAGCAGAGTACCAGTAAAAAATGTAACAAAAACGGGGAAAATTTTGACTCATTCTCTCTCATGTGACGCAAGCGAAGTTGCGCGAGTCAGCTAGTATTATTATGTATTAAATACAACAGGCCCTTATATTGACAATATTTATATTGTAATTGATTGTACTCGGCACCTTAAGACACAATTTAATTATTCCGGGTAAGGAATAAATTGGTCTGAGTAACAACGTCAATGTAGACATTTATTTTGTGTTAATAACTTGACGGCAAACACTCCAATCGGATTTTACAACTTGTGTGGGAGGTGGTTTATAATACCGCTTGTTGAAGCGAGCTTATATTATATTATAATGGTTACACTTGCTTTGTTATGAATGATAATGAAAATAGATTTCAGGAGTAGAAAAATTACGTCATAAATTGTGGGAATTTCAAAAGCAGATAGTGAATCTTGTGTTATTTTAAAATTTCTCCTAGCAGATGACAAGATTAAATCTACTCTTACCCTCTTATTCCTATATAAACCTATTTTAGTTTATAAGCTACTATAATATGTTTCTCTTTTTCATTTCGCTAAGAAGCGAAAGAAACAAAACACTATAAGCCTTTCATAACTTCATATATTTTTATGAATAAGAGGGTTAGTATTTGCAGATGGGCTGAATGCTGTTAAGATTGAAATAATTTAGAAAATATTTACCGTATGTTGCAACAAATATACAAGTACGAAAATTTGTTTGAGTCAACCATGACTGTAACTTGAAACTACACTTGGAAATAATTAGTCTATCTGTAATACAAAACAAAGATTTATTTAAAATAATATTTATAAAACTATTCACATCGTATATCGATAAGCAGGATACGAATACTGGTATCCGTATCCATTGTTTAAGTTATTATAATATGCGTTAAGGCCGATAGCTTGAGGATCGCAATTCGATGGAGCTGTACCAATCACTTCACCGTAGTTCAAATTATTTGGACTTTTCACACATTCTACAGGTTTCATAGGATTGTTAGGCTTACTTATCTTAATTTCTGTATCTTTCCATGTCCTCCAAATTCGACCTAGCGCATTTTCTGGACGAATATCTACAACATTACTTTGAGCTTCTGCATTTTGTCCGTAATATACATTTTGAACTTGAGTCACACCGGGCGATGAAAATTCTTCAAGATTTTCTTCTTCTGTCACAGCATTTGAACCCGGTACATTAGCACGAGGATAACAGTTACCTTTTTTGTAAAGAAGTGGGTTATTTTCTTCAATATATTTTAAGTATTGGTTGTAAACTGTTTGGTACTTTTTGTATATGTCATTGTAGGGATTTGACGTCACGTCCAAAGGCTGTGGTGGTGAAGCTGGCTGTTGCTGAGCTATTGGCCATTCTTGGATTAAGTCTTCGTTGGAATCAGGATGTTCGGAATAAGGAGCACCAGTCCTTTCTTCGACTTCCTCGTATTTGTGTTTCTTTATTGTTATAAAGTCGGGTGGCTCTGCAATTTTACAAAAATATATTACTAAATTGTCAAGTTTTGGTTCGTATCTATAAAGAAAACGTTACCATACTTACCATCCCTTGTATAATTGAAAACAGGTAACGTTTCGTAAATTGGTTCGGTTTTAGCAGCAACATACTCTTTTATAGGCAAATGCTCATTTTTATTAACAAAAATAGTTGCTGTTTCATCTTCTTTTGGTGGTGAGAGAACTTTAGCTTCTTCAGTAGGGCTTTCTTGAGCTTTCGCACTATTACTTTCGTTATTTGGTTTTTCCAAGTTTGGTTCGTCAAGAAATGACTTTAATTTCGTTATGAGTATAGAATGAGTCCCATTTTCAAAACGTACAACGTCATTATTGTTCATATCTTTTTCTGTTACGAACGTTCGATTTTGTGGTTCATTGTTAGTTACTGTAGGCTCAATTTCCGTTGAAGAATCCTTTTTATTTGCAGGTTTCTTGTATTTCCTTGATTTTCTTTGTACAGGCGCTGGCGGCAAAGATTCAACATTAGTATCGTCTTCATAGAATTTGGCTTTTTTAGGTTTAGGTCTGACAGGTATTAAAAGTTTGTTCTTACTGACACGTGAAAGGTCTAAGCCAGGTATATAAGGAACTTTAGCAGTTGCAGTTCCTTTTTTTTTAGCGTTCTTATACATATTGACTTTTGCTTTAAGTGTTAAGCTTTTGTTTCTAGCTGGATCTGCCTTTAATCGTTTATAGTGTGCAGGAGATGGACTAGGTTTTGCAGTTTTGATGACTAAAGGAATTTTGGTGGGTATGGTACAAGGTTTTTTGTCAATAACGAAATTAAGTGGCTTCGTACTTTTAGTTGCTGGTGCTGCATTCTGCACTGGTTGTGGTGTAGGGTTTGGGTTAACGTTTCTTGAGTTTGATGATGAAACTTCCTTAGTCTCTGTTAAGCTTTCTTGTGCCGTTTTCTGAATATTTTTTGCAACATCTTCTACGAACTTACTCCCAGAAATATTAGTTGAATTATTTTTTGGCGCAATCTGAAAATAAAAGTAGCTAGCTTATTTCTAGTCAAATTTCTATGTAGGATCGTGCGTAGAGAGCCTTACATATGGAACGAAAATATTTAATTTAGAATTTTTAATCTGAATACAAAATGAAGATCGTCTACCAGTTTTCGTCTAATTTTGTTGATTTAATATTGTATTAAAGTAATGAATAAGAAACGAACTTTCTACTTTATAGTACTAAAGAATTCGCTTGAAGTTATAATAAAATATGCATGACAAGCGAAGCTATAAACAGCAGATATGATAAAGGTGTAGGTCTGAAGGCGACGGCTTTGGAGCTGAAACGGGCACGATGCCAAAATATGAACCACTGCTGAAGGTTTTCAATAAAATTTATCTAGAACATACATTTGGTTTTATGAAATATTGCGATTTTGAAGATAAGGGAAATGCTATTGTCAAGTAAAGGTTATGGTTTATTGCTAAAATCAAATTAGAAAATATTTCTTAAAATTAACTTAAGTGGGTAAAAAGATGAAGAGTGAAGAGATACTATTTCCAGTAAATTTACATTGGCAATAAAAGTGTCTATAGTTGAAAGTAGTTTTATAACATCTAATAGAAGTAATTGTAAGATTTGACCTTTTTTATTTTGAATCAATAATATTTTACCCAGGTCGTTTAAACGTGCGAACTACGTCATAATCAAAAGCATAATAGGAATGTGACAATATGTAAGTGCGAGCGAGAGACTCCGATAAAATGACATGACTTAGTTCGCACGTTTGAAATGGTACGAGTATTATAATACTCTCGTAGGAGTAGGAGAGAGAAAGATTATAAAAAAATTACTTACAGTCTGAGCATTCACAAACAAACATATAAGAACAAAACTGAAATAGCCCACTAGAAATTTTAACAACTCCATTTTATTTTATTTAACCATACCAATATACGTTCTTCTATAACCATATCTAGAATCCCACTGACTAACCTCTAATCTAATGTTTTTAAAATATTTAAAAAAACATCTTAATTGATTCTTCATACTGACCTTACATTGACCGAATGTTAGAAAGTCCGTTTATATTGTTCGCTACATGTCACGTTTCAAAATATTGAAAAGGAATGTCTTGAAATTGATTTATGTTTGGGTATTTTTATGAGCCTTTGCTTTTAATTTTGAGTCAGAAATACAACATTACTCATGTTTGTGAAAAATGGGCGAGTGTAATTTATGTCAACTTTAACGATTTTTAGCTAAAATTAGGGTCGCCAGCTGAAATTTAACACATATCTACAAAAACTTTTAACATATTACATATTCATTTAAAGGTGAGAATACTTTGTTAATGGTATAATAACTAAAGTAGGTATTTAAGTGTTTTTCTGCAATAACTACTACTAAAATGCAGTAAGGAGTAATCACAAAATAAATTATTTTCTAAAAAGGTTATAGTATGTTTTATTCAATTAACTAAAAATCTCATGAACTAAGAGTTCTTCAAACAAAAACCATTCAAATAAATGAAACATTTATTGGTTAATAAAAAGGTAAATAGTCATGATCATCTCGAGCACAGTCGGGTAAAACTCGCAGACGGCAGAGATGAACAAGATGAGGATGGTGACGATTCTGCTCACGCTACGTACGACGTCTAAGGTAGTTGGCGACGAGTCCGCCGGTAACGATTTTCGAAGAGATTTCATTGTGTATACTGCGTCTTCTGGAGCAGTCACCTGGAACACATTTACTGGTTATCAAATGGTTGTAAAAAATTGTGTAAGTATTGATCTCAAGAGTGGCATTACCGGTGTTTTTTTATACAAAGGTAGGATATTTCTATCAAGCATCGACTATCAACCATAGACACCAAGTGCAAAAATTGCGCTAGCAATTATTATAGGTCCTCAACAATATTTTAATTCGATTGAGTAAAGAGTTTAAGCAACGAACTAATATACCTAATATCCTACCTTGAATCCAGCTCCAGACTCTACATGTCCTGGCCTACTGCCCTCAGGGCAGGGCTGGAAATTACCAAGCATTTACAATCTTAAAACCACGTTAAAATCAGCTCAGTACCTACTTAATACATTTTTTTTTCAATACGCAAATATAAGTGAAGGCTAAATTCTATTTAGAGCAGAGGCAACAGAACTTTTCATTGCTCAAAATATCAATAAAAAAAGACGAAAAAAAGCTCAGGCAACCACAATAATCGCTAAATGCTTCTGAAGTGGTAGGTCCTGTAAAAACAAGTTTGGATAGAATATAGAAGCTTGGTTGAAGCAGAGGTTCAGACAGTAAGTATAAAAAGTAGAGTAACCTTTTCAGTCCCATCACCATCGGACTTGACGTCAGCATGTATCGGCTGCGCATGATTCGTCACTATGTGCAGTGCACCCACTGCGTTGCGTTTAACTCTGTTGTAGCCTGCTTCTGGGGTCGAGTGGAATTTCTACAAGTGATAAATAAGCTTAATGAATGCGAAAAAAGTAATAGCAATTTGATTCTTTTACATAGAACTTTCTTTGTAAATGGCGAATAGTAGGTAAAATTCATATGTCTTTGACTACTCCTTTGAGTAAAACAGCACGAGTAATTAATAAAAAAATAATTGTTCGAAAAAGCAGCAATAGTTTTAATGGTGTTGACATTATGTCCTAAAACGACATGGCTAGTAATCTATACTAATATTATAAAGCTGAAGAGTTTGTATGTTTGAACGCGCTAATCTCAGGAACTACTGGTCCGATTTGAAAAATTCTTTCAGTGTTAGATAGCCATTTATCGAGGAAGGCTAGTGGGAGGTAGCTTTAGGCTATATATCATCACGCTACAACCAATAGAAGCAGAGTATCAGTAAAAAATGTTACAAAAACGGGGAAAATTTTGACCCATTCTCTCTTATGTGACGCAAGCGAAGTTGCGCGGGTCAGCTAGTGGAGAATAATACGCCACGTTTCTAATAAAGGGGGCATCTACTTTATAAGCAGATACTTTAAATCTTTACAATAGACTGTGGACCAGACCAGACCAGACCACAGTGATTGGAGCCCTCAGTCATAGCCAGGGCTACAAGCTAATGTGGTCGTGTGGCGTATACAAAGATTTTTTCAAGCTGTTCCTTAAAATTTGATGTAGTAAGCTGCCTGAGGCATGTAACTGAAAATTGATGATTCCAATTTACCTTTTCTCCATAATGTGCAGAAACAGAACAAGAAATAAACAAAACGAACAAAATTCTCGTCGTCATGATTTCAACATGTTTCCAACTTCAATATTTTATGTTAAACATAAATATAAAATAACAAATAAAGTAATATCGAATCAATTTTATATATTTCCGGTACTTTCAAATAACTTGCGATATGTCGGAGAGTTGAGTTTGAAAGATCGACAAAATGAATAAAATGCTCTCTTTGATTTTGATATATTTACTTCAACATATTTATGGACATACTGATATTGTGAGTATGTGCTTTTACTAATTCTCCAGTCCTTGTAGTCCGAATAGTAGAGTGACTGATCTTGGTGTCTCGGGTTCGATTCCCGCTTCGAGCAAAACGTGGATGGTCGTCTCTAACTTCTGGTATTCTTTATTATTGTCTGTCGTTTAGAACACAGACGTTAATGGCAAAGCGCTCGACTCAGGGGTTTTATTGCTATAAACTTCGATAATCAGTAATATGATACGAAATGTACTATTTCATAAAAAGCTACCTACATCTTTGGAAGTAAAGGCACGATGGAATGATGACTTGTAGTTCTACATCTTCTAGCAGTCTTAGATGGGAAATAATGATCTTGTGGCTAAAGATAGTTTATAAAAAAAATATCGCAGGTCGAGTTATTTGCCGTCCAATGCGGCTAAAAGCACTAAGATCTTTTTACTTTTAAAATGCAAAAAAAAAATAGTTTCTAAATCTTCCCCAAATTACTTATTTAGTCAAAAACTTAATTAAACTTTTGTAAAACAAGATTTTCAACAGAGTTAAGGTTATATTGTGATTTCTATCTGTAATAGACGGTGCGGGTTCATTTAGTCTAATAGTCTGAAATTCAGTAAAGTTAATGAAGAAAAATAAATGAAATTTTCCCCATACTGATTTTGTATAGAGATATAAACTTATATATTTAAGAGATTATATCATTTGTATTTTAAAAGTATTTAATTTTAAGTACAAAGTCACGCTTATTAAAACTAATACGTTTTTTGTTAAAATAAAGTTTAGTATCATTTATGATACGCAGTGCTATTACTTTAGTCACTTTTATTCAAGTTTAAAACTATATGTGAGTTAAAAAGACAAAACAGGCTTGAGGCTTGTAAACAGATAACCAAATTGGACGTATGATAAATAATCACTTGTTTAACTTGATGTACGAACACGTGAAAAGCTAGAATATAGTTAGATATATATAGTTCATAATAATATGTCCACGTGCTTTGGAAAGCACGTAAAAAGATCGGCTTACTTAAGGCAGCCGATAGAAGCCTAATTATATTTGACACAAGATTGACCAATAACCGTTCGAGAGGAAGAATTATGTGAGCCATTCTTCACCGTTTTCCCACGGCTAATACCGAGCGCAAATTCGAAAGTACACATACTATTCTAACGGGATATCCCGTGAATTTACCGTTCCCGCGGGAAATCAGGATGGCCGCGGCTTATTATTGTTAGGCCGAAAATTATGGGTAGAAGCACACATATTACCTATACGCCGCGACAAGCCGTCAACTAGGTGTTAAAATAAAATGAGTATGGAAGCTTTAGTATACCAACTCAACTTCTAGTATTAGTGAGTAAAACGTTGGTTGATGCCAATAATTGCGAAGTAAGATAATAAAGCTGCGTAAGTAGCGAATGCCTTAAAAAGTCTCGTCATAAAGTTGCATTAGTAGAGAATACCTTAAAAAGTATTAAGTCGATGAAATGTTAATCCGTTGACGGATTCCATTTATTGTTAAAGGTTAATATCTGCATTCAAATTAACTATTGCTTCATTGGGACTCTAAATTTAATACATAAACGAATGTTTTGTATGACAGTCGACCTGAGGCTTCCCTCGCGCTATTTGCGGAGTCGTGACCACTATAATCTGGGCCTTGATCACCATCAAAGTCAAGTTGACAGGCTGTGTGTGCGACAAGCCTCAGTCAGGCAGAGATGGTTTATAGGCAAATAGAGCTAGAGTTTAGGATATACCGTTGTTTGGGGACTTTGTTTGCCTAGTTTGTTACACCTGATGATAATTTCTGGTGACGTATGAAACGGTGACGGTGGATAACGGTCATAGTTTAATTAGGAGAACGGTAGACTTATAGCTGGTCCAATAGTATGCAAATGAAATAGGGCTAGATTCTAGGTAGAAACGTTGCCTAAGAATGGGATAAAATAATGTTCATTTGAAAAATGTGACAATTAAATGAAAATGATTGATCAGAAAATTATTGTGCTGACATAATTAAACGTGTGTTCTAATGAGTAATAGTTACTAAAAAAACATAGTATATTCATTATTAGTTACCGCTAATAAAAAACATATTTCTACAGTATGAGCATACTTTAACCAAAGTTTAAACGGTTTTACACAATATACTTTGATCACTGCCACTAAAACAGAATACAAATTTGTATAATAATTAATAAATAAAAAGCCTCAAATGATAACCTATCTTGGGTAGAGACACTACGGACAGACAGACAGACAAAAGTCACAGAGATACCTAATTTATACTTATACACCATTTGTTGGTAAGCGACAACCAAATCCAGGTTACCTCGCGTGATATTCATCCTCACGATAACAATCTACCTGCCACAATAGATAAGAATCCATCAATCTGTCCATCAAATTCTATACAACCTCTAGCCCCGTAACAGTGAGATAGTTAACTATCGATCGTTTATTGACAACGGGTACCGAACGTACGCTGACACGGTATCGACCTGCATATATTAGTTAACTGGGACAATAGCGGGCAGACATACGAAGGGCTTAAAGGTCTTTGGAATTTAAAGCCTTTATTACATCGTGATGCATGCCTAAAATTTGTTCAATATATTTCTTGAGGACACATAAAGTCCCCAACCTGCTTCTGGCCAATGTGGTAGGCTCAAAGCCCAACCCCTTCAACGTTCGGAAGAAGACCCTTGCCTAGCAAAAAATGTATAAGTACGAAAGAGTTAGCTAGAAAATCTGATCCAAAATAAGCAAATTGGAAAGAAATAGATTTAAATTCTTACTTTCAGTCCAGAATTAAATAATGATGTGTTATCGCTGTGTTAAATTGATATTTGTGTATGTCAATACGGAGGGAACAAATAATTGGGTTATTTATTAGTTACTAGCTGATACGCGCGACTCCACCCACGTGTAACTATTTTCTACGCATTTTGTTTTGTTTTTCTCCTAAAACCTTTCCCAGTCCCTTAAAGAAATGCCTGAATCTATCGAAGCATTCTCGTGCTTTGCGCAACACATTTGGCAATTTATTTTTATTCATATAGTATTATAACGATCATATAATACATTTAAAACCCAACAATTTATCTGCACATGACCTGCCTTCACATAGAAAAATAAAAACTTAATGACAATATTTAAAAGCACATGTTCCGTGCCGCGGGTTCCCTCGCTTATATTTTATAGCGAGGTCTCTAGTGACCCGCCGTATGCACTCATCTATTATTTACGAGCCTTCTGCCACTCACTTTGGCGCTGTTTTAATATAGGAAGTATTCATTGCATGTCTTATGAATAGGTGGCGTCGAATTTTCTTGCAAATGCAGGAGATGTAAGGGGGATTGAACAAATATGTCGAAAGAATATTGTACCTGAATAACCAAAAGGGAAAATAAATGCTTTTCATACTTAAAAAGTTTATACAAAAGTTCATCAAACTTGATTCCAATGATGGTCAGTATCTTAGGAATTGCCAAAAAATATAACTTTACCCTACAAAATAGCGAAAAATTTTTTTTAATACAACAAAATTAGTTTTCTTTGAAAATACGTTGACCTTAAATACCCACTTCGTGGCTACTGATTCATTAGCATCATCAAATGGTCTTACAGTATGTTTTCAACTGCTGAGTCAACTTGGTTATTTTACAGGCGTTACAAAACGATGCAGATCTCCAGGCAGAGTTGATGCCCCAAGAACTGAACCCTGAATTTGTTCCTGGCAAAGTTACGGTAAGGACTTACGGTATACTTGGCGTAAAAAGAAAACAGAAATTATCTTTGAGAAATAAATAGGTACATTACCTCGTAAATGCATCTTTAATATGGTTTAAATGACATCAGACAGAATTATGAAATCCTTAACTTATAGCAGCAGAGTATCAGTAAAAAATGTTACAAAAACGTGGAACATTATGACCCATTCTCTCTTACGCGAAGCAGCGCGAGTCAGCTAGTCACTGAATATGCTCAAAAAGATTCTAGGCACCACATCCACATTTATCTGAGAAATTATAGCCCTTTCTGACTTCATTACAAATTACACTAGAAACTACGATCTGAATCGAATAGTTAACACATTTGATTGAACTGAAAGCATCTTAATTGGGTGTATACGGCACTGTACGGCGCGACGCTAGTTATGAATAAACATGGATCATACAATATTCTGATCGGTTGTAGTATGCAAATTATAGTGCCACCTGTTTCATGGGGCTGTTACTAAGTTACATGATAGTGGGGTGAATATTGAGATATATTACGATTATTAGTTCGTGTAGATGTGTAGGTGTGTAGGTAGATGTAAAATATTTAAAATTATAACGGTTTTTTTGGGTTATAGGAGCTCGTGGCTTAGTTAACGACAGCCGCGCGGATTGATCTCTGTAAATGTTATAGTATGGCCCATTTTGGACCATACTATAACATTTATGGATGAAAAATGTATCCCTTTTAAAAGCTATTTTTGCAGTAATTCAATGACAATTGCTTCTATAGATACAATGTTTTGTCGCAAGCAAGTAATTGCAATCAATTTAATTTGCGAATAAACGCAGGTGAAGTCAATTGTCACCGTGCGAAGTAGATAGGTTGATAATAATTGTATAATTTCTTGTATTTCGCCTTGGGTTCAAGCTGAGCTACTATAATTCAATAAGACTGGAAACCGCAAGAACTTGTACCAAGCGCTGATGTTTTTACCATGATTCCATTTAATTCGTAACTTCATTCAAAAGAAACATAAATAGAAACGAAAAGCCGATTTTGAAATAGAATAGGTGAATATTGAAAAAAAAATTACACTTGGTACTTAATCATGAAATGCGTGGTTTGTAATCAACGTATTGGATGTTTATTTCAGTATCTAACATAAATGCAAAATGAGTAGAAATTTCTTCTTGTAGTAAAAGTAAGCACTACCAGATTTAAGGTGCAACAACGCTAAATAGTAGTCTACCGGCTGAAAGATAATGCAAATAGTAGGCTACCGACTGAAAGATCTTGCGTATAATTTCTTTCAGTTATTAGCTCGGAGTTGTGGTATGTTCTTTATAAATGGCTCCTTTCTCAAGTTAGAGACATCTCTAAATTATTGCCTCTTAAATTATTGCGCTGGCAGAGATGGCGCAATGATTTGGACACGTTCCAAAATGGAAGGCCAGAAATTTTACACCAAAAATGTAGATCACTGACTTTCTGGTCGGAACCAAATTCTTAGCAGATGTCAATGAAAATTGGCAATATTTATAAATAAAATGAACTCTTGAAGGAAATTTACTTGCACATACTAATTAAATAGTCCTAAAATGCTTGAATACACCCAAACATCAAATAGATAATACAAAAGTTTTTCATATAATCAATAACATATTTCATAACGTAACACCTAGGTTCGGTTTCTGTTTCGGTTGATGTTATCATCAAGATTTTTAATTTATATCAATTAATCCTATCGATTTTGTTTGTCATTTCGAACACTACTCAACACACTCCTTAATTGGAGTTTTTCCTTTTTTTAAACTTCTTATACATTATACAATATGTTATAGGCAAAGGTGGAGTTAATACCAGAGGCATTCTCTACTACTCCAATTAGAGTGAGGCGGAGATATAAAGAGAAGTAGAATCAATCAAGTACTAAATTCTCAATACTTTTATTGTAAATCTCATTCCAGGAAGAGACATCACCATGGCGAGCACTAATCCCGATCACGGGCCGCAGTCGTCGCGACACCGGCTCAGTATCGACTGCAGAACAAGGCGTGTCGTACAACCTCAAACTGTACAGTCGGACCGCGTCGTGCGTGGCGCTCGCAGTCGCCGCCCTCATCGAGATTGTACTACTTGTACTTGATTATTATAAATAAATATACATTAATAACACTTGTTCTTGTTTGATTTTCATTTACATTATCAATTTTGGCATTGAGTTGATAGAACATCCAAATGTCAAACTGTTGCAATTATTTATTTGCAGTTTGTTATTACTATCGAGTAAACCATGAAGAAGAATGATGTCGAGATATTATGTATAGGAAAATTAACAACCCAATCCATTCTGTATTTCGGTAATATTTTTCGTCACTCAAAAATAAAGTACCTATATAATAATCAAGTATTCCGTTTTGCGTATTTGAATATGCATGGTGTTAGAAATGAGTATCCGGCTTGTGGGCAATGTGCAGCCTTGTGTGTTTGTATTGATTTGTTCAACACCCATTATATTAGTGAGTAGAGTATAATGAGTCAGCATATTTTGTGACAATGTAATACGCGGCGTGATTGTCAGTTCCTTACAACATGGACACACCTTAGAGGGTGTGTAAAGTTCCGTGCGGAAATAAAACAAACGGCTTAATGACTGCTGATCTATGCAGCTACAAAGTTTCCAACCACTACTTCGGCGGATTCCCACTTGTCATAGCGTGATGTTATAATTATAGCCTCTTTAATTGCAGCCCTCCTTACTAAAGTAACTTGCAGCCTTCCGTAATAAAGTGACTATTCAACTCAGATATATTATTTCATTTCGGACTAGTAGTTCTTGCGATTAGCGCATTCAAACAAATAACTTTAGGTTTATTATCACAAGGGAAAAGATAATGTCATAATAAAAGACGTTTAAAACCAGGTTTTTTTAATTCTTTTAAAAAAATATTACTTCCTATGAAACTTTTATTTTCTAATCAATTTTAAAAACAAAATCTTCCAAAGTGCTGATATCCTGACAGTTGCTTGGAAAATACGTCGTAGAATAATCACTACAGGTATTTTATAATATACCTCCAACACATTTGCATCGCTCTGTGATTCACATTTCATCAGCACCGTAGTGAAACGCGTGAAAATTTGAATATTTTATTATTAAATACATTATACTGAATTACTTTATTCAAGAATATTAAATTATATAATTAACTGTGGCGTTCTACAATTGTATGAATTAAAATGTAAATTTAATATAGGATTTTAAACCCGGTTACACCTCTTCTGGATAAGTATTAGATAGCTTAACATACAGAATTTTGACACTTGTTTTTATACATTTGCTGTCACTGTACCTAGCAGATAAGTTATCTTATTGATAAGCTGTGAAATCGGCCGTAATAATAGTTATTTATTCATCAGTTACTTTGATACTGCCTGATGAACTATTGGTACAAACTGTGATGAGCGTAAAACTCTATGATATAATGGTATAATTAGAAAACTCCCGTAATTTCCATCCCGAGGTAAAGGAACAAGAAATAAGCAAATAATGAATTGCAGCCAACTGTCTACAAAATATAAACACAAAATATAAATTTAAACTAGTGTGCCCATCGCATCTTTGATAATAATAATAATTTTAGTCATAATAAGAAGAATGTTTTGTTGATTTATCCTTATTTAAAACTCGACCCGTTTCGGATATAAAATAATTATCACTTACAACATAAAAATGTTCATTGAAACCAATTATTAAAATCATATTTCCAACAAAGAATTATACATAAATACCTACTCCAATATTTAACCGTATTCCGTTTTATCTTAATTCTGATTATTTTTATTGTTGCTTGCTTATTTATTACATCAAATCGATTGGCCTCACTAAATAATTAAATTACTTGTCATGGGTGTTAAGCTGGGTTATAAATGTGGACTGTGAAGGTGTTGCCGGCAGCCTGGTCTCCAAGTCCATGTCGTGATGAAGTGGCTTGCGCTCCTGTGCCTCATCTTGGGGCTGTTGTTGGCTTCGGTAAGAACTTGGTTTTATTTTTCACAAGGGTCTTTTTTATAGTATAGACATAATTATAGTATTCTAATTTGTTGTGGAGAAATTCTACGGCGCGCAGCGCACTTCCTCTTTTTTATCTACATATTTGGATATAGTGATTTCTGCATACTTTGAAATATGTTGTAAATAATAAAATATCTCAATTTTGGTAGTTGGTAGTAGCTTTCTAATTTAAATTAGATTATTCCCAAAAGTAGACCAGAGTTTGATAACGTGCCCGGTATATGGCAATAGGTTCGCCCCCTATTAGATGGCATTAACATTGTCAATGGCGCTTGTGTATTTTTTCGTACTACTTTGCCTAAATCTTTGAGTATATAAGTATTCCTCTTCGAACATCTACGATTTCAGCACCTAAAACCATAGGAATTAGTTGCTGAAACCGGAGATGCTGAAAAAATTTTGCTGAAAGAGAAATACTTTGCAATTTTCGATGGGGGTGAGGTTATTTTAATATAAACGGTAGTTTGTATTGTTCATATTGTTAACGCGTTAATTTGTGCATGTCATATTTTGGTATTTTGTCCTCTGAATATATTTAACCCGCAATGACGTTAATTAATGAAATATATGATTGAAATTCTTGTATAATAATTATCATAATTTTACCGCATGCGGTAAATATTATACATTCGAAAAGTAGTAATTATCACAAAAAGTAATAACGTGTAAATTTTTCGATTATTCATTACGATACTGTTTTTACCGTAACCCCTTTTTTACCATGCTACACCACCTCCTAGAACGAGTTGCTTCAAACCATAGACCACAATACTCTTTGCGATATACCTACGCTGCATTTTGCACCGAAAATTCCATTGAACACGCTTTTTATGTTGAGCGGACTTGTTTTTTTTTATCTAGCCTCTTTCTTTGTCCCACTGCTGAGCTAAGACGTCTTCCTTAGAGTTCCAGTGCCCTCGGCCGCTTGCTGCGTCCGGCCAACCGTCCAGTAACGCATCCAAGTCGTCCCGCTATCTCCATCTAAGTATATATTATTATGTATTTCAAGATTTAAGGGATTAAAATACTACTTTTTTCTCAGGCCGATGACTCCCAAGAGGCACGTAGCGCAGGCGAAGTAGACTACACCAGTCGGTACGCCCAGCTAGCCTCTGAAGTACCTTCTGACGTCAACGTACCAGACCTCATCGCTTCCCTCTCAGCTGCAGGTGTCTAACAACTCAACCTATAACCATCTTCTTACATCCAAAATTTAAATGGCCATATAATTTCGATCTACATATTTAAAATATCTCTTTGTGATTAAAAAATAATGTGGTCGGTTTCTCGATTTTGGCCCTAACGCACTTCCTTGTGTGACCCCGCTAATGCAAGATTGGCGTTTTCATTTTGGTATAGTATTAGTTTATCGTATTTATTTGTGCTGCAAATTGTTTTTCTGGTTGTATAAATTGTATTAAAGTGTGTATGTTTACTCGTCTTTTTGTGTTATTATTTACACAATATCGATGTTTAACATCAGCAATTCAGCCATGTTGAAAGAGATCCAGTTCATTTTTTTTTCTCCTATAGAAATAATGCGATTGAAAAGTAGAAATTATGAATTTTGAGACAATTTTTTTAATCAACATTTCTATCTGATTCCAAAGTATTATTGCTATATGCCCAGTGTAGAAATATTGTGCTAAATACTTCATCATTACCATAACTTTTACAATGTAAAAATTGCTGTTACCTATTTTCAACATTAACTTACTTTAGATTATTTCGATTGATAGACAGTGTAGAAACATTAAAACAGTAGGTAAGTAGGTACATCTAACTTAACGATACTTTTATGCGTGAACCCAAATAGTCTCTCGTCTATCACTTAAATTGTATAGCGATAAACTAAAATATGTAGTAGGTAGTTAACTACTTCAGTAGACCCAAGCCGCACAGCTACCACAAAATCACGGGTCCCATGTTTTCTTTTCATTATCTACTGTTAATTTGATTCTCTGTTAAGGTTTATTTACGGCACAAATAGCTGGCTACCCTCCCGAGGGATAATATTGTACAAACTGCAGTTAATTTCAGAGTTAATTAATTAATTTGTACACTGACTGAAAGCAATGGATTTTATTTTACAGTAGATTGTGTTGTGTAGATTAAGTCTTTGAGGCACATTATTTAGTTTTTCAACGAATTTTTATCTCTGAGTAATACACTGAATCTTTTTTCTTATTAGCTGAACAAGTTTCTACCACTATAATTACATCAACTGTCGACTATCGTAGGAATAATATGACACGCTAGCTACAAGGTAAGGTAACCTGCTACAGTACTTTTAACATTATATCGTCGTAGTTTCAGACAACTGATTTTTTGTAAGACTTCATTAGTCACTAGTGTAATGGCAATCTTAATCAAACCATAGTGATTTGAGCGAAACCTTTAAATTTTGATTGCTTGGGGCTTAACTTTGATATCATGCGAGAGTGATCTCAGTCGCTTATACGGCTAATAACCTTGCGATTACGTTGGTAGTAAGGAAGCAGGGTAACTTATCCACGAAATAAAAAACTTAGCGTCTAATTCATAACTTTATTAGCCAAACAAAAAATACACAATATTCTAACTAAGCTTACTCCACTAATGTCTCCTAGACGGTTCAGAGTCTATGTATTTACGCCTCGCCGGGAACAAACGTTCGTAGTTGAGGTTCACGTCTGATGGATGGATGTAGCGGTTGCTGCGACGACCTATTGGGATGTAGTCGTAGGGGACCTGTTGGCAGAAAGGAAATTGAAATGTTACTGTCCTACTGGTGGATACTAGTGTTGAACTGAACTGAGAGGGGAATTAGGCTTTCAGTCCATCACGCTAAGTTTTTTTTTGCATAGTGTTGGAATTACTTGGAGATTTGGTGTAATTTATGCATCGCAGGGCCCATATATTTGTAATGGGACAATTTGCCCCTAATACTAAGACTTCATAAGGCTTACTCCTTGTGAAGGCTACAACCACGTTTCCAATGTGAAGCTAAAAAGCATCTCCTACCAGTATCGAACAGGTTTCTACCAGTAATTTCCCATCAATAATATTTTTTGTGTAAATACAGCAGAACAACAGATTTACACGTTATTTATTTTTCTGTTAAAACAATTACTTTTAGCAAACAAAGCATCAATTCAAAAATATTTTTTACCTGTGGTGCAGAATCCACAGTCACGAACAATAAAGCACAGATAAAAAATAAATAAAATAAATCCATTTCGCGCCAACGCCGGCCAATATGGCCGCTTCACGCCTGTTGACGTTTGTTTAATTAAAACGGCAGCACGCTCGATTTTATACCGATATATTCCGTAGTTTATTGCTATTGTTCGTTTATGGTAGTTAATTCCGGAATTTTTATTCGTCTCTTTGTTTAATCCGAATCATTGGATGAGATAAACAACTACAAACAAATTTATTCAGATGTCCTCTGTTTTATATTTAAAATATAAAATCATCAATATTATATGTAAAAATTGGTTATATTTTTGAGTATAGATAGAAAACTTTGTGTACGTAATATTTTATAACGAAATACGAAAGGATTTTATCGAATCATGTCAAAAGTATGATGTTATAAAATAAGTACATAAAGTTTTCCTACCGATAAAAGTATTGAGTAAAATATTTTTATGACGCTTCTGTTTATTGTTATTTTGTTTCTTATATACTTTTAAAGATAATACAATATTTTATAAAGAAATGTATATTTGTGATAAGTAACTGCTGTTTTTAAAATGAATATATTTTATGTTGGCGTTTTTGCCTCTATGTTTTATTCAGCTTTAAGCGCCGTAAGTATCTTAGAAGCCACAGTTCTATTTAAAATACCTTAAGCGAGTTAACCTTAGCTTTTAAAAAACCATCTCAATGTAAAAAGTCTAATTAGAACCTTGTGTTAATTTAATTATTGCATGCGCTTCCCGGATTCTCAGAAATCCTTGCATTTAAATTCAAAATACTCTTCACAAAATCGCCAACCTTAAAAAAATAACTTTATTTCGTACCTAATAAATCTACAGCCGCAACAAGCAGACAGCCAACTTGAAATAACAGATCCAGTAACTCAATATCCCGAACTAAACGAAGGTACAGTCAAAGTAGTGGAAGAAAACATTCGTATATCGAAAAAAAGAGGCAATTTGAACGCAGAAGGGATTCCAGAAGATGAGAGTCTATCAGTTAAAGTATACAGAATCATTACGGAACCAATTATTCACGTGATTAGAACGCCAAAAGTTAATGCAGTACTTAGAAATATAGGTACTTGTGTGGTCAATGGCGCTTTAGAGCTGTTTTCTTTCTACTTGCCAGCGCCTTTTATGCCTTTGGTAGCGTCTGCAGCAGGTTTAGTCATACCTTTTGAACCTGTAGTAATGTTGAAAGAAAAAATGCCCGTGACTAGTTACAGAAGAGCCTTTAAAACTGCCATGAATACTTTTCTTGGTGCTTTTGATCGGTACAAAATGGAGGATGAGTTTGATCCGTACATGACTCGAAGGTTCAATAGAAGGTTTATGGATGATGATAAGAAAAATGATAAAGAAGATAGTAATAATCAAATGTGAAGTTTGTTAATAAAATTTTCGTTTAAAAATTGTTTCTGTTTAGACACTCCCAAAAAAATTGCTTAAGATTTTGCTTGCTTAGATTGGTGTATCGACATCCTTATCCATAGCTACTAATACTATAAACGCGATATTGTTGAGCTTTGATGGAGTTGCATAAAGTCGAAAACCCGGAAATAGGCTAAACTTCTTCTTTAAAAATATATTTTAAAATTTTCCAAATTACACGAGAGCAAAGCCGCACGCGCACGGGTTAGCTAGTTATACCTACCTTTATTGTTCATTTATATTAATAAGTATAGTTAAGTTTAGTAACACTACATTTTTGTGAAGTGATTTGAGTATCACTACAATAATTGTTCTTTAAGGACCTTTAGAAACAAAACGTTAACCTCAAAATACATACATTTACTACCATAACAAAATCTTTATTTTAACCTAAGAAATCTTTATAATCAATCAACAAAAGCAGACATCGTGACAATTCCAAAGAACGGGCAGAAAAAAGTGGTTTTAACAAGAGTTCTACCTCCTTGTTTTAGTATTGGCTTTTCACTTATATGCATTTTGACTTCTGGTTCATTTGTAGCTAAGGTTGGCCTTTTCTTTCTTCTAGGAGTCTCCCTTACAGTTGTACCTACACTAGTCGAAAGTATTTCTTCCGAATTTTCGGTTGCCTGTTCATCATCTTTGTCATTTGCGCTTGTTTTAGCAGAATTGTCCTCAGGTATTTTTTCAATAGAATCTTTAGTTTGTGCATTTTTCGTACTGGGATTTCTTTCATCATTTCGAGGGCTTTCAGAAATATTTTCGTTATCTATAGTTTCTACAACATCAGAAATGAGTTCTGTTTTTCTCAAACTTTTAGATTTTTTCTCGAAACCAGTCCAGTAGTGTCTTAACCCATTGTCGTCTATAAAACGTCTTTTGCTTGGAAAATTGTCGTTATCTTGCTTTAAAATGTAATCTTCGAAATAATCTGCTACTATATGTGTTGTGGGTTTGAGAATTTTGTATTTTTCATTATTGAATATGACTTCACCTACTTTTTGGAAGTCCATGTGTTGCGGTAGTAGGGTTTTTAGTATCGAAGGTGCAGGCTGGAATAGAAGCATTTCTATTGATATTTTACTATACTCTAACAAAAGATAGCCTCACAAGTGGAATGGAATCCAGGAATAGAAAAATACATCCTGATGAAAAAAGGGGACAATGTTTTAAGAAAACATTTTTTTTTAATTTCAATTAAGACTTCGACAGAGGGATTTTAACAAAATTTTAGTAACATACCTTTAATAAAAATATCCATAGCAATATTAAATACATTTTTCGTCTCTCAAAAAATCATCATGTTTTTCAATTCGTCTGAAATGATTATGCAAAATTGATTAGTAAAAGTCATAAAATTATTTCAATCAATGACTCGAAACCCTCTGCTAACGATAAGATAGTGAAATGACGTGAGTATAAAGTTATTATAGTTTTATATTCATCCGACCGATATAAATTGGAATAGGATTTAGAGAACAAAAGTAAAACTATTTTTTGAACAGTTTGTTGTTTCTGCTTAAATCTTGTGACCTAATCACTAATCAGCCTAAGATAAATATTTTGTAAATCTAACTCGGATTTAATTGGTCTTCACCAAAAAAGTTATTTTTAGTAGGAGAAACTTCTCTTTCCTCTGTTCATGATTATAAATCCCATATCATGTTGGGAACAGAAACCTTATAAGAAGGAGTGTTTTTATTCCAAGTATGTTTAAGCGAAAATTATTTTATATCTACTTTAATGGATCTGTGGAAATCTGTATGATGTGTTCTCCTGCAAGGTTGATAAAGCTTTACAGAAATGGCTTTTCAGTATTAAATATTGCGTTTTAATCAGCAGATATCTTTTTTCATAGTTCTTACATACGGGGTGTTTAAAAAAACAACATAAAGTAATTTTACTTAATTATATTTGCAACGTATTTTCACTAAAGCGTAAATCAAGACGCAGCCTCCCAAAACACTCCGTTGTCGTTCACCCAACAGGTGGCCTAATATTAAATAAAATTTCACAATTCAGATGCGATACAGATTAAGTTTACAATCCATCTTTTATTACATACAAATCCACCAAAAGTAAAACAATAAACGCAATTAGCTTTTCAACAAATAAAATAACAATTTACAAATATTTTTTGTTCTGATATTGCATTATTGGGATATACCGTGAATTGTTTTTAAATACATTTACTTTGTTTGTTTTTGTGTATTGTTCGATAAATAATATTCTGACAATTTAGTAACATTTTTATCAAGTTGTTCGCGCTAATTGCCGTATTCCATTTCATAATACACGATTTGATTTTGCAGCTGTTTAGCTTGTTTACTTGTATATCAAGGTCGAAATTTTTCACAACTACCCACACAAATCTAAAATTACCATATCAAAAAAACAATTCACGTCATATCCCAACAACCAATCTTCGTACCAAACATTTACCAACATGGCGCCGTCCGCAACATTATTTCAACAACTAACACTGGTAAAGTGCATTGTACATAGAGGTCGTATTGGCATCCGTTATATTGTCACATGATATGAAATTCTAATACATCTCTCTCATGTGTGAAATACTATGTTAGTGAAACTCTGTGGGACTTTCTAGGTTTTCAATACGAAGTGAGGTTTAAGTTCAGTAGTGAAATAAATATTCTTAAGCTTTTAATAAGCCAAATTTAAATTATATAGTGTAGAAATCTATTGAATAAGAATAATTAGGACATTTAATAATATATGTTGATCATTTTGATAATGTTTTTTTATTACTATTGTAGATTTTTGTTAAAAGAGTAAATATATGAGATTTAAGACTTATATCAATGACTTGTGAAGAGAAAAAAGGTTTATTCAAATACGTAATAAAATAATTGAATACAAAACTTAAACATCACTCTGCATTCAAAAACCTTATTCACAAAGTCCCAAAATGACACAATGAAATATCAAAATAAATTATTTTTTGTATGTGAAGACGATTTTTCACTCGTCTAAAATGATGTAGTTTGATATTTCAATTGTCTCAATCGAGTTTAAGTATCTTTTAAATATTACATTTATTAAATCTACCCGGAAAATATGTTTTTGTGAGATTATAAACAATTATTTCACTAAATATAAATAATTAATAATTAATTACTTATATTTTTATTATAACTTATAATTTAAAAAGCGATACGCGTGTTTTGAAAATAAACGTCGAAACAGCAGGCGTATTCGATATAATTTAATTTTACAAGGGAATTACAATAAAGATCTGTGTATATTTCACGATAACTCATAAAGTATAATGTGTAGAGCAGTATTTATTTTACAAGGCATATTCCGTCTTACTTTGACTTGCTATAAATTATATTGTATAAAAATGTTTTTATAATACAGTAAAAATATATATATTGTAACAGTTTATCGTCAAATATACACACAATCTAATAGATCACAAGCTACTAACATTACATCTTTTCCTATAAAAATGTCTACATGAAACAAATGCCAAACATTTTTACGAAAAAAGTGGTATACGACTAGTAATCTGGTGGATATGTATTCACTCATAAATAGGTATCTAAAACTTCAGCGGTTAATACTACAAACTATTTTTTATTATAGTTGTAATATTAAAAATTACAGACATTACAATTTATATAGCATCTTCGATTAATTACCTATTATTATAAACGAACGAATGAAAAATAGCAAAAAAAGTGAAATATTAAGACTAGATAGATTATAACCTAAAAATTCAGTCAAGTCATTCACTAAGCACATTAATTCTCTTGCAAAAACTGCATCAAAATCGATCCAGTAAAACCGAGATAGGGCCAAACAAAACATATTAACATTTAAATAAAAAATGCGCAAACATTTGACGCAGTTTTCTTACAAGCAAAAAGCTATATAAAAAAAGAAAAAAAAAGACGAACAATTAGTAAAATTGCACTTTACAAAATATTTCTTATATAGAAAAATACGAAGAGAATAAATTTCAGGAAATTTTGGTGCCGTTATAAGCTCTTCGAATTTAAAAAAGAATTTGTTTTTTTTTAGTAAAAACTTATCGATCTAGCTACGTTGTTTTTTTTACTAATTTTATACCAAAAAGGAAGATCATTATGCAACACGTACTAGTCCAAAAAAATATAAATATTAATTATATTTACAGTAACAATATTAATAGGTGTTTAATGCTAAACATTAAATATTGCAAGTATCATAAGTCAAGGTGTCGAAAACTTGTGTTTCGTTACGCAACGACATAAATATGAAAAAATATATTCTATATGAACAACTATTTAAGTAAAGTTTTGAGACAGCGATTTTATATGAAAATATAGATAATATTTATAGTACAAGTAACTATTTACAGAGATTATTATATTAATGAAAAATATATTGAGTTAAAAATGAATACTGATAAAATAAAAATTCACTGGAATAATATTTATCGTGACTAAATGATGCGAAATAAATACAAACAAATCATGTGCCTTATGCGGTAAGCTTATGTATAATTATCTATAATACTATCACACGATTTTAGAAATTCAACTGACAGGTTTTTTTTCTGTTCTGATACCGTTGGAACCGACTTGTCAAAATTTTGACAGTAATGACAGCAACTGTCAATTGTAATGCTAACCCGTTGTATACATATTTTGAACGCTCTCGTTCTAGTGTCTCGATTAACTATTATAAATTACTTGTAACGCATAAGATATTAAAATTGATTATTTATTTAGATATTCTATAACAATTTTTCGTAAGAACACGATTGCGTTTATGAGGTATGTTTTTAATTTAATTTGATTAATACTTCTAATTGTTCTACCGAATGAGTCTACTTTAATCATTTTCGGAATTGGGTGAAAATTCGCATTGCGGAGTTACATTGATCACGCGATGAAAATCCATATCACATTTTATAAGATGTTTATCTGACTTTGTCTTAAACTTTGTTCTTTACATTTGCTTTCGCACGAATATTTTTTAGGAAATATGCATTCTTAAAGAGTGTAGATGACTATTAGCAAAACAATTAGTTTTTACAGCTTAAGCTTATTTGTAGGCACACGGAAGGACTTAGCCCCTATTGCTTTGTTGAGTTGCAAGATGGAAAATGTCGCAAGTACAAAAATACAATATTTGGAAAAGATAACTGGCAACACCGACAACAGAAATCTATGGTATAATTTATTTCACAGGTTGTTAAATCATGCATTTAGAAGTCGACGATTCTTTATGATAATCATTTTGTAATAGATTTCAGATTTCCATTTCTTTCTAAATGACTTTTTTTGTTAATTATACTACAGGAATCTAAATTATTCTAAAGGGATATCGAATACATTTTTTACACTGGCCGTAAATTTACACTAGCCTATATTAAATTAATCTTACAATAATTTGGAAATCTGAAATCTTTTACAAAAGCATTAAAAATGTGTGTTATAAGAATTCTTGGCTTGCGACGCGTTTGCAAAATTATAATTTATAATTTCGTTTCCCAAATAAAAAAATGTATTACACTTGGAGTGATTTTTACATTTTAATTGATTGTGTGTGTAAAAATGTTTTGGCTTGAAATTGTATACATTATTTACACTTTAGTGATATAATATTGGAGATTTTGCATCATTAATTTGAACGTTCTAACTACTGATGTCTCCGAAACAAAAAGGCCGAATTTAAGTTGTCTGATTAACGTTGGTAATAGTTCAGACCAGGCTTCACCCGTTTCGTTAAGATAACACGTAAACATCTTTGAATGCAATAGGTTATTAAATCTTCCGGGTTTTTGGAGAGACAATTGAAGCAAAATGTCCAATAATATCCTACTATTTTATCATTGTTCTTGTGCTGAATATACACAAATGAATTTGATTCGCGTTAAGAAAATAGTCACAATATTGAGTTGTCAAATCTGTCAAATTTGCTATCGTTTCATTGGTCGGATAAAGACAAATAATCGCATATCTATTCATCTAATTGGTCAAACGGAGAGTGACGTCACTATATTCTTAACGCGAATTTCTTTGAAGTTTTATATAAATAAATACATCTTAGTGCAAAAAGTTGTTTCAAACTATACAGTTGAGTTGATTCATCGAAATATGTACACGTCAAAATCAGACTTATAATTACGATCATAAGGTACGAATTCTATTAAAAAACCTGTCGCTTAATGCTGTTATTTTTGATGGAGTTAGTTGTGAATTTATTCATTATTGTTCAAATATATTATAATTTTCATCGCACACATAATGAGGTTAAAAGCATGTATTTAAGAACCATTCTTTTGTGTAATTTCTAAATAAATTCTGGTGTTCTCAAAATTAATAGTAACGAATTGATTATAGGACTTAATTATTGGAATTATTTACTTTAAAGAAGACTTAGTTCAAGAAGGAAGCGTCCATAGTATGTAATGTACTTTGAAAACCGTTTAGTTTAGTAAAACTACACGGCTTTCAAAATACTTTTCTGTAGAAAACATAACCATGTCAACAGAACCATTAGACAGTTAAAACACTTTATAGAATACCATCAACTGTCACTTTGACAACTATCAAAGTTGCCATACTAAAAAAAATCACAACTAACTCCACCAATATAATTAAATAGACTTACTAACACTTATTAGGTACTTTAGAGCCGAACTCGTGTAAGATGTCGCAGGCCATCTCGAGGTCATTTCTAGTGATGCCCAGGGCTCTCACCACGATGTCTTTGGGGTATCCTTCACCGACGAGACGCGCTATGTAGTCTAAGTTGATGTTTTCGTAGGATACGTTGTCTCCGTACTTTCTGCCGTGCTTGTCGTGGGTTAGTGGGTTGATTTTCTTGGCTGAGGAGAGAAATAATTCATTTATAATTCATGACTCCCACTCTATTAACACAGATATTAAAAAAAATAAAAACTAAACATAGCGGTCCTCCAGTTGCGTACACGTGTATAATACACTCCTAAAAACCATGGCAAATGAGAAGTTCCAAGAGCAACCACTCCATTATTGACATGTAGTAGCTTAAGAGAGTTCACTAATCAACTTGGTTTAACAAATGGGTACAAAAATATGTTTTAGGTACTGACTTTTGTAACCAAAATTAAAGTTGTACGTTAAGATAACTATGATGATCCATCAAAATGCTAATCAAATAATCGAAATAATCATAATCATAGTAAATAACTTACGTGCAACAGCCAACTCGTTCTTCTCGACCGCCACATTCTCATAAGGCGGGTCCTTTTTCTCCTCAGACGGGAACTTGGGCATAGTCGTTGACTTCGTAGGTTGATCCACACTCCCGCTAGTAGTCGCGGGCAAAGATCTTTGCCTAGGAGGTGCCCTACTTTCCAACCTAGTTTCCCTATCAAAACTATTCCTAGATTCTATCTGATTCCTCAAATCTGGCTTTTCTGGAGGCCTCTCTGGGGGTAGTCTGAAATCCGTATGTCTATCCAAGCCATGCCTATCCATCTTCTGGTTTTCTATATGCCTATCCAATCGGTTATCCATCCTTGCTTCTTGCATGTGCCTTTCCTGCCTATTATCTTGTAATACATGCCTGTCTTGCCGTTCTGGAATATGACGGTCCGCAAGACGGTTTTCCGTGTGCCTTTCTTGCCGTTCCATATGTCTTTCTTGCCGGTTATCTGGAATTGGAATATGCCGTTCTTGCCTTGTATCCGGTATAGGGACGTGGCGTTCTTGCCTTGTGTCCGGAATAGGCTGGCGTTCTCTCGTTTCTGGCGGGTTTGGATGTCTTTCTCTCGTATCTGGAATTGGAATTGTTCTTTCTGGCCGGTCTGGTATTCTTTCGTGTCTTTCTGGTAGGTATCTGTTGTCTGGTATGTGTCGGGGTTCGGGTTTGGGTTCGGTTGGAGTTGGTACTTCGGGGGGACGTTCTGGGGGAGTCGCGGGGAGCGGCCGGCTGTTTGATTGTGGGGTGCAGGCGCGACGAGGCTTTTCAAATGCTCGAGGGTCTGGTGGTACCTAAAATATAACATGTTTGGTTATTGTACAGTAATAAATTAGCAGTTTAATTAATATACAGAGTAATTTCATTCATTGGAAACGAGTCAGTTAGCTTTAAAATATATATTCAACAGATTGCTTGAAGTAATAGGACAATAGTTTTAATATTTTATATTAAATTAGTACCTCATGTCTCGTGTCTATGACTCCTGTGATAGTTTCTGTTGATCCAGTGATGATGGAAGTTAAACGATGTCTTGAATCAGGCTCCGGTTCTAACGATGAACGTCTTCTGGGTTCAGCTGATGACCCGAAAAAATATGACATTATTATGTGGTGTATCAGAGTATTTTTTGCCATTAGTAGACTCGAAGAGCCCTTCGTAAGAAAATTACAAAATATGTCAACAATATTCTACTGAAAATGTTCATTAGCGGGAATTTACAAACTACCGATAGAGAGATTCACGGCTTGCAGCAATCGCAACGAATTTATTAGACCTTCAATGTTATTCAGCGTGTTTGAGGGCTATACGCGACCAATGACTTCAGAGGACAAGATTATTTTATAGTTTTCTTTGTGCTACTACCGATAGTACATAATATCGTAGAACAATTTAATACCTTGTGAACTAGCAGTAGCAATATCTTGCACGCTAGATGCAGCTACAATAACCGGTTCGGCTGGCGACAAACTCTTTCTAGGCGGTAGCGGAGGTGCCCGTCGTTACTCATACGCACTCTCATTAGACTGAAGCGCGTCAATTGTAATTCTAAAGTTATTTAGTATTTACCTTGTGAGCTAGCAGCAGCAATATCTTGCACGCTAGATGCAGCTACTATCACCGGTTCGGCTGGTGACAAACTCTTTCTTGGCGGTAGTGGAGGTGCCCGTAGTTCTCCATAAGCATTCTCAGTAGGTTGCGGCGCGCGGCGCGGTGCCCGCGGACTGTGACGCGGGGAGGCGCCCGGGGAACGGACAGATGGGCGGAGAGCGTCGATGGTTGATGTCGCTGCGTTGAATTCTGCCCAGTCCTGTTGGGGATATTGTAGCTTGAATATTTGGTGTGAGGTTTGGTTTGTAGTTAGGTATGTAAATTGACAGTGTAATGTTGTTGGTATAGATTACAATATTATCTTACCAAGATAGAAGATTGTGCTATTGTACTACACCGCTTTACATAAGCATGAGGTTTTTTTTTGAACAAACCATCATTCATCCGTACTGAAATAGGCGTCATAGACTTTTGCGCGAGTGGAATTGCGCAATATTAAATCATTGTATAATTTTAGTGACTAAACCCTTTTTAAAGAAACATTTTATACATTCTGGCTATATAGCTTAGTGTATTCTACCAGGCTTCAAAGCTGATTCAGAAGGTACTTCAAACATATCCAGCTGGAGGAGAATCTATTAATTTTGGACTAGATATCGAACTCATGAACAAGAAAGCAATGTCAATGGAAATGTTTGGAAGAATTAGGAAGGGTCCATTCTATAATTAAAGTAGTAAAGTAAATAAAACTGAAAAGGCAAATGAAACAAAAACACACAAAGCACATATCACCGAACGTATATTTTCAACATAAAAATACACTTAAAAATAAATAAAAAAGGTGCTATAACTAATATAAATGATAAAATTAAATTATCCTTCTATGTCAATAATACGAGCTAAGCGTAAATATTACTAAATGTCCGATGTTCAGAAATTATTATTATTATAATAACTAGAATAAGCATTGTCTTATAATATAAAATAATTATTAAATTAATAGAGATTACTGGAAGATCAATTTATATAAAATAATTTGCAATCAAAAAAATCAAGGAGTCGTCGTTTCGCACAAAACAACATTTCTAAAAATGACTTTTATTCAAATTATATTATCATTTAACTAAGTACCTATCATGAAAATCCACAATGTTTTTTTTTTAAATGTCACTAACAAAAAATACTTTTATTCTTAAAAATAACATTATAACTATTATGTGCCAAAAGCATTTCTGAACAAAACATATTTACAATTTCCGAACTAAATTTTCATTAACATCGGACATCGGTCAATTGATAAAAAACATAAATTAACTAAATCTATTCGCAGTAAGTGCATCATTTTGACAAAATAATATAAGAAGTCAAATTATAAAAATAATAATTGCATTAATGTCTTCATATAGGAAAGAATCGTGGTTTTAAATTTTAAATAAATAAAAATAAAAATATTGATGAGTGCAAAAGTGATATGAATAAACGAAAATTATAAGGAGTGTATATTTTAATTATAATAAAACTATTTGTTACTGGGTATAAGTATACTGTATCATTTGTTCTGTTTCAAAGTATAACGGAATAAATTACACTGTTTAGTTAAATAGATCGTTAAAAAGTATGATAATCATCACATCAGTAACGTTAGTATGAAATTTATAGTTATTTCTTTTTTCATGCAGCCTAAACTATTTTTTTGCCCTAAATTTCTATAGCTTAGCATTGACTGTTGACAACATTCGGAACTCTCATTATTACCTTTGAAATACGTTAAACAACTTATGCGGCTACTTTGTGGCAAAGTACGGCAAGCAAAAATACATCGATGAGAGGAAAGGAGTGCGGTAAATGGAACCGAAGAAAGCCGTCGCCGTTTCGTTGCCATCACGGCCTATCTGCTAAGTATTAACAGTGTCTCAGAATCTGGGTTCAATGACCTAATTAACCAAAAAGTTTCGTCCATTTATTACGTCACTACTTTCTTATATTGAATGACCTATAGTTGCCGCTTCCTATGCAAAAAAAAGTACCAAATCGTCAAAAAAAGCCGTACTACTAAAATAAATACATTAAGTAAATATTAATACTAGTGTAAAAATAAAACTATAACTAAAAGCACATACACAACTTTTGCAACAAAGTAAATGCCGATAAATGATTCAGTACTGTCGCACCTAATAGTAAGTGACTTTTGTACGTGATTGTTATATAAAATCCACACTAATATTATAAATGCGAAAGTAACTCTGTCTGTCTGTAACTCAATCACGGCTAAACTATTGAACCAATTTGCATGAAATTTGGTATGGAGATATTTTGATACCCGAGAAAGGACATAGGCTATATATCACCAGTAAAATTAATGTTACAAATACGGGGAAAAAATTCTACCATTCTCTCTTATTGGACGCAAGCGAAGTTGCGCGGGTCAGCTAGTGTAGAATAAAGGCTATAAATTGCGCATACACAATCGGGTGCATTAATGGTTTTTTTATAAGAAGCTATTTTCATTGTTTTTATCCATTATGCATTCTTTGAAATGATATCGATAGTCATAATCAGGGTCTGCTGCATGCAGGGAAATAAAATAAAATAGGGAACTAACAGTCCGATATTTTTACTAAATAGCGAACCAAAAAAATCTATACAGTTTTGAGTAATTTATGAACCAAAACAAATCAATACGGTGATTTCAAAAGATTTAATATTTTGTCGCAAGTGTACAATGCAATAATAACATTTTAAAAATAGTTATGACTGGAAAGTTCTCGTTTTATTTAAGAACTCACACGCAAAAAGTCACTTAATAAATATGACAAACACACAATGACTAAGCTTTAACACAATATCGATAACTTATGTGTATATAAACAAACTTACAATTTTATAACAAGCACATGACAGTTGTAGCGACAATCACGCAGAACACACAATAGTGTTCTTGAACACACAATAGAGTCTTGTTCAAAGACTCGGACGTTTTTTAAGTTTTAGGATCGATTTTTGTTAACGAAATCGTCGCTTTACAACTGTATCATCGTATGAAAAACGTCTATTATCATGAGGCTTGTTGATTAAATGTAAAAAAAATCGAGAGCCAAGCAATAATTTGGATGAAAATAATGACGTGACCAGAAGAAAAAACTAGTTCAAATAATCCAGTTTTATTGCAAACTCAAAAAGCCTTCTTTAGCATATTATTTAGCCAATCGGCTTAACTGATGAATATGATATTTTTGGCTGTCACAGGAACGGTTTAATCACTTCGAAGTATATATATTTTTAATGTATGTGTTTGAAAAATGATAACCAAGCCTGATAATAAAAAGACGTGTTTCACAAACAAAATACAAACAAACAAACATGCTCCGATACAAAACGTGGATGCGTCGTCGTCGCCAAGCAAACTACCCGTGCAAGCTAAGCATGCGGCGACTTTCGCCTCACTCTCTGCAAACAAATGTAAAATATCTCTTTATATGTGTTAACGCATGCATACGGTTGACGTTCTCTGTGATTTTTTAATGAAAAATGGAGACGCGCAATGATTTTATAAAAATAAAATAATTTTTAGTGAGCTAGATATATATATGCCCCATTTTACCTCCGCACATAGTGTCACAATGCACTCGAAATTAACATCAAAACAAATGAAATGACCCCCTAAAATATGGTGCCTGGCCATAAAATGAAAGGACGTTAAATAAAAATGTCGTGAGTGATATCGGGCACTAAATTGAAAAAAAAATGTGGACTATACTACAATGAAATATTTTTGACATTAAAATGATTTTAAAATGTCATGAATAGACTTTTGATGTGACAATAATAAAAGAAAAAAGGGACTTACAGTAAATACTATAATGTCTTCGGCAATCTTCGCACATATTCGGCAAAAACCGGCTTCCATTTTTTGTCACTGTTAAGCCGCTTCATTCACTCATTGAACACACTCGCGATTTAATTCTCGGAAAATTAACGAAGAATGCCGAAGCGTGTTACCGAACAAATACCACATTACACGAAATTTTAATTTGCATTTGAAACACCCAAAAAATTTGACAAGGACCATTTAATACTTTTAGGCTTATTAAACACATATTCGCGTCGGCACATTCGGTTCGGCAATATATTATCAACAAAACCATATATTATATTTAATTTTAAAAATCACAGATAAACGTCAACCATAAATAAAAAATGAGTAATAAATAATAAAAATGAGAGAGCACGTATTGTAAGCACAAACTGATGTCATGCCACGCGGCAAACGAACAAACAGACAAACATAATATGCAAACCATGCATTACAACACCAACATTTTACAAGGCAAGGGAAATGGATGATTTAAGAATACTTTTGAATGATTTACTCAATTCTAATAAGTCGGAAACTTCAATTTCCACTTTGGACAAAATGGGTACCTAACTTTTGTTTGCCTATTCCAGTGTCGCACTGAACAAAGGCGTCTCCCTTGGATTTCTATTCCCCTCGGTCGTTTGAGGCAACTTACTACGCCTTGGACACATATACAGGTAGAAAACATCTTCACTATTACACTTTTACCCTTTCAATTACTCTGATACTACTTCTTATGATCTGTATAAAAATTCTTATTCAGTTTTATACAGTCCTTGGGGACCTATGTCCAGGCTTCGATATTGTAAAAAGTTTGTAATTTTTTAAAAGTCTATTTAGTGTATTGATTAATACCTGACCTAGAGGTAATTTATGATGGGTTTTAAAGTATAAAATAATAAGAAAGTATTGTCTTACCTCAGCATCATCGATATCGTCTGTGAGTCCGTTAAACGTGGTGTTTCGTGACGCCCAACCGTTCGCGCTACCTGAGATTGTGTCTGCACCTGTGGAATAATATAATGCAAATTACTTAAACACAGGAAAACTCTTTATTATTTATTTATTCATCTTCTTTTCAAAACTATCTTTACAGGTTCTTATCTAAAGCGATAGTGTGACAATTTCTAAACATATTATGATATGATGTGTGAAAATGATGAACTTTATATAAATTGAAGGAATTTTAAGTCTTTAACTGTAAGGTAGACTGTAAATAACTCGTTACGTTTCTTCCAACAACAATCATCACCGTCGTTAAGATTTAATTAAAATCCTACAAGATTTGTAGACGATAGTAAAATGAACTTACTTGATCCATTACAACCGGAAGATCCGGATGAACCGGAAGAATTTGATGACACAGCTTTGACTGTGGTCTTTGTGTTAACGGCCCTGAAAATAGCAAATAAATAAAATTATAAGTTACGGCTTATTAAGAAAATAGTCTAATTTATCATAATATTAATAAGAGTAACGTCCACCATTTGTATACGTGCACGTAAAGTTGACGTACACGCATTTCTTATAGCCATTTATTTACGAAACATTTTTAATTTGAGGTATCTCTTTCTAGCATATAACAAACACACTAAGCGGGAAAGAGACAATACTACTCACTTATCAGCAGTGGTATTAGGCGGGCGTGGTGGCACGAATGCATCCACTACGACTTGTTCAGTGCCTTTGATCTCCGCGCGGCAGAACGGACAACCTTGCCCTTCTGAGTCCTGTAACATTAGAAAACATAACGAAATTAATTAAATGAAATTATAAGTAGTTAAAAACGATTTAAAGAAGGTTACTGGTAACTCCGTCAAACAAATTATATTCCGAAAAGCTGTTCAAATAGCATTGTGTATTCAAATACATTAATCGAAAAAGCGGTAAAACGTTTCCTAAGCAGACTTTAGGAGTGCCATTAATTTAATAGTTTCGCAGTATAGGCACATGCCAACGAACTAAAACACTGAATTTTCAAAAGATTTTTTGTGGAATTAAGTCTTAAGTATATAAGAGCCAAATGATTTTAATTTTTTTAAGGTATTGTGTAGGTATACTTACAATTTGCCACGCAGTCAAACAAGGTGTGCAAAGCAAGTGTCCGCAAGGTTCTATTCTGATGTCTTTATCATTCTCAGCGCAAATCTTGCATAGTTGAAACGTGCTTCCTGAAATTTAAACAAGTTACATTAGCTTCCAATAATAATATGTGTATGCAGTCCATTCAATATTGATTTTAAACATCCTTTGTAATTTGTAATTACCTTACAAGTGTGAAAAAATTACATAGGTTATAATTATTTACAGGAGTAAAATACAAATGGTATTCTCAAGAATAAATATAGCAGATACCAAATTTTTTGTTAGTTTCTGCTATATAGGATGTATATTCAATTAATTTGAAATTAATTCCTTCCTTTATATCGAGCATCACTAGAAGGTTATAAAATCCTACTCATTCTTAGTTTTTGCGTAAGTAATTAGACTATACGATTATCAACTTAATATATTTCAGAAAATTTCATGAGCAGAAATAAATACTAACCCATTTCACAATACAACTCGTATTGTTCCTGTGTAACAGTGATGTGGTCTTCGGCAGGCGATATTATCGCACTGCTCAGATCTGGGTTCAAGTCCGTGCCGGCTGGATATAGGTAGCTGAAACATTTGAAAATAAGCACATTAATAGAGAAACAGAGATTTAATACTAACCGATATTTTGCCTCGATTCTTAATTAGCATTTGATTCAAAAATATTGTTTTGAAGGAATAAACTTTTCGAACTTTGCACTTCAACACCATGTTTTTTAACGATCAGAGTTAAGCAAAGGTTGATGAAAATACAAAGTTAGTAACTTCTTATTAAAAGGTCGGGATTAAAATTAATTTTGTTGTTATTATTTAATTTAAATATATTTATTTAAAAATGCATACAATGGCTCTAGTTTGGCAGTAGAATAGTACGCTTTACTCAACATAAGTTAATTTAAAATAGCTTTATTTAAAAATGCAAGCAAACAAAGTTTCGTTTGTAAATCCAACAGTCCCACATCAAACAATCATACAACAAGAACACTGGTCTACGTATATTTTCACAGTACAATACTCACAATCCCTCTCTATAGCCGTCGAGGAGTGCTTGCACAAGACTCTTGTTCTGCGGTATCGTTTGTAGTATCTCTCCGTCCACTGTAACGTAGCCTATCGCCCATTGGCCCAATCGCGTGCACGATAACCTGGAATCAAAGGTTATTATACTATAGTTTTTATACATAAATGACATAAAACCCATCCCATATATGGTGAGGCCCATGTAATAGCTGTAGGGAAGAAATATAAAAAAAATCACGTCTCCTTCCCATAGAGGCAGTGAGAAGCAGGGATCGCCAATTGGTACGATCCTTACATACATAATATGCATGTAATACCAGAAGGTATATGCTGTGTATGAAACACACCCTCGTTTCACCATTATCATTGTGGGAATTATAATTATCACGAATGCAATCTGGTAATTTCAGCAATTTTCCATAGTAAAAGGTTTTTTGAAAGTAAGTTTTTCTACTGTGTTCTCTTAAGAGAAAGAGAGAAAGAAGGAGAAGAGAAGAGGACAAAATAATTTAGTTAACTTTGGCCAAGAATTATCAATAGGAGTATTCAATTCGAAGGTATATTTTCACACATATTCGGCGAAATTACAACGTTTATTCAATTGAGCCTATCGTAAATAACGTTTCAATTTTCCATCTACATGACTTAAGCCTTCGGGGAAATCTAGGTGTTATGTTGTGTATATCTAAATACCAGTTAGATTATCCCTAGGCACCTGTGAAATTCTATGAAATTTGTTTCGCAGAGAGACCTATACATGAGAATCAACAAAGAGAAGGTAACGTGTTTATAAATATATCTATCTCTGCCTTTCACTATCTTTTACAAAACCAGCACATTTTTAAGCACCAAGCTAGTCCTAAGCGAAGACCATAAACAAATATTTTTGGCCTAAAGTCAGACACAACTGCTGTTTTACTACAGTCCAATAATATTTTTTAGAATTTGTGACAAACAAGCAGACTAAATATGATTATCTTCTTCTTAGAATGGGTCGCCAATTTGCCATCGTTAATAATAATATCCTCCTAGCTGATAATCTGAGAATTTCTTAACAGATGAACTCAGGAAATACTTTTTGGCTCGACAAAGAATTTGAACCAGAGACCTACATATGCGCTGCAGTCGCATACACTATCGACTGCGCGGCAGTCAATTACGTTAGCATTACTAACCCCCGGTTCCAGTAATTTATTTATTCAATAGTATGCTATTGAATAAATAAATTACTGGAACACACATATAAACCCATACAAGAAAAACGCAATCGAATAGATAAACTACGCCTAAATGTACTCAGAAACCGGGCATAAAACAATATGCAAAATTCTGAAGAAACTGCCATAAACTTACCGGAAGACATAACTGCCAGGCCTATGAATATATTTCTGGAGCAGCGCCTTCACTTCATCATAAGTCAGGAACGCGACGTAACCAGGGTGTGTCACAGCCAAGAGTTGCCAGTTGCGAAGCAGTGTGCTCCATGGTTGGAATAATCTGGAAACATTCGAGTTTATAAGTGAGAATAGAACGAGAAAAATGCAGAATTTAAGTATGACTGTAAACCCGACTGTAGAAAAACTCAAGAATTTCTATATAATTTTACAATTAACAGGACAAAAGTGGAGATTATCTCAGGGTTACGTCTCAAATATCTAGCCTATTCTAGGAAATGGTTAAAGAATCTCAGTAACCTTTAAGATTTTCCTAAACAAAATTCCCAATTTTTACTTAATCATAACTCTTGACTCATCGCATGGCATGTTTAATGAGCTCATATTACAATAATATTGGTTTTAACGCAAGCATGTTTTTACTCAATATCTTACGATTACAGGGAAGCCCTTTGCTCGGCATTGGGACACTCAAACAGGCTAAGGATAAAAATCTTACTATCGTACAATAATTTCAATAAGTGAAAATTATTAAATCTTACCTCGTAAACACATCAAACTCAAAGTTGGATATAAAGTCGTTACTCGTCAAATCGATGGTGGTCTTCAACGCCATCGTCTCCAGACCTGAAGATATCGGGTGCACGTTGTTCAACTCCTCACGGAAGATCTTCCATGGCACCAGAGTACTGAGGAAAAGGGAGAAACAAATTACTTATTATTATGAACAATGTATCTGTTACATAGGAATTAGGAACAGAGGCTTAGAAAGAATTTTCAATGTGTTGACAAGTGACTCTAATAACAAATTATCATTTAGGTTATTTAAAGACTTTATAGCTGGTAGTACTTCTAGCAGATACTTGAGTTGGTCACCGAACTGCTGTTCTACAAATACTCATTTAATTACTTTGTACATTCTTTGCATTGAATACAATACAGATTTCGTATCAGTACATTCTAAGAAACGCCTTGCAATATCATTATAGCCGTTACAGAACAACAAGCCCTCTTCGTATCTCCAATACGAATCTAAGGCACCCTTTCCCCGAAATTCTGTTCTACGTTGTCCTCCCAATTTCACGCGAAATAAGGTTTAGTAGACACAACAACGCAGTCCTATCAAGAAGATAAACATCCCAGCTGTGTGACCACCAATCAATAAGTGCGAACGTGACCGAGCGATGTGTGTGCGAATATACAAAATGCTAATGGAAGCACCGCCAGTTTTCCAATTAGTGGAATTAATTTCCAATATTCGATGAAGGGGAATGGACGGCCTGTTAATGGGCCATCCTCCTTGTAATATGAAAGGGACCGTGTGGATCTTTCGGAAAGGGCGAATATTAGGTCTATTAACGAATTCGGAAATGAAACTGTGAAAAGGGCGAAGTGCTGTTACCGAAACGAAAATTACTCTTTCAGCACCTTCAGGTTTCCTCCCGACAGCATCAAGTCGAAAATCAAATTCGATCCATTCAAATAAATGTCAAGTCGTAGTTTTGAGTTTCAAACTAGCGCGTGATCACTAGCTTAAAATTAAAATAATCTACATCAAACAACAACAACATTAGTTGCACTTTAAACCAGGGTTTAATTATGTCCAAGTTTGAAGTTTAAAACTACGATTTCACATTTGTTCGAACCATTCGAATTTGATTTTCGACTCTTAAGCCTGCTTATTTCCGAAGGTAAACCGTAGGTGCTGAAAGGGGAATACTCCACTAAAACAGCATTTAGCAATTCCCAAGTAAAAAAGTATTAAGACATGGTACCTTATTTTACATAAGGTTGCGTAATAGTGTATTTGCGGTGACCATCTCCCTATACACCAATATAGGTAGGTACGGAGTGTGTTTGCGTGCCGGGTTAAATCCGCAGGGACTGTATTTAGTGGTTTCGCTACTGCACTGATTGAAATGGAAATTAGTGGTGCTAAATTAAATTCACTTGTAATGTTTTTACTGTAATTCTATTCTTTGTTTTTTATTGTTTCACATCATCAGTAAACGATAAGTTTTTGTTTACGAATATTTCAAAACCGAACATTTTTCAATCAAGACTTTTCAGTTTAAATTAATTTTATATGAGTTCAAGGCGTGTTTACATTCTACAACTCATATAGCCCAAGCTCGTAAACATATAAACTTACATATGTGGCAGGTCTCTTTACATAAAAAGGATTAACCCACCAAAGGTTTGATTCCATCCAACAAAGTTGGTTAACCCTACCGGTCGATATATTCCATTTATAACCCTCTTTACACGGAAATAGAAATAATCACGTCGCTACGAAAACAGAATTTTCGCATGGAATATGCAAAACTATTGATTCATACAGTGTTAGTAGACCGTCGCGAATTTACTTGCATGAAATCGAATACATTATACCGCTTTGCTGTGAATCATTCAGTCATTTGGTAAAAACTAGACAGTTAACTACGGCTAGAATGACTTTTGAGACAACAAAAGTACAGAATACGGAATTTTATTTAATATTTAATAAGTTTGATACAATAATTAAATAAGTCACTTAACTGCACTAAAACCATACATAAGGTATCGTAAATTAAGGATTAAAGACTTATGACATGATAAAAGATATTCATGAATTCTCATTTGAGATATCCAGACATCATTTCTCTGGACATAAAGTACAACCAGACACGAAAATAAAATTATCAACATACAGTTCCTGGCGACACGTATTCAAATTATTTCCAGCGCAGAAACCGAAAGGGAGAAATGAAAAAAAGGAATCCCCCATTGAAACTGGTGGTTTTATATTGTGACACCACTTAACACCGCATAATAATTTGGGCGTAATTTTTCTATGGTGATCGTTAATGAACGTCGATTGAATAGCGAGGGTGCCATATGCAACGGGAACTGTGAATGACAGACACGGGTATACGACACACATGATTATGTAGGGTGACCATAAACACAAACAAAACTTGAAAAAAAATGGCACTTGATACGATATGTGACATTTTGGGAAATAATCGCCTTGTTCTTATCGCGTAGTTCAATTCCTAGCTCAAACCGGTAAAAATGTTTCGTAGGTTTCTTTTGTCCACGATTGAAAAATCTGTTTAAATATTTCTAGTGTGAGAATAGATGATTCGGTAGAAAACAAATTGTAAAGAAGTCCCATAACTTGTACAAACCAAGAATAGGATCTTGTTATTGCATTAGTGTTTAAGGTCGGTTATCAGTCATCTCGTGACCAAGGCGAATGCAACTAGCCCGAAACGTCTGCGTTACATAAAGATAACCTTACAAACTAATAAGATTAAGAAAACTTGTATTTTTATAACCACTTCGGGCTCTGTGTTAGGTATAACTAATAACTAACTACTAGCATAGCTATAGCAATTGGCCTTTAAAAATGACCGAACTCAGTGTGCAGCGGAAATATCTTAGAGGAAAAGCAATAAAAATCAGGTGAATCCATTAATCAGCATTAATAGTGGGGAAATCATCTGAGTAGTGCGAACAGAATTCAACACGCAAAAGTACAATTATCCTTGTATCCATAATTTTTTGATGACGATACGATATCCTGATCTCTAACGAATCTTCTGTTTTAATGTAAATAAAGAAGGAAAGACATACACAAATGATATCGGTGATGTCTTGCAAAAAGGTTAGGCATTGTCCAACAGGACTTGAATGTGAACGTGAATGAAGCAAAGGAAGTTTGTAAGGATCGTACCAAGTGGCGTTCTCTGGTCTCTGCCTAGTGCCTACCTTAATACGAAGAAGGCGTGAATGTAAGCATGTATGTATGTATCAAGTCTAGCCTTTCTTCAAAACTAAGTTGGAGTCAGCTGTCAGTCTCACCAGATGCAGCAGAATATCAGTATTTTATAGAACGACTGCCTATCTGACCTCCACAACCTAGTTACCTGGGTTATAACACGATACCCTTCGGTTAGACTGGTCGTTAGACTTTCAATCTTTATGCATGTATGTAGGTATTTACTGACCGTGAATAAAGAAAAATCTAAAGTTTTGAAACAATGCTTATATGGTACTACAAAAAGTCTCTGCCTCAATTCGTTTCATAAAAACAATTACAATACTGCTTTCAATCATCACATTGACAGTTCATAACATATACTTACTATAATCTTATTCTATATTTGTGTATCAATTTACATACAAAGATGTATAACCCACGTAATTTGGCAGTAAACAATAGTGGAATCCAAAACCAAGGCTGAGTGAATTGGACACAAGATTTACATACTTTTATAAGTCAATGTACTTTCAAGTACATGTCGTATATTACATTCATATATTGTTCAGGATGTGGTTAGGACTTTGTGAAGGTTGTACTCATTGAATGTGAATGACGTTTCGTGTTGTGAAAATAAATAATGGAGACAATCCCTCAGTTTGTTTTATACTACTAACTAGATAAAATGAAGAAAAAATGCAAGCGAAAACGAAGCTTTCAGAATAAGGGAGAAGTTGAAGCTGCTACAAACAAAAGATTGAAAGAAGGAAACATTACAAATTCGAAAACCTAGTCTGACTTGTGATTTAAAGGCCTTTCGTTTTCAGGCAGAAGATAGATAGGCAAAAGTCTAAGATTTAAAGAAGAGCAGAACAATGCAAAAAAAAGTTCAAGGAAAGTTCAATAAAAGGACATTCTCGATAAATCGATATATTTCTATAGAAACTATTCCTAATTGTTTTTTCCTTCTCTCGTTCGTCCACTTAAATCTAAAATCCCGGAGTAGTTCCACTAGTTACAAATTCACCAACATCCGACTTCAAATCCCCAGTGGTTTCGTATCTTCGAAGATTTACTCCCGTCATAAAAAAATAAGTCGAACAGGAAAATCAACGGAAAAACTTTCGATAAAGCTATTATTAGATACTGTCAACAAAATCGAAAGCTCTCAAAGCCTTAGGTAAAATGTGGGTTAACCAAACAATATTTGTTTTATCATTGCTATCTTTATTAATCGGAAATAATGGTAATACAGGATAAAAGTTCACAGCTTTTTGTTTGTATATCTCTGATATTACTAATTAGACCTATATTATGCAGATTTTTTCCCTAAGCACGGCAGGTGTTAAACACGGGCTACTTTCCAAAACTTTATAGTATTCGTACATAGCTTTTGATAAGTAGCATGACAGAACAGTACAGTTTAGTATACATGAATGCAATAGACAAAAAATATTTATTAAGTGAATTAATTGGAGTATTTATTCACCTCCATATTTTAATAAAATTTCCTGATAGGACGTCAAATTGCAGGCAGAATACTCTTAAAAAAGAAATCCAGTCGCCACAATGTATGATCATTTATAACGCACGCATTCTTTCATCGTAAAATCATATGTTCAATACTACGATGATATCACTATAATAAAGTTAAACCAGACATTTTCCTGCCAGCGAAAAGGAAAGTTATATTCATAATAACAGTATTAAAATTTACATTATATCGCGTTGTTTCGTTCGCGTGATCAATTACTGTGTACCGTTGTTAATTGATGAGAGCTTTCATTAGACTAAACTGTATAAGAAAATTATCTTTTATCTTACTAATACTATGTTGATCGCTTCAGTTGATGAACAAGAATGTGTCTGGTCACTTTTAACGCAAAAACTACGAAACAAAAGAAATGTTTCTGAATGTAACAAAGTTTTTAGACAGCAATCATATGCTTTCAATAAGAGTAAAGCGTATGAGCTAGAATGCATAAAATACATAGGCATATGGTAATGGTACTTATGAATGTTTAGACCAAAATGTGGCAACTTTTAACTGTACATATTGTGTAGTGGTTAACATGGTCACCTCGCCGTAATAACTGTAGCGCCGCGTGTAGTTGGTTTGAATCCCACCTGGGACATAATTTGAAATAAATATATGCATATAAATAAGTATTTAGAATTATATAAGTACCTTTATCAGTCGTCTGATTACCATAGTACTAGCTCTGCTTAGTTTGTAATCAGATGACCGTGTGTGAGTTGTCCAAAAATATTTGTCTATTTTTATTTTCAAAATCTTGAATAAAGTCCTTACAGTCTTACCTAGAGCCTCTAAATATTATAAGTCCTACATTTGAATCCTCAAATCACAGTCATAGCAGTACAGATTGATACGCACACATGCACAGGTTGCGTGCATGTGTGTTTGCGTGTGTATAACGACAGACAGCGCGACACAGCCGTCGGAAGTGGCAGAGGGGTCGCGTACACTTGCATACGTATTTACATGGAACACCTCAATGTGAGAGTTGGGATATGAAATGAACTGTTCAAATATTACGAACTTATACGTATTAAAAGATTTATTTTAGACTAGACTAGCTTTTGCCTATGGCTCCAACAACATGAATATTTTAAGTAGGAATTGTCAATTTTCGAGATATCACTTTTCATGTTACTCTGATATGAAATAAATACGGATAGCTGAAGCGTAGTTTTTGGAAACCTTCAATAAAGTAAAGCTTGCATTGACCTTTCAAATTATACATACATATGTACAGAGTTGAAACTGAAATAAACGCAATGGCACATTTTCCATGTAACTACGAACTACTAAAACATATTAGCATAATTTTTTGAGTCTTTAATTAAAAATGAGTGTGAAAATACAGACCACCGAAATTAAAAACACGCTTACCTAAATACGATTTGGACGCGTGGTTAAAATGAGAAAAGGATGTAAGATAATGAAAATGGACAAAGGTCTGTGCAACCCATAACAGAAATAAACCTGTACCAGAATAAACATCATCGTTAATACAAATCCAGATGAGGATCCTTCATTTATGTAATGTAGATACAGCTACAGCCATCCCGATGGATGACGGAAATGTCGAGGGGTCGCATCGCATCAGTTTCTATTCGCAGTCAAACAGGTCACTACGTTTGTTGATTAAAAATAGACGTTTTTGCTTGCATGTTTGGGTGGAATATGAAGCTATGTGAACTAAACATGTCATGTCTTATGGGAATATTTAGGCAGTTCCGGTATTGCTTCTAGTGATTGTTGAAGAAAAAAGTTATCAAAGCAAGTTGCAACTTAAATAGAAAATTCGTATCTTCAGTGAAGCGAAATGTTTATATGATTCTCAAAGAAAATCTAAAAGACAGTCGACAGCAAAACATAACGTCTTAAATAAACGCTTAAACACCGACGAATAAACGAGAAAATTTCTTCAATTTACCGAATACGCAGCTCAAAGATTCAATAATGTTGATTTCGACATTTAACGCGTTACACGTGTCTCATATATGGAAATATACACGTATTGGAACTGGCAACTGCAAAATTAAATCTAACTTCAATTTGCGGCAACATTTCGAGAGCTGCTTTTCGAATTTACGAGTGAAATTTCGCACAAACTACAAAACGAGAATGTTTCAGATATCTGAACGCTGGCTGGACTGGGAACGACAAAGTTTAGAGCCGACTCGACGTAAAAACCCCTGTTCATTTTACCTGCGGTCTATAATGTTCGGTAAGCTGACAGCTTGCTTTTTGCAATAGTTTTAATACTTGTTTTTGTACTAAATACTCGTATTTTAAAGCTTTCGACGATCGTACCAATTTACATAATGACTTAAAGCACATTAATCATTTTTTTCACGAGAAAACGCAGAAGATACTAAACGACTTGTATCTATTTAAACATTGCGATAATTCCATACATTTTGGATCATATTAATTGTACTTATTGTCCGTATTTTCAATACCTGTTGTACGAAACTTATCACCATAATAAATGATTGTACACGTTTACGTCCACAATCTTTATCTTTATCACAATTTAGAGGCGTTTTATTGCTTCTACTAGAACGAGATTTGAACCCCCAGAGTCCTGTGAGAATTTCATTCAAGTAAGCATGCTTCAATTCACACGGTGTACTTTCAACTAAATTATTCGTTACACAGTTAACTTGAAGGATATTCAGGCACGTGGAGAGGATGAATGGAGGAAGATTTGCAGAGGATTTACAGCGAAGATGTAAATAGGATTGTTAGGGACGACTCAAAATATAGAGACGTTTTACAGGAGAAATGTAAGCGTAGTTTAAATCATACTAAGCATCTCTGTTATAGCATTACTTGACATTTCATACATTTAAAATGAGCAGCTATCAAAGAGAATATAATATATAAGCATATAGCTTAGACTAAGCTAAAGTTCAGATTCGGTACTAGAATATTCACAGTCAAACCCAATGAAATTAAGCAGGACTCATAAAATCATTAAATTTATTTAAGTTTCAATTGTTAATGTAGTCACGAATATAGAAAACAATGAGTCTTTAAACACACCGCCATAGTATCTCAAAGTGGATAATACATGTTTATATCAAACGTCTTCATTCAAGTCCGAATGCATCAATAAAAATATTAATTAAACACTTTCAACACGCCGTGAGTCATTGAATACGTATCTATGTCACGTCGTTGATTTGCTTATAAGGACTTGCATTTGGAATTCATACAATAGTGTAGGCTTTTACACGTTATACTATACGGTAACGATACGACAACGACTGTCAATAGTAAAGTCTTCTGTGCAACAAAAAATTAAAAGCCAGCAAAAGATCACCACACTAGAAACTATTAGTAAACTTCTAGCTTTCTGCCGATTTAAGATTAACTTAACCTATTTAACTTTTATGTATTTTTTGTCACTCATATGTATTATGACGCAAATGTACGTCTACTTTTAAACCAAAGTTAGTAAAGTAGAAGTATTGTATACATCTAGTATCTAATGACACACTGAAGACATAACAATAATAAGTGTGTAAAGAAGGTCTATACAATTTGAATTTATCTAGACAAAATAGCAAGCTGGAAACTTAATCGACGATGTACTGATTGAAAGTTGCATAAAACAAACTATCATAGACATGCAAGTTTTTGCTTGACAATACGACGATAAAGTAGTCTTTTAGTCGTGTCGCCCCCTCTAAAATGAATTGAATTCGCCTACCATACCGAGACACCGTAGGCAGCAAAAGGCTTGCAACAATGGGTGTCAGATTAATATCGTAACACAATGCTGTATGCGAAATGTGATAATACTGATCATAGTCAAGTGATCATCTATTTCTATGGTATGCGTGTATCGAAACGTTTCCGATTGAGAGCCTCAGGATTTGATACAAAAGGATAAATGGATATTGTATGCGTCAATAGAAATTGTTTTATTACGAGTCAATAGGCAAATAAAGATTTTCTTGGAAGATGTTTCCTTGTTACAGTTAATAGGTATGCTAGTGGAAAGTTTTTCTTTAATCCCTTATAAATAGATGTCAACTTAGTCTTTCTGATATTTATTGGGCTCGAATATAATGCTGTTTAGCCTTCAAGTAACTTTTTTTTTTTTTTTTTTATTTAGCCTGTTTCTATGTCCCACTGCTGAGCAAAGGCCTCTCCCCTGAGTTTCCAGTCCCCTCGGTCGATTGTTGCGTCTGGCCATCCATGCAGGAACGCATCCAGGTCATCCCGCCATCTCCGTTTAGGCCTTCCTCTTCGGCGCCGACCATCTTGTGGCGTCCACTTCGTGGCAATGTTAGCCCATCTTTCGGTGTGCATTCGGTGAACATGCCCGGCCCAATCCCACTTTAGCCTAGCGGTTTTTTTTTCTTTTTTTTTTTTTTTTCTTCAAGTAACTACATCATGTAAATCTAAGTTACGACTGGTAGTATTGATAATCTTTGATAATGATTGTGTATTCTAGTCATATAAAAATATTTTCTTAAATAACGCAATTGTAATGAAAACGATGAAACACTAGGTTTCCACTTTATATAATATGTTCGTATAAATTCTACAACGTATTATCATATTCTTCAATGACATGAATGAAACTCGTCCCAAGTCACGTAAACTTATTCAATACATTATGCCAACGATTAGGTACTAAGTAGATATGTTAGCGTCGATAAATATACTAATAAGTCGCACTGATAATACATCAACTATGTAAACTGTAACCCAATATACAACTTTTATCAGAATACATTTCCAATTCAGGATACAAAAAAACTAAATTCTTTTTGTGTTTTAAAAATGAAATAGAAGCATTTTGTTACTAATAAGTAAAAAAATGGTATAGTTATAGTGTTAAGTTTGTTGAAGTTGTTTCGATGATTTTGAGATTTTAAACTATTGAATTTTTTTTTTATTAATATTATTGGACAACTCACACACGGTCATTTGATTCCAAACTACGCAGAGCTTGTACTATGGTAACCAAATAACTGATAAACATACTTATATACTTCTAAATACATACTTATATAGATACATTTACATCCAGGCTCAGAACAAATACTCGTGCTCATCACACAAAGATTTGTCCCGGGTGGGATTCGAACCCACCACATGCGGCGCTAAGGTTGTTGCGGCGAGGTGACCGCTTAAACCACTGCGCCAAACGTGCAGTTAGTATTATTAGTGCGATATGCATAAATACTTAGGTACCTATATTATTTATCTACAATTAGTATTCTTTATATATGAGCTGGAAAATCTATTCTTTGTTTTGTACGAAGTGCAAATGAAGATGATTGATTATTGTTTAGTATTACCTACTCGTAGTGAGAATGCATCAACAATAGCGTTGCACAGATCCAAAAGGTCTTATGACCCAGTTTACTTATTCGATTTTATGCTCATATTATTAAGTTTAAAGGCACCTGAAGGTACTGGTTATCGTGGTAACAGTGTTTCCTATATTTCGTTTTGAGTTTCCCTTAAGTGAGTTTTCGATAAGACTAAAGTAAAAGACATTTTCAGTAGAGCTTGAACTCCATGGGAGCGTAATTTAACACGTTACTGAAAATTTTACATACACTTTTCTTATTTATGATTGAATATACTATTCCTACGTTAAATTTAGGTATATAGGCCGACTTGATGCCTAAAGCATGCTCTGCCAGCCTCTGTTTGGGTAGTAATATAACTTAGTATTCTAACAAAATAGAGTTAAATCTAACTCGAAATAGCAGTAAACGGTTATTGTATTTACATAATTAAATCATACAATTGAAACTTAAACAACAGGTTTAACTAACAAATAAAACAAAACTAATTAAAGTAAACTTTAGCCATTTGTCTCCAAGCGGATGTAACTAGTGTCATAACTTTAAAGCCGGTACACAATGAATGGAGTTTATCTCAACTCGTTAGAAAGAACGAGATAGGACAAATCCATTCACTTTACAAACGATAAAACAAAGGTGAATGAACGTTAGGCGCGGTGCACATTGTTAGAATCGAAGCGGAAAATTTCGCGGAAAGGCATAATGGTCATCTAAACTATTTACATACATACTCAATATCACGCCTTATTCCCATAGGGGTAGGCAGAGACCAAAGGACGACTCTTGGTACGATCCTTACAAACTTCCATTGTCCCATTTATATCCATAATTCTTGTCATACGGGACCGACCAAAAAAAATATTTTGATAAATGCTACCCCCAAGAAAATAAAATAGGGGATAAAAGTTTGTATGAAAATTATGTCCTAAGTCACAAACCACGCAGATGAAGTCGCGGGCAAAAGCTAGTATAATACTCTACCATATACATACATGCGGCTTCATTCCGTTAAAAAGTATCCCATGTTTGACCTTGAATCTAACTATCACCATGCATGAAAATCGGTTTACTCTGTGACGTCATGCTCTAAGGCATCAGCGACATCGCACAGAGTAATGATTTGCCGTGGCGAGTCTAAAAGCCGTAGCGAGTGCTCACATCTCTTCTTCTATCTAACCCGGCTCACCAAAAAGTGTAACACAAATTTTCCTACTTATACTTCTATATACATATGAGTATAGATTAGCATATCTGATCATATCACTGTGGTCTAATAAAAAGGTCAGGTATATTTGTAGCTGTATGACAAGATGTATGGATGTGTATGGATGTGAATGAAGCAAAGGACGCATGTAAGGATCGTACCAAGTGGCGTTCTCTGGTCTCTGTCTACCCCTATTGGAAGAAGGCGTGATTTTATGTATGTATGTTTGTATGGATCATGTTGATTATAATTTAATTCTATCTGATAACTTCAAGTATTCAGGTTGTCTATGTACAAGATTCGATCAGTCACGAGTCAACCTTTGACGTGAACAAACCAAAAACGGTTGGACATTTAGTGACATTTATCTGGATTTAGATAGCCGATATAATCTATAGCCCGATTATTTACTACTAGGTATCTTAATTTTTTTCTATAACTAGCTGGTTGTCGACAAACGGCTAGCTATCAAAAAAAAATGTATGAAAATCTGATCAGTGCCTCTAGCGGACGACGTAGAAACTATTTTGCTGTACATTTTAAATGTCAAACTCTCGTTACTTGATGGTTCCAATTGTAGAGAGAATTGTAGAGAGTCGCGCTACTGGTCCCGGTTGTTGAAGATAAAAATATAGAATAATATTAATAAGTGGTTGCTTTATGAATAATTCTGTTTGTGTACTGTAGTTGTTGTTTACGAAAAGAAATGAGTGGGAAATTACTATTATTACCATCCCACGGAAATCGTAGGTGTATAAATATAGGTCAAATTGATGCGTATATACAAGTGGGTGGATTGTTAGTAGTATTGAAGTACAGGCTTTCAGGATTAACTATTTCCGAAGTCTTTTTGAATAATTAATATCTTATTTGCATATCAAAACAAACCATCACTTCTGTAGCTTCATAATTAGATTAATGCAACGTCTTCACTTTAAGCTCAAATAAGTTTTCATTTCTTTAGAAAACACCAGTTTCGTTTGCAGGAATTAATTAATAATTTATCTGATAAAAGAAAAATATTAACTTTGCAAGGAATTCTTAGCACTACATCAACTTTCCTTTGACATTTTTGTACAGCGGAAAAATAATTTCTTACTTAGTTCATTAATTAGAAACCTTCTTAGAACTAACTAATGAAAATAATATTTAAATTGCCATATTATACTAATAATCACGGTTGCATCATCCATATCTAATAATTCCTAAAAACAATTTTTTTTCAAAGACTTCTCCCCATCTTAGAATTACCCTTGTGTTGCGGGAACTTTTACAAACATACACACAACGGACACAAATTACAACCAGACCCGAAACAATTATTTGTGGATCGCATAATTGTTCCATGTGGGAATAGAACCCACGACCTCCCGACGCAATGGTGGCGGCGTGGCGACCTAAACCACTGCGCCACGGAAATTATAATATCACTTACCTGAAACACATTTTTTGTATAATTTCGTCACGCACGACACCTAGCAACTGGTGTGTCATACCGTCACAAATCATAATCAGATTGGCCACGGCGAACCGTGTGAATATCCCAATCAAATCGGCTAAACGTGATTCTGGTGAACGATTATCTAAATTACTCAAGTTTCGCAAGACTCGTTCGTTCATTCGTTCCATTCGTTTCGTTCCGCTGCGGCTCACAGCATGTGTACTAAGCTTAACTGTAGAGTACGGTTGTTACACGATGTTCGATATTCTCCGTAACGCCGGCTCCACACCTTGGCCCCAATATAGGTCCCAACGCTATTCGTCCAATATGTTGATCTAGAAAATGGTATTGGTCACAACGTTGGTAGTTGGCTGGCTCGTGTCGGTTACCTCAAAGGAATCTGCCCAAACGCTCGCGATCTGACCGGACAGAACTAGTCTATTAGCCAACGTGTGTACGCCTCACCGAGTTGGCTGTCCAACGTTGGTACGAGCGCTGGGACCAACATGCGAATCCGGCTTAACTGTAGAGTACGGTTGTTATACGATGTTCGATATTCTCCGTAAAGTTATTGGTATTACGAAATGTGTTTCATTGTTTGAGGTAAATGTTGTTTGATTGAGTTTTATAGGCGTTGTTTTATTGTTTGTGGATTCTTTTGCAATTTTTCTCGAATGTTGATTGATATTTATGAATACGTTGATGTAATATGATGGTTCTTGTCTAGATGTTAAGACTGTTGAAACGTTTATATGCTTTGATGTTTTTGCAAGGCTTGTCATAACTAGCATAAATAATTAATTAGCACTTAGACTACCACTACGTTAAGTAGATCTGTAGATTAAAATGATTTCCTCACGTTTAAATAAAATGATAACAGTTTTGATCAAGTTTCAAATCGATACCAGCCATGCATTCGGATAAAACAGGAGTTAATTTAATTTTAACATGCCTCCAATGCAATCATCAAAATTTTCAAGTAGTTGCCTATAAAGGGTTATCGTCCGAGTAGTTTCGGAGACTACAAATCTATATACAAATAGACAAACTTTTAACAATGCAAGCCATTATTCTATAATAACTTGCAAGTTTGAAGCAGTTGAAGGAAGCACAGTTTTGTTATACACTTGACATGTACAAAGTTTAACAAAAGTGGATCGTAGTACAATGCTGTAGGTCAAGCAAACACTCCACTGCGGATTTGAAGCAGATAAAGTTTGTGTGTATTTCTGCTAGCAATAGCTGTTGTTTATGTGTAGTTCGATAGTACGATACTTTTCGAAGAAACCCACAATGTTGTCGTAGACCACTTTATAGAAAATGCATAATTTGAAAGACATTTTAAGCAATAACATCATTAAGTAAGCTTTAAGTCATTACTTTACACTGCTAGAAGCAGTTTTTCCTCCCAGAACGAAAAACGGTCCCGAAAAACGCTTAAAATCTTAGCTAGATCCTCTTCTACTTCTCATTTAGGTTTCATCAGGAGACTATATTATGATCCAAGACTTCTTTAAAAAAACTGGTATTATACTTTTCCGACTTTTTTATGCACAATTTTGTAAGTTTACTTTATCAATACATAGCAAATCTTTAAATAATCAGGTCACACCCCATCAACAATCAAAACAACCACCCTTTCAATAACACCAATAAATCCATAAAACATCCATATCTTAATACACGAACTTTCAAGCGATAACTATGACCCAGTGAAGTAACGTCCTTGGCAAAACGCCAGGAGGTAGGTAAATACGGTTGTTATGTAAAATTTTAACGGAACACCCTGTAACTGACTCTGTAGCGAAGGAGAGCTGAATTGTTTAAGAAAATAGGGTAGTTACTTTGTTTATTGTTAGGTGTTCTCTTGAATGTATTGGGGTAGAGTATGACCTGGTGTTGGTTTTAGGGATGCGTAGGATATTATAAAAGTAAACTTAAGAATCACGTTCATTTCAGTATTCTATGTGGCTACAGCCTAAGACTAAGCCTAAGAAATATTTTTTTTTAAAGAAACTGATATGAAAAACCATAACTTGTAAATATCGAACTAACGGCACATCAATCACAAAAATTACAACCTTGAGTACTTCATACTAGCCAAAAAAATATTAAGAGGAACTGTTAACCTTAAACTTAACTTGCAACAAATACGGTAAATAAAAAGATTTAACTCACTGGCAAAACACAAACAGTTCAGTTCAGACCCATGAGCATACATCATTAAATCAGAAAAGTAAATGGCGTCGATGTCCAATCAATTCTAGAACCCTCTTCAACTTCAAATACGCAAGTATAATTTGAAAATGTAAAATAAGTAGGTCACATGGAATGGAACCGATGCATAAATGTCAAGTAGGTTACCCTACCCACTATAGATAATGCAGTCTGATGAATTTGCATACTCCGTGAACCGAGGAGCTCTGAAAGATTGCATCAGCACTACGGTACTATTGAGAAACTCTATTGATTATTCTATTAAGTAGACTAATTGAGTTTTACTTAGTTTTTGAGTGGTAAACTAGTTTAGCGGAAACTTGTTCAATGAGTTCTACTTTTCTAAATCCGGATTAATTCAATTGAGTTTATTAGATGGGTTCACATTTTCCAACAGCTGGGGTTACTAATTGACAGTGGCTTAGCAGTAATTGGGTAAAGGAAATAAAAGTAGAAGGTCCAGACTTAGAGCTGGAGCCTAATGTTACTGCACATGACTAATGGGGTCTAAGATATGTATCAAGTGTAGGTGTGTTTGTCTTTTTTCATTTTCGGTATCCCTGAGGTAAACAAAAGCCATAATAATATGTGAACACGGAAATGGCTTCTTAATATAAAGATTGATTGAAGTACTTAGCCAAAAGTAATTTCAATGACCAGCTATAAAAATAACGGCAAAATTTTCCCAAGATAGGAGCTTAAACAACCTGTCCTTACAAATCCTCTTATTTCCAACTACCCTCATTTTGGCTGCGAAAATACAAAACCGCTATGTCTTCCTAACTGTAAAACTTACAAGGAAGGGACTTTAAATGTAAATCCGCGAGAATAAGGAGCTTGACCCCGTTTCCGAACTATCGACTGACTTCCTACAAAACCTTTTGAAAGTCCTAGATTTTTTTTTGAAAATTCCATCCGAGAATTCTTTTCGGGAGAGAATAATAGTGGTAAAAGTTTCCATTCAGTGCTTGGGAATAAGACAGGCTGTTGAATTCGAAAAAAGGATTTGGAGCAACGAGTTGAGGTTTTAAATTAAAGTGCTGACCTAAATATGAATTGATGCTCACATTTAAAACGTAACCTGAATACATTCATAGTTTTTTCTTCAATATTATTAAAATCGCATTTAAGTAACTTTTTGTCATCAGCCTTTCTTCCAACTATATTGGAGTCTGATGCAGTTGAATACCAGTCGTACCTATAGCAGCGACTGAAAATCAGACCTCCACAACCCAGTTACGTGGGTTATAGCACTAGACCATTCGGTAAGACTGATTGTTGTTGGTTGAAACATGAAGAAACTCGATATGTATAATACGGTCACCCATCGACAGACCTCCTTAACCTGAAAAAAATACTGCTGATAACTTAACCACGAGCTCCTCAAGTAACTGTTGCCAGCAGAAATCCAGGTCAAAATAAAAACAAAAGGGCCATCAAGAAGCCAATGTCAAGCTCCAGTTTCAAGATTGCTTGCATTCAATTACACCCTCCAAGAGTTAATTAACGCTATGCAACTACCCCTTTAGAGTATAAAATAAAAATAAACCCTCTTATTTATTGCGGTGTCAGCTCGACGGCTACAAGAGCATAGAATTGGGTCAACTCGTCTAATCTTTAACACTGGGTCGGGTTGTTGGAGAATAAGGTTTATACTGCGGAGAAAATAGTTTGTTTAAAGGATGAAGCACAAACGATACTTATAGTAAACACAATTTAGAACTTTAAGACTGCATTTCTAACAAAGATTTGCGATTTATTTGCTTACTAGGGAAAGTCTGAAATAGGCAAGGCTGGTTGTAATTTTTTGGCAGGTTTTAATGTGTATGTCTTCGTAATGGCTTAAGAAATATGATTCTTCAAAGTATTGCTCCAGGTAAGTTCTAAATTTGTAATATAAAGACAGTTACATTATTATCATTGTGTTAATTTTGTCAATTATTACGATGCAAGGTGTATAAAAATGTATCATTGACATCTAAGTAGGTATTACACGTGTCAGCTAATTGAAATAGTAAGAAATCTTGGAGCGTAGGAGAGAACTTAATTAAAAATAGAACATCACTCAGAACGGTATAATAGAAAAATTGTTTGAGTTTCTTCTTTCACAGCTCAACCCGTACAGGGCAACGGCACGTGGCAACTAGAACTTGGAAAACAACTTGTTGTTCTTTTTCAGTAAATATTCAAGTTTACTGTAAATTTTACTAAGGCTTAAATAAACAGAAGGTATTTATTTCTTGTCTTGTATTATATCAAATCTAGACAATAGTTCAAGCTATTTAAATCTTGATTGACAACAACTAGACCAAATTTCTGCGTGCCCTCAAACACATGAAAATGCTCGGCTCTAATAGCAAGCAAGCGAATCTATAGAATGTCAGAGCCACAGGCTTTTTTAGCATGACCACTGACATGTATGCATCAATCAATAACAGCTCAAAACTCACTTCACAGTGTGCCGTAAACCTCTTCACGAACGCCAGTCTTACGGCTTATGGATAAATGGTCGAAAATCCATCCGACAAATAAAGTGACGGCAAATATATTACTTGATAGACGTCAAAATTGCACCTGATTTGTTAGCAATACTTATCCAGAAAAAAAACAAAAGTGTCCATACTGCCAATATGCCAATATGTACCTTAGTCTAGTTAAAACAGATTACTTTGTTTGTTTGTCGTATGGTTAGTGGTCAACCTAGTGTCAAAGTTGTTCAAGCCGCCCAAGAGGCCTTTGACATGGCTAAACGACTGTTACGTCATACGCATAGACAACAACCGGGACCGACTTTTAACGTGCCCTCCGAAGCACGGAGACGCCCAGTTCAAATACCACTATGCGGTCACCCATCTATGGAACGACCGCGCCAATGGTTGCTTAACCCACAGATCGTTTACCGACCGGTGAGCGCAACTGGCTATGGGCGCCTCAACAGATTACTAAAATTCTCAAAAGAATTCACGTTTCAATTTCAAAAGCTCGCACGTAAAGACTCACTCAAGTAACCAGCTCATTAATCGCTGCGTCGGCTTCCATACTTCAGGACGGCACACTAATGGGTCATCGTGTATAATTTGTAACACGGTGTCGAATAGCTGGAAAACGCAACCGAGGGACCGTGTCCATAAATCTTCATTACACGAGTGATCAATTAGACGGTTTTTCTAAGTTCAAATTTATTAACGGATGAAGGAAATCTTATCTATTTTGTATCGGGTTGCTGTTTCTTTTTTGTGTATTTGATTAGATTCTATGGGAGTATTGACCTACTTCCTCTATTGACTGCAGCTATGGATTTGTAATAGTAAAGCTTAGTGTAATAGTAAATCTTTACGCTTTTTGGTCACATCTCGTTTTTTCTATTCATAAAATTGCAATCTGGAGTTTATTCTAACACAGACTACTTCATCGGGCCTTTTAAACCGACTTTATTCATAAAACTCTTTATTACCGTTAAGTTAACAATGTTAAAAGCGTGTTCACTATTGCCTTAAAGAGCATAAAAATTCTCAATTTACATAAACCTTGCATTATTCGGCGAGTTATGAGAAATTGAATAGAACTTTTGATAGGCTCACAGAAACGCTTCAAATATTGTTTTGAAACAATAGACAATGTGTGAACAAAACACAATAACTACTTATTATATTGCATAAGTAAAGATAAGAAACAATCCAACACAATCAAATTATCCGACTCGAGAATCAAATTCACGATCTACGGTTTCGTAGCGTCTGACCCCAAGTGAATTTGTATACACGTATTAAATGATAAGACCGTTTTTGTAGATGGTTAAATCTCTGATAATTACTACGACTGTATTTTTTGGTACACAAATCTTATTTTACATACATACATACATACATACGTTCATACATAATATCACGAGACCAAGGAACACCATCTGGTACGATCCTTACAAGTTTCCCCCGCATCATTCACATCCATACATCTTGTCAATGAGGACCGCAGGTTACGAGAACTAGTAGCCTATTTTAATTATAAAAATAAAGGTAATTTTGATAATAGTAGCTTATTATTTGGCAAGAATACAGAAAAGGAAATCGCAAGACCGCGGTATATCCTTTAACGAAGGCAAAGTCGCGCAGAAGTAAGTGAACTCTGAATCATAATTGAATGTCAGAGAGCCTAAATATAATAATAAGGAAGTAAGAAATACACGATGGCTACGCGTCGTGGGTGGCATATATTATTTTCGTATTATTATCAACAATTAAAGTAATTTTACATCCATAAACATTGTTTTAATCGTCGTGGGTGCAATCCTACACGAATTCCACAAATAACTGGAGTTTGTTATTTTTTTGCGCAAGCGATTCAGAAGCGTAAATGTAATTATTGTAAACGAGCACGCTGCGACAACGATATATGGACACAACGACAACGAATATCTACTAATGCCCGGTTTCTGAGGCACATTTAGCGGTAGTTTATCTATTGAAACTGTTTCTTTTATGTGAGTTTGAACGCTATTGAATAGATAAACAACCGTTAAATAAACCTCAGAAACCGGGGATATGAGAGTTCAACTAAAAAGCAACATAATCAATTGCTATAATTTGAAACTTCATTATTGTAGTAAATAGTTATTTTGTTGAAAGTTGTATTGGTGTAAGTTTAAGATCAAGCGAGGTTTCCCATTTTTTTGAGTCGTCGACGGAATTCGAGACCACTACTTTAAAATATTAACTTTCGTGCTACCAAGTGATAATAAGTACTGTTAACCTGCATTTATCTCTTGACAAGGCCTCTTAGAAAGCGAAACTTCAAGCTAAATACACTGTAGGCGTACACACATATTGTACAAAACCTACGCATGTAATCCGGTTAATACACTTCATAAAAAGTATGGCATATTAAGCCCCGGTTTTACGAGTTATTTTTTTACTATGTGCTTTTATTAGGTTAAAGGGGTGTCGTAAAGTTGTGATTCGGTGAACTTTGTTACATATTTAAGACGCTATATTGGCTTGTAAAGGAATTACGACGGCTGTTAGTCACCGCAAATAATATTGGCATATATGTAGACAGCTATTACTAATTTAAAAGGGGAAATTGTCGAGTAAATTGCAGTTTTATGCGACTCTATAGATGTCTAGATTAATTAGTTAACATGTACAATAAAAAAAATGACGAGATAATACGATAATGGTGCAAAAAAACTGTTCTAATGTGACCACTATGACATATCGTTTTAAAGTGAATGCAGATTGGTGGAATATAACGTTTATTAATGCGTAACCAGGAAGACCGAGACACGAGTAGTACAAATTATGACTAATGGTGCAGGTAACGTACATGGGAGGAAAATAGTGATTGCTTTTTTTATCAAACAAGGCTATATACTTCGTTACTTACACGAATTCGTAGAATGTTAAGTTTCATCCGCAAATCAGCTCATTCTCACTCTCACTCATTCATTCAGCGTACTTCACTATCAATAAAGCAAGCTAAATCAACCACAAAATGCTAAATAAACACACAAATCTTCGAACAAGGTGTGGTAGTTCTAGATTATTCCATAATGTTAGCGCGATCACACGCCGTTATTACTTCAATACCTAATTACATTAAAAGCAGGCGCGTCTTCCACACCTTATGCCAAGCAAGGTATGGCTAGATTCATTAGACAGATTTTTCTATAATTAGAAGATCTTTTTGTCAAAGTAACTTAACGTAGCCTAGTTCGACGTGGGCGTACTGCGAGCGAAGTAAAATTAAAAATAAACACTTAGTATCGGAATCGGATTATTGATAGAAAGAATATTGAATCATTTAGAAACTGGGAAATGTAAGACTTCTTATAAATACTCATTATTAGTTGGAAATTTAAGTACTTAATTTATTATGGTAAATTTTAGATCATTTGCGGGTAAAACTTTAATTCAGCCTACATCTGCCCACAACTGACAAACCTTAAAGAACCTACACTATGATATAATAACGAATAAATACATTTAACCCATTACTGGGTAAGGTTCTCCTCCCGGAATGAGGGAGGGCTTTGCCGTTCATCAATGACCAATGGTTCGGTACTTATCATTCCTTTTAAAGAACAGTGTTAAAGAACTTTCAAGTTCGCAAGTTTAAATCACGATGTTATTCTTCACCATCAAGTGATAAATATAATAATATTAATTAAGAATCATGTCACATCATAATCTACACTCAATTCATAGACAACTTTACGACAGGTTAATGACCTAATAGTACTTATAATTCGGCTATAACCTATCATTACTATAACTACAAATAATAAACAAAACAAAAACCACTTATAACCGGTTATTTAATGCCCATATTAACATGAATACACACATTTGGCTTGGCGCCATTGCAACTTGATGCATACGATATCAACAAGTTGGTACATTTAAATTTTATCTTTATTGCTAGGTAATAAGAGTTGAAATTTAATTGAGTGAGTAGCAAAGTATGGGTAGAACGAGTTTTGAGGGAAAAAAAGCGTATGTATTTAGTATGCAGCGGTCTCGCAGTTGATTTTCCTTAGAGGGAAAACTGGCCTAAGCAGATCAGCTTTTTGTTGACTGTTTGCGCGACTTGTAACTCGACATAGAAATAAAAGAAACGTTGAATATAAAGGTAAAGCTTTTGAAAGAAAACCTGTTCTTTTTACTAGCCTTAGTTTCATAAGCCACTTTTATTTGGAGACTTATGTACACGTGAAGGTACCTCGCGGTCAAAAGCTATACAAATAAAATATTTAAATGCCCATAAAAACCAATCCGAGAACAAAAAAAATGCATATAGGAAGTAGTATCAGATAAGAATCGAACATAGATCATAAAGTTTTGGCATGAAAGAGTAACATACATACATCCATCTAGCCTCACAAACATTTAGCATAAGCATTTATAATATGGGTAGGATTCACATAAGTAAGTACTATATTTTTACATAGTGCAATAGCAATAGCGAAATATCTACGTTAACTATTACACCACACAACCCAATAAATATGTAATTTCATATTTCCTCCCGTTTTCAAAATAAACAGCAATGTTATTTCAATCTTAATGCCCTGAATGTCATCCTACCGTTTCATAAGGAAAATGCTATCAAAACATTTCTGTTGAGGGAATTCCAGAATTGACCAACTTGCAACTTGTGTCTTGAATTACTCTCAAAGGATTTCCGTGTTATTCAATTAACTGCTCTAAAATTGTCCAAATAATAAACTTGATTTTAGTTATCCCTTTGGGAATGAAAATGCTTTGATCATTAATGTACTTATTAAACTTAATTTCTTATTTTCTTAGCATTTGTTCTGTCCAGTATAAAACAACACCTTCTTCAAGACTGCAGTTCGGTCTTTCTCTTCTTCGTTGACAAAGTATTGTATTAATGTAAAATAGTAAGTATAAAAACCTAAAAACAAACTTGTTCAAAGAACTAAGTAGGTGTGTTTCCGAAAATAAAAGCAAAACTGAAAAATATGGAACAAAAGCATTAGAATACGGATAAGGATACAAAATCAGAATTTAAGGAACAATGCGAAAATAATCTACCACAAAATAACACACTCACCGAAAAAAATAACTGGCAACATTTCCATTCTTTCGTTTTTCTCGTGAAAAATCTTTGCAAAGAATTTATTTCGGTCAGATTTGAGGGAAAAAATATCCATTTTCGTAAGGGTTATATATAGCACAAAGGTATTTTTCACACAAATATTGTAATAGTATTTTCATATGAATAAGTATGACCCTTGACGGGACGCGGTGGGCGGACGAAAGTCGAGTTTTGTGCCGATAACGTAGCTTTCCGATATTTTTGTGTAAAAATACAACTCTTTTTAGGTAGATCTGTGAGGAAGATAGCGTCATGATGTTAGTAAGTTGTTATTTATTATCTCTTTGAGGAACCTTAAATAAGCTTAAATTTATCTATAAATAAACTAGCAAGACTTAGAAATCAAATCATTTATTCATTTAGGTCAAATGCTGACATTTATGATAGTCAATGATACAGAGAGTGAATTTACCGCCAGTTGGGAAGGTAGGGTCAATGAGAAGAGGTGAAATTGATCAATGAAAGTAATTAATTCAGTCTTAACCGAAACAACAACAAATTCTATTTTATTTATAAACAATACAATACCAAGAAGCACTCAGAAGAAATCACTTACAGTTCAAGAGATAGTTATAATAATCTAAAAGCCGTATCATTCTTGGAATATCCAACGGCGATTACAGTTTACCTGTGTTTCAGTGAACCGGTCAAAGATTAAGCTTGAAATTAACTCGACTGTTCGCTGGGGATACATCCTTTAAGGACTAAAGGTTAATCTACAAAGAAAGGACTTTTGAGAAATGGATTGTGATATTACGAACATCTTTATTTTCAAACTAAAAAAAGTAAATCTCAAATAAGTCCCTCATCCGGGAGGAGACCAGCAGTGGGACAGTCTGGGGTTAAGAAAAAGACAAAATACCGACTGTCTCCCTGGTTCAATTTTAAGATTGCTACTTAAGTAATCTTCTATACTTATTTGATTATATCAAGTCTTGTACTATGACATTCTTAATGCTAGTCATATACTCGATAGACGAAAGTAGACTTCTCCCATTTTATATTGGAAGTGAAAAAATTATATAAATTATATCTTTAGTTCCGTCAAAGTCAACATAAAACAGAATACTTGGTAAAAAAAAAGAAAATCTAAACGTTGAAATGATATCGTTGAAAAAGTCTTTTTTTTTTCAGCGGCAGTGTAAACCACGCCTAGATATCGAGAGCCGATACGTAAAGCGAGATTGGTACAAACGTCGCCTGGTAAATAGAAATAGGATCGTTTCTGGTCGAACAGTTTCTGTAAAAGGGATAGGAAAATGTGTAATATCCTGTTACGTTCATGTTCTGTACATACTATACGTTTTGGTGAAAATATTACACGCGATTTTCAATGTATGCTGTAGCAAAAACGTATTACCATTACTTACTTATATCGGATTTAAGAATTTTCACAAGGTAGATAGAAAAGTATTAAGTAATTAATATACTTTCACTATGAATTGAATTAAGTATTTTGGAATGAGCGTTGCAAATCCAAGAGCTAATTATTGATGAGGTAATGCGCCTAAAAAGTAGAACAGTGCCTCCGTTTGATAGAAAAACGCTTCGTCCTATAGCTGTTTCGAGACAATGCTTGAGCCTTTGAAATAATACTAAAATAAAATGACACCCTAACTATGAACTAAAGACCCAACCAGTTTCAAATGACTCGTGGAAATAATCCGATTTCCCTCAACTTCTAGCAAAACAAAACCTGACTCCACAAGGCAAGTTTCTGAACACCGCCTTCATTAATTACGTTCGGACAGCGTAGCACCACCGTCAAATTAACTCAACGGTTCATCTAAATGAAAATTTATGCCTTAGGGTAGATCCACAAGTATTGGAGCCGGCATTGTCGGTTGAGAGCATTTCTCTTTCAGGGCCATTAAGGTACATATAAAAAAGAAGCAAAAGCTGTTAATACCATTGGTGTTCTAAACATTGGTGCTAAAAGACGATAACTTTGGCGATTCGGCAGGAGCTATTGAACAAGAAAGCCGACCCAAGGCATCGGCATCATGCAGCAACAGTCGGCTTGTGCCGGTAGGTACAATCGACGATGAAACGCCGATTGACGTTGTTTAGTAGTAGCCAAGTCGAGTGATTATCTGCGGCAGATTCACGATGACAAAATACTGCATTGAAACCCTTGAAATTGGTGCTGAAAACGGAATGCCTCGGCAGCCGAGCGGTTTGTGATACCCGGTCTCGTTAGATAAATGTTCGGGAATCACCAATCACATATTCCATTTCATGCCGGTTAGGTAAGTACAGTACATAGCTAGGTAGTCTCCGCGCGATCTTTCCATAGATGGGTGGCTGTATAGTGGTATTTGAACTGGGCATCTCCGTGCTTCGGAGGGCACGTAAAAAGTCGGTCCCGGTTGTTGTCAATCAAGATAAGAGTCGTTAAGCCACGCAAGGCCTTCCAACGTTGGCACTAGGTTGACTACTAACCAATAATACGATAAGAAGAAGTGAAGATTGTGTGCAGCAACCCTTACTGAAAAGAGACACGGGGTTTATTAAAGCCTTGTTGCCATGAGATAAGGGTGATGAATATCATTTTATAATAAACAACGAAGGCTGCAGCGGGGTGTGCTTAATTGGTGGAATTAGGAAAGTAAATGTCTGCGATAAAGATTGTTTATTTTGTGAAACACGGAATATTTAAAAGACTGAGAAAATTCAAACTTTTAATGACTTGATCAATGAAAGTGTGGAGTAATTAGTAGTCTGTTATGAAAATACCGTGTAACATTCACGGTTAAATATGACTGAACTGTATTTATTTCTATTAACAATAGCCATCATTTACACCTATCTATAATTAATTTGCAGAAAATTGTATGACAGATAAAGTGTGTGATATCGTTAATCGTAAATTCTATTTTGTTTTGTATGATTCAAATAATTTCACCATGATACATATATTTTTCCTTGTTTTGAATAAAATGATTGTTTCGACTATATAAAACAAATCGTAACAGTGAGGCGTTAAATTGTATTTAATGTAATGCTAGTGCATATAAGCGTTTAAGCTAGACTTTAGACTTTGAGTCAAGTACAAAAGCCGTATTTGGGCACGTATGCTTACATGGTTACAAGGTTATGTGATAGTCCAAGTCAACTTATACGGCATTTTGATGTATATTTCTATATTCTTAACTAATGTTTCAAATTGGTATTTGGATGATTGTCAAGTAGTACTATTAAAACAACTAACAGATACTTCATATACTACAACCAGCTTTTGCCGCCGACTCCGTTAGCGCGTACGTTTTACGCTACAACACTAGCAAGTTTCATTTAAATCCATTCTGTAGTTTTGGCGTGACAGAGCTACATACACCCATTGAAACATTGAAACTTTCGTATTTTTAATATCAGTAAGAAATAAGATCAACATCTGTAATAAAGTCTAGGTTTATGCTGAACATTCGGTGTATAAACGCCCTATACGATGAAAATGTAACAGAAATATACGAAATTCAACAAACGTGTTGATTATTCGCAAAATAAACATTAATAAAATATAACATGACATACGGATTTCAATCTCGCTTTAATCCCGCACGCTTTTAACTTAATAATCAATCGTTTTGTAGGTTTTCATTGGAAACTCGGATCAGAAGCTTTTTGAATATATTTTCGAATTTATTTTTGAAACTGTGACTTTATTTACACATGGTTATTAATATACTATTTTTACTAGCAATGATCAAAACCCTTTTTAAATAAGACTCAGTTACATGTTATCTTTTCGTACGGTTAGTGGACATTATTCATTTTATTATGTCACCCGATGGCCATTGAGAAGGCTTAAACTTAAACCACTGCTCTGCTGTATAAAATGTTATTATTGACCTTTAGTCATTATCTCTAAGAGCTTGGTTAGATGCTCAGTAAATTACATTAAGTTTGCCCTTTTACACTTGCATAACATAAGTTTGTTGACAAACCTCTAAGCTTTCAAGTAAAACAAGCTCGATTTTCTAAAAAGGGGAAACTGTAACTCTGGCTTTTAAAAGGTTCAACCTGAATTTTACCTACATAGCAACAATTTCGCCTAACTACCGCTAGGCCCATTTGGAGGACATTACCATAATTACCGCGTTTTGTGGCCAGGTCATTGACCTAAGCCATTAAATAGTACCTGCCTAAGCTAATAATAAATTTCTACGTCACTAAAATTACTTACGTACTTTATTTCAGCACGATATGTACGATTTGTATCAGCTTTTAAATATAATTTGGTCATTCACAAACGTTCTTTGGACGTCGCAAAATTATTTCGTGACTGATTTTTGTAAAGTATAATCTTGACGTAGGTACTGGACATGTACTGGTACGATGTTCAGAAAAAACAAGCGACCTTGTAGGTAATTCTAAGGGAGAGGCTCTGTGGAGCTATGGCTCTATCCAGAAGAGAATATTACCTTGAAGTAGATAGTATTCTTCCTTGAAGTAAAAATTTGGGACAACTACGAGTATCTTTGGCATGGCAATTTCCAAATACAACAGGAAAAGACGTGTGAGAGAGCTTGTACCTATTCTTCTTCTATTAGTCAACCTGATTCTTTTTATAAGATAAGATGAAGAAGTCAATCTGATAAAAACGTACACCGATTTGTTTCCAACGGGGCTTAATCAAAAGTACCGGAAGATGGCTTGGATCAAAGACAATTAGTCTATTAATCATGTTGAATTATGATCTAATTACCTGCAAAGATCACACTAACTCATTGTCTTACAATGTAGAAGAAAGATGCAATCAAAACAAAAGGGCACGTCCGAAAGGGATAGAGATGTTGACCGATTGACAGTTATTAAAAAGCCTGATAATAGTAATAGGAATGAAGAACTAAAATCCACATACTTCCTATTAGCGGATAAGAAAAGGATGGTGGGTACGGAAATGTTTTTTTGGAGTAAAAGTCCTTGATAGAGTTGATTTGTTTATTAACATCTAACATAATAATAAGGATTATAGGTGATATGGAATTGGTTTCATTGAAACAATAACACAATTAACACAATAAAACAATTTATAGCAGAGATTGGTTTAATCTTAAGATGAAAAATGTATTTTTTTCGACTTCGATTCATTAATGGTCTCGTTTAAAGAGTATTCCAGACGAGGATATTCTAGTTACTTTCTGTAGTCATCGGCTTATTGGTGATTAAGCTAAGCTAACTAACTAAGCTGTCTCAAAAGTCATTTTAATATTTATAAATAGTAAATTGCACCATGAATGAAATGGTGTGAGTCATAATAGATGATTGTGCCTACGACTCGAGTGAGGAACTGCGTGATTCTCTCAATTCACAACACGTGTCACGCTGAACCGAGTGTAAGCTGATCGCTTTAATAAATGGCCGAGAAGACCGAACTAGACAGCATAGTTGACTGTTTCTAGTATCATGGGATCGAGGATCATAGGACATTGAAATACATATTTTGAATATGTGATACATATTAAATAGGTAAATTTTGTGCTTGCTATGCAAAAATCTCTTTTATTTTCGTTACCGTCTTTTTCTCTAGTGACACATACGAAAGTTTTGTGTAAAAGAGACGGAATGCGACTTAGTATCCTTATTGATTACAGGGAGGACATATTTAAACATAGTTATTAATAAAATTTCAAAAGACCATGTGTTGCTTACAAAAGATTATTACAGTCACGGCAAATCAGAGATGTTAGGTTGCCTATATTATTCTACTCTGAAGGAATAGTATCATGAAATTAGGTACCTTCAATTTATTCATTACACTAACACTCATAATTATTCAGTCGAAGTCCCAAAGACAGTTGACAATAAATAAACTCCTTATCAACTCCATCTACCAGCCAACAACATTAGTACTTGCGCTATAGATCACCATACTTTATAGGGCACATGGTAATGTGGCCAATGAATAAATTAAGTCGATTCGTCGATAACATGTAAATGCTTGTACGCATTTTATTGGGACAAGTTGCGTAAGATGACAAGAAGACTTGAAAATGTATGTTTTCTGTTAAAATAGTAATGCCTGAGTCAGTTTTAGAATATCGTCGTAGAGTCGAGAAAAAATCTCAATCTAATGACTGATTTCACATTATAAATATCAAGCTTATTAGGATGAGTTATGCTATTAAGTTCGTTACAGCCTTTTTAGTACATTTGCTAAATTCGTGTTAATTCGGCAGTATATCAGCAGATACAGAAAATAGGATCAACTTCATTAAAAAAATGTTGCTTCACGTCAAAATTCTTAAACGTCTTTAGAAAACCAATCAATATAATATAACTTTTCCATTACTGAGTAATTGATGGATTCTTTAGGAAGTGTAGAGAAGCACTATAATCGGTTCTTTGTAAATTCTGCCCCGTAGATGGTGAAAAAGCCGCGAGCGGAAAGCTGGTACAAAATAAAACAACTCATTTCTAACATGCAAACACGATAACACAAAGATCGGTGCCATTTCCAGCCGGAAACGACAATCTAGGCGCCGAACTAATAAACATTCGACTTTACGAGTATACCACCTAGGCCGTAACTACTTAACCTTATTAGCTAATAAGTGGGTGATAAGCAGAAAACGTGACAAACGTAGTACAGAACATGTCACGTACATATTTGATGTTTCCTAGAATGCACATATTGTACATGCTATTTTTTTACTTGATGATTGAACGTATAGCTATTCATCTCCCACGCAGCGGTCACCACGATTCTTAAAAGTTTATATGTAAAACTATTTGTCACGAGTGTTGCAGTCGAAATTATGGAGAACCGTTTTCTCCTGTATAAACATTTAGAAAAGAGCACCGTATTTTCTAATCAGCATTTTCCCCGCAGTGGGTAGAGAAATGCTCCTAGTAATGGTGGTGATGATGATGACTTGACCAGAAGACCTTTACAGAAATCGATAGTTACTAAACTAATACATAAAGTTAACCATAAAAGACACTTCCATTATTCCCATGTGTTAATTTTATGATAAAAAACCACTAAGGCTAATCATGAATCATGATTTTCAATACAGCAGTTGGATCGATAAGAATACTTTCAAAAAAGAAAATGAGGTCACAAGCTTTCAGAAAGTCACATTTCGGTCAAAACAAAACGCATTGTAGGTAATTGAAATGCGTAAAGCACTCGACCTGAATTTTAGCCGACTGTTCAAAACAATTAGGTGGTAGTAATTCAATGAATGGATGAATGGTGACGGAAGCCATTGAGTACCGACGGTGAGAGTGTGTTTTGCGTTCGACTGTACCGTTTAGTCATTATTGAATTGTCAAATGTAAATTGATGCGGAGTCTTTCATTCACTTTCGTTATTGTGCATCAGTTTATATCTCGCAACACACTTTCGGTATACTTAATACAAATATTAAAATATCAACAAGCAATGCTCGACATTGAATATATTTTTTTTATCAGAGATGAGAAAGGCTTATTTAGCTAATGTTTTTGTAACAAAGAAGAACTTAGCTAAATTAGCCTTTTAAGGTGCCGTCTATAAATGAAAAAAAATATTCAAGGTGATTTTTTTGCTGATATATAGGAAGGGTAAAATATAGCTTTGCCATTTCCGATAAATCTCCTAACAAATGTCAGTCTAAAGTACGGTAAATGAAAAAAAAAGATTTTCCACTAACTTAATCTTTAAGTAAAAACATTGCTAAGAAACTTGCATGTATAATGTTGTTCTATAACGTTCTCGATGGTGTGTGAAGTTAACTGATCCGTGTACAAGCAAATGAGGTGTATAGGAGTACTACATTGAATATCATTGAATTTTATGTACCTATATCTTCCAGTAGGACGTGCTCTGAACATCTCTTCAAATAATATCATACTCTAGAATTTCTAGCTTCATTTTTGCCATATAAAACACTTTTTGCTAAGTCTTCGCTACCAATCTAACAAGAATGGATTTTAAGAAACTATTTATTGAAATGTTTACTGCAATGTATTCAGAACACATTCAGCAACACTTTGGTTGGTTAAGATTTTAAGTTAATTCAGTTCGAGAAAATGGCCAAACAAATATACAAACCAAGAAAACATTGATAACCCCATTATACCTTACGGTTATTATTTCCGCAAAACAAAAACCCTTGAACAAAAAAACATAATTCGCAATATATTTCGAACCGTCATCAGAACGAGACAAAACAACAATATGAGAGAAAACAAAGAAACCGTAAAACAAAAACTCACCGGGGACTCGAACACAATACGTATACGCGAGTAAAATGTGAATTTCTCTCGAATTACCTGTAACAAAAAGAGTAAAAAAAACATGAAACGTTTGCACAGAGACCTTTTGGGAATAAATAAACGTACAGCTAAATATTATATGTGGAGGATTTCCCATAAGACGAGGCCCTAATTTTTAGAGTGTGTTACAGATGTATGAGTAGAATTTTCAGCAAAGAAAGCAATAGGTTTCAGTATTTACAATTCTGCAGTTTTTCTTTATATAATACAAATATACACATATAAAATATCAAACACAACAAAAAATATTTGATTGTTACGTAAGTGTTGCCATCAAAATCTTTCAAAGCTCAAGTTAAAGTTCGATTCCATTGTAGTAAATAGGCTTATTTCCTCTGGCATAACATATATGGAAATAAGAAGTGTTATTCATCCGCTTGTTTGATCTTTTGAACAATACATTTTACGAATATGCCATACACAAATAACCTAGTAAAGTGATCAGATAAGTTCGAGATTTTCGCTCCATATTATCAATGCATCATTAACGTCGTCAAGGTAAATTATAATTACAATTGCGTTAAACAAGGACAACAATATAATATTATTATTCTCCTCTCGTTTCACGTACAAATGCAATAAATTACAACACATCAACATCCTGCTATTTACATTGACCACACCTTAGATTTAACTAGCGTGCGCATAAATAATATTAATTGCGACTGTAAATCTTCACACCTTATAAATTGATGTGTTTGTATTCGTTTGGAGCTTGTTACTCGAAAATTGCTTGAACAATATTGGAGTTTCAAGCAACTTTGTTGTGGAACGCCGCGATTCTGGGATAAATGACTTTGACCCCAGAATCGCGAATGTAGTCATTATGGTCATATTTCAGTCAGTTCTATGGCATAAAATCAATACACAAGAGTAGATGTTACTAGGCCCATGCAGGAAGACAACATTAAAATTATGGATATGAACATTTAAGAATGAAGATTTTCGCGACGTTTTGTTCATAACGGATGTGATAGTATAAAAAGAAATCTACACTTTTGTCTTAGGGTTTCAACTCAGAATATTTATACGTTAAGTCAACATCACCAAGTCGTGGCCCCTCAAAGTGCAATGAAAAACATCCTTAACACACTCATAACAGCCATTAAGCGTGCAAACAAAATGCTATGCAAATATGAATGCAATTTGAATATGTTTATATTACGCCTAGAGTGACGGAATGCGTCGAGTCTCACCAATCCGTGAGATTGTGAAACTTGCTATTTAACTCATTTAAATATTAACGCATCACTGGAGTGTAACAGGAACAGCAGTACAAATGTAACATTGTTTAACAGTAAAAATGTAACAGTTTTTGCTAGGGGGAATGACAAACGTGAGAATACTTTGGCTGGAAGAGCTTTTGCACATTAGTAGTTAATACAAAGAAACCCATTACTGTCCCATTGCTGGGCAAGGGTATCTTCCGTATAATGAGGCGGCGGTTTAGGCCTTGAAGACTTTAGTCACCTACAAGAACTGCCTTAAAGATCTTTCAGGTACACAAGATTAATATTAGGAGTTGAAGTGGTCGCCATGGTAAAACTTTAAAATCATTGAGTAAGATTCCAAACTTTAAGAATAGAAGAAGACACACGAGGATTTTTTTCAATTTGTCATATCGTGTCGCATACAAAAGGGTTGAGTTCGTTGGTCACGTAGGAAATCGGTTAAGTAAAAACTTTGACTAAGCTCGGCTCGCAGTTGCATAGCACCAGTAATTTTTCATACATGCATACTATACAGTTTTGACAATTCACTTCTGACCAACTTAACTTCTGGTCTTTTGCATATGATTGCTTTGCACGTGTCGCGTCAGTATGTAAACATTCAGAAGACTATATTTATGAGTTAAACGCTAATTATTATGCAAGCAAAGAAGAAAAAAGCGCAAACATTTGCGTGTGTCAGAGGTGTCATTATACAATTATATTTACAACGCCTGCAGTTCTTATCATATCATTAAAGCACTCCATAATAGCCGTTAGTGTACATTGATATTATAGCCTGGAGATATAAACTTTTGTGTAAATGTCAAAACTGTTAAAACATTTCAATAAAATAGCAGAATGTTTATTTTAAAGATATCTGCGTGATTCATACAAGAGTTGATGGAATGCTATTTTTATAAAAGCCTGAACGGCACAGGTTCCAACGTGTTTCTTAAGGTTCACTGAATGCATGAATGAATAAAGTATTGCCTTTAACTTTCTGTACCTACTACGAAATATAAAAAGGTGGAAGATGTCTATATTAAATCATCGGATAAGCTTAAGGAAACCATTGATTAATTACTAGACAACATAAGTAACTTCAAACAAACTGTATATTATAATCATGCTTTCATTTTTTTACTTAGCATCAATAGATAAATAAATGTTTCCATCAGCTGTTTGTAGTGGAAAATTTGTCTTTCAGCACTTGCGATTTCCATTAGCTTAAGGTATTTTTTTACAATAAAATGGTGTTCAAACAGGAATACTTGCTTAGAACTTTAGTTACAAACAAAGTGCAAAACAAAAACAATCTACCTAGAACACAAGCAACATCGTAGGTGCTAGTCCTAAAGCTCCATTATTCATGTCTATTGTCAATAACCGTCAATTATTGTCGCAACTGATTGTCTCACCCACGCACTCCAGTCTCTAATGATCGATTAACTCCTCATCACATCACTAATCGAAATAATTATGTCGATTACGACACACTGCGGCGAAACCGGAATATAAACGGATTTTAGGTTCACTGATTAAAAAGGAACTTGAATACAGTTAGTAGATCATAGATTATTGTAGTATCTTACTAATATTATAAAGGCGAAAGTTCGTGAAGACCGATATACGCAAGTTTGTAACTCTTTTACGCCAAGATTACTGAACGAATTTTGATGTAACTTGGTACACAAATACCACAGATTGTTCATATGCAAACTAGATTAGCACTACTTTTTACCCAGGAATACCCATTTCTACGGGCGAGATCGTGTGCAGAAACTAGTTCTACAATATTTAAAAATATTGACAGCAATTTATCAATGGTGCTGATCTAAATCGTGGGAAAAATCTGATCAGTATATTGGGGAAAACATAAAAGGGGATTTCCTAGTTTTTGTACAATAAGTAGGTTTGGAAAAGATAAGATTCGGTGCCACCATTTATTTACTATATCTTACTCACTTAAATTATCATCATCGTTGATTGGAATCTATTGGAGATTACTTTAAGTTAACAAGGCAGAAGCTTAGGAAAATAAACTATACTTTAGGTTCAGTAAAAAAGCCAATTAAAATATACTTAAAACTAGTGAAAAGTGTTAGAAAACCTTATAAATACTTCAAAGAGCCAACGTAAATAGCACGATGACTAACGTATATCCTCTTTTAATCGTGTTACCCACCGGATCCGACCCGGTAACCTTGCTAGAAAGTTCACACTATAGTTGCAAGACTATACGCATCACAAATGCTGTATGTATTACCTAGATACCCACTTTACTCTTGCCTTTGAAGCAAAGCCTGCTGAGTGTAGATAATAGCGGCGAGACAATAAGGATTTTACGGGCATTGTGTGACTTTATTTTGTATGTATAGTGAGAAACTGTTGACCCAGTAAGGATAGTATTCAACTAAATTATGTATACTTTAGAATAAGTGCATTTTTTGTGTCACAACGGTTGATCCAATTTTGAAAAGAAATCACAGGCTAATCAGATCAATTCTTCGGACAAAAAATCACAAATAGGTAACAGCAAAAAACTAAACTTGCCAATTAAAAATGTTTAAGCTCGGGTGAAGCCACGGATATAAGATAGTAGCTTTATCGACGTAAGCTAGATCTATTCTATCTTTAGCGCCACAAAAAGGCTTCTTTGACTATTCGAGTCAACAGATTTTAATCTGTGTTTTATTGCTTTGACAACACTGATGGTAGATAAAATGTTTGCTTACGATGTTTCGTTTTATTAAAATGTTTTGTTTAGACACTATTCATCTTAGTAACAGGTTTTTGTTTGAATTCTTTAAATGAATATGGAAATAAAAATTAACGCCGTCTGGCAAGATGCAACTCTATTTTCTTAAAACTTATCTAGGTAGTTACTAAAATGTAGAATTTATATTATTATATGCCTTAAGGGGCTACCGGATTTCTTCATATTCTTTTTCAGTTTCTGTGCATTCCTTATCGATTTCCCGATAAATGAGTTATGAACAATGCAAGTTCTCAATATTATGAGCGCATGATTCTAAAGGATACTTTTCCCCGGGAGCCGGGAGCTTGCCCAAAAGCAAAACGACGTCTAAGTAGGCCAAGTTGGCTTGTACTATGTGTATCAGAACGCCCTTATTCAAAGACATAAACTATTTACCGGCACTCAGCCGAGTAAGGATCTCCTCCCAGAATGAGAAAAGTATTAGGCCTTAACTCCGCAGTTTACATCTCTCTTTCTTTCACCACCAATAAACACCATTAAACTACTAATTTGTATATTTCTAACTATAACACCGCAGGAATAAGATATTACTGTGTTGTAGGCCGCACTCCGTTACCAGCACCGTTTACATGGATCAATTAATGTTTAGCACCGTTAGACGCATCTCGACTTAACCAACGGTATATTGAGGTAGCGTTATAATATGATTCCGATTATATTGTTTGTGTTTTACGCTGATTTGTTTGTTTAAATTGGTTTAAGTGTTGCTTTTTGGATTATCATCGTTTTAAACCTATCATTACGAATGTATATGATGAGCACGAGTATTTGTTATGAGCCTGGTTGTTAATTTATTTATTTACGTATGTACCTATTTCGGAGTATATAAGAACGTTTATCAGTTATTTGGTTGCCATAGTACAAGCTCTGCTTAGTTTGGTATCAAATAACCGTATGTGAGTTGTCCAATACTTGTGAAATTGCCGCACAATTAGTAATAGTGAATCTTGTTTGTACAAATTGACAATCAAACCTCACTAACTTTTGCGTGAAATAAAACATTTTATTTACTTGTAAAAGATCTAATTCACAAACTTCTCAGCTTCATTCAACTGCATAGGCAGAATAAAATCGAGTAAATATAGCGGAAGAGAAGAATCAATTTTCTCGTTGGTCGGAACCGTGTAACTTCTATTGAAAAAAAAGATCACGGCTTATCTACTTTTGTCCTCGGCGGTTCAATAGGAACGTGTGGACTTTTGTGAGGTGTTTCATCAATAAAAAGATTAAAGTAAAAATATCCAGGTCTTAAATAAAACTTTTATAGAAAAAATATCGACTAATTAAGTCGTAGTTGAATATATATTTGAAGTTATTCCATATTCCAGGAAAGTTGATACCCTTTTCATATTGACCACAATGACACAAATTACGCTGGCATTAATCTAGATTCCCTGTTTTACTAGAAAAACCGCAATAAAATATTTTGTTTACTTCTTTTTAATTGGTAGTCTTGTGTAAATTTTCAGCGCAATTTTTTTTTGCACCTGTGCGAATCACTTTTCGTACGATTCAATATAAAATACTAAATCTGGAACATCTGAACTAGATTGGACTTAACTGAAACTGTCATACGATGAATGACAAAAAAGGATCTTAGATGTGACAATCATAATACAAAATTGATAAACACTATTAAACTCACAGTTCTTAGTAATGGTGTTAACCAATAGAATTTGAATAAAAGATTCATCGTAACAAAATATCAAGATAAAATATATTTTAATGCAGCTTAACATCACACGAAAAAAAAGCATAACAAATAAAAAATCCTTTGTTCTGTACTAAAATTAAAATGCGTGGAACAAACATAACATATTAAAGAATAGAACCGTATGAAATGAATTACAAAGGTCGACCCTCATGGTGCACGCATCGGGTGGCGTGTGGTAAGTATGTTTCCGCGTCAAATCTTAATATAACATCTCTATTGGAGAACTGTTAAGGACAGGTGTTCCGTAGGCGTTTCTTGTACTATTTTAAGTTATCTTTATATAAGTAGATATTTTTTGAGCCATTTTTAAGCTTGGTTTTGATAATAAGGTAGAACTAGGCCAATACAATTTGGTTTACATTGTTTACAAAAGAATTCTTAAACTAAGAAATCAATTACAAAGGACGATCTTCATGGTGCAAGCATCGGGTGGCGTGTGGTAAGTATGTTTCCGCCTCAAATCTTGAAGTAACATCTCTATTAGAGAACTGTTAAGGACAGGTGTTTTGTAGGCGTTTCTTGTACCATTTTAAACTTGCTTTATATAATAAGTAGATAATTTTTTGAGCCATTTTTAAACCTGATCTAGATAATGAGGCCAATACAATTTAGTTTACATTGTTTATGGAGGCTAAGTTTTAAACACATGATTAAGAAATTAATCATAAAGGTAGACCCTGTCATAGTGCGTGCATCGGGTGGCGTGTGGTAAGTATGTTTCCGCCTCAAATCTTAAAGTAACATCTCTATTGGAGAACTGTTAACGACAACGACAGGTGTTCTGTAGGCGTTTGTACCCCGTTAAGCTTGTTATAGATAAGTTGGTAGAACTTGGCCTACACAGTTTGTTATAAACTGTTTAATAAGTTTTAATAGATCAGATAACGTAAAGCGAATCATTTCTAAAGTCGATTTTAGCGATGTGGCAAAGCGAGTGCTATGTATGTTTCCTGGTCAATTCTGGTAGGGTATAGTAAGCTTCACGTTGTGACATTTTATCAGACTCTATATTTAATCTGACTCTATCGGTAGATAGAGAGCGATAGAGTCAGATTGTCACATGTCTATGATTTTTATTAATTATGACGTAGTTTGCACAATTTAAATGGCCTGAGTAAAGTAACATTTTAATCGTAGAATAGATTTAGTTAATACGGTAAAACTTCAGAGTCTTTTAAAGTACTATATCAAAACAACTAAAACCAATGTTTCAAAAAATGAAATTGATTTCAAACGTGATATTTACCGGAGCTTTCATGTATATTATTAGCAATACTAAAAATACACATTGAATTTAACAAATAAGTATCGGGAAATGTGCGGTCACATATTCAAACATTGTATGATCGTTACGTCACAATCGTATGTTGCAAATATAAACCACAACGCTAAAACTGCTGTGGTTGGGTATTTTCAACTTATAAATAAATACGTGTGATGATTTCGACTGCCAATGTAGAGCTTACGACTTCTGACCACGAAGCCTCGATTCGCGGGTCGGGCAAAGTGCTTTTAATCTCTATTTATCTATACTAATATTATAAAGATCAAGAGTTTGTTTGTTTGTTCGAACGCGCTAATCTCAGAAACTACTGGTCCGATTTGAAAAATTCTTTCAGTGTTAGATAGTTCATTTATCGAGGAAGGCTATAGGCTATATAACATCACGCTACGGCCATTAGGAGCGGAGAAGCAACGAAAAATGTTAAAAAAGGGGAAAATTATGACCCATTCTTCCTTCGCTGACGCAAGCGAAGCGCGGGTCAGCAAGTATTAGAATATTCTTAATGTTAGCGTAGAGATTATCGTACTGTGACGGGGCTGTCATATGGCAACATACTCGTACCTTATTACATGGGACTATGAGACTAATACTTTAAACGGGAAAATACAACAAACCTACAGTTTTGGGCGTAACAGATGTGATGAAAAATATATGTATGTGAATAATATAATAAATGCATTAAATCTAGCAATCCAAATAGTAGCTCTTGAATTTAAAGAACTTTTAGTTTTAGTCTGGACCGAAGAACTTTGTGTGCTTAGTGGTCAACTTAGTGTCGAAGTTGTGCTAAGATTTACTTTAGAACTGACTCGTTCCATGACCTACTCTATCCTTTGTTTTTATTTGAGTTCACTATTCTTAGAAAAAATACAGATGATAGTGGCTAATAAATTACCGACTGCAAAGGATTTGACTCCAAATAAGATTTTAAAAAGCTTTAAGCTCTACACTTTTACTTTAATTCTTGTTTCTTTCATGCTGAAACAAAAATAGACAATATGTAATTTTCTATACAGATTTTATTCGATTACCCTCTATATCAAGTAGTTCCAACAAACGCCAGTTTCAATTCTTCGTATTTGTAAGTTGTTAATTTCACTGGATATTTCCTGCTAAAATCGTTTACAGGAAGTTTAGACGTATCGATCACACCCACACTTTAACTGATAGAATTCTGATTAAACTATAACGAATACTGCCTCAGTGGGGGGTTCTATTCCCGGGACTATATATACTTTTGATCTGTTTTTATTTTTATATCTGAATTTTCGTAACAGTAGCCAGGGAATGAAAGGCTGATGATTCATAACTTTTAAGCTCTCGCGTTGCATGTTTAATGTATAATAGAATACGGGAATTAACGCGAACACGCATTTTACCTTAAAATGCCTAACGTTTCGGAGCACGGCGAGTGCAACCTGCACTTTGCAATATTATACATTAGGCTGATGATAGCAACTAGCCAAACTCTAATAAATAGATATAAACAGAAAGGTGAAAAATTGTTTGATTATAGTCTTTCTTATAACAATAATTATACCTCTAGTAAAAAGGTAGAAATAATACTTCCTTTTAAATATGCAACAGCCTCTAAATGAAGCAATGGGAGATTAATTTAAATAACGACTTGGTAGATTAAGGCAATTTATACGACTTATAATGGAAGGGTTAAGACTGTAAATTAGAACTGAATAATATTGCTATAACTGTCACGGAGGTCTAGAAAGAAATAAGCTGACCATGAAAGCTTTGGATTTTCGAACACATAAAAGTATTTGCTAAGCACAATTTAAGAGCTAGTGTATTCTTTGTGATCAACGAGAGCTTACTATGTCGTTGTTTTCAGAGATTACCTAGGCAGTGTTAACTAATGTCAATATATTTGTTTCTTATTTATAACAAAGTATCGAAAATCTGGACGCCAAGTCATAGGCAGTTATTTTGAGAATACTAGTTATTTTTTCTCAGAAATAGTTATCCAAAAAATCGACGTATTAGAATGTCTGTTGCATTGTAAATTTTTAAGATAACCGATTGAGGAAAAAATAATTTAAAACATTATTTTAAAGAAAATATCCGTAGCTTTCCTACCAATATCAATGCAAACCATAAACAATTTGTCATTACAACCAGCAATTTATTTGATTTCGCAGCTGCAATACACCTGTGGACATCATTTCAATAAATCCTATATAATCTAAATAATCTTCTCAATATGGCTGGAATACGATAAAAGCAATTTGATCGAATCGAAACGATAACGACACACGTCTATAACTCGGTACCAACTAATCGTATGATAATTTCGTAACGGTATTTAAGATGGAAGGGAAATTGTTGATAATTAATTCAACTAGAACTTAGTTACTAAGTTCCGAAGTAAGGTGTTTCTTTTCGATCAAAACGGTTATAAAGTGGCACTATTTCCGTAAATATTTGCATGTAAGAGCAGTGTACTCATAGTACAGCCTCTTTTTTGCGCGTTTATAAGTCTAAGTAGTCAAAATAGAAGGTTGAATTCTTAAATCATTATAATTCATTAATTTCAGCGTTTGATAAGACAAGTTTTAATTGATTGTGAGATGAGATTGTGTGTAAAATATGGATGGAAAGGTAAATTAGACTGAAAATTGTCGCCTAAAAAAATCTGGCCTCAAAACGAATTTTTTACTTTACTTTTAGTTCTAAATAACACATGAGTCTATATAAAGCTTCCTATAATCCATTCATATCATGCTAATACACACAATATCAATAGCAAGCCACTTCAGTACAAAACCTACTTTCAAACACAGTAATATACTTCAACTGGTACAAAAACATATTATTACCTACTAAACGCGTTCAGTACACGAAAGTGGCGAGCATCAATTACTGAAAATAGGTTATTAGTTTATTACGTTGTTCGTCGAACTTCAACACCTGTTATTCAATACGAGGTAAACGTTTCATAATACTGTTTAATCACTTCGTGTTATTAAACCAATTTCTGTAATATTTGATTAAGGAACTAAAGAGGAATTAATTTTGACTTCTATATAAACTTTGATGAAATAGTCCGACAAAGTTGTCGAGAGCGTGTTTATCTAGATTGTAATTAATACTACTGTGTATTTACAAAATAAAGTAGCTGTAATAAATAGGCCACCGTCAGGTGCATAAGTCTGCGGGTCACTGATGTTCTAAATTATGATTGTTGTATTCCTCCATCAGCCGCGACCCTTGCGAACAAATCTACTAAGCTTAACTAAATTGTTGGTTCAGATGAAAGTTACTTTACGTAGCTAAATTAGCGAATACAAAACGTTAATTATGACAGTAGTTTGGAGTCCTAACTTAAATGATGACACTAACAGATTCTAGAAACTTGACTTGGCATCTAGAGATTAGCAAGAGCTTTGTAAAGAATGATTTTAAGAAGTTCTACCTTACATTCTCCACAACAGATACTTTCGCATGTATAATTTAAGATACAAAACAAGACACATAAATCCATCCAGAACTTTACAAATTAGTAACCAACATATATTTAAGGCTACTTAATAAACCACATTCCTAGACATTGATAAACCATTTCAAGCAGAATCATATAATCTTAAGTCATTTAGCAACATCTTGCATCTCCTTCACTCCTTACAACTCTATCACATGCAATTAGCAATAACTTATAACTGAATGCTGTTGACCGCGCTATTGCTAGATGCACCATCCTTGCCAGGAACCAGTTCTGAAGACCTAACTGTGCCATCATACCGTTACGAACCACAAACCGATATAACATTTATTACTTTAGCTTTACGACATCAATTTGCGTGTGACGCTACAAGCAATAAAATTTTGCGGTAGGATGTACCTTTTATGGTGATTGAATGGAGTCATTTTGATTGGAGTTTTATTGAAAAATGTGTCTTGTTGTTCTGTGCTGTAAAAGTTGGGAAGTGGTAGGTATATTGAAATGGTTCGCTCGTTGCTACGTCATGTAGCCAGTTTCAAAAACCGTACTACCGTATGACGGCAGCTGCACAAACATTTTAAGTTATTACTCTAAAAAATCCATTTTTTGCAAATGGAACTTTACTCAGACACAACCTTAAATTGGGTTTCCTAAGCTGGTAGCGTAGGTAACAAAAGTAGAACAGAAAGTCAGCTGGTAATGCTAGTTTTCTCCATAAAACCATATTCATACCAAAGTATCTCTGTTGGTGTTAAAAATATATTTCGTCTGGCATAGACCTAACTTCTACAAGACAGCAGATTTCCTGGTTAATAAGCTTAGAAGCACACATGACACCAAGACTAGTGAATATCATCACGATATTACATAAAGCAAAGCCTAAAGACGACACCCGCATTCATGTAAAGACCTCAGTAATATAGGGTGAGCTTATTTTGAGAAAAGGTAATGTAAACACCGGCCCTGCTTACGTACAATCCCTTGGGAGACTATTATGACTCGGATTGTGAATGGAATTAACACCTTTCTGTGGTATTCATTTATACACGTTATTTGGATAAAGGGATTTATTATAATTTAACTTTTGTTTGAAGGTTCCACGGCAACAAATTGTAAAACAGAGTATCCGAAATCCATTTCCTAGGCGTGTACGAGAATAAGATTGAAACTACATACACGAAAACTGTTACTGTTTAACTACGAATTATGCATCAATTTGAAAAGATGCACTGTATTCTATCGATATTATACCGATTCATTCAATTATGCAAAACTTTTGTATATAAAAATGAAAAGATATTTCAAACAGCACTACAAAACAAAGCTGTGAAAGAACGCCACGGCGATTGAGTAGTTCATCATCGCACTAATAAAGAAAAATAACTGTAACTTCAAATCATCGTCAAAATCAAGTACTTTTAACATTGTGGTAATACAATCTCGCTTTCAAATCTTAAAGCCCTTTATTCAAAGCTATTAATAACAAAACAGTACCAACGTTACATTAATTAAATTTTGTCTTCCATGTTGTGGTTTGCGGTTTGATATGATAGTAATACCTTCAGATAATGTTGGCTTCACACTGTAGTGGAAACGGTTCGTGGTAGAGACGAACATTATTTTTTGATACACGGGAATTCAATCATCCTGCATTAAAGTTATTGAGACTAATTACTAAATCAGTCTCATTTTTAGGAAGAAGTCAATAATATTATTGCAAGACAAAATTAATAAGCACTAGCAATGCGCCGAGAAAGCGAACGTTTATCATTCCCTGGTTTCGTGTTACCAGGCAAATGTCAGGTAATAATAAAAATATGTTCTAAACTAATTGCGAAGCTCAAAATAATAAGCTTACTAACATGCACTGTAAGTTTTTACAATAAATCTATACTGGACAAAATACTAGCAACGATTTGACTAAAAACATTCGGAAAACCTGTTAAAGTTATTCCTCGGGTAAAGATTTTTGAAAAGACCTTTAATAATTCGTTCTCTGTTAATTTATCTATCTTAACCGGAAGTATACTACCGGTAATAGTGTGGACTACTCCTAACAAAGATACATAATATACACAAGCAGGTTAACAGAGCATTGTTACTCAAGATTGTATTAAGTTATTACTTTTATAGCTTTGCGGTTAATATACCTACTATCAAGATATGAAGTAAGTAGTTTTGCTATTATATTATTGTTTGAAATATAAGTCATGTTATTTTAAATTGAAATGCAATAGAAATTGAAAAATATAAATTGATTTCGAGCTATTGTAGTCTAGTGTATACTTTTTGCTTAAAAGTAGGCTCCAATCACTATTTGAAACTACTGTATACCTATTTATTAAACAATAAACTGTATTTTATTTTGAGATTCCGCTGTATGGTCTTATGACGTTTTGCGTAGATTAGAGTACGATAAAACCCAAAACAATTAACAGGAGAAGCGCTAATTTCGTGGATATTTACAGTATACTAAAAGTTTAAATTGCCAAGTATACCTAAACGTTTCCATCTAAACTACTTTTCTATGCAAATAAAATATTACATTACGAATAGTATTCACATTCTAGTCCAGGAATATGAGCTTAATCCTTTTTTAATTGCTTTTAACTAGAAATTCTTACATATAAAGTTTTAAATGGTGCTCATTTATGAATATGCTAAAACACATCACGACACTTACAGGATTTGTTGATATAATTTTCCCTCTATAAGGACTACCATTTGTAATTTTTATTATGCTAGGATATTAATTAATCCACGAGCTATTCGAAGACTGGTTAATAAGCTTAATAACAAGCAACAGGTTATTATGGTTTCCTTACGTACGGTAGTCGTTTCTCACACTCTTTCACCGGGAATCGAACCAGGATTTCCCGTTAACTGTGACAACCGTAGTAATAGCAGAAATGCTCATCGAAACTTGATAAGAAAAGGCAAGGTTTGAAAAGCGCTTTGCCGACACGAAACTATAAGATCGGTAAAATTTAATATGGATGTATAATATACACTACTATCTTTCGATGTAACAAAAATATCATCCATTACATAGGAATGCACCAACAAATTATCTAATAATACAAACGTTTAGTTTTTGTACAGTTTTTTGTTAGCTAAAGCTGGTCAAACCAGCTATTAGTCTAGAGCATTAGTTATGCAAACACGGTTATTAAACTTCCACTATGCACTTAAGAGTAAGCGAGAGCTGACATTTAGAGTTTTATCTTAGATTTTTATGTCGAGATGCAAATGCCAAGTGCATGTAATGGATTAGTTAGACGTCGATTTTTGACCTTTTAGTGAAGAAACTATATTGTAAAGATCAATCTGCATGTTGTAGATTTAAACGAACAGAACGGAGAGATTACAGCGGGAATATTTTCGTAATTTCGCTCCTGATGAATGTCAGTTACCTTAATGAGATTCACTTTTTTACAAACATTTAGCTTTTTCCGAGATCGGTAGTACAAGATCCACACAAGATCGGAGTGAAATTTTGAACTTCGATCATAAAAAAGCGTTAGATAGATAGCAATCCTAATACGTGGCGTAGCTTTCATACTTAAAAATATTGTTTCAAACCGGCTATTGGTCTCCTGCGCATCCAAACACACAAAAGCTCTTCCCCTATAACATATTAGTACAAATTACACAAGTATTACCATCATGCATCATCCTGCTAGGTTTATTACCGGTAACTTATATCCCAGCTATAACATCTTATTCGAACATGTTAATTTAATTACCCAGTACTTTGCGTAACTCAACACGCATTTAGCTAATTATTTTGTTATAAATCCTTTAGCGTTTTATAGCCAGCACATCCCGGAACACGTAAATAATTTTGAGCTTCAAGGCTATAGAACTTGTAGTCAGGATGTTACTCTTGTTAATCTAAGGATGTAAATGTAAAATGTAGGTTTTCAAAAAGGAGAATACGGGTTTTATTGAGGACGTAAGACGTGCAGTTTTGTCAAAAGATCTTCAAGCACGATTTGGTACTATCCATACTAATATTATAAATGTGAAAGTAACTCTGTCTGTCTGTCTGTCTGTCTGTCTGTCTGTCTGTCTGTCTGTCTGTCTGTCTGTCTGTCTGTCTGTCTGTCTGTCTGTCTGTCTGTCTGTCTGTCTGTCTGTCTGTCTGTCTGTCTGTCTGTCTGTCTGTCTGTCTGTCTGTCTGTCTGTCTGTCTGTCTGTCTGTCTGTCTGTCTGTCTGTCTGTCTGTCTGTCTGTCTGTCTGTCTGTCTGTCTGTCTGTCTGTCTGTCTGTCTGTCTGTCTGTCTGTCTGTCTGTCTGTCTGTCTGTCTGTCTGTCTGTCTGTCTGTCTGTCTGTCTGTCTGTCTGTCTGTCTGTCTGTCTGTCTGTCTGTCTGTCTGTCTGTCTGTCTGTCTGTCTGTCTGTCTGTCTGTCTGTCTGTCTGTCTGTCTGTCTGTCTGTCTGTCTGTCTGTCTGTCTGTCTGTCTGTCTGTCTGTCTGTCTGTCTGTCTGTCTGTCTGTCTGTCTGTCTGTCTGTCTGTCTGTCTGTCTGTCTGTCTGTCTGTCTGTCTGTCTGTCTGTCTGTCTGTCTGTCTGTCTGTCTGTCTGTCTGTCTGTCTGTCTGTCTGTCTGTCTGTCTGTCTGTCTGTCTGTCTGTCTGTCTGTCTGTCTGTCTGTCTGTCTGTCTGTCTGTCTGTCTGTCTGTCTGTCTGTCTGTCTGTCTGTCTGTCTGTCTGTCTGTCTGTCTGTCTGTCTGTCTGTCTGTCTGTCTGTCTGTCTGTCTGTCTGTCTGTCTGTCTGTCTGTCTGTCTGTCTGTCTGTCTGTCTGTCTGTCTGTCTGTCTGTCTGTCTGTCTGTCTGTCTGTCTGTCTGTCTGTCTGTCTGTCTGTCTGTCTGTCTGTCTGTCTGTCTGTCTGTCTGTCTGTCTGTCTGTCTGTCTGTCTGTCTGTCTGTCTGTCTGTCTGTCTGTCTGTCTGTCTGTCTGTCTGTCTGTCTGTCTGTCTGTCTGTCTGTCTGTCTGTCTGTCTGTCTGTCTGTCTGTCTGTCTGTCTGTCTGTCTGTCTGTCTGTCTGTCTGTCTGTCTGTCTGTCTGTCTGTCTGTCTGTCTGTCTGTCTGTCTGTCTGTCTGTCTGTCTGTCTGTCTGTCTGTCTGTCTGTCTGTCTGTCTGTCTGTCTGTCTGTCTGTCTGTCTGTCTGTCTGTCTGTCTGTCTGTCTGTCTGTCTGTCTGTCTGTCTGTCTGTCTGTCTGTCTGTCTGTCTGTCTGTCTGTCTGTCTGTCTGTCTGTCTGTCTGTCTGTCTGTCTGTCTGTCTGTCTGTCTGTCTGTCTGTCTGTCTGTCTGTCTGTCTGTCTGCTACTCAATCACGCCTAAACTACTGAACCAATTTGCATGAAATTTGGTATGGAGATATTTTGATACCCGAGAAAGGACATAGGCTACTTTTTACCCCGGGAAAATGACGAATTTCCCGGGAAAATACGAAAGAAAAAACGAAGTCGCAAATAATCAATATTATAATGACATTGAAATAACAAAATTCCGTTGTCATGGCAACTGTTTTAATGACGGATATGCCTTATCGCGACTTCGTTATATTAAGAGATATAAATAATTTTGAGAATATTTTTCGGGAAAAAGCATAATTTGTATCATCACGCTACGACCAATAGGAGCAGAGTAAAAGTGTTACAAAACGTGGAAAATTCTGACCCATTCTCTCTTATGTGACGCAAGCGAAGTTGCGCGGGTCAGCTAGTTTGAAATAAATCCAACTTATATAAATGTGAAAGTTTGTAAGGATTAATGTATAATTGTTGCGTTATCTTGGTGAAATTAAGCGCAGATATAATTTTTACGAATAGAATCAATTTAATTAGGTTTTTTTTTATGTGCAGACGATTCTCAGACTGATAGTTGGTTTAAAAGAATACCCTAGTATGTTCCCTAAATCCTTATCTTGTAATACGACATTGATTCCGTCTTGCACGTGTCAAACTAAAAAAACGTGCTACTAAACCACGTTATAAAAGGAGATATTTCAAAGTTCCACAATCTCGAAATCTCTTAAGACACCCTTAGCCCCCATTTAAGGTGTAATTGTATTAATAGTCCACGATTGGCTATAAAAACGTCGTTTCAGATTTACGGTACTGCACTCTTCCTTGATTAAAAGAGTTACAGCACTTTGTGTTGTTTGAACGAGAAAATTTGCTTAATATGGTTGATGAAAGTTTTTAATTACATTTTTTTTAACTATTATGTATCTTTAGGCACTTTATTATTGAACAACTCTTAAAACAGGTTCAAATGAAAGGAACGTTGGTGGTGGTGGTGGTGGTGATGAGGATGATGATGATGATGATGAAAATAGCGCTGCCGATCGCAATTGATTATCAATGCACATTCAATAGTAAGATTCAATAACATTTCCTATTCATAAGATACCCAACGGGCTGTTAATATTAATCCTCAGTTAACTATTCAAATCAATTACATCGTAATTCAGTCTATAGAATTATCCGGTGTATTGACCAAAGGCCAAGCTAATGTAGATTTAATCGAATAGGTCATTGTAATATTGGTTAGAATTAGAGAAATAGCAAAGTTTAGTCTTTGGATGTTTTGGATACAAGTTAGTATTATCTGTGAAGAAGCAATCAATAACAAATAGATTATTATCAACATTCTCCTTACAATTTTTAGGGCAAGCGAAGCTTACACTAAACTGTAGGAACAGATAAACGCACAAATTCCATGATTATTAAGATTACTGACTGAAATCTACCTTCTTTGAAAATGAAAATTGCAATCTACCTTCAAATAATTTGATTAATGCGTAGGAACCGGGAATCCACTGACCACTTTACTCTCTTCCGTAATGTAAGATATCTGCAATATTTAAACTATTCTCCCTCCAATGTTCTCCTTTGCCCATTTTTTATTTCTACTCTAAATGTAATGTTTTCATTAAAAGCCTTTAGAATTGGCAAAGATTTTACTCTCGACCACGTGTATCCAATATTTTGATACGGGGCCAAAATGACAACAAAAACTAATATATGTTAAGACGTTAAGTTTTCCGGTAAAATAAAGACGAAATATGATTTCAGATTTGCGATCTGCTATTGTTAAAGCCTCTTGGGATTTGCGTCACGGAAAGCAATTCCAAGTGCCATTGCAAGTTTTATCTTATTTGCAACAACAGTGCTTTTTCCTATCAGTGGCAAAATATGTTTCTTTATAATAAACTAATTTCAATTTTAGTTAATATACCAATTAAGATAATTACTGACTTATATAATCCTCTTATCTCACCTTAATTTAGATCATGATCTCGGAATAAAATCCGATAAAATCCTATTTTTACCATCAAACAAATTAGTACGAGATTTTCATCAATAAAATGCAATAGCAAATCTATACTAATATTATAAAGCTGAAGAGTTTGTTTGTTTCTTTGATTGTTTGTTTGTTTGTTTGTTTGTTTGAACGCGCTAATGTCAAGAACTACTGGTCCGATTTGAAAAATTCTTTCAGTGTTAGATAGTCCATTTATCGAGGAAGGCTATAGGCTATATTTCATCACGTTACGACAAATAGAAGCGAAGTAGCAACGAAAAATGTTACAAAAACGGGGAAAATTTTGACCCATTCTCTCTTATGTGACGCAAGCGAAGTTGCGCGGGTCGGCTAGTTAAATTATAAAATCTCATCGCTATAAAATACCTACGAGATGAATAGCAGATAATAAAGTAAAGGACAAAAGAATATGAAAAATTTCAAAGAGACAAGCTTGGATCTACCGTGAGAGAAATTCCAAAGACATACCGTTGAGATATTGAAGACAGGTTTCAATGGGAGGGCAACCTATTGAGGGGGAGTGATCGAATCAAATTTTATTTATTTATATTTATTGATGTGGATGTAATTTGCGACATTACTTATGGGGTCGTAAATGTCTGATGGGAGGAACGTGACAGGATCATATTAATAGTATTTGTGGTTAGAAATAACAAATAATATTGAAGTAAATGAAATATTGGACTTTTAAATAAAACTCTAAAAGGAATTGGTTTAACAGAATTCCGACAAATGCTTTCTTCCCACAGACAAATCACAGAAGTCTTTCAAATACCGGAGAATAACCTTTGACATCTGAACGAGTTTGTAAAAAATATTCCAGATCGTTATTTAGGGAGTAGTAGAGTTAGATATTTTTATAAACAAACTGACTATAGAACAACTTTAATGAACGTTTCAATGTCTAACTTTCACAATAACCAAGTTAGTTGAAACAGAACTAACATTGTTATAAAACAACATCGAGGAAGCGAAAGCGATTACTCCAAAGCAATTGTAGTTAAATGACACCGAAGGAAAACTATCCATTGTGTAACCTACTTAGGATGTAATTTCAACTATCGTAAAGAAACAACAAAAGCTGGTGAAAATGACACATCCTTTTGTTTGGACGAACGAAAATGACTAAAGTAAATTATACAGCTTCTAATATTATGACTGTTAAATAATTAAACTGCATCTGGAAATTTAAAAGACTTATGTAACATTTTTGGTCAACCTTTCTAAGGTTCTACTTATTTCGAACTGGCACATAAAAACTGCAGTATAATATCGATAGGTACTAAGCAGTACCTACTGCCGACTATTTTGATAATAAATAAAAATCAAGTACGGAATCTATTGCAGAAATGGATAAATTCTTAAAAGCTAGCACGCGCTACTGAAAAGTGCAACGAAACTACTTACACTTCAAAAAGTACTACGCTCTCACGATTTTGTAAGGAAAAGTAAATTCTAAAGCTGCTACAGTATACGAAATGGAGCATCAAAAAGCTGCATAACCCAGTGCAGAATGTAGCCTTTAAAAGGACTGCAAGATTTATAACAGACGCTAGAGCATGTAGTAATTAAACAAGAGATTGAATAGAAAACAGATTTGTAGTGACTGTTGGCAAATACGAAGGAAAGATCCCACAAGAACGTCCGATTCCATTTCCTCTAATTGACATTAACAACATGGAGGAGACTAGGCAAGCATTTTACCTTCTATTTTTATCTGAGACAATACATTTCGCCGACGCCAAAAGGACGCTAGTACATTCCAAAAATACCCCTGTATACAACTTTCGTCTATAAATAGCGTCTCATATCCAGTTTTACTTTAAACCAGAAGCATGCCAGCAACTTTGTATTGCGGATTATTGTGGTCGGCGTCAAGTGTTTCAAACTACCCCGTCTTGTGTGGAATGCGAAACTTCTTGTCGCGTTATGTGATAATGGGTGTATGAAGACGCTCTGGTGTAATCGTAGGTCACGATACTCGGTGAATGGAAAGGGGAATTCAAAACAAAGAGTGTATCTGCGGAATGAATGTCGTAGGGAAAAAGGAGTGAAAGGCTTCGGAGTTTGTCAACACTTTTACTCAAACAGCTGTTGCTATAAAGCTTCTGTCCTTAACATGGTAATATTTCTATTTGTTTTAAGAAACAACAAATAAAAATGCAATCACGATCCGTGTAATTCACTTACTTATTTAACGTTTTTTTCCAGCACCAACGTTTTCAAATGCATGAAAATGGAAAGAGGTAACGTTAATGTGTTCCCGTTTGCATTTTTAGTTTGTCTGTTTTTCAAATGCATCATAGTGTAATCTTCTTCCACTTTGGTTTGCTTTTATTTTGAAGTCGTAATGAGTTTTTAATCCTGTGAGTGTAATTAGTATTTCCGCGAAACCATTCAATGTGTAGGTGTAAATAACAGTTAATGTATATGCAATTACTGCAGTGAGCTACCATCAATGTCCGTACCATTAATTTTTAATATATTAACACTGAAACGGTTTCAGAAAATGGGCACTCACAGAAACAAACAACAAAGTAAAAGCACTATGTACCATATCAAATAATAAAAATATAATATATTTTTGTAAACGCACACATTAAAATAGGTCTCTTAGCTACACAATTTTGCAACTCACACACATACAACTTGTTCCAAGTTACAAGAAATCGCCCTGAAGCAATTTAGGATTCGAAGAAATTATTACATTACAAAAGAAATATAACATTTATGTAACGAACCCAATAATGGGGCTCTTAGACAAAAGGTTGGATGTAATTACGGCAGGGCCTGATGAGAAATACGAGAAAATCCGGATTGGAGTAACGGGATTGAGGTTGGAAAATCAAGTAGGTTGACAAACTTGTACGAGGCGGATCGAGAAGAACTTTTTTGCTTTAAAAAATAACACTAATTGCACTCCAGCCAGCTGCTGTTCTCGTTAGTGGACATAATGTTTAATGAATCAACGACTTGTTTGAACTAAAGTAGCAGTAGCAGTTTCAAACGACAGCCACTCGTTTTTTATCTCAGGATATCTAATGACATAAAACCTTATCGTTTACTAGTATCAGATCGTTCTAGGCTTAATTTAAAGTACAGTTCAAACTAGGTATTTCTAGGAAGCCTCTAGTCGAGTAACTGTTTGTGCACACATAATACTATTTGATATGTATGGTGAGTGGTGACGTATAACAAAAAGAAGAAATAATTCACGTCTTGAATGACGGTCTCAAGAAAATCCAATAAAGTGGAATTTCCTTAACCAAATACAATGTCACATTTATCACGCTGATAAAATCGAATCATATTCCCCATCAACATGTTTCCTCGTAATATTGTTATTCAATCAGCGTCGAGGCTTCTCGGTTAGTTCAACCCACTTGCGACAACTAATAGTCAAACATCATAGATCAAGTTATCAGACAATGCTGCGCTCACACAAAGCAACTGCTAACAAAGTTATGAGCTACTTAGTTTCCGTTCAACTGGAGTTTCAGATAGACCACAATATTTGTATTCGGCTACACCGCATATAAAGCGAGGCGTTGGTTTACGCTTGTTTCCTTTTGACCAATTTCTCATCCGTCTTTGTGTTAATGATATTTTAAATATTTATTTGATTATGTTCACTTATAACAGGAATCATTTTATTTGTGTCAATTGCTGTTGAATCATCGCAAGTCACAATTACAAGCTGTGTGAATGAAATGCACCAATTAAGTTTATTTTGGTAAACCACGCGTACTCCCACATACGTTTTCGATGACAGCTACGCGGAACTTTGTGTCATCATTCTCGTTCGCAACTTTTATCAACCCACTGCATAAAACTCTCCAGCCCACCTATGAAATAAAATCTACAGTACTTGAATTACTTAGTAAATTGGCTTTGATGTTGTTTTGACACCGAAAAACGTCAGATTTTCATAGAATTTGTAGGAATAATACGCCCTACGCTCCGCTATTATAGGCCCGCCCCCTAAAACCACGTGCTTCTGACATAAAGCGAAACACCCACGCCTGAATGACATTTAATTATCAACTACGTATTATGAAGGATTGCCTCAACCGAATATGAGGATGTAATTGTGTTGTGGTGTAATATCATTAAGTCGGAATACAAAGGCAATGTTAGTGAATTACGATTATGAGTTTTGTTGGTGTGATTTTGAAAGATAATTTAGTTTGTGGAATCGGATAGTGTAGTAAGTAGGCGTTTAAGTACCGTAAAATTGTTGCTTGAGGAACATTTAGGGTTAATTATTATTTGATTATAGAATAATTAAACAGCTCACACAAAAAGCTCACGAGTTCAGTTTTCCGGTTCATGAGCAGCGTTTTTCTGCTACAGCAGTATAATAATGTTATTCTTGCTTATTTCCTGAAAATTTATATATAAACTGTACATTTCCGTACCAAACCTACATTTCGTCCATTACAGATTCCTCAAAGACATCTTTATCAGATTCAAAATAAAGTCATTATTTTTAATTCATACCCGATTATTAAACCTTTGTTATCTGATGATGTAAAGACCAGTACCAAAAATATTACCCTTAATGTCCAAAAAAGACGAGAACTCCTCTTTTCGAACACAATCGGTAAATAAAATCGCAAAGATAAATTTCACAGTCGCTTGCCCTCGGCGTTGGTGAATCTCCAGAGAAATCAAACCGAATATGTCTGCCTTAGGGGAGGACAAATTATTCCAACAGCAATGGAATAAATTGAACACGAACACTATTAAGTTGTGTTAGTCAATTTTCGTAGCTTGAATCAATATTGGTACGTATTGTTTTCAATTTGGAAATCAGTACAGCAGTCCTCTGAGGTTTTGTTTCATTTAGTGAGTATGTGCAGACTGGCAGCTCGGAGAACGAAAAAAAATAAAACAATTGATTAGTCTAGTGCGACGTTTTCTGTAAAAACCAATGGCTACAATACTAACAATCCATTCAATGAACTCGGAGAACAAAATACTCCATAAGATTATGTTTATTTTTTCTTCTGATTTAGGTAAATTGTGAGGGACACGAGAAACTTTTAAGCCTAAATCAACTATCTGTCAATTACATAAAAGTATCTGTGGGAATTGGACACATCGTACCCGTCTCAATAGTGAAAACGAAGCTATCTTACTTATCCAACGAGGCAACAGTACAGACGACTATTAAGAAATCATTTTCTATTTCAACATAAAATTGCCTACAGGCTAAGAGGACTATCGTAACAAATCACTCATTTCTTGTGAAGTAAAACGGCCAACTAACGCTTAATGTCTTACTCGAGACCAATACAAAGATTAACTTAAGCTGTTACGAAATGAAATTTTACTTGAAGTTTGCGGTTCCCAAGAAATCCAACTAAACAAAATTAAATCCTTTGTAACAGAGGATAAAGTTGAAATTTCGTAAAACCTTAAACAAAATATTAACAAAGATAACAGGCGTACGCTCATCGCCCCGAGAGGCTGTTTAATTAACAAGTAGCCTTTGATTCGTTATTCTACGTTGTCTTAGAAAATCATCTTTGTTTGAACAACTAAAATTTCGGACAGATTAAAAACTCTTATAGTTTATTTAAGAGCTCTTGAACTCGATGGAATAATATATCAAAAAATCAAGCAACCATACAACTTTGGTCGCTGCCATAAAGTCATTTTATTGTCACAAAGACAAACGTCCACTTAATTCCAAGGAACCGTTTTAAACATTGAACAACATCGTTTCCCAAGAAACAAGTTACAGGCATTGAAATAAAAATATCAGGAAATGCGATTCGCAATAGACAATTGAAGCATTTTGTGTCGTTGAACATAGCATAAACATTTTCTAAAACGATAATGATGAAGACAAAATGATAGATAATGTAGTATTTGTAATACAAGGACCAACAAGCGGATCGGACACGCAATATCACGCATACCTGCGTTTTGCGAACGATGTTATAATAATACTTAATGAACGAGATATTTGTTGATTTAATGGGCTATTCGTGATTGATATATGAGAGCCAAATATGGTCGAAATAAATTTGAAATTGTGGTTCATTGTTGCGTTAAACGAAAATCCTTTTACGCGGTCATTATACGCATACATCGGATTTTTTTTGTAATGGCCGTAACAATAAATTAAAGTTACGTGAAAATTACTCGAATTAACTACTATTTACTTCGAACATTTGTTTTCCAACTGTTTTGAATTTTTAATATTCTTCGAATTCCCTAGGACGTAGAAAGACGAGAGAATGCAAAATGTGAAAATATTAATGGAGCATCATTAAAATTTTAATCCACCAGTCTCCGGAACAGCTAAATATAGCGAATTTATGTATCACATAGATAGCTAGGGGAGGGATATATATTGATAGAAATTAATAATGTTAAGGCCCATTAAATAGATAATGAACCACGCAAAACAACGGAAATAAGGTAACAGCGGGGCTCCTGCCGAGAAAAGAGAATTTAATATTTTTCTCGTAAGATACACATTGTAGCTTCTGCAAGAATACTAGATGGTTAAGGTATAACCAAGATTGCATATAGATACTTTCATTCTGGAGAATTCTTCCAGTAGGAACCTACAATTTTAGTACCTAAAGCTATAGAAAATAAGTTGCTGATTTTTGCTGAAAGGTACCTAAATGCATTCTAAGTCCTCATTAGTTAACACATCTTCTAAATTAAAGTGTGCCGTGTTAAACTGTTAACCCAGTTGTAGTACTCGTAAGGTTAAGCAACCGGTCACTAATTGCTTCTGATGCGAAACGTGTCTTTGAGTGGCACAAAGCAATTAGTGCTGCTACCGCTTCATTATAGTTTTAAGCTCTCCCGCCTTTTATTATGACGTTTACTTAAGTGTTTTGTCGTTTCTTTTGCTCCTGTTTTACTTTAAATTGGATTAAAATTGTTTATTGTCTCGTTTAAAATTCTTTAGAATATCTTTTCGTGAACCTTTTTTTGTGAAGTCTAATTCCGGGTACCACTGAAAGGTAAAAGGTAAAACCCTCTGTAACTCTTAGACGTAGCCTTGCTTACAAGCCTTCGTTCGTACTCGAAACTTACATAATAAAATAGTTTTAAACAATAGCACTCAAATACAAGTTCAAGCCAGAATATCTATGCCATATTTTAGATTGACCTAACAAATACTAACTGACGTTAACAGGGTATTTAATCTTATCAACCCCTCAAACTAAGACAAGCTTAGTACAATAAAGCAGTCAATCATCCATAGAATGTCTTGCTATGAAGCAATCTTCAAACTAGATCTGAACTATGCAGATATCGCAGACTATCAACTTGTACTATGCAAAGAACTTGCTATTCAATCTACCAACTATCAAGAGCAGACTCGGCGATATTGGTTATAAATCCCGAGTCACTTACGAGAGAATAAACTTCATATCTGAGGAACAAGTAAAGTATACTTTAGTTTACTTTACGAGAAGAAGCATAAAGGAAGGAGGATGTTTCTGCAGTAAAACAAGCGAGTTTGAAATTTAGTTTAACGCCGTCACTGTGAACTAGTTTCCCGGTAACACGCTCCTTTCGATCGAAGACTAGGTAGTTTTACCGTGTGATGTGTAGTTCTTAAATTTTAAAGCAATTTATCGTGTGAATGTAACATTCAAAACGCCTTCGAGATATAATTTACTAAAAGAAATGTTTGCCATGACGATGTTCTTCCAAAATAAACGTCACTGGTAGAAAATAGACTGCAGAAGTACCACACACACTGGACTTTCTTTTGAATTGTCGCACCGTCTCTTCAAAAGATCTATGGAGTCCATATTTACCTACGAAGACCTCCATATTTACTTATTAATGATAAGTCGCAGATATGTATGTTTAACCTGTATTTATTAGTATACACGAGCCAGGGTGGTATAATTTGCAAATAAAACGACAGCATCAAATTATATGCTAGTTACTTGCTAAAGTAATCGTAGTTGTCAGAAACTAATTAAAGTTTACGCAAGACGCTAGCAGTGCATTTAATTTAGTATCACATAGCAGGTTTCGCAACTGCATTGTGTGACTGATGCAACTGGCCGTACTTCAAGTACCTTGTTCATGTTTTGTGTAGATTAATTAGTTACGCGTTGAAGTTTAAGTTTTGTAGAAGCCTTGTACTAGTTTACTAGGTATTATGCTTATCAATTTGATGGATAGTGGTGGGATGAAAAGGTCTCTCAAATGAAAGTTGGTTGAATTAAGAAACACTCAACGATTCAATTAAGAAACGCTTCTGAGCTTAATAATAGAGGTATTGTTTTAAACAAATCAACAAGAAACAGGTTATTAAAGATTTATTTCCCGTTTAGTTCAGTTATAAACCTACCCCTATGGTTCTAGAAGCCTCCTAATATCGTTTGAAGGAGATAAAAAGAAATCATGCTTCTATAAATTGCAATACCTGAAGAGGGATCAATGCACAATCATTAAAAATGCTGACTGACATTCATGCTACTCCACAAAAATATTGCAGACATACAAAATGACCATAAAAGTTTATCGTTACAAAAAAAATTAAACATCTCGCAGCAATTCTCAGAACAATCGTGCAACATACCTATTGTCGGCGAAACTGTTCTAATTAGAGCTCCAATAAGTAAAGGGACTTGTCTCAATGAAAGCGATTGGCGAGTCAATTTAAGAGCGGGCTGCAAAGCAACCGAGGAGTAAAACTTGGAAAAAAGAATGTATAGGTTGCCAGCAACTAAGACGCTTAAATAGAAAATCCTTATAGCCTTTAAGCTTTTGGCTTTTTCGTTGGGAAGCAGTTGCAGTTAAAAGAAAATTATCGGTCTGGATGCACTGATTAATGTGAAAGCCATTCAACGATGATTTTGAAATTGTATCAAAATCGCTTTTTGCTTACATTGAGACATGATTCATAAACTCGTCTTCACAAATATGAACATTATACACGCGATTCAGTTCACATAGTTAGCCAAATCGATGCATTTATTGAGTTATTTCGAAACCGTCTGGTGATCAATTATATCGTTTTGAAAATAAATTAAGATTGCACATAAAGATAATTTTAAATGTGTTTCGATGGTATCGGCTAACGGAACACGAACTATCGATGAAATAGCTTATGGTCAATGGTTAATGAGGATATTTTGACATACATAGATTAATATATCTCTCTATTAATGTTTTGGTGTTTTCTCTATTTGGTGCAGTACCAGAGGACCTACGGTAATTACTAGTGCCATGGACCCATCGGGCTAAAGTAAGCGAGCTATTTGAAAAATCAAATAGCAGCATCAAAGATAAATATTATTATATAGTGTCCAACTACGTATATTATATACAAGCAGTAGCTTTCAATAACCCAGTCACTAACATACATACTTTATTAAATCAAAATAGAATGCAGTTTCTGCAACTGAAGCTACAAAGAACTTTGTTTTTCAAACAAAGATGTCGAGAGAATCCAATACAACTGGCAAAGGAAAACATCGTTATGTGCCTCTATAAAGAATTCTAAATGTACAGAGTTCTTTGAGTGTACCTACAATCTACATATAAGGCATATGACGTAAGACTTTCGATAAAACTATGCAGTCTCATCTAATTCTACTATTTTTAAAGTAAGTACTGTTTTTTATTGTCTCATTTCCGGCTGAAATTAAAACTGTTGAGAAAGTCGTGTGCAAATTACGACTTTTCATATCGCCATATCAGGGCTGAGATGATTTAATTTTATTAATCTAAATCATAATTACTACATTTACCAATAGTCTCCACTTTCTTAATCAACATAGTATGTACCTGCAACAAACAAAAATAAATCATAAATATAGATTCAAAGAAAAGATACGAAGAAAGTTTAGCGCCAACCATGACGGTTTATTTTTATAAAATCCTTAATCAGATTTGTATCGCCCGCCGCGGTTTTATCGACTATGTCAATATATTGTGGTGCAATTTCTTGACTTACACCTTCTATTTTTATCCACTTTAGAATCTTATATTAAGAGTAATTGAGTCAGACCCAAGCAGGAAGGAAGTGACGGAATATGGCTTCAAAAAGAACAAAAAAGATGAATTTAAAATTTCTTTTTGATCTTTTGAAGGGGAAAAAGTAAAAATTGAGAGGGAACTTTAATCTTGGAGATTAATTCTTTAACTTCCTTTTCAAGAGAATTTATGCGAACTCAAAATGACCGCATTACAAACCTAAAGTTCCTTGATATTGAATTATCAAAATTTGTTGGGGAAACCCGAATAAAACTGAATGATGTTATCATTAAATGACGAAATACTGATATAAAATGTAATCTTTATTTACTAAACCTAGCAGGCGTCAATCAAGTCGGCGATAAAAAAGCACTTCAGATAAATAAAACGACAAAGGAAATGCTGTTGAATTCATTCATGAGATGGAATTATATTTGCTACTTGATGTTGAAAAGATATTTTTTATGACGTAAACTTATCAGGAATCTAAATCATTCAAGTTTTTATTATAGTCTGTGGGTGCCGTAGTTTCGCAGAAAATCGTTACAGAATTAACGCACAATTGTAAGTTCGTTAAAATAGCACCAAAGCGGGCCGTCAGCGCGATTATCACCCTTTCTCTTCTATCGGCAGATTACAAAACTTTTGAATTAAATTTGCGTCAATTAGTATTAATTGATGATTGACTGACATCATCGTTTTAAAAGAATGACGTTTACAAAGACGCCATAAGTCCAATATGGCTGAGCGGAAACGCTGACGGATGCGTCCAGAGTGCGGTGAACAGATGACGCTGAACGCAACCATTACCGGTCACGCCTTTTTGCTCTTTTGGCGGGAGGCTGAATGGAGCGTTGCCTTTGCTTTACGATTACACTGTGTTTATTTTAACTCTGTATTTATGAGTAACTTCCAACTTCCATTTTGATTCATGAAGGATGAGTTGAATTTGCTTTGAAATTATTTTGGCGCTTCTTGATGTCTGGTTCAAAAGGAAAGAGTGAGACGAATTAATGTCGCATGCAAAATATCATATGACGATCAGTTATCACGGAATCGTGTTTCATTAGATAAGCATTTGACATTCACACGTCTGTACCTACAGTAAAATGCCTAATCAGCTTATATGTGTGAAATCCCAGTGCCGTATGTAAAATTTTCCTCAAGCTTATCCGAAATGAAAATAGCGAAATAAAAAACCCAGTAGGAAATGTGTAGGAATGAATCGCCAACTTTGACATTTGTTCGCAAAGTTACACGGAACGAAAAAAAGTTGACACAGTGCACGAACACAGTGTTAGTTGGAAAACGTTCCGTGCATGCAACTGACCGCGTGAGACAAACCGTATTGAGGTTGGGGGAGGCCGAGTTTATTTTGTTTGCATTTAAATGCTTTCGCATTCATCATCGACACAAATTGCTGCACTTGTTTATTTTTATTCCTTTAACCTTTGGAAGCGGCGTTTGTACAGCTTTGGATTTACATGGGAAATGCTCAATTGGCTGTGCAATTGCTTTTGTTCTTTATAAACTGTATTTTTAACTCAACGTGAAACAATCTTTTGTGATATTACGCCTTAAACTTCGCGATTTATCATAGGAGATTAAGATTTACAGGTAAAAGAGTTTTCACTTTTACGGCTCCATTAATTTTCTTGCAACATTTTTATCTTACTTTCTCGGGATTTTTAATTTATCCATATTAAGGAGACATTAAAAATTAATTTCCATTAGCGACCACCTCTTTCTTGGCTAAGGGTACATAGGTACATATACTTTACCTTTTAATTATAAATGGTATGATATAAATTAGTACATATTAATACATTCTTGCACTTTAAAAACGTGCCACCAGTGAGCACGTTTCGTTTAATGACCTACTAAACTAAAATAGTCTCATCCGATTGGCAATGTTTCTCATACAAGGTTGTGCGCGTACAAAACAGCGAATGTGTGTTAGGGCCATTCATGCATTGAGGAATTCTAGTCTAGAATACGTTGGTGTGTCTAGTATGGGTATTATTAGAATGAGATGGGCACGTCACATCACACGTTGTTGTAGAATAAATTTGTGTAGAAATAACCTCATGTAGAAGTATTTTAACATCAGATTTTGCATCAAAATGTAAAATAACGTGGACCACTTTTAACACACGGGTCTTTATTACTCTAAAAATTAAAAAATAATATCTGAAAACACTTTCATATTCGTACAAATTTCGCAAAACAAATTCTGACCCACTTGCCTACATGTGAAATGTGAAAGAGCTGAAACGTTACCTTCACAATTAAAGCGTACAGCAACACGACAGTGATGTTAGTACATATATCGACATAATTACGAATGAAATTCAAACGAATTCGTGGAGCGCGCATCACACGCATTCACTCAATCGAAAGCGTTCATTCATTCGTGAAAACAAAAACAAAATGGCGTCAAAGGACGTAAACAATCAAGCTTCCCACGCGAGACTTGCGTTTATCAAATAGCAACATCCTGGGCATCGTGTGGGCTGATACAAAACATCCGAAATTTTATTGGTATAACGTAACTAGCTGGTTATGCGTTAATTTTTATAGCTTTACTACAAAGTATGATAATAACATTCTTTACCAATGTACCATGCTAACTCTTAAAAATGTTTTTTTAAAGAAATTCGCCGCATAATTGGGCAAGAGAGGACATGACCACGAAATAATTGGATAGAAAGGAGCAGAAGTAGAAAACATGTTGCACGTACTCTAACTAACATGGCTTGAGCTCAAGCCAATGATGATACAAGAAGACACCTTCCTTCGTGAGACATGCTACAAATACTTCGTGTATATCCAAAATGTTGTAACCTTCTGAATAAATTTAAAAAAAATGCAGACGGATTTTAGGAAAGGCCCCTCCTTATTTACACTTTTTATTTCCTTCCTCTAAGGAAAAATATAAATTATTTGACTCAGTCATGTTCATGAATAAGCAAATTACTATATCACATAATCCGTATTGAAATAACAAAAATATTAACCGTATCAGCAATAATGATAGTATAATATCAAAACAGACATTTAACGATAAAACACAAATAGAAATATCGATGATAAATTATTATGTTTTAGATGTCAAAAGATAGCATAGCTAGATATAAACATAGCCTTTCGAGTGTACATTTACAAGCAAGTGGTAACTTGCTTGTAAATGTGCACTCGAAAGTAATATATGTCTAGGCACGGATACAAAAATAGATATTCAAATCAATTTGAGAAACCATTTAAGCCTACAAATCTTACTAATATAATAAATGCGACAGTTTGGATTGATGGATGTTTGTTGTTCAGCCGCTTCATAATGACGTCGCAAAACATATGAATGAAATCGCAAATGAATAGGCTTATAATTGATGCCCTTGAATTAGACGAAAAATATTTTCATGAAAAAAATATCCAGTTCTAAAAAGATGGTAAATTTCCATTTCCATACGGGCTCTCCCCCGTCTGTCGAAGAAGTAAATCCACCTAAATAATTCTTTTCATTATCCTTTGTCACCTCGCTCTAGCGTTCGCATTCTGACAAAGAATGGCGGCACTATTTTGATGTCATTCACAGGTTCACACGCTACCCGTTCTTCCGATAAAAATTTTACTCGCTTCTAACGATCCTCCCTCTCCGAAAGGGGTGGGAGGTGAACGGGGTGGCAGTTCATTCACAACGCAGAGTAGAAAATAAATTGCTCTAAAAAACCAGGAAAGTTAAATTGCACTTTCAGTCGGAGAAAATTTCAGTTGCCTTTTCACTCACTTCTGATTTATGTAACTTGCTTTGGCAACCTTGATACATGAATATGAGAAATCTATTTGTATATGTTTACGAAAACGTAACAGTTATTTGAAGTATAGCACGTGTCGTGGCAGTAGGATGGGCATATCTATGTATTCATTTTATTACTTCCTCGTAATTTTTCTAAGTTTCAATTTGAATATTTTACTAGCGTAAGTTTAATAGAAAAAGCGATTTACGAACCTACCTGCAGCTTAACAAAAATATTTATTGTACCTAGTGTATCGTGACACTTTTTTATATTTCAAGCTAAATCCATTGTCGTCAATCGAATCGTTTTCCAGGTACATTTCCTTATATATTATAACACTTGCGTCCAATTCAAATCCTGTATTTCCAGAAAACAGTTTGACGTATTACATAAATTATACCCAGACGAAATAACAGACCGAACAAAACCACATAAACAACAAACAACAAACATGATTACGTTTCTGAATAAACAAATTTTTCACCAAAATCTCGCCAAACATGTCAAAGTATCGTTGCTCTCCGAACTTTGGTAATCAAATGCTGGAAGTTGATTAATATGGCACGAAGGCAAGTTTCGGCTAATATTTTATTACAGAATAAACCAATATTGGCGCTGAATGAAACGAGAGCGTATTGATAGATTATCAATGGCCAATATAAACGTTTATCGATATGAAAATCGAGTGTACTAATACACTAGACACGCCCATTCGCTATGTATCAATGAAACTATACCATTCATGTACCAGCGCGCGCTCAAAACAGCGAATGTCTCAAGGGCGTCAAAATACGATAGACATACGTTTCCTGTCGCTATAATTATACGTAGATTAGGCTCGAACGTTCTCTATACGTCATCGAAATATTTTTTGTATGGGAGCCATCTTTTATGCGCATTTTCCTCATTTTCTCTTTCAAATTTCGACATGTTTATATTGTTACGTCATATATCTATCGGTGTATTGGCGTATTTACTGATACTCTGTGAAGCTAGTGAAACATTGATGGATATTTACTATTAGCTCTCGTCTATAATGTTAGAATGAATATCTTTAGACAGGTATTTCAGTCAATATTCGCGCTCACTTCAAATCATTATTTCGAGTGTTTTATTATTGTTTCAGTGTATTGAGAAACGGTGTTCGCGATTGAATGAAAGCTACTTACAATCATAGCGCGTGGGTGTGATAACTGAAGCAGATATTATGAATGGCTTGTGTAGGATCTATCAAAACAAAAACACTTACATAAAAGATTGTTTGCCGTTGTGACGTAGATACAAATATTTATTTGTTTTGGACTCTCGTCAAAAATAGCTGCAAATGAATTCAACTTTTCATCGTGTTATTCGATGATATTATAAGTATCTATAAAATGTAGCGTTTTATACACGTGGTATATAAAATGCGGTAATTATCATACTTACCTAGTTAATCATTATTATGCTTGTTTTTTTTTTCATCTATACCATGCCCACGTGCTACATATATCAATCTATGAATCAGTAATTACTAATTACTGTCACTTATACTTTATAACTTTATTCGATTACCCACAATGCAGATTATACGACAATCATTTTCAAAACCTCTTTAAATAACAGAAATCTTTGAACAAAACACTAAACTCTATATTAAAGCGTTACTATAGGCTAAAGTATCACATTACCACTTTATCAATCACATATTTAATAAGCTCAATATTAAAGATTTAAGCACCCTTTAATTCAGGTGGTCGTATAATAGTTATGGACTATAAACATATTTTATATTAAAGCTGAGTAACCATATTAATACTGAAAGTGCGAAAGGAAATCAAATCAGTTTAACTATCGATGGTAGAGGTCTGAATAAAAGTAATTAATACTTAACAAGTTAGGACAAAAGCTACAAAAATATCCACGCGGGTGAATCCGCAAGCGGAAGTTAGCAATTTACAATAATCATTGGATAAAACGATCTGCAAACAGTTTTATAGAGGTTAAACTGCAGTTCAAAAGCAATACATAACAAAAATTTAAGGAAAAATAATTTTATCGATAGAAAGACTGATACCCATAAGAACTTTATAAATACCACCATCAAAGCGAATTGTGTGCTAAAATAGTTTCGAAGAAAACTCTTACATATTTTATTAAGTAAGTAACTAGTTTCTGTTGTGAGTTGCGACTCTTGGTTCCATATAATATCGGTATAGCTGATGAAAAAGTTTTCCCAAGACAATTTCTCACTGACCAGACCATACATTCAGTTATTCGCACACCAAATCCCAATCCGAGCACAATAAACATAAATAACGAAAACTAAAAAAAGGTATAAAAGTGGCGTTTGTATTCGATAACGGAAATCCCTTGGCACTGTTCCAGCACGACACATATGAAGTACCCACAATGGTAGCAAAAATATTCCATTCAAGAGACGCAAGGTGGAATATAGGAATCAATGAATGCCAAAATTGGCTCTAGCCATTCTCAACCAAATGAAACAATAGCGAAGGTTCAAAGTTGAATGGTGTGGAAATTGGAGCCGGATTGCTGAAGCACGTTAATCTATACAAGAACTTAATCCGCTTAAGATAAAGACGAAATTTGTTTGACTCGGGATACTCGAAAAAGTGCGAACGGAGCGTATCGTTACAGTTTTACGAGGGGTCAAGTTCGCAAAGGCGCACTCAATTGATTTATTACTTAGCGGGAGTCAACGATGATATTTTTAACTATGGACGTTTATTGCTCTTGGTGCCGTTGTAGGACAAACGTATGGCTTCATTACATGATATTGAACATGTGGGGAACGGGAAAACCGGAATTGAAGAGGGCCATTAGGATATACGTGCCCGGCATGATAAAAGAAATCTTTTGCTTAACACATTTTTTGTACAAATAGTCTGTTACGAAACCAAGCTTACGTAGAACTTGCCATCATTTAACGTAGCTTTGGGAAAACAATTTTCTTACCTATTAACGAAATTCAAGTCTCAACGGATTTTCGCTTAATGAAACCGAGACTAAGGTAATTAATTCAAAGTACTTGAAAACATGGAGTATAATAACAGTATAAACATGAGTATTTAATGAAAATACTAATAACGCACAACTTGGAGAATACTTTGCAATCCGTTCTTCATTATTAATGAAGGTAATTACTTGCTTTGTCTTTCATAGAGTGGTTTATTGTTTATTTATTACAGTCGTTGCAATTCTAATGACTGAAATTGAAACTGAGAGGAAGGTTGTGTATTACAAAAACAATAATTTTAGTTAGATTTATTATTTCGAACATCAATTTCAGACTAGTAAAAATACGTTATAATGTAATAAGCCATTGTAAATAAAATACCCAAAACCCGAATCACAGGCATATTTATTCACCCCCAGCAACAATTGAAAGCGTTATTATTCATAGTTTAGTATAATATTTCATAAATGTTTTTAGTAAGTATGTAAATAGTAAATTGTTACACTTTATAGAGAAATAAATGTACTGTTTATTGTAAAAAAAAAACATAATTGAAAGTGTCAGATAAAATGCTTCAATCTGAATTTCTGTATAAAAAATGTTTTCATCCGGAATCGGTTGATGGGGTAGAAGCATTATCAAACGATTTGGATTCCCGTCGTGAATGCCAACCGATCGGACTTAATTTGAATTTTATCAATGAATATTTCGGTGATGATTGATTCTGATCGCATGCCACCGATTGTTTCGTTTTATAAACGACGAAAACGGAGAAATGGAATAAAATACTTTGAAATTTAAACTTGCTCGGAAAATCGTGATAATTTTAACATAACAAAACGTAATTAACAGTAGATTTAAGTCAAAGATATTTATAAAACATTCTTCAAAGGAAAAGTAGGCAGTACCAAATTAACGAGCCATTTTAAGTAACGAAGTTGCCAAGTGAATATTCAAACAGGCTATAATTTTTATGTATCATAAAAATAGACGTTTTATAAACTTTTCTTTCAAGAATTTGCTTCGAATCTCCAAGTTCATCTCAGAAGCGGATTATAAAAATGTGGATCGAAGAAAAGCAAGGCCAAAGTAATTGAAATGTAATTATCTGAGACGTGTATAAGAGCTATTTATAACTCTGAGAACATTAGATTATGTTGGTAATCTCCGAGGTAAACAGAAAGATCTCACAACGAAGGGGTTTAATACGTTCATGTCAGACAGAACCGACAAAGTAGGTAATATAAAGGTATTTTTGCACAAGAAAATAGTCTCGCCTACATAATAAAATGGCTTTCATTCATAAGCACGGGTCCAAAGAAAAAAATAACAAGTATCAGGTTCAAAGAGACGGGAGAAAAATATTGTAGAAAACTTATAAACTTATTTCTAGTACTTAAGCCTCTCAACGGAAATAAAATGGAAGTTAATATTTTACTATGAAATTCTATACAGCTTTAGTTTGCGAAAAAATCAAACATATCATAGGCTGAAGCCAAATTCTAGGAACGAAATATACAAGAAATTCGTAGAATGAGTGGTAATTGTGAGCTAAAAGCTCTCCTGGACCATCAGAAAGACAAAAGCGTACAAGAGTGAGGTACATGAAGACCCATATCAACGTACAATGAACATTTTCCGTGCGACTGGACGTTCTCAAATGTCAGCACACAACTTGACATTTACTTGATCACGATCACCGTTAATGTACGTTATAAAACTGGTCCAATTATTACTTGTTTAGAAAGGGAATATCGTATTAGGTAAAAAATAACTTGAATTGGGCTTGATTTGGTTGTTATTATCAACATCTATATTGATCCAAACTAAATAAAATTGAGAGAAGAGAACTGGCATGTAACTGGAATGTCAGCTTATTTTATGAATTCTGATGTACACTAGTAACACTAAAATAATCTTAAGCGGCAACAGGATGTAAGATCGATGATATCAATAATATTATAATGCAACGGGTCTTATACGCGATTGAAAATTTAAAGGTTAGGATACCTTATTCACTGCCCGACGTCGGTCCACGGTCGTTGTAATGTGATCGAAACATTTAATCTTAAAGCCCATGTCGTCTCGAGGAAACAACTTATGAAAAAACGTACTCAAAGTCGTATCATAATTAAGAAAAGCAAAATTTTTATAATCAAAATCTTACAAAGGAGTTCGTCGTAGTAAGGTTGGCATCAAAAGCATCTAATCACGGCGCAAACATGTTCAAACTTGGCAAGTGTCAAAGTTTGACAAGTTGGGCCCAAAGGAGCTTCCAAGATTTTCGAGGCAACAGCCTGTTTGTTTTATAGTAAAATGATGTGTTATATGGATTTTGAGAATATTGCTTTGAATTTAATATAAAGATATTCTACAAACAAGCTACCTAAATTAAAAAAAATCTAATTAAATTTTTCAAAATATAATACGTAGTCTTTACAATACTCAGTGCACAATTACAGACAGACTTGCCAATAACAGTCCTAGTCCCCGTGCTCTATTGTTTGTCCCATTCATTTCTCTGTGAAAGAAAAATCAGAGAAAGTCTGAACACAGCTAATATTCTAAAGGTAAAGCCGGTGTTACGCAAGCATAGATTTTTTTCTATACGTATTAACAAAATATTGCTGAACAAACAAGATAACACGATTCGTTATATCCTAACGATAAATTACGTCATTTGTTATATTTGCTACACAGTTTAAGCCTTATGAAGGGAAACAGTGAACGCGGGAATAGCAATATTACGTATTGTGGGTACTTCGAATGCGGGAAAATATAAAAAGAAATGTTACCGCATCCGGTGATGAAAGAAAACGTGCCAATAGAGTCAATGAATAAAATACATTTCGTGTTACTAAGAAATAATGTGTAAATAATATTTGATATCAATAACACCTAATATAAGTAAATGTAGTCAACAAACGCCGTAGAGACGAATGAGGTTGTTTTCTGGAGTAGCATACAAAAATATCTAATTCAATCTAAGATTAGGGTTTTTATTATTAGTAAGCTTATAGCGATTGTAGAATCTATAATAGTTAACACGATAAGTACGTCAATAAACGATAGGAGATATAATCCGCAAACGTTACTGAATCATACTTACTCATTTATTTTAATCGAAACCTGTGTTAGTGTTCCTCTATCTTTCATCAGAAAGAACGACGAATAAACTGAATCACTTTTCCAAAAATTATAAGTAGATAAGATTAGTAGCAGGCGTCAAATGGATATCGTTCCATTTCCGTAGCCGGTGGCGTTATAGATGAAACCATGATTGCGTCGTAAACTAATATTCGAAATCAGGTTGTGTACAAGATTGCTAGCCTACTAGGGCAGCGTCTAAGGAATATTGAACTAACAAATCTAGTTGAGGAGAAATTGATGCAAATAGTAAAATTGGCTTCTTACGACAAACTAGATACCTCTGTAAATCAAACATAGGTAATTCTTGGTAAGACATGGCAGTAAAAAAAAACAGTAGCTAATAAAATTATTAGCTTGTTTGTACGAGGACATATCTGAAACTGCTGAATCTATTCTAAAAATCATTAGACAAATATAGCAACATTAGTCTATTATTAGTAAGCATTTTTAAATACAGTATTCCTTAAATACAAAATTATTTTAAGGCAGGTTTATAATACTCCAAACATTCCTAAATAATATTTACGTAGTCAGTTTTCCTTCTTGATTTCATTGAAGGCAGGCTACAGCCGGCTACACGTTAAAAGAAACTTGTTTTTCCGGAAACGACAATCTTCAGTCAAACGCTCGTCTCTTTAAATTAATGACATCGTATACAACAAAATAAACGTCAATCTAATTATAAGAAACTTTGCTTATAGGTGTGTTGTGTACGTCATAATTTTGACAGTGTTTACCAAAACATCATCAATCTATATCGTGTTTCTCGACCTACCCACATAGTTATTATTCGACCTTTTGTCCCCTGTCACCAGGCTGAATATATGGATAAAATAACTTACAGTCACGGTGATTTTTCGCTTATATTTTAATAGGTAAATATCAGGTAAATCAAAATCAAAGTATCTATAGAGCTTGCATTGACTTCACTTTGACTCGATCATTGATTTCAAGCATTAACTTTCGATGTTTTGCCATGAGGGCAAGAAGGGCGATATAATTAATAATACAAAATCAATTTCCCTTCAAAATCCCCTTCACGTAAAACAATATTGTATTACCAAAACACTTCCTTATTAGATCATTACATTAAGACAACAATCTGCTTTACAGAAGCTCTTCAGAATCCGGATAGGGAAGTCGAAACTAATCTTTTACAAAGGAAATAAAGACATTTACAATTCCGTTGTTCAAGAGTGTCATTAAAAATAGAATCGTCATCTAAAACTGTTAACCTCACGGTAAACTGTCCCGAGTCTATCCGCTCAAAACATCCGGCTGACTTGACGACCCCATTCAGACAGACGACTGTGACGTCACGTCGCACTGATTTGATCCTGTATGAGTGTACAAGTGAAGGGATAAACGATTGTTATAAATTTCAACAATAGTATAAAAGACAAATAAAAAGTAACTTTACACTTCAGAAAATTTGATATTTTCCTCTCTCAAGGGAATTCTGGAGTGTCCGTAACATTTTGTTGAGGTAAAAATTGTTTACAAAAGCATAAATAAACGGCAGTAAAATGTTTAAAAGCGTCTAATTCGATGTGACACCAACGCTTGAAATGACTATGACATTTCAGTTTACAAACATAATGAAAATAGAAAGGTGTGTTTACCGAGATAAGGCAGGAGTTTTAGTTACTTCGTAAAAAAAGATATTTAAATAGAACACAGTATCAGCTGATACAAAATATGGCGTTTGTCAAATGACACATGGCTGATCGCCTACGATACACTAATGTTTCCTCGTGAGTCATGTTAAATTGCTCTGGACGCTTATGTACTGGAGGGTTTCATTGACTTTCAGCTAAACCACCGAGAAATTGACTGACTATTCTATACTATTATCTTTAAAAAAAGGGTTATTCCAGTGAACGGGGGACTTTAATTGATGTGTGTTTAAATAGCCATAAACATGATTATAATTTACCCAATGGCCATTCAACCTTTCAAAATAAGCTTACAATCTGATGGTAATTTAATAGAACGTGGTACCGTAATAAGCTTGAACAATTTAATCATATTTTAATCCGCAAGCGTTTCGAAAGACCTGCTTCAATGAAGTTCACATTTATAATACAAAGTACGGAGCAAGATTTAGTACAAAATTGTGTCATAAGTTTTATATACGTGGGAGTCGACCTTGGTTTGTTGCGTGCAAAATACAATTTTTGAACGTCACTATAGTGAAAAAGCAAAAATCACATGCGTAGTGTAAATATATGAGACACAAATGGATATCCGTATCCACGCAACTGTAAAATTATTTTACCGTTGCATTTCCAAGTCTCTTGAAGCGTATGCAATGAAAATTTTGCACAGAAGTGGCATGAAATTTAGACGATGCAACACTGAACGTTGGAAAATTTATTAGCATTGCGAGAGGGTCATTCAAAATTCAAGCGAACGAACCCGTGGGTATATCCTAGCATGATTTATATGGATTGGAATGTTTAATGGACACGTACGCAAACATTTTTTCCCTTTTAGGACAATAAACCGAGGTTTAATTATGCCATCCGCGGTTAAGTGAAGGTAAGCCGGCTTTTGCAAATTACTGATGTAGGCACGCACCCGTTCTGATAAAAATGTGCGTGCTAAAGCGAGATCAAAGGGCATGCCTTTTGATGTTTACAGTGACGAATTGAAAGGGGAAGTAAAATTAGTAACTGGTTGTATTCTGTTTGAATCTGTATTCAGCAGAGATCGTTTTAGGTTATACGCTTCATATAAAACAGTTAAATATTTTTGTAGAGCGAATACCATACGAAAAGGTGCGGTACTTCCCATATTTAATCGTACAGTTAAGTAGGCTCTAAAAGTAAGTCTTAAGAGTTCGATAAGCAATTTCAATAGAAAACTAATAGTGAGTCAGATACTTAAACAAGCGTCGTATAAATGGTAAACATGGCGCAGTTGCGACGCGATTAAACTAACAGACAGCTCCCCAGTGAAGTTTCACAAAGTAGGCGATAAAGCGCAAGTGCTAACTCGTCTGAAACTTCTATCAATTGCTTGTCTTGTCTGCAATACAGGGCCGCCATTACTCCGAGCCTGCAGAAATAGATGCTTGAAGTTCGATGTTGAAAACTTAACCTTTGTTGCTTCAAGTTGCTATTTAAACAAGGATTAATTGATGAGAATCAAAATAAAATAGACGTAATAAATACAATATATTCACGTTACAAGTAAACATTACGAGTAACTTAATATCTGTACGCTTTTAAGATTAAACAAGATAGGTATCACATTCGTTCAAATAAAGCCGAAAAACAAATTCTTCTGAAGAGCAACCCTATTCCCTGTAAAGTACACTGCAACATAATATAGCTACGACAACTGTCAGTCGGGAAGACTGACAGCCCCAAGTTACAGAGCACAAACAGAGTGGGTGTCCTGAATATTTTGTAAGAGGAATATTTTAACATTTATTTTGCAAGAGAATTTGCACAGTCCGTCCGGAATGGCGCTATGGAGAGAATTGTGTAATGGACAAGCATTACGGTGGATTAGCATCCAGAACATACTGAAGCTGTTTAACGAACATCATCTATCACGTTGCTTAAGATGAATCCCTCTTAATACTAGATTAGATCTTTTCATTTCGCAGTGACAGGGAAATATTGAGCTCTAACACAAGTTAGAGTACAAATATACTAGATATAAACACTTTTTCATAGTATTATTTTTGTGATAGTCGGAAAATCTTTTCGAATTATCCTCAAGACCAATCCGTTACTCGATAGTAACTTGACAGTTATTTGATTACGAATCGGTACGTGATTTTATCAATTTCTACAACAGACGAAATCAGAAGCGTACTTCCTCAATCATGGATCGATTTAGCGCTAACAATAAAGTAGACGCCAACAATAGTTGTTTTAGCGATCAGAAAAATGGAGCACTGCAGAATTGACACTAACTACTTCTGCGTATTCGACGGGCAGACGGATGTACATGCCAGACATTCCTACGTTCGGCATGTCTGTACATCCCGTCGCTCCAACACATCCGTTTTTTCAACGGTCGACTTCCACACAACCTTGCGAAATATACCGTAATAAGTATTGTTAATAATTGCACCAACGCTTTCTTTACATACCAACTCCTTTCTTTGACTTAAATAAACCACATTTTGGGTAGTTAGAGGAAGCTTCTGGACATAGGTTTTGCTCTTGAAAATTATATCAGTTCAAGTTAAAAATGGTTCCGTTATTCGAAAGCATTTCTTGAATGGATCACCGTTATAATATAACATTAATTTGATTACACTTCTAAATAAAAACAATTGCTCGTTTAGCAACTCATTACACAGCTGCACCTAAATGTAATATGCTTTCCAAAAGAATCGCAGGTCACTTGCCTGCTTCTAAAGTATCGTGTTTTCGTATTCATATCTTTAAAATAAATTCTCAGAATCATTCCATTAAAGAAATTTCTTTTCACAACAGGAACCACGCGCGGCCAATGAAAAACCGCAACCAACATCTTGAATACGAAACAGTCTATAGTTTGAAAGCTAACGAACTCTGATATTTTTACATTTTATTCATTGCAGACCGGTTGCACATTCATTATTACCCTTTATACTTTCAAGTGCTTTCCCCTTAATGACTACAAAAGGTGTGCAAATACCACCTGTCATCCTGTTTAAGACTTCCTTAATGACTTTTAAAAAATAACGGTAAACAGCTACTGCGTACTTTGAGATTGTAGAAGAAAGAAATGTAAAAGAATATAATATAGAAAAATGTTCCAATTTCCTTTAGACGGCAGGCGACGGAAGCGCATCTTGCCATTTCACTTTGTACGTGAAATGACGCCATTTTGTTACGTGCTTCAGACAAGGCACAAAGCGTAATAGATTCTCACGAACCTACGCATTTTTCTAGGTAGCTTTATACCTTTAGCATTGCTACGTAATATCTTCAAAGACTTTCATTTTTGTAATGCTACAACAAGCGTTTATTCTTAACAAATACATTTGACAAATAATTTGTCAAGTCTTGTAATAATATTTACGAGAAATTAAACTAAAATTACAATACAACGTTATGCCCGCAACGGTCGTTGCGTCAGGGGTACATAACATAAACAGCGTGGGTGCAACACAAACAAACTAACTTAAAGTGTTATGTTGTACAAAGTTTTCTGCGTATATTATAACTTTATACCTGGCAAGTTGTGTGATACATTTAAACCCCGGTTTCAACACTTCGAAATAAGCATCAGTTAGCTTAGCAGGTGGAATTTCGACAGTTTTGTACATACATTTGCTGTCACTATATCTATTGGATAAGTAATCAGACTTATAAGCGTAATTCTGGAGCTAAGTCACTTAAATATCTGCGTATAATTAAAACATTTTACGTTTGAAAAAGCTGGTTAGGTATAGTACCCTGCAGCTATTTAAAATATTAATAAATTCTCTTTTGCTTCTGGAGTCACATAATTTGTAAGACTTGAATTTCAAACGTCCATTATAATATTAAGCATGAATTTCAAACCGTTTGGTTTATCCATTTCCGGCAAACATTGAAACACAATTACAATCTTGAAAATTCTTGGAAAGAGTTTATTCAGTTAAAAGGTTCTTGAAACGCAGAACAATGAACTCTTAATTCCATTGATTAGTTCAATTATACTCAACATCATCTACGTTAGGTATAAACATATAATTTCCCACAGCATCCGAATTCGTCCTCAATAACAAATTCATCAGTTCCAAAGCATCTCAATTTATAATTCAGCAGTTGAAGAACTTTAATTACGTAAGATTCTTCGTTTCCAAGTTTCCCATCGTATCCCGCATGTCACAGACACTGTCAACCACCGTTTGCACAGAGTAATTATAGAGAGTGAACTTCGTAATGATGTCATGCGGAATACACGCCCATTCATCGCGTGATTGGTACACGGAAACCGCAAGCTTAAAAACTATGGAGAGTAAGTACCTAGTTGTATGCATTTACCACGTGGTAAATACTGTTGTTATTATAATAGTAACTGAGTAAACTTGTGTATATTGTGTAAATAGAAGTACCTAAGTAGCTATTCAAAGTGGCTGGGAACCTAGTAAATTCCCATGCAATAGTTACGGAGTCTCTACTGTACGAGCACGATCCTGGAATTTGTTCATTTTAAAACTCACATTTTTATAAAATCTGTCGGACTAACTTGTATGAAGAAATATTTTTTCGTATTAGAAAGGACAGGCCATGGCTTACTACGATCCCCGCGAGAAGTAATTTCAGTGAATATTCCGTGAACTTTTTAGATAGCTCTCTTTATGAATTCACGTTTCCCCACGACGTTTTCCTTCACCAGTAAATTTTCAAAGTCAGTTATTTTAATTTAAATCTACTGTACATTTGCTTGCGAAATTCCCAAAAACATACGTACAAGGTACACATGTGTCACAGAAAGCATAATTAAATACATTCGGAAGTAAAAGCAAGACCTCTCTCTTAAATTTAATTTTAGGTGAAATAAGCTTTTCGTGCGGCGGTGTTTCACGAGTCCCCGGGTATTATTTGCTTTTTGACTTCATTTTGGTGTGTACCTACATTTTTGCAGGCGAATTTAATATAGGGAAAAGTTTCCCTCATTTGTTGTTGGGGAAGATTTTCCAACTTGAATATTGCGTTCTGCTTTTATTGTTCTAAAGGAGAGGGTAGGCTGAAAAGTGGTTAATTGTTTCGAATCCTTAGGACGACTTTTGCTTATGTATGATGATTCAGTAGTTAACTAGAGGACAAATATGATTGATAACATTTGGTGGGTACCTATATAAAAAGAGAAAAGCGACAAATAATGTGATAAAAAAATTATCTTTGGCTGTTATCACGAACAATATCTATCAGAAACGGATATAATAGCTTATCACTTTTATCCGCCACTTCCTCCACAAGTGCAAAGGTTTATTTTGCGCCTGCCACGTGCAATCACAAGGACATTGATTGGTTCACAAAACTCTAGGAGGATAATTATGAATTTTAAATCTACGTTTACAGCCCGTTGCAATAACTCCATATAGGTATAGGCTAGCTTAAGCCAAGCAGCCACACCTACAGCTCGATGACGATGGATTTCAGTGACCAACGGCCGAATAAGGCCCAGCGCAGACAGACCGGAATAATCCTCGCGCGGTCTCGAGCATTTTCTTTACGGCTCGCGGATGCTCGAGCATGCTCGCGACTGCTCGAGCCTGCGCGAGGAAAACTTTCTAGGTTACCATTCTTCATTAAACAGGCCAGTTTTCGTGAAAATTCGTCAACGAAGATAGACTGGGCCATGATTATAATTGCTCTTTTGACTGAAGAAGAATAAAAATGACGTTCTCTCTCTTTAAACTCAGTAACAACATTGAAATTTTTCGTACAATGCTCGCGCGTCCTCGAGTATGCGCGGGGATACCCGCGCATCCTCGAGGACGCGCGAGCATTTTTTGTCAGGTTCAAGCAATTATGCACTTTATTTTAATTAATTTAAAGTTGATTTTCAAGTGCGTTAAAAAAATCCTCTCCGCTGCGCTCCTCTTGGTCTGCGCTGGGCCTAATCAGGCGATGGGTGTAATAAAACTACTTTAGCGATGTCATTTACTTATCTATTATTTCACAAATTGACGAAATTGATCGGTGGTCGATTGATTAGTTAACACCAAACTGTGACGTTACAAAAGGATTACTCATTCAATTTGTCATTACTGTTAGCCGTAAAACAGGCTTTTGGACCGCCAAACATGGCAAAGCTTGGATTTATAAATAGGTAAACCGTCTTTTCTTTTTAAGAGCACATTTTACGACGAAAATAGACAAAGAACATTCTGCATACGACAAAAGCATTATCATACCATAAAACACATCCATAATCCTCTAAATCTCACGCCAGTACTACCAGAATCAATAAAGTGATCCGTTTATCGCATATCCTAAGCGGATGTCACGATGCGATTAATGTGTTTATCGGAAACACCGCGCGTTTTCTAATAACATCGTATAGGGATTACCTTCTCCATGCGTTACGAGAACTGTCATAATGTATTTATACAAAAGCCTTATAACTATAGGATTATGTGTTAGAGAAGTATGCGGTATGGTGCGGATTTAGCGTTCATCAAATCCTCTTGAGCCACCGAAATATGCCAAATTTTAAAAGAGAAGAGTGTTTTAAATTTTAAACAGAACGTTTTATTGCAAACATAAACAACACAAATAGTTGTCGTAGGTATTTAAAAAGTAAACGTCTTTATATCTTATCAAATTGATATTTCTAAACTGAAAAATTGGTATAGATTTTTTCCAAAAATGACTAGTAAAATGCTGTTTCCTTTACGTATTTCGTCATGTAAATATTTTATTCTATAGTCATAATTTTAGATTCCGTTAGAGTCATCCATTTTATACAAGTAACGATAACTCCAAGTGAAAATGATTAGCACTTTCCTGGAAGGTTGAATAAGCGAAATGTAACATCTGCCCGTGTTATAATAACATAATGGAGAATGTTACTAGGTATGCCAAATCGCTTCAAATTTTGACTCAGTAAAGCCTGTACATGTACATGCAAACTAGTTTTTGTTTTAGTCAAAAATACCAAGTAGTTTTTATTTTACAAGCATTCAAAGTTTCGAAAAATATCGAGTCCCGCTAACAGCGTGACGTCATTTTACACCGTGCTGCGCGAGCCGCGTCCCGCTTAATATCAAGTCTCCAGCCCTAGATGTAATAGCTTATGCAGTATTTTGTTGTGTATTTGTCCCCTTATTACATTTATAATGTAATAATAGTAAATATTATTATTAAGGACCGTGTGAGCTAGACTGAGCGTGGTGTACAATGACGTCACACGCAAATTGACGGTTACAACTTGTTTTACTTATAAATCAGAAACTAATTGACGTATCGAAGTAATTCTTTCACTAGTATTTTTTATTTTTAACAGAGAATATGGAGTGCTAATTATCAAAATATGTTAACATTCTCCATTATAACGTCATTATTGCGGTCTCTGTTCCACCTGCCGAGTGGACTTGCGAGGTTTTTGCAGCAAAGCTTTGAACATTGATTGATCGTTTTTATTCTGTAGAACATTTGCTGAAGAATTAAAATTGTTTCATACGTTGTTTTACTGCTAACTTTAGCATTAAAGAACCACTGAGTATTTGATGGTAAAAATGTGATCGAAGAAGATTGAATTCCCAATCAATAAGCCAAAAATCGTCACAGAATTTTTCGCTGTAAAAATTGCAGCAAAAAGTTACCCGAGAATAAAAATTGCCGTTTATATAATTTTGAATTCTGTTATGAAGTATCTATCGTCGCTTTCTACTAGGTTCAACAAACCTAAACCCAGTACTTATTGGCAATACTGAAGATGTCTTTCTCATTTCTAACGGTATATAAAATAATACCTTTACTTAATAGAAGACAATTTGCATCGATCATGTCGTCAGTCATGATTGTTGGCAATATCCGTTCCTAACTGTACCTGGAAGTCTGTATTGGAGTATTGCAATTTCGCCATATTCCTTTATTATTACGTGTATAGATAATTGGATACATTCCTCTTGCACATTTTTAGTCCTCAGTAACTACTTTAGTCGACGTATTTCAAGATTTGCAATTTGATTTACGGCATTTTTTCAGTAAGTACCTGAGTGCATATAGCATTGCTAATCAGTAATATAAAAAATACCTAGCTCTCTGCAGGATGACAAATACAGTGTAATCCTTTTACCTAATTATATTTCACAACTTCCGGCTTTCAAAGAAAAACTCGAATATCTGTAGATCTGTATCTTTGCAATTATCAAATTGATTGCTTTCAAACATAATGTAAGGCGGATTAAGATCAGATTAAACGTATTAAATTAGGGGAATTACCTAAAACATTTTACCACTTTTTACAACATGCAAGATGTTTGTAAAGCATCTGTTAAAAATTTACCTCTGCAGTATTCTCCAAATCAATATTTGCAGTTTTGAGTGACATTTTTTTATAATATTACAGTAACGAAGTTGGATCCTCTTATTTTAGGGGTCTGTTGTCTCCAGAGAAACTAGTCGTCGTCCATACACTATACTTAACTTGTAGGGTAGTCTAATATTCTAAACCGAACAAAAGCTCCCCAAACAACGCTTTTGCAGATATCTCTCCTAGAAACAGTACAGAATTTCCAGTCACCATATTATTGAATCAAACCGGTAGATGTGTACAGAGTTGTGTCAGTGGATTGGAAAGACTCGGTCGGGTGGGCTCGAACAATAATTGCGTATCAACTGATTTCCGCTATGGATTATGTGAACGTTATTTAACTGCTATGGGACATGTGCGGTGAAAACAAGTGTACTGATTATCGTAGACAAAGGCATAATGGATGGGATGATACGTCTATTGTTTCTTTATGAGTACCACCGATACATTGATCGGATATTACAATGAAAGTATACTCTGATTGTAAACGGTTACTTAATATAGATGTGGGCACTTTAATTTAAATAGTATTTTAGATGTCAAAGATAAACAGCCATACAGACAAGTATTACTTCTGTTCTTATTAATACAATGTTGTCTATAACTGGTCAGCAAATTAATGATCATGAGTATCATGCAATTTCGGAGCTGTTCCTTTTCCTGTAGGTAAAATGGAATACCTACCGACTCGTTCAAACTGATAAACCATATGTATTGTCCAAAATTATCGTGATATTTGCATGAGAATATTATTACGATACCATTAAATTATCGAACCTTGTTAGCAAGGTACCTTAACTTTCCTTTCATCCTTCAAAAAGGACTTGCAAGACTTTTGTGCAGCAATGTTACAGAAAATGGCATTTTATTCTCTGCGTACGTCCACTTTGATTGCGTTTGACATTTAAATAAATAGAAATGGAGATAAAAAAGTTCTTTTCTTTGACTGATCAGTATCTACCACCAACATTACTCCGTTTCCAATATAAGTGCTACGTCTTAAGTACGATAAAACCGCCCCTACCCCCAAGGGCGTCGTATATGACGATGGATTATCCACAAGATTGGCACAAACGTTCACCTGAGCACTTTTCAATTTATTACGATCACCTATACGTCTGACGCGTGTTTTATGGCATTTTGCTCCTGAGGGACTCACTATGACTGTGTTAGGCGAAATTGAGAGAGTTGCTATGCAGAAGGATTATTTAGATTGCAGGTATATACTGCAACATAAAGTAATTGTTTTCAGTTGTATGCTTGAATTCTGTTTATAGAGAAGCTACATGGCTTTCAGCTTTTCATTATTTTGATTTGCGACTTGTACTTACTCAAATTTCGACCAAGCTTTATTGGCGATAAGAATTAAAAACTCAAAGAAATTACTGATTTTCTTTGTATAAGTTGGTCACTCAGCATTTGAAAGCTAACGCCTATTTTGCCTAAAACTTTAGGTCTAAACATAATCGAGGTATTAAAACCTCACATTTATTATTTTGAAAGCTGAATATTTTTAACCCCGCAAAAAAGAACGAACTGAAACTAACAAGCATTGTTACAATATAACCAAAACAACGAATACACTTGGATTTCAACAAAACAACAGAGTAACTAAAAATGTAAAAATAGTCAGCCAAATTGGTCAATACTTTTCAAATATTCAATAGGCTTTTGTCCATTGGAAGTCAATTGTTCGTTGACTTTTTCTATTCAGTTTTGACAGCAGATTTCACTTTTAAATATTTTTGTAATAACAATAGTTGCAGTAGCCGAGTGAATTAATCTAGGGACCGAACACAATGTACCTACAAACGGACGCAAAAACAGTTTTTTCTTCTATACCTACTTACGACATTTCTTGATAATGTCTTTAACAAATAGGCTTACAACAGATTACCTAATTATTAACCAAGAGATGCTTGAAAGACTTACTTAATTACTAGGTAATCTAGGTAACACACACATCCGATTCGGCACGTTCGGTTCGGCAATATTTTTGGAAGAACAAAACCGACTCGACTTAGTTGTTAGGCTTATGCCGAGCGGGTTCAACTATACATATTCGCCGATGAATGCCGAACCAAATAAGTGCCTAGAAATCCTTTCTTTAAGAAAAAATGTCGTAGCTAAGTAACTAAACGATCACCTGCCTAAACGAAAATTTATTATTGATTGCGTTAAGCAGTGGTCAGAGTTAAATATTTCTGAGTCAATCGTAAGACTGGCTTATTAATGAACTGTTACAACAATAAAGGATCTTATCTAGCACTTATCGGATTATTATTAAGTAATATGTACTTATTACTTATAGGAAAGATTATTGTAATCTCCGGATCCTGTCTGTTTCGTCATAATTTTAATAGGTACATTTGTCCTCACATTGTCTTTGCGATAAATTGTATTGGAAAGACACACGGCACTTTTATAGTGCGCACGTTACTTTTGAAAAGACGATATAATCTGTCTTGCACTTATCTCTGGATGCTTAAGGTTTCTTCACTACGCAGGATGCCACGGAAAAATACGTATCTAGTAGATTGCTTGTTTCTGTAACTGCTTACTGTTTCGGAACTGGGTATAAGTTGCATCCATGTAAAATATCTAAGATCAGTTATATAGGTACATAGTACTACATAGTTATAAGACTGGTTTATAGATAAGTGGTAGCTACGTAGTTTCTAGTAGTTTCTTCATTAAATATAATAGCCACAGTAAGAAAAGACACGCCTAACCCATTAGGCATAAAAAGGGGCCCCCTAAATTCTAGGAAACGCCAGTTAAATTGGTCATGTGCCTTGTAATCTTACTGCGAAATGTATTTAAAAATAAATTGATTGATTTGAACAGTAAGTCCCATATCTATGACATCATAGATTAGATAATCGGACATCCGGCAATAACTGAGAGAAATTACACGATATCGAAACAACACTAACACGCCACGGAAACCATATATTAAAATGATAAAAAAGCTGAAAGGAAATCGTATTATTATCAGTAGTTTTTATCTTGAAGGATTTTCATTTTGATGTTGGAGATTTTTCAAAACCTAAAAGTTGCTACTCATTCTATAAACCAAAGTAGGCAGGTACATAATGTAATGCCTGCTATCGAAAAGCGATATAGCGAAAAAAGTTTTTAAATCGGGAAAATCGGTTTTAGTCAAAAGCAATTTAATATTTTGGAAAGGTGAAAGATAACATAGAAACTGTCTATAGTAAGAATGGCGCTTTGACAAGCTACATATTGTAGTATACGGACTTTGTCTCATTATTAGGAACCTATATGATAATGCGTAAAAAACAGTGATAAATTGATTTCAGTTAAATCACACAATTATGCTCTGCATGAGGTTAACACTTGAAGGCTAAAAAGTCCTTATCTGTAGGTTACAAAACAGGCTATAAAAATGACTAAACATATTTAAATCAATAATCATATTCATAATCGCTCAGGTAATCCCTTCTTTATCAATAAAGTAGTGGCAAATAAATAAAAGTTTTTTTTATAAGGTACAGTCAAAAACAAAAATATGTGTTCAACAGCATTCTTATCAATCAAAATTATAAAATTACTTATGGTTTTCAAATTTTAAGTAAATTTTACAACCAGCAATGTGTTCAACCAGTGTGTCTATTGTTGAATAGGTAATAATGATTAAAAATTATAGTATTTTCGTAGAAAAAAGTACAATTACAAAAAGTGAATTGTATAACATATTTTTGATTGTGACTATACCAAGATATAAGTATTTATTTAGCATATACGTGACCCCTAACAATACTTTGCCATGAAAGGATATTATGATAACGATATGATAGAGTCAAAGTAGTTGCTGATAAGCGATAAGTGATAAGAAACCCATTCATAAAGACCATTCATGTATTTTGATTCAGTTTTATGAATGAGGCATTGATATAAGACTTACTGATACATTTCGAAGTAAAGGTGAGTTTGTAAACAACTTTGAGTCATGTTTCAGGTAAAAAAAAGGGAAAATCGTTACAAAAAGTAGGTGAATAGGTTTGTATGATGCAATATTTTAAGAAATTGGTTATATTTTGTTTTATTCATGATTCAAATGTATACAGTAGAAACATTTTAGATATTGTTAGGTTTATCTGATATATTATATGCCTTTATACCTACTTAGTTATTTAGCTAGTAAGTAATATGTATTTCAGTACATTGTCGCAATGACATTCCAAGGTACCTACAGTAGTTTTAGCATTTAGGTATGTATAACAATAAATAAATGTATCTAAGGTGGCAACTTTTATAAAGTTTTTAGGATAATTAAATGTAATAGGGAAGTTTCTTAAGATCATATCATACCAAGTGGTGTTCTTTGGTCTATGCCTACCCATATGGGATATATATATATCAGCTTAGCCTTTTTCCAAACTATGTTGGAGTCGGCTTCCAGTCTCACCGGATGCAGCTGAATACCAGTGTCTTACATGGAGCGACTGCCTATCTGACCTCCACAACCTAGTTACCTGGGATTTAACACGATACTCTTCGGTAAGACTGGTGGTTGTCAGACTTTCAAGCTTCTGACTACTGTTAACGACTGTCAAAGATCTTCGAAAATGATAGCCGGGACCCACAATTTAACGTGCCTTCCGAAACACGGAGGAACTCGATATGTGTTAGATGGTCACCCATCCACAGAACAACCTCGGCAAGCGTGGCTTAACCTTAGAGATCGATCCGCGCGGCTGTCGTTAACTAAGCCACGAGCTCCTCGAGTTGTTGGAAATATGTATATATATGCATGTAATAATTGGATGTGTGTTTAACTAGGTAGGTAAGTGTATTCAGTAGTAATGGGTTTTTGATCTACATTAATAAAGGCAGAACAAAAACATCATAATAACCACAAAAAATACAAAGGTCTCTGCATGACCAGTCAACAAACAAACAATACCACATGTTTTAAACATAACATTGCAAAAAAATCACATGAAATCACCACTTTTCCCATGAGAATGCTTTGACATTCAATAAGGAAGACTACACATGGCATGTGAGAATTAATGCTCCCATTGTCTAAGTATTAATTAGAGAAATCTTATGACAATGGATGTTTGCAGACAGCCTAATGGCTTTGTTAGTGTTCCTTGTTTAAAATTCTGATAGACATCATTAAGATTGTTTAGTCTATGGTGTTTTTTTTTCTTTTGTGGTGTTGCTGTTAGTGAAAAAGTTTCCTGTTGTTTAATAAAATGTTATTGAAGTTTGAAATAGAATTACACCTGGGATTTTGAGTTCAATGACCTGAATGGTTGATTGATTCATTTGTTCTAGATTTGCAATGAAAGGATGTGAATGATACATTGAATTTAAATGTCTTTTAATACTAATAAACTTGTTTATGGCTTTGGTTTTGTATGTAGGCTTACAAAGCCAAACACTAGCTTTTAAGCAGCATAAAACGTTATAAAATAAAAATAAATATTACTAATGCATTATAATTATGCATTGGATATAATTAATGATCACTTGTTCTAATGGCAAAGAAAAACATAGTGATGAAACTTTGCATGCCTAAAAGTTTTGTAAAACATTTCTTGAGGACATGCAAAGTGCCCAACCCACATGGTCAGTGTGGTGGACACAAATCATGACCCCTTTCTTGCTTGGAAGGAGACCTTTACCCAGCAGTGGGACCGTAATGGTTAAATAAAATATATAAATTGACGATGCAGATGGGCTTCATGAAAAGTTTCATTCGGGCAGCCAGATAGGTATAATGAAACATAAGCTATGTTAATAAAACAATAACAAACAATAAAACACCACTATTCTTGAATAACAAACAATAACAAAAATGTCAAACATTCATAATAAAAATAAATATTATTTAGAATCATATGTCATGTGTTTACTTTTCCTTAACAAGTGCAAGTAAATATAGGCATTATATGGTGTTTTCCATTTAAGGAGGATAATGTGTCTGTACATTAGATATATTAATAGAATATTAACATTATTATTTATTACACCTTCCTAAATTGGTGGTAGACTAGTATATAAACATTTAATAAGGTATTTTTAAGTGTTAAATGAACTGAAAATAATTAAATTGTCAATTTTAATTTGGTTTTATATTTGAAAAATTACTTTTTATTATTTTTAAATACTGTAATGTTCTTATGTTTTCAATAACTTTATTAATAGGTAATAACTTAGAGGTTTTTTTTTAATTCCTGAGTATTCCTGTTTGCTTTAAATTTTCATACCTATAATTAAACTTGTACAGAAAAGCTCAAATAGGGACCCACACTGATATTGATAATATTTTAATTTAAAGTTTGGTATAGCAAAAATATCTGTCCAAAAATATGACTAATGTTACCAAATCAATACAAATAATTAATAATATGGCCTAATATCAGACCACATTTACTTCAAAGCTTAATTACAGTATCATATCCTTATTTTTCAATTAGTGTGGCCGCTGCCATTATACTCATTAACATACAAACTTAAATGTCTGTTTTATGGATACCCGTACCAAACTATGCTCTGGAAAGTACAGTACCTAAGGGAACAGTAAATATACTGATATCAGCTTAGATATTACTAGAAAAACAATCATAGAATATGACATACCTGTTTCCAAAGTTGGTTCTCCAGAACTCAGCAGCATCACTCTTGGTTATGCGGAACTGGTCACCAGCAAACGTCCCATTAGGGAACATCGCCTTCAACTCACTGAGCATGTGACTAAACACTAAACTAAGCTTCGTCAAGTTACGTCTGAAGTGAGAGTTCTCATCAAACATCTTCTCTTTCCCCTCTTTGAACAACTTGATAGCTTGTTTACATTTCCTTATCAAATTAATTATAAATATGTTAAAATGTTCGTTATTGTTCAACGCCTGCATATTGTCCTCGTATTTCGAGTATATAACACGTAACCGCTGATATGTATCCGGTAGAATGTCCAGAATAAACGGTGGACTATTTTTCAAATTCATCTTGTGATGCTGACACAGTTTCACAACTTTATCCATCAGTTTCCAAGTTTTATCCAATGTCCTCTTGTCGGTCGCAAGCTTTGTGGGACATACCGCGTCAGAGAATGCCCCGTGTAACTTCGAAAATATCGAAGATATATTTTTCTGTTGTGATTTGTGACGAGGAGCCGCCATATTGAAGAGTCCGATGACATACAAATGAAAACAACGTTTTTTAACACGACACTAAACTCAAAACACATGCATCACTTAATAATTATGTAGTAGAGCGCGTGTCTTCTCATTATCACATAATCGAACCACATTTACGACACAAATATCGCACTATCCAACGATCGCTCACTGACACATCGGCGACGCGTATGACAATTTGACAAATAAAATGAATGAACGAAGTGACAGAAAGATTCTAGGTTGCTTTGGAGGACAAGTTGGTGTTGCCATTACAAAATATAAATGTACGAAGCCAATATAGGATTGGAGTTGGCATGGAGATAAAAATATATTTTTCTTGAAACATGCTTACGAATACCCTGAATAAAGATAATTCACTTTGTTCAGTCACCTACACAACTCTGAAATCATCAAAAACCATTTATTTACTTGCAAGTGGCCGATAACAATTGTTTTAAGTAAACATCATCATGTATTACTTTTATAACTTTTATCACTTTTGATCAACCAACTTGAGACGGGTAGTTCATTAATATGCGTGTATCTTCAGTAAAAAATCCTCTGATTCCTGTATTCGTTTTGTATCGTTTAAGTGTAATTTCTCTTTATTTTTAGACATAAGCGTTTTTATTCATTAACATTTTATTAAGAGCATCTTAAGACCTGAATAATTCATAAGTTTTTAAAAATTTCCAGTAAAAGCACGGGTAAATTTATTTTCCCCGCCATAAAATTAATATTGTTTCTAGCAATACTCACTATACACGTTTAATTATTGCTAGCGCTCTATTAACTTAGTTGATATTTCCGATGGCATGTAAATTCGTGACTTGTTATTCTATATTTTATGTTAATATATTACCTTTGAAATTTATTTCTGTGGTTTAATACTAAATAATGCTTAGTAAGCAGTAACAAAACGTGAATTTCAACACTGAGCACTGCGCCATCTAGTAATTTATAAGTGTACTACTTAAGTTAAACATTTTCTGAACTTACTGTTAACCGTGTTATAGTTTGAGCGATTGTCGATAGATGTCACTATAATAAAAGCATTCAAATATTTATAATTTTTTATTATACCCAACAATTAACAATGGACAGCATTGTCTATACAAATGGTATGTAAAATAAATTTAAAATTTAATGCATTCGGTTGCGGTCAAATTATTTTTGGAAATAATCATAGAAATAAATTCGTATTTCATATAGAAAATCGCTTATTCTTCGTCTTCTTCCTCTTCAGTGCCTTCGGTGGTGGATGTGGTTGCCTTTTTTGACTTCCGTCGCTTGCTGTGCCTCTTGCCTTTCTTGCTGATCCTGAAAAACATTTTACAGTATATTAATACCTTTTCTGTACCATCATTTAAATAAGAACATATTCGGAGACAGTATGACGTTTTTGTTTAATCATTCTGTAACTTTTTATAAATGCACAAGTGAACAAAACGATGATGGCGGGATGTTGTAAGACTTATTGTACTCACGAGAATCATGTCCTCAATCTAAAAAAATAATTGTAAATGAATATGTGGGTTAAATACTAAAACAAATGTACAAAATTAATTGATGCTTACCAATATAGTTGCAAATAAATAGCTAATTGTTAGCTACGATTCTGAAAATTGTTAATTGTCATATTATACGAAATGCGCTACAGTATTAAATAATTAAACAAAATAAGCTTGTGTTATACATATTTTTACATTACAATAATAAAATTACCTACAATGTACTATTAGTCACAAATAATAAAAGACTTCTCATAACTTTTCGGGTTCCGGACAAGGATTTCTTTCATACGCATTAAATTTCACGATCGCTCCTTTAATCCCAATCAAGACGTTATCTGCTGAATCCATAGCAAAGGAATTAACTCCATTTATATTAAACGAACCCAAATGCCTTGCACTAGTGTTCTCTGGATCAATAACATACAAATTACTATTTTCATCCATACCAAATACTTCATCAGACCTAGTGACAAAAATGCCCGTCATTTTATCGTTCGGCAAACCTTTAATTTTAATGGGAACTGAGTATCCATTCTTTAGTATATAAGACGTTTTTGTCGCAACAAAATATATGTTATTTCTTGGGTCTACAGTTAACCCGTGCCCGTTAGGGATGGCTGGGAATTGTTCCAACTTTTGACCGTCATTAGTGATCTTGTGGACTCGATTCTGCGGCCACGTGGCTATATACATTGCGTTTCCATCACTCGTAACTGCTATATACATTACATCTTCACCTAAAGCTGAATACAATTCAATCGAACCGTCATCTTTGTATTTATAAACGCCGTTATCGGTAGCCAAGTATACAATATCGTTGAGGTTATCAACACAAGTCGATTGACCTAACCCGGCTACTTTTATAGTAGTAAATTCTCCACTTGGTTCCAAAATTTGTAGGCTCATTTTCATTTCTTCACTTATAAGAGTGAAAAATATCTTGCTGGTCTTCCAATGGATGCTCATGTCTGCTGGTATACCGGTGATGTTCTTCGTATCTTCTAGATTGTAGTAAAAGTTGTTGAAGTTTAGTAATTTTGCGCAGAAAGTGTCTTGAGTCTTGTGCTGCAACAGGCCTTGGCGCGTCATCACTGGGTTTGCGCTGATTGTTGATAGTATGGAGAGGAGGGCTAGTATTCGGTTCTCCATCTGAAAAAGATTAAGGGGAAGATTGAAAAAAGAGTACCTATATTTTAGTCAGGACTTATGCTGGACTCGGAAAGAAAAATAATGGGTGTCACTTAGCATTATGTGTTTGATTTTGTGTGTATTAGATATATTGAGTTGTTCTTTAGAACAGTTTTTTAATGCTTTGAAAGTATGCAAAGTCCGCAACCCGCACTTGGTCAGGGTGGTAGACTCAGAGCCTAACCCCCTTCCTTCATTCCGGTAGGTAAAAGTCCTCAGTCCAGTAGACTTCTCGGAATGACTGCACTATATCAGCATTCAGCATGCATGATGCACTTTAATTAGGACATCTACATGATTGAACAATTCTGCATCGTTTCTTGATTGGTGCGCCTATCATTAAAAAGAAATGCCGTATATTCATAATAATTTATTCTTTTCGATTGTAATATTATCGATGTTTATCGTCAGGTCACTTTGATTCCGTTCGCATCAAGTAAATAACTATCTTCTAAAGCTTCTTGTTTGTAAACAGCTATTGTATGTATCACTTTTCTTAGAATATTACACGTCAGTCTATTTATACATAAAAGTAAATATTTTATAGAATTTAATAATGACATTTGATACGAGAATTTTCTCTGAACAAATGATTGTGTAAATTGTGTTTGAACAACGGAAATAAATGGTAATAATTAAAATTGTAATAAAATAGTTTTACGATAATTTTGTAATATTCTGATAGTAAAGTATTTAATTAGATTTTGTATTAACATTATTAACTACTAAAAAACATCGTTCTTCGATTCTTACCTAATTATTTATGTATTTTCCTGAGTCTCTTTTGTAAAGAAATTAATTTAAATTACATCATTATGAGCTATTATTCCAAGCAAATTACACTTGTATTTCCTATCTTCTATATAATTAGTAATTGGTTAATTAAATGTAAATGATAAAAGGTTATTCAACCTATAGTTATATCATCGTCTACACATACACAATTCTCTTAACTGAAGTATAATATAGGAAACTACTTTACCCGTTAAGTACGTACCAAATAATTTATCATTTTTCAGAACAAAGTAGAAAACAAAGTAATTTATTTATTGAATACTTAAAACTTTATAAACCTCACTGTTTACTAATTTAAAACAAAAAATATTCGACTTCATCTACATAATATAAAAGTTAATTATTATTATCGAAAGAGAATTTCCTACTTTTCCTTTTTTTCTCACGTAATTGATTTATCCAAATATTTATTCGCTAGATACTTCCTATCCCTGAGAAAAAGTCCTGATTTTATGTACATATGTATAATTAATTTAAACACAACATGTAAATCAAAATACCTTATAAATTCCCAATAGGCACTCGTCACTCAAACTCACTAGGCACACTGAGATTGTCTCAACACAACTCGGTTTTATATCTAAAGATACAAACATATTTACAAACATACAATTAGTTATTGTGCTGCATACTTTCATGATTATGTTTTAGATTCGTCATAATGAGGAACTCGTTTGTTTTATTGTTTTGTTTGTTTTACTTGGGATTTGTGTACACTAGAATGTCTACGATGCTAAAAGAAAGTAATCATTCTTTTTCTGTCTATCTAACCTTAAAAAAAAGCCGTGGTATTGGTCTCTGCCTATCTCTATAGCAAAATGCAGTGGTTTTATATTTTTTTGTAGTTTTGTATGTATGTAGACTATTTAGCTAAGAAAAACATGTTTTTTTTTTATTACAGTCTTACTCTTTGAGAGGCCCAAAAATTTTGGGATCTTTATTAACTTCTTCTACTCCATTTTACACCCGGAAGCTTATGACAATAGATCTACTTTTTTATGCAAAAAATACTGACTGGATTCTTATGAAATATGGCTGAAAAATAATTGATAACTTAGACTAATTAACATATAACTACATTATACCTTGTTAATTAATCTATATCACGGGCAGAGACTAAACCATAACGTCTCTTTCCCTTGCCAGTAGACGTAGTGTAAGGTATTAACTAAAGAATGCCACTTCGCTACGATCCTTACACAATTATTTTACCTTCATTCACAATCATAGATCTTGTCAATAATAATTAATAATATTATTGTTTTATTAAAGTAGCCATCGATTATAGCCATTGATCATCAATGCGTTTGTCAATTGTGAAGAAATCGATCTGTTCATAATAATAAAATATTGTGGTGGGGGCAAATTGATTTAATAGATATTTCCGCATAATTAAGAGGATTTGTATTGAATTTCAAATTATTGAGACTCAACTAGCTAGAGTTTGTAGAAGATAAAATTGTATATACATAATTTGTTTTCGCCATAAGAATGGAAAGAAAATGATTTTCTTTTTACTTCCCCACACTGGTCATCTGTGGGTTGGGGATTTGGTTTACAAATCGTCAAAAAACTTAAGGGTTTTCAAGGTTAGATGAGGATGTTTTCCTTTACCGTAAGAAAAGGACGTAATATCATTATAGGTCGTATTGTCTATGAAACTTGTAAAACAAATAGTTGGTGTCAGATGCAAAAAATAAATAGATTGTCACTATGTCCACACCTTATGTGTAGAAATTGAATCATAAAAGAATAAACTACTTAGTTTTCTGTGTAATTATTTGATTCAATCAGATCACTGTTTTGAATTGTTGAACACAACAATGTGCGGAAGTAAATTGATAGTAATGCACTTGGTAATGACAATGAAAAGTAAAACAGTTACCTTTTTTACTAAGAATACTTAGATTATACTTTTCATCTACCTAAATAATTATGGCAAAGATTAATGTTATTTGTAATTTAATTAAACAAACTTAACTCCTGTTATCAGGCGCACACACAAATGTTGTTTTGCTTGTTATTGCCATTGCTTTTTTCATAGGCGCTTTACACTTCCATAGACCTACTCTCGTTGTTTGAAAATATAAGACCATTTCTTTATACTATATTGAAATATCTGATTTATACATTTCTTGCCACGAAGTTCTCAGTCCACAGTTTGGCCAGCGTGCTGGACTGAAAGTTTAATACCTTCTTCGTTTGGGGAGAGACCCTTCCCGACACTGGGACATTCACGGGTTGAAAAAAACTTATAGCAAGAACATTATCTTTAAACCCTTTCAAAATATGTTTCTATCATCTCAGTGGTTTAGAAAAGCATCATTTTTCATCAGACTTCACTCCTTAGTGGCAGGTAATGAATGAAACTCAATTATACAAGAAAAATGCAATGTAATATCAACTATAGAACCAAGTCATAAGGTTGATTTTCGTATAGAGTGTAATATTTCTGTAATGTATCTTGTAGAAATAGTTGTAAAATGGTTGCTGCTTTAAAATTAAACCCTTTGAAGGCTCTATTATGTAATCAATCTAAGATTTATATTAATGTTAAAAAGAAACGTTTTCCGACGGCAGTATTTTCAGCTTAATATAAAAAGAACGGTTTTAAAATTACTGTGCTGACTAAAAATGCCAAATCTTGCTCCAATACGTGATAGTGTAATAAAAGACATATGTAACATTTCAAGGTTACAAGGTTTCGCCACTTATCACAACACAGACAATTTAATTAAAAAACTCAGTTAAAATGACATCTCGTAAGCTAGCCTAGCCTGTACCTATTAATTCGTAGCTAATGAAATTAGTCTTGTCATGTCCTGTGTTATTTTAAAATACTTACTTACCGACTAGCACAATTCCATTAAACCAGGTTACTTCCTAAATAATTAATATAATAATATGTAGGTACTATATGAAAATAGGTCACAGCATTAAAATACCACATCTCTTAAACCCTAAACTTGTTGAAATCCCAACAAAAACACGTTAATAAGATTTAATACGATCCCCTTTGACAGTACGAACTGTTTTTGTTGGTAGGATAAGTAAGGCACTATACCTACTAAACCGCTTTTCTCATACTGCTATGAAGGTAGGAATATGATTTAAATGAACGCCAGAACATATAAATCCATTTTTTTTTTAAATAACGTCTAACTTACAATAATCGTTGTATAAACTCCGATTAGTTGGACAGTGCTATCTTACTCTCAATCATTTTCGAAGTGGTTTACCTTCAATATTATTATATTCTTCTTCAAGAACTATATCTATTTATATGTATTACTACTACTACTACTACTATGTATTTTTTAATTATTGGTGAAAACCGCATGAAAATCCTTTCTCTAGATCAGTGGTTCCCAACTAGTGGTCCGCGGATTATTACACTTTATCCATACTAATATTATAAATGCGAATGTAACTCTGTCTGTCTGTCTGTCTGTCTGTCTGTCTGTCTGTCTGTCTGCTACTCAATCACGCCTAAACTACTGAACCAATTTGCATGAAATTTGGTTTTAAGATATTTTGATACCCGAGAAAGGACATAGGCTATATATCATCACGCTATGACCAAAAGGAGCGGAGTACCAGTAATTAATGTTTCAAAAACGGGGAAAAATTTCACGCATTCTCTCTTATTGGACGCAAGCGAAGTTGCGCGGGTCAGCTAGTTTTTAATATACCTACTTACATAGTGGTCCCTGCGAACAAGAATAATATAAAAGTGGTCTCGGACTAAGAAAAAGTTGGGAACCCCAGCTCTAGATCATAATTTTATCGTGAAGAGACAGACGCAAGGAGGATGTATTAATTTGAAGTTCACTTCTTCATATTCTTAACAACTTTATTATTTTGATCCACACACGCCTTTACCACAAATCAATTTCCAAAAATAATTGTCCACAATCAACAGTAGTATTATATTCAAAATCTACCGACAGCAAAAGCCAATTAGAGTCGTAAATACTATGATATATGACCATTTAGTATAAAAGCAACGGATTTAGAGCGCGTGGGTGGCGGATAGACTGGTGACCTTTGAAATAGAATAAAAAGGATAATGATACAGGAAATAAGGCTTAACGTCTTGTTATCTATTATTTAGAGATTTTTGGGTTTCTAAAATCCTTTTATTTATTGTCTTTGTTTCTTAGAAACTTTCATGAATAGAGACGATCTCTAGTCACACTAGTATTTATTTATTTTGGCATAGAAACAAACAGCACTACAACTAATACAATAGTCTTTAATAGTAAGATTGCCAACACTTTCACTAGTTCTGTTTCCAATAAATTGTCGTATACATTTATCGGCAAGTGATGATATAACTTAAGTACCTAAGTATGAACTATTTAGGTATTAAGATATTTAAGTTTAAAACCTTAATTAATGTTTGATTTCTTCGAAGCTTATGGGAGTACCAGAAAGGGAATATTATGCTATTTGTACATTTGAATGTAAAGTCCCCTTACTAAGACAGCTTTATCTGCCTACGAAAAGAGACTTTTTCAAGCAATAGGTCAGCATAATCTATTAAATAGCTAGAATATTCGTAAATATCAGCATGTTTAGACATTATTTAGCAATACTTCTCGTAGTTTTACAAATAACAGGCTAACAAAGAAAACAGTAATCTACAAAAACTTCTTTTCAATACACACCTACGTTTCTTCGAAAACAAATCATGAAAACAACATTTTGAATATTCCTCAAGTTTAGATTAAATTTCAGCCATCCAGCGCTTCAATGGAAACTATAAGTTATATTTATTTGCAAGTCCCCCACGGATTCAATCGGCCCTCGAATAGATTTGTTCTGAATACATACAAACATGGACGCCCAATACAATTTTGTATGGAGGTGTTTTTTGTCGTAAACTTTTCTTGTTTAGTCACTATTTTGTTTGGATTTTGAATGGATTTGTTTGAATTGTTTGGTTCATAACTGTGTGTGGAAATTAAAGTTATTTCATTGACTAAGTAGTCGATGAGACTAGTCGATGTATGAAACAATGGTAAATGTGGTGAGGATGCTAATAAAATTAGAGCAGGTTTAAGAATTTCGATTATCGCAAAGAATAAAGTTATAGTTACGTGTTATTCATAGAACATACTGATCTCTGCGTTGCATAAAGCAGGTTTTAAAAGGACTTTTTTTCAATAAAACCAATAATGCAAGAGAGCGAATTTTTTGCTTCTTAACAGGCACATTCCCAAACTTCACCCGACACGGAAACCAAACCCGAAACCTCGTGGTCAGCCTTTTTTAAAGTACCAAAAAACGTTCCTAAACAGGTATATTTTTAAGCACACCATATCCTAAAAATTATACAATGTCAAATATTGACGTAAACTTTTAAGTAAAACCGAGTTGTTTGACAATATTTGTTTATTGCTCAAGTATGGAGACATAAGGCGAAAAACACTTTACCTTTATACATAATAATATAGTGAACTTTAGTAGGGATGATAATTAAAAAACAAAGACAATTGATGTATTTATTTATTTATTTTATTTCATTTACTGATGATCTTCGAGGTTTAGTTGGTAAAGTGGTTACCATGCCACTGCGCACCGTAGAGTTGGGGCTTCGTAGGTTCGATTTCCACAGGAAACAAACATTTGTGAAACCCACAAATAGAACAGTTGTCTGTTCTGGATAGTAGCAGAGAATCGAGCTACAGATGTCATGTTAAAAGAAAATCGATACTAGTATCGTTTTTTTACATTTTCATGTTTTCTCTGCGACAGCTCCTATTCAAATGAATATACTTACCAAATTACTTGGACTATATATGATTTTTTTACGTCGAGGTAGTGGGTCTATTGGGGAGCCAAAAAAAATGTATTTTGTATATTTGTGACGACTAAGAGTAGCCGATTATCATTACTTTTGGATCGACCCTAGTAGTATAGGCATCAAAGTGTCAGCTCTATGGTAAAGTAGCGTCATATCAGTATTTGTCTTATCCAGATTCATAGTTTGTAGAAAATACTAAGACCAGGGGAAATAATATCTATATGCTGTATAATATTTTACTGAAAGCTTTGATTTTGCTCCTTCAATTTCAATATTCAATAAGTTATACATATTTTGTAAACTGTGTCAGGATTTCATATTTACTATTACGAGAGGTACTGGCTTTCCTGTAGATATTGGAATCCGTTGCATATATGGAACTACACAAATAACATTCTGTGCTAGACGCAGATGCAGATTACAGGACTTTTGCTGAAGCAAAATGTAGGTAAACTTTAATTTACATACCTATATTACATGAAATTTTGGATATAAGAAAATTACATTCCTGATTCTTAATGTCCCCACTCTTCAAGACAATAACTGACACGTAAAGCTGAGCTTGTTTTTTGACCTCAGGTCTTAAACTATCGGTTAAGTGGTTTAGCTGTGAAAGAGTAATAAATAGACGAACAGATTATTGCATTTATAGTCAGTGCAGCTAGGTTAACAGCTTTATGAGGATATTCCTACTTATTTCCATAATTAATTAATCTTCCTATAAAATAGTTTTGCTTTGACCATGTAATATTTCATTACTATCTTAGCGAATTAACTGGAATCACTACATCTCGTAAATATGAGACGTCATTCAGTTTAATATTATTAATTTATCTAGACTTAAAAACTCACGGATATCATTAGTGCCAAGGACATTTATAAAAAACAAAGTTAAAATATTAATTCTACATCCTTCTTTTGACACCCCTAGTGCTATTTCAACAAATCATCGCCGAACTATAAAAACAAGTTATAAACTTAAAACTGTTTATAAGTGTGTTTGTGCCGATTACGTAGACTTATAACTTAAGATGGCCGATTTTAATAAAGTAAAGAAGTAAAAGATATTAATTAGATCTGCTATTTCATCTACAAATAGAGAAAAACTTTTAGGTACAGAGAGACGAGAAATAATTTGTTAAAATAATATTATGTTCCTATAGGTATTGTTCACTTTTACATTTTTGACTTATTAGATTAAAATTATACGGATAAAACAAATGTTCTGTATTTATTAGAGGCACAGTAAGTTTTGTGCATGGCAATGAGACAAATGGTTAAAAGCTAAAAATAAATTAATTTAAGAAGTTACTTTATACTTATGTTACACATTTCTGTGAATCAATTTGACTTAAAAACATCTATAGTTTGTTCAAGTTTTGTAAGACAGTTTCCAAAATACAACTAAGATCTTTGCAACCCTCCTATATTTTGAATTAAGTTAAAATTAAGTCAAATACGCTACTGTACGCACGAATACAGTTATACTTAAAAAAGAAACAAGATGAAACTGCCCCAATCTCATCAAGATAACGTATCGTACCCGCTAACACAGATATTTGGATCATCAATCGAATGATGCATGACGCTATGTATAAATCAATGTACTAATTAATCAGTAAGTCGCTCTGGCTTCCGCTTCCGCTGGCTCCTGTCACTGGCGTCCGTGTAACGGTGCGTTTGAGATCTAGCCGCGACTCACTGGCGCCAAGCGGCGCGCGCGCCGTCTTGTACCGTTGGTTTAGTGAGGATATTCTGTTATTATATTTTTCTTGTATTTAAAATATTTAATTTTGATTCTACTAGTTTAATTAGTCTTCATCTGGGGGTTGTAATTTACGGGTACAACTAAAACAATTTATGTGCAACCGTCCGTATTTCGTAGCAATAATTAATTTGCTACGTTGCCACGGTTTCAGTTTTTTAAATTTTTGTGGCATCAGTAGGGTGGATTTTGGTCAGAAATAGTTTTAATTCGCCGAAATTTCAGTCCTATTAAGAGAAAGGAAGTCATTAGGGGTTCAAAATAAAATTAATGACCTACTTTAAAACATTTGTTCATGTATATGTGTACTTTCCTTACGAGTTTCATCAATTAGAAACGTCTCCAAATGTGTCAAACTGTATTAAGGAACGTTTACTTTTCTTTACTAATTGTGGTTATCCAAGGGTGATGGACTGTTTCCTTTGTTTGTCCTCCGTTGTAAGTATTATCAAACAGCTGTCTTATCCACACTAGCATACCTCAACAATCACAAAAAACATCTAGTAGAATTTGCGTAGGTGTCACCAAATAAGGTCAAATCATTGTTGCGACTCAACGTTTAGTTTGAGAGTTCGAATCAATTACTTGTATTAACACTTAGTGATCGTTCTATTAATCTCTTACTCGTTTATGGCGTTCAATTGACATGTGGGTATTTTGTTTTGAAGCTGTTCATTAAGACTTTAATTAAAGAAAGTACGAAAAAGAAACCTCTGTCTCTCTCTCTCTATCGGCTGGTTTTTGGAAGAGTATAGTCTTATGTCATTTAAGTTGGTTAGATGAAGAAACGAGGAAATGAGGAAGTCAAGGATTGGCTAAAAAGAAAGCTTTCAAGTTTTTTGACAAAGTTTTTTTTTACCTGTAAAGCAATTGAAAGAACATTGTCTGATCTTCAGACTATTCAAATGGAAATATTTTTTTTTGATTATTTGACTGTCACTGCTTTTTATGGATATTAAAATTCAGAAAATGATCATTGATTTTTTTATAAAAAGTGTAATTTACTATAGAGTAAAATATCAAACCAAAATGACCATTATCATTAATTTGGTTAACACAATAATATGATTGATATCAGAGTGTTCAATTAAATGATATTAATGTAGACTTGCCGATGAATCCCGGCAGCCGCGGCCATTGATTGCAAATAATCCGTTAATGGTGCATACAGATTCACACAATGCAACATGCAACGCAAGAATTTAGCATCAAAACTTGTGTAATGCAATATACAGTGCAAGTATTTGCCGCTCAATGACTTCAATGTAACACATCTTGAAAAAATTGTTGACCGAAGAGCTTTAATATAACATGCAATGCCAGAATTTGCCGTCAAAATGACCACAATTTAACATGCCACGCAAGATTAGCCATCCAAAACACTACGAAGTAAAGACTTGCCGTCTTCAGAGCTCTATTTTACATGGACATTAAAAACTTGCCATCTTCATTTCAAGTTCAAGTTTTTTCGGCAAACCAAGAAGTCCAAACCGCGTAATTAAAGATAAAATGCAAGGATGAGTCATACAAACGGCTGTAATTTAACATGCAACGTAGCCAAAACCCCAGCTTTTTACTCACGAGGCGCGCTAACAGTGCATTTTGACAGTTTTTCAAATAGGCGCTACACAGTTTCGTATTCAATGGTTGAGTCTTTCGTGCAAACTAGATGCATTCTCTCAAATGTTACAATGCATGTTGCTTACATGCATCTGTATGCACCATTACTATGTTACCACGAGTATGAGTTAAGTTTCGTAATTAAATTCACGCTTTCTGCTCCACTCATTGCTCCATTGGTGCGATGGTAATAAGCATAAAATACTGAATTTATTGCTTTACTACTGCACTTGTCCGTTTATGGTTATACTAGTTTCGAGCGGTTTCGCTTTTAATAAATTAATATAACTTTCATCCGCAATTTGGTTGGAAATTTATATTTTCCAAAAAGCTTTTTACTTTCGAAGAGCTACTCCATCTACTTGAGTATTTAAAGATTATGGCTTGTTTTCTGTACTGTACTGTAACTTTAATTTACGAGGAGCTTTGTAAAATTCGCCATTATTGAAACACGATTCGCAATTCTTGAAAACATTGCTATCAACTTAAGTTCTACACATAAAACCACGAATATACGATAAACTAAAATTTGAAAATTAAATATCTGGATATTGCAAATTGACTTGTTATGATCAAATACTACGCTAATCCAACTATATGAACCACGCTTATCGTGTTTATTAGCAAAAAAACGTATTTGGAAGATCATCTTTATATACTTACGCCTTTTTGTAATTGAGACTGTAACATACGTGCTATTCTAACTAGAGCATTAATGGATTATACATTATGAGTATCGGAAATATACATCAGAGCTATCGATAACTACCGTTATCAATGTATTTCTAAATTAATTCATTTGTGCCAATTAGTGAGAAAAAATATAATTGATACTTTTTATAGGTTGGCTTTAATTAAGTTGATACTAGACTAAAAATCTAGTACACATAAATAGTCGTATCGTGACTTGAAAGAGTAAAATAAAATGCTTTAGGTAGCCTTTAGGTGTCTATTCTTTGACAATAAAAAATGGGTTGAACTGTATTAAAAGCAGATCGGAATCAGTTCAGCCATTTTGGAGCTACAACTCCAAACACAAACAGATACACTAGCACATTAAACTTAAAGTCCTTTGTTTACAACAGGGGCTAAAAAATGATAAAATCACAACACATTTATTTATTTTTTATTTTACAAAATTATTTTCTAGAGGCCAGTCAAAATATAAATGTATTTTAATTGCAATAAAGAACACAAAACCTGAAATATATCTCACCTTCCCATTCAAATAAGAAGCCTCAAAAGCCTTAGAAAGGAACATTGAAACAAGATCGATAAATTCAGTCGACACGGGCGCGAACTCTCAACTTCACCATAGAGTTTACGTTTGCGGTAGAAGTTAAAGCAGCAGCCATACTGTGAACGAAATAAGGATCGTATCGTTACCGCGGTATACTATAGCGTGATACTCTACAATCAGTACTGTCGAGTATCGAGTTTGACATTGACAATGGACCTACTGCAAAAATAATTCCTACGTATTGCTGTGCAGCGTGATTTTCTACCACTATCGACAACCAGCTAGCTATCGATAAGTTTTATACAATACATATTTTTCTATATATTTGTTTATCTGCTTCCTTGGCGTCTCTGAAATGTAGAAAAAATCTGAAAGATTTGACAGTTTTTGCAATTAGAATTGCTCTAGTGTTGTGGAGACTTTTACAACCATATATATTACAACCAAACTGGGTGCAAAGTCTCGTATTATAATTGAGCCCACCATATCATGACGGGGTATTAGAGGCGCAGTGAATACCTTCATTGAATTTGTTTTATCATTGTATCACGGACGTCTTCAATCTTTACAACCACTTACAGTTTCGATGATAAGTGGTGTACCAAAAGGTCGTATTTTCTAACAATTAAATTCTACCCAAACAAAATCGCAAAGAAAGCACCTCAAATGTGAACCCACCTTCACTTACCATCGTTAATGTGTTCTGAAGAATTACAGACGAAGAGTTTGTGTGTGAACTGTTAACGTTACAGCCATTGTTCTCTGATGTATGGCTGTTCTGCAAGTTTCGGTGATTAAAGTGCTGGACAGGGTCTCTCGGAGGGACGGGGAATAGATTTGATTCTGTTGTATGCTGTAGTGGTAGGTAACGTTTATTTAAATAAAGGTTCAGGTTTTAAAATCATTTGGGGTATGTTTTTTGAAGTGCAGGTTTTATACTTACCCTATCTTATACAGCATATAAGTATTTCCAGTTTTAAACACATAGTTATTGTAGTAGAGGCACATTTTGAGATTGGAAGTTTTCGGGAACTAGATTCTGTTCTAGGAAATGGATATTATAGGGAAGGGACAATTCATTAAGGGAGTTATGACACTAAAGGACATTGTAAACCTGTATGGTTAGAAATACAATGTCTAACATTTATTAGAGCACGAATTACTAAAAATAATACAAAATCAATCATGATCACAATATACAATTCAAAACGCATATTTCTTCAAAAATTTATCATTTACAAAATACCAAACAATTTCCAATACCAATCTTATAAACAACATCAAGTCCCAAGGCCATAGTGACGTATTTTTAGGCACCAAATTGAATCTTATTAACAACACATCACTAAATACAAACAATAACAAATGTCCGAGACCACATAAAGACCGAGACACAGATATTGAGGTTAAAGAAGATAATAAACTCAACACAGTTATAAATACAACAGAAAAAGCAACAAACATTAATAAAACTAACAAAACTATCTTTAGAGTAGATCTTAAAACTACATCATTTACAAAAATATGTATTAAAACATCAATAGCTTCAACAATTCCTAAATACACAGAAGACATTAACGCTACAGATTTAATTTTATACAAATTTTCATCTTTGAATATAAAAATCCTAAGGAATATAATCCAAGCCATACATGAAGTGGAAAAGATTGAAACTGTATCTAAGCAGGAATAGGTGTCTTCAATAATACTTTTGTAGATATTTGAAAGATTAAAATGGTAAAATGTGAGACATAGAACATGTAAGTAACCTGTGAGTGTGTGTTGAATAGCTAAGTACTTAAAAACATCATTCTCTTTCGGTAAAGAAGAATACAGGATTAAGTATAGCCCCAGTGATACTAAAAGAACTAGTATAATAGAACATCCTATAGGAAATATAAAGAAATCTTCTGGATTTATTTTAATTATATTAATGTTGTAAATTGGAGTGTTGTTGGATGGTGTCATTTTATTTAGTACCTATAGTTTCTGTTTTTTCTCTACTAAGACTTCGATGTCTGTCTGTCTGTCTGTGATTAGGCTGTATCTCATGAATCGTGATAGTTAGACAGCCGGTTTTTTTACAGATGATTTATTTCTAATGTCGCTATAACCACAAATAAGTACTAAAAAGCAGAATTTAATAAACAATTAAGGGGGCTAACTATACTATTTTTGCCGTTTTTATAAATATTGGTAGGGAAACTTTTAGTTCCATTAGGCAGGTTTATACTCTTGATGTCAAGTCTTGAGTACATAGGTCTGTCAGGTGTGATGCATGTGACAATTAATTGTTTTCTGTAGACAAAAGGATTAAGTTATTTTAATGAACAACATAAAACTAAATAATATTTTTAAAGGGCTGTGTTCATTTGTAGAGTTTAAATGTGTCTGCAAAGTTTATTTTTAATTTTATTTTGTTTTAGTTAGATTGGATATAATTATGACAATTAGGGGCTAACTTTTTGATAAAAAATATAAAAAATGTAAATATTTTTAAAAAATTTCATGCTTGGCTTAGCTTATTATAACGTAAATGCTATCTAAAATACAATCTAAACTTAAATAATTCGGTCTGAGATGACACTTGCACATAATGACACAATTTGGAAATTATTTACTCTTGCTTCTCTTAAAACGAAACATATCAATAAACAAACTTATCAAAAAACCTAACTGAAACAAAATGCCACAAAATTTCCAGAAAAAGTCTAAAGAACAATACATAATTCCACGGCCAAAGTCGTTTATCTACATCAGGATCAGCTGACATGAAATTACATCTCATTAGTAAAATATCACTGGTTATTAATAACAATAAATGAGTTAAACCATACAACGTATATCGAACAGACATTGAAGATAAAGTTGAAAATAAACAAAAAGCAATCAGACAAAATATTGATATAGCTACACTCATAATAAGAAGTAACGAAGTCACTCTTAAAGTAGACCTGATAAAAGGGTCTTGTTCGAATGAGAAGAAATTCGTTAATTCCTCATATCCTTCTATAATACCTAAGTACACAGTCGCGAATAAAGCCATGTCACTTATATCATATAATTGTTCACCATCTTTGAACAGAAAAATTCTCAAAAATACGATCCAAGCAATGCAGGTTGTCGTGAAAATTATAAGCAAATCGAAACACGGATAGCCTTCGTAAATGATGTTGTCTAGAAAACTCGGTAGGTTGAATTCGAAATTGTAAAAAGTTAACGTACAAACATGTAGGAAACCTACTAATGTGTGTTGGTATGAAAGGCATTTGAAAGCATCTCTTGTCATATTTGTACGCAACAGAATGTATATCATGAGAGAGAATATCATTACACCTAAAATTAAACAGCTCCATGGGAATATGTCAAAATCTTCTTTGTCTATGTAAAATATTTCGACGTTGTATGTTATTGAGTAGTTGACTCTTGGTAAACCCATTTTTCAGGCCAGAGGTTTCAGTAAAATCTTGTAACGGTAAAGCCACGGTTGAACTCCGGAATTACATAAATGGTCAATATTTTTCTGTAGACAAGTAATTAAACTTAATAGGTACCAAAGCAGCTCAAAATTATTTGAAGATAAAAGCGGTACAAGGATACTTCCTTGAGCGACACCACACTTAGATTCGACTTGTAAGTTCAGATAAAAATTAAGGTTATCTACTGTATTCAAATCGCGGGGAAACTTATTGGATTTTGTTCACAATTTGTTTTATAAGAGATACGATTTTTAAACATCTATAGTGTTAGACAAAAAAGTTTGAAAGCGTTGATAAAAAGTTAAAAATGTATTGAATAGAGAGCATAGTAAAAAATAATACACTTACCTATAATTTGATTGATCCAAAATTTTGCAACGCAATTCTCCTTTTGTTGCAAATGTTTATACGAAATTCGTGCGTTTTATGTAAAAATAAGGAAAATACTGGTTTGATTTAGTTGAACACATAGTTATTGTTATAATTAGACTTTATCAGTTAACTCTTATTATGATAAGGTCAGCTAGTTTGATTTTAATTAATATATTGTAATTATTTGACCCTGAAATCTAACGATCATATTTAATGTTTTATGTATCGTGGGCAAGGTTCTCCTTCGTTTGGGAGAACTTTGCCCAGCAGTGGGACAGTTATGGGTTAGAAGAATGTTTTAACATCTGCAATTTTTAGCGTCAATGTAATATATATGGAGCTATTTAATACCTTGAGGTTCGATATACTATCGTTGCATGATAAAACCAATCAGTTTCTAAATCAATCAGAGTAGATGCTTATTCAACTTCAGGCTGATTAAAAAGCATTAAAAAATTCTCTATAAAGGATTTGTAGGAGCAGTTAATTCCCACGGGAATACGTAAGAAGTAGGAATAATCAATAAGCTTACTCTATTTGTTTAATCCACACAATTATTTAACTCAAATAAGGTCGTGACTTCATAACTAACGATAACACATAATTACATACTTTTGTAGTTTTTATCAACCCGTGGGTACAAAAATATCAGAGTTTTTTTTAAACATAAGTCACTGAATCAACCATATCAACTTTATATAATTGGGGGTCATATAATTCGGGTGTAACAACAGGGAATCAAACCCGATACCTTTCATTTGAGAGCAGCTCACGTTTTTTGTGGCACTCGGTTTTAGCGTACGTGTGGTAGCTTTGTGTATAAATAAATTTAAAGTTTGGTACTATGGAGAAAGCTTTTTTATACATTTTTTACCGATAATACACTAAACGAGGTTCAAAATGTAATATTTACATTGGAAATCATTTTACCAAAGTGGTCAGGTTTCATGCATTTGCTTAACTGTGATGCTGGCTCTAAATATTGTTAATCGAAAGATTTCAGAAAATCTTAGAACCTTCATTTTAAAATTGCTATAGCACGTTTTATAAATATACTTTATTCCCGGCTAATACAAAAAGTATTAATACTAATTTTACTTTAACCGAACTTAGTATAGAACTTGATTATTTATGTATATTTTTTATGTTTATGTATTTACACTCTTGACACTCATATCGCTTATGTATTTATGTTATTATTTATTTGTACACTCTTTCTTAACTCACTTTCCTCCCTCTTTTAAACACCTTCGAAATTATCTCTGCATCACCCTAAGGTAGACTGACAGAAAATGCCCCTGGCATTAAGTCCGCCTTTATACAAATTTGTATATTAAGATTAAATAAATAAATAAACTTGATAACTTGTAATTCCTAATCACATACACTGCTACGTGTCTGGACTAGTCAGATAAATAAAAGCTTAAAACCGCTTCCATATTAACTAACCTTTAAGCCCAACTACACACTAACGACGCGATTTTCGGCCGAACATCCGGCGATTATCCGCCGTACGCGGATGCTAACTATTGGTTGTGTCGACAAAAAAACGCACGATTGTCGTACGCGTATAACGTTCTACGTTTTGAGAACTGGCTGGTGAGTGATGGATGTAAAATTAGAAGGCTTATGGGTTTTAAAAAACATTTTTTGGCCCCCCGGCCGATATTCGGCTAGGAGGCAGCTTCGACCGCGCTTCGGCAGTCAGGGATTGTTACAAGTTTGTATGTTAAATAATAATCATACGTGCCAGTTGCGTTCACCGGCCGGTAAACGATCTGTGAGTTAAGCAACTCTTACTGTGGATGTTCCATAGATGGGTGATCGTATAGTGGTATTTGAGCTGAGCGTCTTCGGAAAGCATTAAAAGTCGGTCATGCTTGTTGTCAATTAAAATAACAGTCGTTAAGCCATGCCAAAGCCCTTTTGGCGGCTTTCAACAACTTTGATACTAGTTTGGCCACTAACTATACGACGAAATAAAATGAAATAATAGTACGTTGTTTTGGTTCAAAATCTAAAAGTATTATAACTGCTTTAAGGCGAGCTAGACGTCAACAGTAAGCGTTCTTTGCAGTACTTTAAGCTTCATATCATTTTAAAGATTATAAACTATCTGTGTATCAAATATCATTAAAATCCATTCAGTATTTCGTGAAAGAGTAACAAACAAGAAAACGTATGCAGAACTAGTAAAAAAAAACACAAAATACACATGAGAGTTAACCTGTCAAAAAAGCGGTACATAAAAGCTTGCCTGCTTACCTCAGGCAGTACAAGGGTGTTAAGAAGTAAAAAAATGGTGGGCATTTCTCCACGGAAGAATCTTAGATTTCCCGTACTATAAAGTAGCCTTCATGTTCATCTAAGTTATAAAATATCAGAGTATCAAATATCATTCAAATCCGTTTAATGGCTTTATCGTGAAAGAGTAACAAACAAACAAGGAAATATATGCAGAACTACTAAATACACATGAGAGTTAACCTGTCAAAAAAACGCGGAACATAAAAGCTTGCCTGCTTACCTCCAGGCAGTACAAGGGTGTATCGGCTACAAGGCACGTCGGTAACAAGTGCCTGTATCAATTTGCCGCTGTATTGATATTCGTTGCGGACGAGCGCAGTTCATTTCACTGGACATCAAAATTTACGATACTTCCATTCTATGGGGCTGTTCGTATTGGGAGAGTTTAGGTTTATAATACTACTAGCTGACCCGCGCAGCTCCACTCACGCTTTCTTGTTTTTAATTAATACCGCGCATTTTCAAATTTATTCACCTTTACACCTTCTCTGGACTTCCACAAATAATTCAAGACCAAAATTAGCGAAATCGGTCCCGCTGTTCACGAGTTTTATCGGGACTAACGAACAGAAGTTCATTTTTATATATATAGATTGATTACCTATAGACTGTAATATTACTTGCTTATAAATGAATGCTATGTTAAAATTAACGGGAACACCAAATTTACTTATCACGAAGTGACGCGCCTCCTCCGGGCCCCGTAGGTACTATTTTTGCAGTATATTTTAATTGTCAAACTCTAAAACAATAGGAATTCATAGAAACTCGAGTGTAATAACAAGAGTCTAATATTATGAATGTAGGAAAGAAATGAGTTCAAATTTCAATAGTTAGCTAAATGTAATATCTATGAAATTATATAATTTCAGAAAAAACGAGCTTTAATTTAGTACCCCTATTTTGAACATCCCCGAAAAGAACGATGTGATACAGGGGGCAGTTAAAACTGCTTCACAAGAACAAACACGCGCACCCTCTATATGCTTTGTATTGTCCTATAACAATATTATACCATCCTTTATTATAGTTATATGCACAATATGTATATTTTTCGTGTACAAAGTAAATTGCTACAGTAGTAGAGCATGTATTTAATAAGGTTTGGTACTTTATAGTTACGCTTGTGCACTAAAGTGACTATTTAGAGATATTAATGCACAGTTGCAACTAAATGGTTCTGGATTCGATTTCTTGATAAGACTCCAAACCAAGTTTGAACTTGCTTAAGTCAACAATCTTTACTTTTTTATGGGGTTTTGACAACTTATTTTAAAACTTTATTCAAATCTTTTAATTGAAAAATTGAGTTCCATGTTTAGTGTTTGGGAAAAATAACACTGACTTTTGAGACTATTCGCTTAAGTGAAATGAGCCACCAATGAAATAGCATATTTAATTGAACACCTTTGATTGTCAATAAGAGTCGAGTATATTATTGGTTTTGAAATCACACCAATCTAACATACTAAAGTGTGAAAATATTCCCAATATCATATCAAATTAATCCAATATATTTACTAGGATTAATTACAGCTCAAAATTCAACTGAAGCCTACCATTACGTTACAATATCATCCGGATACGATTAATCATTGTCTGCCACTGTTTACGATAAACAATCGGTATTAAACTCGATACTGTTTAGTCGATTTAAATGGGTCACTCGATCATTGCGATTGTCGGACGATTTGTCGAGATAATTTCTGGATTAATCGCGGTTCCTGTTTCATTGGGTTTATTGGCGTAATAGTATTCGTAATGGTGTAAAGTGTAAAAAGATTATGTTTTTGCTGTAATTTGTTTCACATAATTTATTTTCCTGCATCGGTCAGTTAGTATTCGTGAGTTCACAATTTTAAAAAGGAGAATTTTGGTTTTTTTTAATGAAGTAAATTCTTTGATTATGGCACTGAATGGTAAAATATTGGCCTGAGTTTTATTTTGAGTTAGTGTCTATCATGGGACTTTGATGACATTACAGCCTTTTCAGAACTGTCTAAAATAAAGAGCTTTAGAGTGATAAGTATATTTCCTATTGAATAGTATACATAGCCAAACGCAGTTCCTCATCAGTACCTTTTAAGTATCTAGCTGTCTTTGACGTGTATCGTACCGACATAAATACTTTTGAGCATCACACAAAATTAAATATGTACCAACTAAAGAAAAGTTGATTAAACAGAGCACCCATGAAAAAACAATTTTTATTAAGGTGACGATTTGGTTTTATTCGTTAGCACCTATGTAGCCACAGAAATCAAAAACTTAAAACCTAACTTCAATTTCCTAAGCGACATTCAAGAGTCCTTTTCCTTTTTTCCTCAAGATAAGCGAAACTAACACATTAATAAGCGGTCCTTATTCGAATCACGCTTATTTAAGCTCCCTTTGACCCCCTATTTCAATCGATGGCCACTTTATTTGTCTTACTGTTTATCGCAAGCCCTTTACTATCCCTTATCACTAAATTGAATTGGAACGGACAAAAGGTCTGGTTTTTCGAGTTGCCATTTTTTTTGTAGGGCTGGTACTTTAAGTTCTAGTGCTATGTATTTGGATACTGTGAAATGCTTAACGGATTGAAAAAAAAATGGTAACTAAACTTACACACGTAGAAAACCAAAGATTTTTATGTTTTTTCTTGATAGATATCGAGAAAGTTTCATTTTGATCTGTGAAAATACGTATAATACTACCTATCAGCATCATTTCAGAAACATTGTATTGTCAGTCTTGTGTACTGAAGTACTTTCCTAAGATCGCTACAAAACCGGCGGACGTAATTACCACACAAAATTACGCATCTCTTTTCACAATAGAAAAATGCAAAAATGAAAAATCTAAAATTAATTATACAATATTTACATTACGGTATTTAAGTTACTCCCGCCGTGAGAAACCCAAATATACTGTGAAAATAATATCAATTTCATTAGAAATTACATTAACACTTTTTCTTTTTTCTAAATGCTTCTGCAGCTTGATATATTAGATCGCAGCACCATTACCGAGGATGGAGTACTTGAGACTACAGGCGATAATGGTCGCATTGTCACGAGTATCGACCACACACTGGTAATGCATTATGTGCCTTTTACTTTAATGTAATGACTGCATGGGGCAGCATTGTTCTTCACTATAGAAATTTTATAATAAGTGTAAGTTATTTTCATATACAAGACCCACATACATATGTATAACGATAGTAATAGATATAGCCTGTTTCGGCCGGTCTGGGCAAAAGTAAATGAGAGCTGAGTTAGTTATTGATTACCAACACTAGCGATATGTTTTTAAACCAGTAACGTTCAAAAATAGCTATCAGACTAGCAAGGTTTCTTTAAAACGCTTCTTTTAGGATAATCCTTCAAGGATATTGAAAAACCTATGTCTTGATTAGAACCAGCATTATGAAGTTTAGTTTCTCACAAATTTCCGGAGAAGTACCCACCAATAGGACGGTAATGGATTCTTTATCAAAACTATACTCATTCTTAGACTTAGTGAAGTGACGCACATGCTTACCTTTTCGCAATAAAACGTTAATGCTAATAATGAATAACGTATACATATGTGTCGCTTCGCTAAGGTCTTTCTTACACCTTTTCTTTTAAGAACTTACTAAGAACAAGGTAAGACTAAACACCAATACAATAGCATAGCTAATTAAACTAAAGTGTTAGTCAGCCCTGCACCGACCTGTTTATCTCGCGCATGATTAAGCTCTCAGGCTCCTAGCACAAAATACAGTGAAACCGACCACTTTTCTTCCTTGTACTAGTTTTTTATTCAGCGTTACTGCTTGTACTGTTTGAAGGAAAATTGATGAAAGATGTAAGATCTTTTAGACTGTTTTCGATAGCGAGGAAGCTTACTTCCTCGCTATGGAAAACATATTATTAAACACGTTATTTTTGTCTTTAAGGGTTTCGAATTAGGATTTCAGGTTAAAATAAAATAGGATACCTATCTTAGTAGTCCATTGCAGTCTAGTCGTAGTCAGTTAATATAAATAAGAAATGATAATTCTTGGGTTTATTCCTCTAGCCACATTGAGTTCGTTAGTAAATCATGGAGTAGTAGTTTAAATAATGCCAAAATGTTTACTAAATACCCATCTAAAATGTTGAGTACTTACTTAAATCTTAAATCTGATTCAGCAATAATCATTGTTATATTATTTCTAGTAGTTTAGTAAGCCCATAAACATGAAAATTTTAACACAATTTGAAACACAGGACATGTAGATTTTCGTCATTTTTTTTTTTACACTAAATGGCCTTCTTTTTGCAGCAATTTTTCCTGTGCTCAGTACATCGTCTCCGCCAGGAGCCATTACACCGAGCTATTGTTTAGTACACGACTGCTGACACCGTTATGTAAACGTCGACATTGTAACGTGCAGGTAAAACCGAATGCAATGTATATGAGGGGTGCTTGCTTCTACGAAGTGCTGTCTTGCTATCAGAAAGTATTTTAGAAGAAAAAAATACCTTAAGAGCATTATGGATCGTGTTGAATTAACTAAGTTATGAATGGTGTATAAGTCACATCTATTTAAAAAAAAAAATATTTAAAAAAAAAAGACAACTCCCGCACTAAGAATTGCTCTTGTGTCGCGGGGACTTTTACAAACATACAAACAACCGACACAAAGCACAACCAGACCCGAAACAATTATATGTGGATCGCACAAATAATTGTCCCGTGTGGGAATCGAACCCACGACCTCCCGTTGCCGTGGTATCGGCGTGGCGACCTAAGCCACTGCGCCACGGAGGCAGTCATATCTGGTGAATAATTTTGTAATATTGGACAGTTTAGTTAAAACTAGCCAAAATCTAGTATGGTTTCAAATAATAGCAAAGTGTAGGAAAAGGTTCATTTATACTGTTCATTCTACAACTACTTATGTACCTAACTTCGATATTGAGAATTTATTTTCAAATACAGAAATTGTCACCCCATTGTAACCTGTATCAAAATAGTTTAAAAAGAATGTATGATCAATTGTAAATCCAAACTGCACATTAACTTCAAAAACCAATAATCAAATAACAAATCTATCCACATTAAACAAGCTGTGGTGGTCTTTCATCATATCATATCATTGCGCTAGTGAAGTAGTGAGTAGAGATGCCTCTCAATAATAAGTGCGTAGTTAAATCAATTGGATGTATTACGAATAATAGCATTGTATCACGCTCGTAATTCTGACTGGATTATTGCTGTGGGTGGGGCAAGTGATAGGTAAAAGCGATTATCGATTTTTTAAACTACTTTCTGGGATACACATAGGATTGGGATCACAGTGAGTATTGTTTGTAAATTGAAAATTTTTGTCTTTAAAATCCAACTTTGTTATTGGAAAAAGTTATTTAGTTTTTTACGGGTGTCCTATAAGGCGTGATGATATTTTAATTCAATTTAAATATTGTAAAACATGACCTAGGTAAAACTGTCGTGAAATAATTATTTAGCAAAAAGGAAAGTTAGAAGTCTCAATTCTCATTCCAGACTTGGCCTGCGTGATGTGTTCAAAGTCTGTCGTTTTCTTATTTTGGTAAGATATTTTTTTGAAGCGCATCAAAAAGGATTATTGAAAATCCATCCCATGAAACCGTATAAGAGCATAGCAATCTTTCTTAGTATGTAATGTATTATATATTCATTATTTTCACACTATTTTCCCTTGTACCACACACAAATGCTGATTACACGCCGCAACCATGTACAACTCATAATAAATATTAGCTATACATAATCAGCGATACATTGCCGGTTCACAACGCGTAACACAAATTACCACACCTCAAAACAGGCAATGTTATGTGAAACAAGTAATGCGTCACGGTGGATTTTGTATCATGTTACTGTTACAGTATATGCAGTGAAATAATTAAGGATTTTCATAGATAATATTTTCGAAAATATTGTTACTATTTCCCTTGATAGACTATTTAAGGGTTTAATTTTATATTATTGACTGTTTATGAAAGTTTGCCAGAGGTATTTAATGACAACAGTAGTTTTTTTTTAGAAGACAACTCCCGCATAAGAATTGCTCTTGTGTCGCGGGGCTTTTGCAATCATACAAACAACGGACACAAAGCACAACCAGACCCGAAACAATTATATTATTTGTGGATGGCACAAATAATTGTTCTGTGTGGGAATCGAACCTAAGACTTCCCGACACAATGTAAATTGCTATGTTTTTCTTTGTTAGACCATTTTAGATTTTAACTTTATATTATTGGTTGATTATGAAAGTTTGTAGAGATATTTAATGACAACATCAGTTACTGATAAAGTGCTTGAAAATGCGCTATATAATATTCTTATTCGGTTTTACAACGAATTTACTACAATGATATAGATCGAAAAAAGCAGCAGTAGTTTAAAGCCAGTCTTGACTGAGAATCAAGATAAACAAAGAAAAAGAGTATAAACTAAACTTAAAAAGAAAGTCATTACACTGTACTTCTACCCACTGTGTAAATACACAGATTTAGGACCTCGGGGCGATTGCATTGATTGATATACGTTGAAAATTATGTACGGTAATGCATGCCTGCTGTTAGTTTCGATACATCCATGTACTTTTGAATTAAATTGACTCATCACTGACACTTTAATGATTGTGTCGTTTTGAGAGACCACCGGCGAAGAGAGACAAGGAGGAGTTGTTTTATGACCATATGTCAATCATTGAATGAATTTAGCTAGTTGCGTTCTCCGGTTGGGAAACCATCTGTGGGTAAAGCAACCCTTGGCGCGGTCATTCCATAGATGGGTGACAAAGTGGTATTTGAGCTGGGCGTCTCCGTGTTTCGGAGGGGACGTCATAAGTTGGTCCCGGCTGTTGTCTGCTAAGATAACAGTCGTTAAACCATGTCAAAGGCCTCTCGGGCGGCTCAAAAACGTTTGTCATTAGTGACCACTAACCATACGACAAACAAGCAAATAAAAACAAAACATTGAATGAATGCTACATTAAAGAAGTTGTTATCATAATAATATTCGGATGATTTTCGTGGTTTAGGCGCATTAGGGCTAATTCTCATTAGGGCTACTTCTCACTTGGGCTACTTCTCAATAGGGCAACTTCTCACTTGGGCTACTTCTCGTTAGGGCTACTTTTGTTTATTGAAATAAATACTGTCTTTATGTACCTACATATAAACATGTTTATACATTCATAAGAGATGAATGACATTATTATAAGAATAAATCAACATTAATTGAACCAATGTAATTGGTAAGTATACAATGTTATAAGATTACTTCTTGTAATTACTTTAGTCTGGTTTGAAACTAACATTTATTTATAACATACACAAATCAATAGTTAAAGGATATGTAAACATTACTAGGTGTCACTTCTTTTAATTACTTGAATTTCAATAAAATCAACATAAATCCACACAATAATCAACAAACAATATTAATTAGGTATATATTTATAGAAGCATAAATCAACACAATAATTAACAATCAGTAGATTCCTTTATGTAAGAGGCTGGTAATAAGTCATTTTCTTTAAAAATGTAAGAACTGTTATTTGACAATTTTTTAGTTTCGTAAGTACTTTTTTATACCTTTTCAAACCAGACTAAAGTAATTACAAGAAGTAATACTTATATCATTGTATACTTACCTATTACATTGGTTCAATTAATGTTGATTTATTCTTATAATAATGTCATTCATCTCTTATGAATGTATAAACATGTTTATATGTAGGTACATAAAGACAGTATTTATTTCAATAAACAAAAGTAGCCCTAACGAGAAGTAGCCCAAGTGAGAAGTTGCCCTATTGAGAAGTAGCCCAAGTGAGAAGTAGCCCTAATGAGAATTAGCCCTAATGCGCCTAAACCATTTTTATTTCATTAGTCTATCTCATTTAGTTTTGATGTTGGGATTGTGTTTTTTCAAAATCAACTTTTAAAAACATGTAAAAGGACACTGAAAATACTGCCTTGTGACTTAAAATATTTTATTATTTCTCTAATTTGAATTAAAAATATTATTAGGCAGTGTTTTCTTTTTTGTACCTATTCTACTAGAATTAACTAATGTAAATACTAGAAATCTAAGTATTTCTATTTTATAAGTCTTTAAATAAAGATTTTTTTGAGAGATTATATCATAAATATCATATTTCACACATAATTGAGTTTATGATTACTTACGAGCTTATACATCATTATAATATTTCTATTACATGCATACACATTAATATTATCTTAAAAGAAAATAAAAACACAATTTACAAGTTTACAAGTACTAAAGCTTTTAAAGAAAATTGCTTCGCTAAAAACTATTACATTATTTCAAGATTCCATTAAAATTTCTAATAGAAAAAATGTCTGATAAATTGTAATTTATGTTTAATGTGTTTCAGAATATAACGAAAAATAAATGTTTATACTTTATAAAATGGGTTATCCATAAAGGACAGAGAATAATTTAAAATTATTGTGCTTGTCTATCCAAAGCAGTACATAATATATTATCGAATATTGTATCGCCTGATTTAAATTCTTTTTTTATATTGACTGTAAGGCACAGTTTTCAACTGGATAATGGAGAGGTTAGCTCTTAAGTTTACAAAATACTATTTTTGACGCGTTCTTTGGGGGCATGCAAAGTCTTCAACCTGTGTTTGCCATCGGACTCAGGGCTTTAGTCCTTTCTCGCCCGGGAAGAAACCTTTGCCCAGCAGTAGGACAGTCAAGGGATTAAAAAAAATATTTCGTTACAAATACTTAAGCGTGTTTCTTAATGAAATAATAAATTTTATGTATAGCAACTTGATGTTTGAATTCGCTAGTGGTTTTGATCGCTAAGGATATTCAGCAATAAATTTTAGACATTGAACCTAAACTTGAACAATTCCTGGTTTTGAGCTTAACTTAGACGAAGCTTCAACACAAGTAATATTACAAATCCTAACTTATTGACTTCAAATCAATCAAAAGTTATGAACGAAGCCAAGATCAGCTTACATCTCAGTCAATATAATTCATAGTATTATACCTAAGTTGAGGCGAAACTTACAAAGTGTGGATTAAACAGTATGCCCCTTCATTCTGGACCGAACTACTAATTCCGTCTAGCGCGGAATTCGGGCTAACTCAATTACACCGAAATAGTTTTAAAACTGAAAGGGACCGACCGAAGTTTTACGTTTTCCAACTACAAACACTGTGTCATCCGCACGTTTGATAGCTTAGTTCTGTGTTAATAAAATTACGCACGGTGTTTAACACGGTGTGAGCGAGTGCAATGTGTTTGACAGTGAACAAGTTCGGTTAATGATTGCTATTAAGTTAGCGATTTAACGTGAGTGTGCTGCCATCTACATTTTTAGGTGGTCATCAATTTGTGGTGACATCTAGTGTTGAACGTTGATTGTTTACGGTTGTGAGGTTCTGAATCGCGCTATTAACATTATTGCGGCTTTACTTACATTGGTAATTTTTGTTTTTATACGACGTACTTTACAAAACATTTCTATTAGCGCTACAGCCACTGGGCAGTCCTTAATGTATTTAAAACTGAAAGTAGCATAAGTATTTTAGTAGCATTCTCTCTTTATTCATCTTAAACCCTTCATTAATATATGATCTTCTGTGTCATCAACTCGTCTTCAACCTAAACCGTCTCTAATTTTTTATTCTCCATACCTTCTAAATATTTCACCACTAGCCACATTCAGTCTATACATTATTTCCACGTACAATTCAAGCCGACTTCGATAACATAATCAGAGTAACATAGTCGCTATGTAAACTTTATGTGGGGCCATTAAACCGGCGGGATGGAACCGCTATTCGAAATTAAGTGGCCATCTTTGTTTTAGTGTATAGTTCTTTTTTATTGCGTACAGCTTTCGGTGAAAGATACGGAATAAAATGTGTGCGTATAAGATATGTATGCGTGGATTTTTTATTTAAAGTAGGTACTATTTGAGATTTAGGCGTTTAGGATGTATTTCATAAAATGTGGTGTCAAAATGACTATTATTATGCGAGTACAACCATAAGCAATTTAAGATTACTAACCCCCGATTTCTGAGGTACATTTAGCGGTAGTTTATCTATTCAATAGCGTATCATCATATAGACATGACAGTTTGAATAGATAAACTACCGCTAAATGAGCCTCAGAAACCGGGCATAAGTGCATTTTCTCTTTTTAATTTCTGCTTTAGGTATCGTTTCATCATTCAGATTATTTAATTTCATTGAAAAATCATCAATAAGGTTAAAACCCGGTTAATGTAATACGTAAATACTTTACTTTTTATATGTTTAAAGTAGTTTATTTTACGTACTATGTATAAACTTTTCTATAGCATAATATAATAAAAAATGTACTTGTTGGTATATAATATATTTAACTAAACTTTGGTCTGCTATCGAAAGCATTAAACAAGACTTAGGGTTCTCAAGAAACAAATTACTTCTACCACAATAATAACAAATGATTTATGATCAAGGATGTATTCCGCGTATTTAATAGCTCTACATAAAGCTCCTGTTTTAGTTGAATACGCTCCTTAGCCGTCTGTAATGTTAGAACGAATGTAGAGTTAGTGTACAGCCAGCAGGCTCTATTACTAACGGTAGCCAATGTGTTCATCTTGGATTGAATTTGTAGAGCATTTTCATTAGGATTTGCGGTACCGTAGAGAATTATTTAATTTCAAAGGAACTCTACCAAAATATAACTACCTACATAATATGTACTAAAAGGTTTTCTCATTCATTTCCATACAAATTATCAGTTTTTTGCCACCAAGTGATATGAAACTCTTCGTAAATTTGGTGTAGTTGTAAAATATTGGGTTGTCGATATGAACTTCATATGCCTAACTACATAGTAATCCATACTAATATTATAAATGCGAAAGTAACTCTGTCTGTCTGTCTGTCTGTCTGTCTGTCTGTCTGTCTGTCTGTCTGTCTGTCTGTCTGCTACTCAATCACGCCTAAACCACTGAACCAATTTGCATGAAATTTGGTATGGAGATATTTTGATACTCGAGAAAGGACATAGGCTATATATCATCACGCTACGACCAAAAGGAGCAGAGTACCAGTAAAAAATGTTACAAAGACGGGGAAAAAAATCACCCATTCTCTCTCATTGGACGCAAGCGAAGTTGCGCGGTTCAGCTAGTAATACATAAAACGAAACGAAAAGGCTTTTTATAGATAAACAGAAGGAGTTTTATGATAATATGGTCTAGTATCAACTATATAATGCACTCAATAATCAATATAAATACGCAAAATCTCTTCCTTTTTCCACAAGGGTAGGCAGAGACCAAATTACTATTCTCGTTTACTTATACTTTCATATAGTGTAGTATACAAGTGTATACAAGTTTGTTTTCATTATACCTACTTTATTTCCGTAGATAATTTTCTCAAATACAGTAACGTATCACTTTCTACTCATAATCATAAGTGTTTAGAAGTTTTTGTACTCATTAATAAATCACGGCAGGTTCTTACGCTAATAACTATTACGGTATTACTACTATTTGTACAAATTCAAGTTGCAAAACATTGACTTAGAGTATATATTCACAGAGCTAACAGCCTGCTGGCAGATTGGAAAGCTAAACCCGCAATTCAGCTTTGCGACTTAAACTAGCAGGTAATTCACGCATACACGCACGTCATAATAATATATTAGATTTCGTTCACAAGGAAGAGACCCATATTATGCAATGAGTCAAGAAAACAAATTAATGTTAATGAAAATAGGTACCGTGCTATCCATAGGCGCATGCAGAGACCATAAAAAATTATTGTGTGTAGCAGCATTTAAACGCAAAATTCGTTATAAATTTACCATCTACTTAACGTCATCTTGAACATCTTGACTTAAGCTCATTAAAACATAGCACTCCTTCGTCTAGCGACCTGTAAAAAAGTCGTGAAAAATGATTTTTCTTCCATAAATCAACATTCGCTGACTAATCGCAGCAAACACTTTGCCTAATAAGCACGTGTCCTTACCGTTATTCCGTCCATCGCGTTTCTTAATCAGTTATGCTTCGATGGTTAAACAATCATAGGCAAAAAACCTTACCAATACCACCCTTTTATTACCATCACAAACACAACTTTTGAACCTTATATTAAAAGCAATAGAGTTCAATTTTGCTTGACCCAGAATTTGTAGATGGTAAAAGGTTTAGTCTAAGTATAAATTCCTTGCTTTTTGTCAACGGAATTTGATTCTTATGCCTCAGAAAATAGGGTAGTGGTATATTTTCCGTTGGTAGCAAATTGATTTTAAGCTCTACGATTTTAGTAAGCTTCGTAAAATCTATAATGATGTTCACTGTCACAGTATTTCAATTATTTTGCACTTGTTGGCTGATTGACTCGATGCAGTGGAAGCCTACATTTTTTTTCTTTTTCTTAGTAATTGCATGTTGACATCATTGTGAATTCACGATGAAATGGATTAAGATGTTTCCGTAATGAGGTGCATGACCGATAAATATGGCGGTTTTATAAAACGGTATTTGCGTCTAATTGATTCGTTATGTTATTGGAAAAAAGTTTGTGAAATAAGTTTTTTTTTCTTTTGAATCAATATTTTATTATGGGACTGCGGACGCCCTAGACCATATCGATGTTGTATCGATGGATCGCATCGGTGTTGTATTGAAAAAAGGTTAGGTGCGTAGTGCGTAGATTTTTGTATGTGAATGAGGCAAGAGAAGTATGTAAAGATCGTACCATCTCTATGGGAAAATTGCGTGATTTCATGTAAAATGATTTTTAGTAGTGATGATACGACAATCACTTTGTATAACCTGTGCTGCTCTTCAATCAAGTCTTTGAACTACTGGACCACTTATATCTCCATATTTACACCATTTGACTATTACATCGGTGCGTAAACCTATAAAATTCTTTAAGATGATTTTACAGCCTAAAAAGGGTTGAATATTAAAAAGGTCTAGACCAATTACTTAATTACACCGACAATTTCGCAAAGCTATAAAATATTAGTCGAAAATTTTAAAAGGTGATTATATTTTTATAAAGGGTTCTTTAATTGTCGTTATGAAGGCTCTAATTGGACTGTAACACTTGTAGGGTTGAATTTTGCTGAATTTGTGTCTTTATTATAGAGTTAACACATCATTTTGGTTTTAAAGATTTGGGTTGGAGACTTGTTTGCTGTGCTTTGAAAGGAAAAAAATAATAATTAGGTTACCTAAAAATACTTACATTCTCTTGATACAGTTTCTCTTCTGTGGACTACAGTTATATCGCTAATTAACAACATAGTTCCCTTTCTCATTAAATTTTCGGAATAAATTATTAAATGTCCCTTCTCGGGTCTCAAACTATATTTGTAAAAAACTTTATACAAGTCGGTTCAGTGATTTAGAAATAAAGAAAACCTATCAGAAAGACAAACCGAGTTTCTTTCTCATTTCTTTAGAATAGAATAGAATAATTATTTATTTGCGTAAAATGTGGTAATAAAACATGGTAGAAAAATAAAAATAGGTTCCAGACAATTTATAAGTAGGGAAGCTTTTGTGGTATGTTTTTGTAATCCGAAAAGAAGACTGGTCATCTTCTGGGTTTGACACTTAGGCACGTAACAGTAGTTTGAGCTCATCAAATATAAGCTGTTATTACTCCTGGTTTCTGAGGCACATTTAGCGGTAATTTATCTATTCAATAGCTTTTAAATTCATATAAAAAAACGCAATTGAATAGATAAACTACCGCTAAATGTATTCAGAAACCGGGGGTAAGTCTTTATTGAACCTTATTCTTCTGCTACAAAACCTTCAATTATATCATAACATAGACTGCAAGTGGCCCTAAACTGTCATGCAATAATTAGGCGGCCACACAATACTAATCAATTAGCATCAATCACTTTAATAGCTGTGACGTCACAGTGACGTAACGCGTATCAGTTCATAACGGAGACTATTGACAGCGCGCCAGTAATCTGTACAAATTGACTGCAGTACACTGGCGGACATATAAATTGACCGCACTGTATGTAAGCTGTAATACTGTTGCATAAAGTGTACAACATTCGCACAATAAATCCTTCCTACTTATATTGTAAATGCGAAAGTTTGTGAGAATGTATGTATGGATGTTTGTTACTCCTTACAAATACTACTGAAACGATTACGATGGAATTTTGTATATAGGTAGCTGAAGACCCAGAATAACACATAGGCTATTTTTTATACCGGAGTTCCCGAGGATCTAGATTTATATGGGAAGGGTTTCCACGCGGAAGAAGTCACGGGCAGCCTCTAGTAAGTCATCAAACGTTTGTTGATTATAATCTTTCTGATATTATAAATGCCAAAGTTTGTGAAAGTGTTTGTGTGTTTTTATTCAATCCCACATTATCTGCTGACCTAATTGTAATGAATTTTGATACACAGATGATTTATAATCTGGATCAACACAAGGGATACTTTTTAATCTGGAAACTGTAGTGCAAATTTTCTTTATGATGTCTCATCCTATGTAGTTTGCGATAATTAGACATGTTCGAAACCGTGATGTCTTTTAAGGGTTAAAGCAAATGGATTAAACCGGAGGGGTTACCAGATTACTTTCCTATTTTAGGGACATTCATCCAAAAATAGTATATAAATTACTCTATACATAGAATATGAAACCTTTGTCCTATTAAGCTCTTAACAATGTATGGATTGTGTTAAAACCAAATATAATCGAATTACTACCCACACGTTACCCTTCCTTAGTTGACACAACTTTAACCTAATCAACTCGCAGATTTTGCACGCACTCAATAAATTATTATAATATAGATTTTGCTCTCGACTTTGCTCATGAATTTTCTCGAACCTCGTGCGGGTTATGCCGCATTTGACATAACAACCCTGAAACAAACATAATTATTGTTATGAGGTACATTATGAACATTTGCTTTATAGTAAAAGCTTTCACTATATGCGAGATGGACGTAATTGGCCATAAGGCCACAATCATCATTGCGCTACATGCATCTTTCTTTAATAGTCCACGATTCCTATATTTATTAATCACTCCTCAAATCAAACTTATATTGCTGACGTAAACACTTTCTTAATTCTATGATATAACTAATAGATAAAGATAGGAACCGGGTAAGCTACCAAAATTGTAGAACAACAAAAAGCAGCATTTTACATTTACCCCATTTTTATAAGATTTTAGTCTTTCAAGAACAACGTACAAATAGACTCCCCGACTTATTCACTTATCACATAAATCTAGAAGCGTATATCTGAATTATTAATCCAGTTGGACAGTCACAATGTAAAGGGTTACGCCATATTTGAGTTTAACAAAATGGCGGACATCTGTGGAATATTTTTATGTTTCAGTTTCACCCGGGGGCCTTGTTTGGTTGAATTAATATAAGGTCATTCGCGAGGCAATGGCTTTTGCCATGTTATGAGTTGAGCTTTAAAACTGATGGTAGTTATTTAGCTATTAATTTGCTTGTTTTAGTTAGTGTTTTTGTTAGGTATTAGTAGCTAGTTTGTGCTGTTTCAAGGTTCCTTTCTGAAATTTAGTTTCTTCAAATTTAAATTTCTTTAAATATATTCTTTATTTCAATGACTTTTTACAAGTATTTAAAATAGACAAAGTTTTTTTAATCTAACACCGTTTCGGAAAAGCTGCTGTTTCTCAGAAGAAATGGCAAGAACCTTACGTTAAAGCTCCGTTTAGAGACTTTAAATCTTACTATTTTCATTGTCTTTTACCGCTACTTATTGCATAACGAGCCCTAGATATTTAAGTTAAATCTTAAGCTAGTCGAATATCAGCTACACAAAAAACTGTGATTTTTTCTATAGAGTCAAAAATTAACCTATAGATGCTAATAGTTATTCTTTCTTACGCAGGACGCCAAAATTGTAAACATCTCTTAAAACCTCAAGAAATTGTATATTCCAATGACAAAGACAACACGACAATATCTCCTTGTACAAACTGATATGAAAATTCACACGGCAACAGGCCTACATCACAGGCCGTGAGTGCCAAATACTGTCATACTTAATAAACACAAGAAGGAAGAATGGGTTCATAAACTTGCACTTAGGTGTACAAAACAAAGGAGCGTGATACATTAGGTATGAGACGCCTATATAGTCTATAGTCAACATTAGCGAGTGAGATTGTATGCTTGCAAACATACAAACATGGTATATGTATTAATATTGTAGAAGTAATTGTGTTTGTCTGTTTATTAGACTTTTGTGGGTAAAATGCTGGATTAAGATAGGTAAGCAATATGATAGTTTGTGTTTTTCTTTCTTACATAGGACGCCAAAATTGTGAACTGCACTCTAGAAATTATTTATTCCAATGGCAAAGACAACACGACAATATTTCCCTATACAAACTGATATGAAAATTCACACGGCAACAGGCCTACATCACAGGCCGTGAGTGCCAAATACTGTCATACTTAATAAACACAAGAAGGAAGAATGGGTTCATAAACTTGCACTTAGGTGTACAAAACAAAGGAGCGTGATACATTAGGTATGAGACGCCTATATAGTCTATAGTCAACATTAGCGAGTGAGATTGTATGCTTGCAAACATACAAACATGGTGGGTATATGTATTAATATTGTAGATGTGATTGTGTTTGTCTGGTTATTAGACTTTTGTGGGTAAATTGCTGGATTATGATAGGTTAGCAAGATAATAGTTTGTGTTTCGAATTCAACTTTTATATTCGGTTTTGGTATTTTAATTATAGGCATATGTTTATATTTGATTGCCGTGTTAAGTAGATTAGAATTGTATTTTAAAAGTATCGAATTAAATTTAGTCAAATAACAAACGATGATCAATCGCACTTAAAACGTTATGTCCAATAACACAATAGAATCAACGAGGTGAACAATCTCTTAAAATAAGTTCAAAGGTTGGACTGTATAAAAATCCAAATTCTCCTTAAAAATCCCAGCAACAAAAAGCCATTTTATTACAATTTTATTTTTATTTGAATTTCAAAAATAGCTCCCATTTTCCGCCTACACAATGAAAACCTTCTTCAAAAATATTTTGCCAGTATTTTTGTGATTAAATCTGTTGTCAGGTCGCTTTGGTATCTCGGTGGTTATAGCGCAAAGGTTAATTTGTCCGGCTTCGGGGACGGCCAGTGTAAATACCTTTCATATTTTTGCTTTAATGGAAAATTTTGTTTGGCGATGTTGGAAGGATCGGAGGTGGCAGTTTGGAAAATGCTTTTAACATTTTGTGAAGCGAACGAAGGATTTAATAACAGCTATTCTTTGTCTTTGAATGCAGCAGGCCAGTGATGAGTTTCATAATTATCAGTTAAAATTAAGCAAAATTAAACTTTGCAAAATTAACCAATTATATTATTATATCTATTAATCTATACTAATATTATAAAGCTGAAGAGTTTGTTTGTTTGTTTGTTTGTTTGAACGCGCTAATCTCGGGAACTACTGGTCCGATTTGAAAAATTCTTTCAGTGTTAGATAGCCCATTTATCGAGGAAGGCTATAGGCTATATATCATCACGCTACGACCAATAGGAGCAGAGTACCAGTGAAAAATGTTACAAAAACGGGGAAAATTATAATTCTCTTATGTGACGCAAGCGAAGTTGCGCGGGTCAGCTAGTCATGTATAATTCTTATCATCATTTGTCAGTCTCCGTGGCACAATGGTTAGGGTGGTTGCCACGCCAGTACCAGGACATCGGGAAGTTGTGGTCTCATTCCCATACGAAAGAAATATTTGTGTGAATCACAGATAGTTGTTTCATGACTGGTTGTACTTTGTGTCCGTTGTTTGTATGTTTGTAATGAATGAATCTCCGCGAAACAAGAACAGTTCTTAGTGCAGGAGTTGTCTTTTTAAAAGTAAAAAAACTTAAAATAATAAATATTCAGTATGAATTTCAATAGTTTTGCAATTAATTGGTTACGGCTTATACTTATTATGACACATGTTTGTGAAGGTAGGAACATAGTTGTATGTAATAAATCTATATCAATAACATAATTTACAGTTCACGATGGATTAGAACTGTGGCATACTACGGAAACCCGAATGGTGGTGTTGATTGCAAGTTATGATCTAACTGGTACATAAATTATTTGATTGAGGCTCGTAGATATATATTATTATGTATGTTATTGTTATATAATTGTGCAGTATAATAAATTATTATTTGTGTTACTATTTGTGTTTAATTTGATTTGTTATTTAGGTATGTTACTTAAACTTGACCGTGACTTATATTGTATTCCATTTTTTATGAAAAGGGTTCCTAGATGGTTTAGGAAAATATACATATTGATTATAAAGTATAGGTAATCTTTTTAAATCGATGTTACCTGTTCGCAAACATAAGTTCAGGGAAAAGTTTCTACCAAAATTGCTGAAGGTTAGGTTGATAAGTAAATCGAAATAACAGAAAAATCAATTGAATAATGTGTCAAACTGAGGTTATTTATTCAATTAGATTGTATGCATAGTGATGATGATATTTTAATCATGATGATTTACCTAGATTTATCTTGGCGTTATGTTTCGGCTCATTGCATTTACCATGGTCGCAAGCCGAATTCAGCACATATTGTACAAATAAAGTCTAAAACTGATTAATTTCAGCGATGATTAGATTCTACATATATAATAATATGGTTTATAACCAGTTCATGCCTTCATAAAATACACTACTAGTGAAACTAGTAGGAACTACCCGAAATTAAAATCATTCATAAAAAAATATTGAACATACCGTGTCCTTTCGTACATCAGTGCATGTAGGTTGTATTGCATTTTATAAGGCTTCGCTGCGACAAATACGCTGTTAGCTTCGAGTGCTATATTAATTGGTAGTGGAACGCGCTTTTTGAACTAGTTTCAAAAGAAACATGTTTTGATACTGAAAAACGTATGAGCAAATGAAAATTCTAAAGAAAAGTGTTATTGAAGTTTTCTTTCGGAAATTTTTAGATTGGTTCTTTGAAGTCAATGTAGTCGTTAGGTAATTTGAAGTAATTACATGTTATTTACTCCCTAATGTGCCAATATTTTGTTCTGTAAACATTTATTTAGTCGCTGCTTATGGGAACCAAAGACTATATAGACCAAATCTTTGCTACATCTGTTAAGTTGTACTGACTATTTATAAAACACCATATACTTATTGCAATAGCAATATTATTGACAGTTAAGGAAACCTTGAAAAAAGCATAATGTAAAAATATCCCCCATCATTCTTGACAGTATACATTCAAGGTGTCTTCCTCAAGCAAACTTATTGCGCAATATTATTTCACGTTTATACCTATAAACGTGAAATAATATTGCGCAATAAGTTTGTTAAGTAAGTAGTTTTGTTTGTTAAGTAGTAGTAAGTTGGCCTTAGTTACTATTTTAAAATTATAATAGACTCCAACATAACAAAGAGAAAATAATATACTAATGATATGAACTTCGACAAAAAATGTGTCTAACTTTTTCTTTGACAAAAAATAAGTACATTGATAATGAACGAAAATAGAAGCCTTAATTTGTGATGCGGAAATCGAACTGACTAAATAACGATCATTAGTTTGAGTTCAAGGGCCTTGTTTATCTAAACGACTTCGTAAACAAACGATACTTGAAAGTTATTTATAATTATCGAGGAAACTAAGAAGATTATTCAGTGGCAGAATACTTTTGAAACTGTTGTCCTCATTAAAGACTTCTCGGAATTAAAAGCAATTGATTTCTAGGAAATAGTTAAAAATATAGATTTGTTAATTATAAAAATATAAGATCTTAGCGGAGACCTGTGTTATCGCAATTGGTCGTTCGGAAATAATGTAGATACATGGTAGTGTTCTCTTATTTCTGCTGTTTATAATATTTAGCCTTTGCCCAGCAGTTGGACTCAAAAGAAGGCAAAAGAATGACTCATGTTGAGCATTTTGAATATAATTAAAATTCCAAATAGCCTATATTTCGTTAAATTCGTACAAAATATTCGATAGAGTCATATTTTACTGGTGTGTTTTAGTATTAATTAACCAATTTACTACAACCATAAATTACTTGAAGGTACTTTCTTTGCAGTTGTTATGTTCAAAACTGGCAGATAAAGACAGTGTTGGTAAGTAATACAAAACAAAACTTCAAAAAGTGATAATTTTCTCACTTTTCTTTCACTCTTTAATTTTTGTAACTTTTGTAAATAGCTTACAAAGTAATTAATAAATATAGTGAGAGCATTATATTGTAGTGCATTAGATATTATAATGCAGTTAAGGAGTGTAGGGTGTCAGTTTAATTAGTTGCACAGGTGAACTTCCGTATCTTGTGTACATACGCCGTACTAATTGTTAAGGCACGTTCATAAAGCAATACTGCGTGTAATTAATAAGTACAATTAATTACTAATTTCTACTAATCAAAGAATATATATTTTTTGTAAAAAACTGCATTAATCTACCTTGTACAATATTCAAAACCAAAGTTTTATTCATATTTAAAAAAACAAATCTGAAATTATCGATATATCTTCAGCTATATACCAAACTTTCCAATAGATTCAAAATACTAGAAACTTCCATGATTTGAAGACTAACATGAAATATTTTGCGTAATGAGATAGGTTGATGATCACACAAAAAAATGTCCAAGATCATCGCAGGGTGTTGTGTGGAATTATAGCATAACCTTAAAATAGCATTATTAACTAAAGCTAACAATAATGTTATCTTAATCAGTTGAGCAATGGCTAATATATTTATCACCAATAGACGATTTTCATCTCAATATAATCGAATTGAAATCTCAAAATTTTTTTGACTGCCTCCGTGGCGCAGTGGTTTAGATCACCACGCCGATACCACTGCATCGGGAGGTCGTGGGTTCGATTCCCACACGGAGCAATTATTTGTGCGATCCACAAATAATTGTTTCGGGTCTGGTTGTGCTTTGTGTCCGTTGTTTGTATGTTTGTAAAAGTCCCCGCGACACAAGAGCAATTTTTAGTGCGGGAGTTGTCTTTTTAAAAATAAAAATAAAAAAAAATAAAAAAAAAATTTTGCTGTCATCACAAGCAAATTCTCATTCAATGTAGAACATAGGCCTTTGTAACACGCGTAAACTCAGCTTATTAGTACCCCAATATGCACATTGCCTACGTCGGCATAAATCGGCGGGGTTGCATCGCTACGAGTGCAACGCTACGAACGCTACGAGCGCTACGAACGCTACGAAATCGCTCTGGGACGATAAATCTAGTGGTACAGTTTACTGCGCAGGTGCTAATTATTACTACGTGAATGTGATTCTAATGAGCTAGAGATTTATAGGAGTTTTTAATTTAATACCTTTATAATGTGTCTCTTAGGGACAATACGTTGTGCCCAGTATTACCTACAATAGGGACATATAACAAGTAAAGATATATTTTACCCGGATAAAATTCATTTACAGATCATACTGACCATCACCAATGGTTATAGAGAAATCAGTAAGATTTTATGCTCAAGGTATATCTGCCCTACATACTTTGTGCATAAAATCTAACAATGAAATAGTAATTAATGAAATAGTCATCTTTAGCTGTAAACATACAAGGTTCTAAACCCTCCTAAAGTCCTTGCCATGTGTATGACATAAAATTTGTTACTTAGCAGTAACCAGGATGAGTTTTAGACACCAAAACATGCACACGCACAACTAAAATAATCTTCACCCACTTACCGAAAGACCTTTGCAAAACTGATTTCCACAGTGATGATATCGAAAAGCTTTCAAGTATCATGGATATCAAACTATACCTCATTTACCTACAAAATAATAACCATATCATTACAAACCTAACGAACCCTAAAATTTACACAAGCGAAGTTCCAAAGCATTTAACCCTCGCACCGAGTAACTTAACCCCGAAGTTTTTCTACTTAATCTTGCGAGGGGTCTGACAAGGAATTAATCTATTGAACCGGGACCTCATAGGGCTTCCGGGTATACCTTTATTTACTAGTTATAAAGGTGTTTGTATGGAATTATTGTCTCGTTAGTTTTGAGAGTGGGATTTACTTAAGCTGTTTTGTGTTATTGGAAATGTAGAGAAATTTCGATGGTAGGTGTGCTTAATTTTGAGATCAGATGACCGTGTATGAGTTGTCCAAAGATTATTTTTATTAATTATCGACAAATAAAACGCTTTGGACTGATTTTAAGTTACAGTCTGCACGTTAAAAACTGAGTAGTTTTCGATCATATAACTTAAGTGTTGGAGAATTTTTATAGTATTCATATTAATGTTGTTTGTTTAAAATAAAAATCAAAAAGCCAACATCACGTGGTATTCCCATGCGGTCACCCATCCAAGTACTAACCACGCCCGATGTTGCTTAACTTCGGTGATCGGACGAGAACCGGCGTGTTCAACATGGTATGGACGTTGGCGTTAGCGAGACAAAATATGTCAACCAGTATCAACTGTATAACGCATCCTCTTTTATCGCCATGCTTTTAATAGCACTTGCTATTAGAAGTTTACTATCACACTTTTGTACCCATAATAAATTACGCAGTTTATAGGGAGCAGAGAGATATTTTTATATTATCTATTACATATAAACTAAATTGGTCCTTTAAAATCTATCAAGATATTTTTATTTCAGTCTCACATCTTAAACGAATAACGTATATGAATCTCTCTCATCTCACCGAACATTACTGTACAATTCCTACACATTGCAAAAGAAATCACCAAATTACCCTTCCACATCATGAATTTAACAATAAACTAAACCGATGGCTTTCCCGATAACTTAACGAGTTCAGTTCTAAGACATCATTCCTCTCTACTATACATTTGAAATTTAAATGAGAACATTCACTTGAATTGATGGAGTCTGAAATTTTCGTGATGTGATACCCAATTACTGTTGATTGCCTTACGTTTTACGGATCTGGGTAATGGTGAATTTCTTTAAGTAGTGTCTAGGTTTTTTGTAAGATTTCAATATATTGAAAGCATTATATTTGAGAAGTCCTTTTGCTATGTCTGTTAGTGATAAACTCAAAATGTAATGAACGGTTTTTCAACCTGTTTTATACATGTATCAATAGATAGAACGATAATTGAGGAAGAATTTTGTTTACACCTTAATAAAATTTGCCCGGTGTAATCTCAACCAGCCTAGCCTTTCTTCCAACTTTGTTGAAGTTGGCTGCCAGTTTCACTGGTTACTGCTGGATACCAGTATTTTACATGGAGCGACTGCCTATTGGACCTCCACAATCCAGTTACCTGGACTATATGTAACACGAAATTCTTCGGTAAGACTCAATTTATTTTCCCTAGATTTCAAAACCTTCAACTCATTATTCGACTTGCAATAACCTTCTAATACTTCACTTTCGCAACATACACCTCAACACGTATAACATGCACCAACAACAAACTTGCCAATATAAAAAAACATAAAAAACATCACCCCATTAGTCAAACACGAGTCTAGTTTTGACATCAATTCGCGAGGTTTCTCAAATATATTTTTCAACGATGGCTGGTGGTAAAGTACCGGCAATTATGGGGTTTGGAATATGTTATTCGGAGTTTTTAATGGTTTATAGGGTGCATTTTTATGATAGTGTTGTTGTAGAGCTTGTTATTTTGGTAGGTTTTGGCAAAAAAGTTTCGTAAAGATATTATCATGTCATTTTGGGACATGTAACTTTAGTTTAATTAGATAAAGTGCAGTTTAGGTTTCATATTGCGACAAAAGATTTAAGATGTTTTGTAATTATATATTGCAGACACACATTCTATAAAAAAAGAAACATATAAATAAATAAAAAATCCGTAATATTGGTGCAAATGAAAAACAAGCAAAAAAAATAAAAGTGAAATACGAATTAAAATTAAGTAAAAACATTACTTTTATTAAAATCTAATACAGATCTAATTAAGGTCATTTTCTAAACCCAAGATCAAAGAGGAAATAAAAAAAACAACTTTTATTGACTAACTGTAAAAATGTCAAATTGTACGCACGAATGTTCTAATTAATTGGGTTTGATTCAGTTAATTAGATTGTAATCTGTCAAGGTAACTTTCTTAACGTTTTCATTCTTTCGTCACTAATCAAAAATATTTACTTTAGTTTCGATGCTCTTATTGCTAAATAACAATCAGTATTTATTTCAAAACAGCCATTTAATTAGTCACGTAGTTTTTAAGACTAGAAATCTAGTGATATTAGAGTTTATAATTTCTAAAACAGGTCCCGATATATTTTTACGAAATCTAGTTAAGATTTCGAAATATATATAGGTACTCCACTAATTTGCATTTAGATTTTTTTTACGTACGTATTTATAAGTCTCGTGATCCTTATGTAACAATATATATATACTAGGTACATAATATTAAAAAAAAATAGTACATGCTCAGCTGAACCTTCTCGAGTACTGTATTGCAAAAAGCGAAAAAAAAACCTACAAAATAGTGGCCTCTGAGATCTTTCACTCCTCATTCAGCGATACAGTTTGTTTACGATCTAATAAGTACCTGCGGTACGAGAAAAATTAACTAGTTTGTTACAAAAACTCAAGTATTTAGCATACCACAATAATAAATAAGTTTTTGCGCCAGACGTATAAAGTACTGTCACGAGTATAAATACGTCTACACCTTCACAGTTATCAACTTGATCTATGTTTAAACTGGAATGTAAGTAGTTGTTGCTTTCAGTGTAGCTATGATTACGACACGTCCTTACACGCCAATATGGTATATGTTTAGTATTTGCCTGACTAGGTATGATCCACGGAAAATTGTGTCTGGTTATACTTTGTGGCCGTTGTTTGTATGGTTGTAAGTCTTGCGACTCAAGAGCAATTATTATTAGTGTGGAAGTTGTCTTTTAAAATATCAAATAGTTTTTACATTGGTAGAAAATGCCTTGATGCATTAACTCCGTCTATGTACCACTACTTTTCATGAAATTTAATTAAATTAATAAATAGACTACACACATTTATTCTAACAACTGTACATAGTGTACACACCAATCGGTTACAACAAAAATTGCGTACACCAAAAAAAAAACTTTTACGCTATTCAAATCACTAATAGTTCTACGAAATAAGGTACTTCATTTTAATAAAAAGTATATGAAACACGAAATGAAGCCGTTACAAAAACACCATCGCAAGGTAAAACGCAATTTGTAAGGCAGACACGTTAACTTGACTGTACTTTCACAAAAGACTTTTGTTAACAAACGAGACTAAAACTGTGTGCAAAATAGAAAGGGGTTTTTCTTCAAAGAGTTGGGTGTAGATGGGACGAAAGAAATGTTTTCAACTTAAAGCTTTTTCAACCTTGTGGTCAAAAATGTTTTTGGTTTATTTACTCCTCAGATCTACTAACAACCAGTAGTTTATTTATTTTTTTTATAATCTTCAAAAACATGTATTAATAACAAAATCTTAAATACAAAGTCATTTGCGACTTTTAACATTAATGTCACACTGCTGGGCAAGGGTCTCTTCCCGAAGGAAGGAGGGGTTAGACCTTGGATCCACCACGTTCACCAAGTGTGAGTTGGGATTATCGATGTATTAAATATTAATTCTGACTTCAAAATATTAACCGCATCTTGGCTGGTTACAAAGATTAAGTACATTTCCAAAAAACCCTCTACCAGAAACCATACTCAGTAAAACGTTGCTAATTAAATACCATATTTTCAAAGCACTATCCCTTCTACGTATATTTCATATGAACAAAGAACACAGCACCTCGGGCGAGTTAAAAACACTCGCTTACGTTCCTAGCGGACGATACTCGGCTTTGTTTTGTTCGTATCGTTGCCTTATAGCTTCGCTGGATTGCCTGCGAACTGGGTCTCGATGAAATATGCCTTTTTTGCTATTGGTTTAACTTTTGAACGGTTGGGTTAGTTTTAGATGTTGATAGCTAGCTTGCAGGTCGAAGTTAGGTTATCTGACAGTATTGTGAATTAGCTGATCCATTTGGTAATACAGAAGGCATTACAGATCGTTCTTCTATATTTTCCCATGATTAGTGGTAAACCTAGTGTCATAATTGTTCAGTAGTGCGATTTTTTACTGTTTGTACTAAGGAGTTTCGAGAGTATGACGTTTAAAGTGAACAGCAAAAGCTTGACACCCGCTAGAGGGGCTGATCAAATGTCTATAAGTACATTTTTTTTATAACTGACTGGTAGACTGTAGTCAATAGTAGTAGATAACTACTGAAAACCTTACATGCAGCACAAGAGTACATTAAGACATTGATTGATATTCAACTTGTAAGACTAGCCATCTATGAACGAGTTTTGGTTGCAATTTGCTAATCAGCTAATTGTTTTAAAATAGGTACTTTTAAATAGCAACTACCCTGAAATAAGGTCCTAGAACTATTATATACTCCTATTATTCAATAAGCATGTAGATTCGTCTTTCAACTGAACTGAAACGTTAGAAATTGCGAGGAAATTGAATGTGTGGGTTGTTCCTGATAACGTAAGTTTGACTCATTGATGTTCAGAGATGATTGATGCTGTGATTTGATGGAGATGAAAGGCTTCTAGGTTCTTGTCAAGATTGAGTTATTTCTGTTTAATGTATTGAGCCGCTATTGTTTGGTATTTTGTTATGATCCACATTTCAAAATAACGCTACCATTTTTGTTTTAATTTTGTATTTTGTAATACTCGAAAATAGACTGGTGTTATTAGTGAATTTTATCATCAACGGGGAACCTCAAGAAATTGTAAAAAAGAATCCTGAACCTTTCCTGAATCCTTCCAAACAAACATGGCGAAAGATAATGCCCGGTTTAGATTATTTTCACACTTGGACATTTTCCTCACTAAATGTAAAAAAATAAATAATAATCTTGATACGTATTATAACGATTGTCTCACACACAGTAGGTAATAAAAACCATAATGTATTTTCTCAATCAGTAACTTTTACAGGATAGGTACAAACCTAAAACTGAATTTATACATAAAAATCTTAACGTATTCCAAAGATCCCCATAAATCTTTTAAAAGAAGTATGCAAACCATCTTTACTTTTAAAAGAGCGTTCAATTGACATCACTTCCTGCCTACCCCGCTTCAAATAATGGCCGCGATACCTTTTAAGAACACATCTAGATTTTTATTCGTCATATAAAAGTACTGATCTTGTTATTTAAAGTACGACGGAAGAGTACAGTCGACAAAAAAAAATTACCTGTATTTTGTATAAGTAAATATCTTATATATGGTTTCCATAAATAATAATAATAATATATAACAAACTAGCGGACCCGACAGACATTGTCCTGTCTACACGTCTTTAATTTGAAAATTTTAAACTTTTTAATCATCTAAACCATTCTCAGATCCCCTTGAACACACACAAAAAATTACATCAAAATCGGTCCAGTCATTTAAGAGAAGTTCAGTTACAGAAGAATGATATATATAAAGATAACCTAGGTAATATTTTAATACAATCTCTAACATATTTGAATATGTAGTTCAGAAGTCAATTTATAATAATGTGACCTATCTCAGTCGTTTTTTGTTCATGGCATAGGGTCACTGAAACATTAAACTTTAAGTGTCGTTCAGTCTTTAAAAAAAAACGATTTAGATATAGCTGACAAATATTTATATGCAATGCTTCAAAAAATCACTCGTGACGCTTGGACAGTTAAAATCGCATAAACGGTAATTCGTATAATTGTAAAATTCTTCAACGAAAACGACATTACATCGTCTAAATTCGTATCAAAATTAGATAATGTCGGAATTATTTCACCTAGTATCTTTTATCCTTATTTTAACAACAATGTTTTGCGTAGTCTATCTACGCAAAACATTGCTGATTTTTTTAAAGGTTTCCGTCAAAAATTTTTTTTTGTTCAACACATTAAACTCATTCATCTTGATTTATCCAAAAATATTTAACAAAATATTTTCTATTTTTATGCTGACGCTACAAAGGTAAGAGCCGTTTTAATATGCTAATGGTCTAAAATAAATTTGGCATAGGCATTTTATGGGAAATAAAGTATAAATTCAATTTTGCGGAGAGAGGGTAGGTTGGGGTGGTACAGTTTATATCGCGAAAGATAATCATCCCTGTGATCATTTTGTCTTAAAGATTATCTAAAGAACCGTATTTCATGGACATTTTATAGTTATATTTAGTACGGAGAATAATATTTTCTTTATGTAGGTATAAGAGAGAACGATGCTGTTTTTATTATTCTTGCGTATATTTTTATATTTTGGGGACTGTCGTTTTTATTGAGGTGGGTTAATAGCCGTAAATTCTTGGTATGAGACACTATGAGATATATATTTTGTGTGTTTGTATATATTATGTTTTAATACAGGTTATGTATATTTGTGTAGTGGGAATACGGACTATATTAACCGGCTACCAGATGTTTCAGTAAGGTGACTAAACTAAAATTATAAATGACATTTTTATGAAACTATGAATTAATGTGGTTTGATTAATATATAATGCCTAGACTCTACAAATATATTGATTATTGGTGTTACTATAATTCTAACAATCTGTATCCGGCTGCTTACTGAAGAACTGTGTACGGAACTTAATATTATGTGATAAGCAATTAAATACACTACTACTTAAGAAACAGACATTTAAATACATTAATACTTTCTTCATGTAAACGCCTCTTAATATTTTCAAGATTTTTAGTAAATCTACTGAAAGTAAATATATTGTAAACGATGTGAGCCTTCAAACCTGAAGAATGTCCAACACACTTCATTTTATTCCACACTCTTCCTTATGACGTTATTATAGCCTTCTAAGGTATTTTACACGCTTACGATTTTTTAAAAATATTGATATTTTTTGGAGAGTTATGACTCAACACGCTAAAAAGCTTTTTATTATTAGTAAAAATAATTAAGTATGAAGGTTTTAAAAATAGTCAGAAGCTTGAAAGTCAAATCAGTCTTACCGAGGTAACTGGGTTGTGATTGTCCATAAAATCTATACTAATATTATAAAGCTAAAGAGTTTGTTTGTTTGTTTGAACGTGCTAATCTCAGGAACTACTGGTCCGATTTGAAAAAATCTTTCAGTGTTAGATAGCCCATTTATCGAGGAAGGTTATAGGTTATATATCATCACGCTATGACCAATAGGAGCAGAGTACCAGTAAAAAATGTTACAAAAACGGGCAAAATTTTCACCCATTCTCTCTTATGTGATGCAAGCGAAGTTGCGCGGGTCAGCTAGTATATAATATAGAGGTATAATACTGATATTTAGCTGCGTTTGGCGAGACTGAAAGCCGACTCCAATATATACCTGGAAAAGAGGCTAGGCCGAAGATATGAAATTTTAATTATAACTTATCATTAGCTATATACTGTAGTTACGGAAAATATGTAAATATTTTCGAAAAGGCTACAATCATCCCTGAGTTTTTAGCCGACAGTTTACGTTGTATGTACGAACATTATCCTTTGAAGCCTAAAGTGAGGGGTGCGTAATACAAGTTGAGTAATGAACAAACAAAACTTACATGTGTTGTAGATATTTACTGAAGCAAGGGTTGCCATTACGAGATAATAATGCTGTTTACTTTAAGTTCTGTGTTAGATTACGTTATACACTATTAAGGTGTAAGGCTTCAAAGAAATTATTGCAAGAATTAAAAGTTAATATCATAATTTGATCATAATTAAATTTGGTTGTTGTTTAGTTTAATATTTAATTTACCAAAAGGATAAAAATTGAACTATTAACAGACGGTGTGTTAAATATAAATTTAATTTAATTCATCACGATTTCTCACCTACGTTTGTTGGAATTTTTGGCGCAAGTCAACTAACCGTGGTTGCATGCTAACCTAATCATGCTCATCTTAAGGTAAGACTATAAGTCTCTGAAGAACATGATAGATGAATCGCCTGCATTACGCGCTAAAAATGAATTGTAAAAATGTTGATGGTACAATACCCAACAAAATTTTGTCCTGACTGCGTTGCTTAACTATTCTGCTTGGCATTGTTCGAATACATAATATTATCGCGGCTCCACGACAAATCGCAAAGGTGAACTTTCTTACAAGAATTTGCCGATTCACGTGAACATAATTTCCTGAACTGATACCGGAACGATGTCGGGCCGGAGCCGAGACGTGGCCGGACCGATTTTTCAAACTAATACCGTTAGTGGAGTGTTGTACTTTATTGTGTGTAATAATGTAATATTGTGTCGAAAATTCTCTTCGGGACAATTTTTCGGAAGAACAACGGCGAAAATAGTTTACGAGTGTTAGGGTCACCAATTGGGACAATTTGTGACATTTTATGTAAAGTTCCGTGTAATTTAACGTTTGATAAGGTCATCCAAGAAGTGAAACTTGTAAATATTTTTCTTATTCCACCAATCTTTACATAGACCGTAATTAAATTGCTTAACTTCACTACACTACAAGACCACCCATCTATAACCCGACCTTGACACTGGCACTTAACTTTCTTTCTTTCACCGTATTCTTCCATTTTCTTTAAAAAGACGTTTACATTTAACCGTCAGCGCCTTCGGCTCGTATGTACGACTCAAAGCAATATACATAATCCTATTGCATTTCCGGGAATCTTTTTCTTGCTCCTAATAAGTGCCGCGGAGCGCGTATCAATTCAAATGGGTAATTCTTAGTTGGGGATACGAAATAAGCGAGTTCAGGAAAAACAAATAATGTCTTTGAAGCGAGGTCTAAATATCCTCTTTCTCTCGCTATTGGATATTATTTCGTGCAGTGCATGATGTCGTTATAACCGCTTTAAGTTCAACATTGAATGTTCAGTAGAAAAAGTAATCAGTATTTCAACATAATGCAGCTTCAATACAAATCTGGCTGTCACTACTAGAAAGTATAAAATATCTGATGTCGTTATGACGGTTTCATTCCATCCTGTGGATATGCAGAAAAACATTGTCTAGCACGGAAAAAACCTAAAAAGCGTCCACCAAACTTATACCCTAATTTTAAAAGGTTTAAAATAAATATGTAGATACGCTTAATGCGTGCTTAATATTTGCATGTCATCTTCATGACAAAATATGTGATACCAACTAATTTATATTGTAAACCACCTTCTTGTACCATATTTCCTGCAAATAAATATAATTTGAATTTGAATTTTTTTTATAGCAACATTGCGTTTTAAAATTACCCATGCTTATCTTCTCGCTTGTTTCATGGCCCCACACGGAATCATGCGAAGCTGTCTCTCGGCGGATTCATTTTTAAATTCAAATTAAGTTATCGCGCGTTATCGGCGAAGGTTAAATTTTACGAGGCGGGCTTCGAACCTGTTATTTTTCACTACGCGGCAAAACTTTTCTAGGATTATTTGGTGAAAATTAAGTGAGGAAAATGTTGGTTTTTAATTTTTGCAGTTTTTGTTGTGGATGCATTTTATAGGCCGCTTATTTTTACAGGTGGATATTTATGTCATAGTGGTTATAATAATATAGGATAACTATTCTCGTGTTTGGTTCAATACCCGAGTATTTACTCGGGAATAAAGGTGCTTATCTTTATTAACCATCAATTTTCGTAAAGCCCTCATTTTCATTAGTCCGAAATAAAAAAACTTTGAGGCATGGATGGAATTCCCCCAACCAATTTGGATTTCGAAAAAAACGGTCGACAGAAGACGCAGTTAATTTGCTAATTAACAATATTGTAGACAATTTAGACAACGGTAAAGCGTGCACTGGAGTTTTCCTAGACCTAGCAAAAGCCTTTGATACCGTGTCGGTTCCTATCTTATTGAGAAGGCTAGAAGGCATAGGTGTAAGAGGCATTGCTCTTGACTGGTTCAAAAGTTATTTGTGTGGAAGGCGTCAATGTCTAAAAATAGATTCCTGGCTCAGTACTCCTAGTGAACTCTCGTTTGGCGTACCCCAAGGCAGCGTCCTTGGCCCTACTCTATTCTTGATCTACCTGAATGAACTTGCTTCTTTACCTTTACTTAATGCTCACATCATCTGCTACGCCGATGACACTGCTATATTATTTCATGGTAATTCTTGGGATGACTGCAATCAAAGAGTTGAGAATGGTATGGCTAAAGTAATGCGATGGCTAGAAGATAACTTACTTACCTTAAACACAAGCAAAACGAAGTTCCTATGTTTTCACAAAACTGCGACGTCGGCCCCACCTGCAATAACTAACATCTTAGTCCACACATGTTCTCGTGATCAAGTAAATGTCGATCCCAATTTCTGCGGCTGTAAAGGGATTCAAAGAACAGAAACAATAAAATATCTTGGTATCCTTCTTGACGAAAAACTTACCTTCAAGGAACACATTACAGCCTTATCGTCAAGAACCAGGAAGATAATATATATTATGAAGGAAATTAGGAACTTAGCTAGTGTAGAACTCATTAAGACAATCTACCTAGCGCTTTGCCAATCAATTCTCACATACTGCTTAAGAATTTGGGGGGGTACGGCTGCTACCCATATAATCTGTCTTGAAAGAGCGCAACGATCAGTCCTTAAAGTCATGTTAAAGAAACCCATCAGGTATTCTACAGAACTTATTCATAAAGAAACAAAATTACTAAGCATTCGCCGCCTTTATATAAAACTAGCAATAATCTACACACATAAAAAAATATTAAACTCTGATACTTACCAAGCTTTACTTAATCGAAGAGTCTACAGGGCCCAGGTCCCTGCAGTCCATACCTCCTTCGCCAAGAGATTCAACACTTACTTATATCCGTTTATTTATAACAAATTACAAAAAAAATGTAACTTTAAGGAAAATTCTATAAGAGAAGTTGAACTAAAAACTATTAAATACTTGGGTAAAATTGACTATTACGAAATTGAACAGCTGCTTAAAACTATTTACTAATTATTGGGTCATTCACACACACACACACAGACACACACACACACCCAAACTCACGCACACACACACAGACACACACACGCTCACGTATACACACGCACACGCTCACAGAAATACACGCATTCTTCCTCATAAATACATAAATGCTCTTACCTTTTGTGTTATTAATAAATAAGTACATTTTAAGTTTAAGTTAACTAGTCCGATCTGGCAATTGTTCATAATATTGATAGCCCCGATACAGGCTGCGCCTAGTGGGGTTGTCGTAGATATAAGCATAATTTTGTAATACTGGACTGGTAATAAATGATTTTTATTTTTATTTTTATTTTAATTATATCTCATTCATTGAGGGGAGTTTTGTTTATTTTGGTCGATATTCCTACGTGCATTAACAAATGCTCTAATCGATTTATATAATGACATTCAATAAGCCAAGGCAAAAGTGACAAATATCTATAATTATGAAACAACAGCTGCGCAGCTATGCCCAGCACAATGGGACAGTTTTTTTTTATCTGTTTCAGATTTTTTGCTGGGCAAAGGTTTCATGTCAAACGAGAACGCCTAGAGCCCACCACGCTGGCTAAGTGCGGGTTGGAATTGCGACGTTTCATCACGAAGTTATAGATTAACGAACTTATTCTTATAAATTTATTCATTGAACCTTAACCACAAAGTAAAGCAGGTGTACTACCAATCCTACTAATATTATAAACTAGCTGACCCGCGCAACTTCGCTTGCGTCACCTAAGAGAATGGGTCAAAATTTTCCCCGTTTTCGTAACATTTTTCGTTGCTACTCCGCTCCTTATGATCGTGGCGTGATGTTATATAGCCTATAGCCTTTCTCGATATATGGGCTATGTAACACTGAAAGAATTTTTCAAATCTGCCCAGTACTTCCTGAGATTAGCGCGTTCAAACAAACAATCAAATAAACAAACTCTTCAGCTTTATAATATTAGTATAGATGTGAAAGTTTGTGAGTATGTACGAGTATGTAGTACATTTTAGGTACATTTTTTGTTTATAAACTCGATTTTTACATTAAGAATTACATCCTACTAATATAATGAATGCGAACGTTTGTGAATATGTATGTAGTATGGATGTTTGTTACTCTTTCACGCAAATATTACTGAATCGATTACGATGAAATTTGGTATGTAGGTAGCTTAAGACCCAGAATAACACATAGGCTACTTTTATCCCGGAGTTCCCGAGGGATCGAGGTTTACAAAAGGGTTTCCATGCGGGCGAAGTCGCGGACGGCCTCTTGTAAGTACTAAGTCTAACCTAGCACAATCAGTAAGATCAACACGCGAATGCTAGCCATCACACAATTTGTTCTAATACGGTTGTTAGTGCACACTCCGTGCATATGGGCGGGGATACATCAGTCTTTATGCAACTACTTTAGTAATAGGTATTGTTTTTAGTAGTTTATCACGTTATATGAGAGCAGTGATAGCCGAGTGGTATAAGTTGACACCTCCCACGCAAGTGGTCGCAGGTTCGAACCCGAGGCAACACACCAATGACTTTTCGAAGTTATGTGTGTATTAGAAATAATTATCACATGCTCCAACGGTGAAGGAAAACATCGTGAGGAAACCTTGCATGCCTAAAATTGGTTTAATACATTTATTGAGGGCATGCAAAGTCCCCAACCCGCACTTGGCCACCCTCCCTCATTACGGGAGGAGACCCTTGCCCAGCAGTGGGACAGTAATGGGTTAAATTTATTTATTTTTTTATTTATCACGTTATATAAACTACTAAACTGCTGTAGATTAATACATTTTCTGAGACTATCCAGTTGCAAAAGAGTTTGAGCGTAGCCTTTTAAATAGCAGTGATAGCCGAGTGGTATAAGTTTGTACCTCCCAAGTGGTTGCAGTATCAACCCGAGGCAAAACACCAACGACTTTTTGAAGTTATGTGTGTTAGAAATAATTATGACTTGTTTCAACGGTGAAGAAAAACATCGTGAAGCAACCTTGCATACCTGAGAGTTCTTTAGAACAGTTCTTGAAGGTATCGAAGATCCAACCCGCGATTGGCCAACGTGGTGGACTTAATGCATAACCCCTCCCTCATTACCCTTGTCCAACAGTGTGACAGTAATAGGTTAAATTAATTTTATGTCTTTTAAAATAAAGGTTATCGTAGTGTTATAATTGTTCAGAACTACTTTCCAGTAATCTGTACTGAACTGAAGCATCGATTATATTATTTACACCGATGATAGCTGAAATTATTAACGTCTCAGTTTTGTTAGAATGTACCTACCTATTTATGTCTTTCATTTCTTATTAATAAACCTTTTTATTAATTTAGTATGCAATTTTATTTATTCAAAAAATATCAACATATTAAACGTGCATAAAAAACATTCCTCAAAGATTATTTTAATTTTAGCAAAATACTGTCTTTCACAAAGAAGTCTTGCTAGCAGCAAAAAACAAATAACGCTCGGAAAAATAAATAAAAAACCTTTATACTCTAGCGGTACAAAGAAAAAGCTTCCTTTATTTTTACATCCTTCGTCCATAATTATCGATAATCCCATATTTTATCGATAACATAATCCCGCACTAATACTTGAGGAGATTTACAGGGTGGGAGTAGAGGTGCGCTATAAGCTTTACTTGCATTCATAATATATCGATCAGGTGGTCAGCAATGTTTGCCTTGAAGATAAATTAAACTTTATGCTGAGATGATATGGTCTGATTTCCTTTGTAAAAAATAATCTTTTTCGAATGCCAAATTTATAGATTTGTTTTTATTGTTGGGTTTTTTTTAATGGGTTGTGATTTGTAGGTATTTTAAATAAATAAATCAAGAGCAGAAGCTATACTTTAGGTTTTAGCTTTGCAAATCATGCTACAGTTCTTTTGACGATGAACCAATCAACGAACACCAAGTACCTATTTATATTTTTGTCAAAATTTAAAAGTATAAAATACGTTATGGGCATAAACAAATTTTTCATACATTTTGTTCCAATAGTCTATTATCGATAGTGATATTTGTTATGTGTAAAAAGGTAAACAATACAGATTACTAACACCTCATTGTTACAATCTATTCACGTCTCCCCCATCGGAAGGCTAAGTGCAACATTATAAGGTAATTACCGCACGCAAGTGTTGGCAAACTTTTGCCTCTGCCGGCTAAATTGGCCTCTTCCTGTGCATATACCTATTGCACTACGACCTTTATGTGGCGAAGGAAAAGTTGTATTTCATGTTCCAATAGTCGTGCGTTTAGTTGGATGACTGTATTTTGCAAGTGATTTATTGAGCCTATATTTTTTAAGTGTTAAACAAACAAAACGAAGGTTTTGGTCATTAAAAAAAAGAGTGATGACCTTTTTCAATTTTTTTTTTTCGTATAAGTTTTGTCTGTCGTTGCGTTTGTGTGTTTGTCTTCTTCCAAGTAAGAAGACAAAAGTGGATCAGTCGTATTGAACACAAAAATAGTCCTAAGGACATTACCAAAGTCCATAATTCCACAACCAAAAGCCTCCACTGCTGAAAAAACGTAAATATTATCCTAACCAAAGATCAAACATGGCCTTGTGTTCTCAAACGCATATACAATAACGGTCATAGTCACCGAGGTCAGTTTAACTATAAATTCCAACATTATTTACATATCAATTCAAACATTTTATGAAAAGACAAACACTCTAACACATGCAAAATGACACCCACAAAACTTAATAAACCTGCGTACACAAAATATGACAAAAATACCCTTATATTACGTAAAAAATCTCCTCCTTGAAGGTAATTACTCGCATACGTCAAGAACAAACAGTATCTTCCCACGGCGCGCGTGTGTACACGCCTTATATCTTACATACATGTAGGAAAGTGGGAATAAATTATTTGATACTTACATTGTTAGGAGATTGATGTGAAAGAATAGAGTAGGTGACTACCAATCAAATCAACTTTACGAAATGTCAAAAATACATTTTAGTATATGAATACGAAATAGTGACGTCACAGTTTCGTATTTTCGTTGGTATCAAATGAGTGCCTAATAAGGCGTTCCAGTCTGTAGTAATTACATTTACCAGCAAAATTACATAGCCTGGGCATTTTATATGAACCTTTTACGAATATAAGTTTAATTTTACGTTAACCCAGTCAACTACCCAATTTGATACTTTGATTAGTATACGAGGTACACCTTAAGGTGGGGCAAGTCAAACCTTAGGCTGCAGTATATAAAATAACCTTCAGTCATACATAGATACTTTGATTAGTTTACTAGATGATTGTGTTCAACGTGGATGTTCTAAAAATCGTTAGTTCATAAGTTAGTTCTTTCAAGTTAACATTGCAGTAACTAGTATAGTTTTCAATGAGATGATTCTCAATATTATGTGTTTTATTAAATATTCATGTTTATTTAATTATTATTTGAGGTTAAGGGATCATTATACGTAACTAGTAAATTTACGGAGAAGTCAATGCTAATCCGGATTCCTGGAAAATTCTGTTTCTAGTGATTCCGACGAAATGTTCGACAAGACCGCTGAGCTGTGTTTAATTGATACTTGAGTGTTCTTCTTAATGTTTATTTCTTATAAAAAAAAATTACAAAAAGTAAAAAAGATACTACTATCTCTCAGACCGATTTCGGCCATGGCGACCACTTCGACTCCTAGTTAAATTGGCGCTGATGTGCACGTGGATGGCTTATATAGCCAATCTTAGCAGAAAACTCACGTTTGCAGTGCGGGCATGTGAAAAAAAAAATATCAAGGCTTTAGAATAATAAATTGCAAATTATGATTACATACAACTGCGGATACGGCATGCCAGACTTGGAATGCCGTGTCGTGGGGGTCATATAAATAAAGTAGTCAGGATTTAAAAAAGCCTGTCGTAAGTCACTTAAAATTATATAGATCTACCGTAAAATTGTACTTCTCAGCATCTAATATGACGCTATATTTTGAAAATTCATACCAACTAAACCCAAACAACGCCAGGTGCAACAACTAGTGTCCTGTTCATAAACTGTGACAATAACCGCGATGATCCATAAGTAAGGGAGCCTCGGAACTTCTCTGTAAATATATTTAAGCCTTCCCCGCACTACGGCTTAGCTGAAATTACTACGAAGTTAGCGACACAGTGGGAGAACATTGGAAAACAATAAAAATATTTGTTACACATGTTTGAGTAAAGTTTGTAAACGGAATTAGTTTTCGACATTATGAAATGTGTTTATCTAGATAAATAGAGTGACGTTCAAATCAAATTAAATTAGCCTGTAATGTAGCCTGTTTCGTTGTGTCGCACTGCTAAGCAAAGACCTCTCCCTTGAATTTCCAGTCCCCTCAGTCGATTGTTGCGTCCGTCGTCATTTTTACATGATTCTCTTAATACCCATACAAAACCATGAACGTGGATCAATTTACGAGAATTTTTTTTGTTGAAATGAAAACTCTTTATTGTACATAAAATCAAATATAACAAAATAAAATAAAAGTATGTACAATTGTAGGTACAATTGTGCATTATATTATAATATAGACTTGGCCAAACGGAAGAATGCCAATTTAATTTTTGGTCTACTTTTTCGCAATACATTCGACTTATATTTTACACCAGTATTAACAAGGCTGAGTCTCTCTCTCAGTACATCACAACGTAACACTATGACCCCGGTACTATCGAGCGGCTTACACCCACTAAACACTACAACAAATGTATGGAAATTATCCCCCACCGAAACCTATTCAGTTTGCACTTAATCCAGGATTATGAAGGAATCCAAGCCCGGACTACTCAAACTTTTCGTCTTTGAGGTTAATATAGGATAATTATTATTTTAAGCGGGATATATGTGAGGTATTGGATTTGTTCGTTGTTTTAAGGTAGGGTTCGTTTTGTGATGTATGTGGGAGTAAAGGGTATCTTTCCTTATATTGCCTTGCAGTAGAACATAGGTATAAACAGTAGGGGTATAGGTATGTATAGTAATAGAGATAAGTATATAAGAAAAAAATAAGGTGTTTATGGAAGATTCCCGTTTTTCGTGAACAGTACGCACTATAAATAATTAATTTTAAAACTGCGGTATAACATTAATATTTATATTTATATCTTGTATAATATTTGTGTATCTCTTACGCCTTGATAGATTTGTAATATCTTAGGAGATTCTTAGTATGACGACTAACTATAGTCTATTTATTAATTTATATTTTAGAATATTCAAGCTATTAAACTAGAAGTTTGAGAACAAACATTCTTTAAATAGGTATTTAAATAGTAATTTATTGCTAGTATAATTATGATTATAGCTAGAATAGAAGAATTGTAGAGCCCCTGCTCCCGTTAGATCGACCAAAAGATCATCCTTTTCATGACGGTTAAGTACACAGTTACTACCACAGTGAGGTTAAACTACGGGACTTCTAACGTAATAAATCTAGAAGCAATCTTATATCACAGTACGCAATTAAAAAATAGTACAGTTTTTAAAACGCTATAACACCATAGCATCAACGGCACATAACTAAGGAATTAACGTGGAATTCATTGAACGCAGAAAGTTATGTTCTAACTAAGCTATTACTCATTGCCGAGAATTTTTAAATAGTTCTTTGAAAGAGCCATGTGGACGGCAATTCTTTGGATGTCATTTCAATTATGAAAGTCAGAAGGTTTCATTCAAGGATTACGTTTATTGGTTTCGTTTAGTTAGGACATTCATAGCTGCTATTTAGATATTCTAAGAATTATCTAAGAATATAAATTGTTTTGAATATTTTTTGGGCTTAGACAGCTTAAATTTAGTGTAGTTAATTGCCATATCGAATTGGTATTTTGATTCCTAAAACGTTCAAAAATATCTTCATTGAAAGAAATCTAAAGACTATTTATACTAACGAAACTATAAATATGTTATACTAACGATATAATGCTGAAGAGCTTATTCGTTGAAACGCGTTCCTCTCAGGAATGGATTTGGAAAAATATTTTTACCTATTAATTTATTGGAAAAGCTATATAAAATCACTCTATGACTTATAAGAGTGGAGCAGTAGCAAAATGTTTTGAAAACGGGAAAACTAAATATTACGCGGACTAAATTGCGGACTGCAGTTTATTATACATTATTGTTCTTACAATACCGACTTACATTACTAAAATAAAACAACAAAAAACATAATTAAACTCAAAAAACTATCGTGTCGTATGTCCATCCATCATATTTAATAGAGACAACTTGCTTTACCTGCGTGTGAATACAAAAGGATTAAACAAACAACATCACCTGTTCGGTTATCTGTGGCTCTCTGGCATTGCGACAAGGTATAGCGCAGTGGTTAACATGTACGATTGTTACATTTTTATTTCTTTTTAAAGAGACAACTACCGCAGTAAGAATTGCACTTGTGTTTGTGACTTTTACGAATATACAAACACGGGCATAAAGTACAACCAGACCCGAAATTATTTGTGGATCGTACAAATAATATTTTTTCCGTGTGGAAATTGAACCCACTATCTCCTGACGTAATGGTAGCGGCATGGCGACCTAAACCAGTGCGCCACGAAAGCATAGTGACGGAGTATAGCGCAGTGGTTAAAATGTACTATTGTTTTATACTGTATGGATGGTATTAGCTTAGCGTATCGTTGGCTATTTCGGAAATATTTCCAAGTGGTACTGTTCCAGAAGTTTTTGTGAATAGATGTTTGTTAGTTCCCAAATTACTTTCTTATGGTGAGATGAAATTTAATGTTACCGAGACTTTTAAAGATATAATAACGGTTAAGGTCCTCTCTCCTTTGGAAATAGACTCTTGCTCAAGATTGGAACAGTAACGGGTCGAAAAAAAAAAGAGTTTAGGAGCAGAGTATACCCGCCTAGAACCTAGGACTCATTATACACACTACTCTTAATTCATATAAGTTGCTTGTTTATTAAACAAATCTAATTATATTACCATGATTCAAAACGACAGACTTAATTTTAAAATAATCTTAAACAAAATCGTTATTCTCCAACAATAATTCGATACGATAAATAATCTATAAAAAATCAAAAAAGCATAAGTATGACTCCCATCTGTTGGCTTCGGACTGGTCAAGGAATGTTTTGAGAGGAGCTTGTTTTTGCACCTGTCACATTTCATCTCGGACCTGTTTGCAACGGATGTAACGTGCATTCACCCAGAACGAAAGGGACAACAACATAAGCGTGCCGTGGGACAAAGACGGAGATACGAAATTACAGATATAAGAAAGAGAGGGGTATACCGACGCGTGGCGTGCGAAAGAGATGGCGAAAGACTTGTTTTATTTAATAATCCAGTTATAATAAGATAGGTTGTATGGCTTCTGAAGTTGCCGTTTTTGAAGGGTTACTTGCAACTTTGTTATGTTTTATAATAGATTGTTTTGGTTAACATGTAGGTGCGAATTATGGATGAATTGAATTGATTGAGTGGCATTTGATTCATACTCCCATACTTAGAATATAAATTTTGATTTATGTTTCTGTTAAGATTTTTTTGTTCACAAATCTACCATTGTTTTGTATAGTTGGATAAGGTTTGGGTCCTGGGTTTCACAAAATTGGGACAGCTTAGTATGTGACTGAATTCCCAGAAGCAGCTCAAAACTGAGAGCTATTAAAATTCCAGGTAAAAATGTATGACCATAATCTATGGAATCGTGTAGATGGAACTAGAAAGTGATATTCCAAAATAAGGGCCATACCTTTACCAGGCTATACCTTTGTATCTAAATGAAGCCTTATAAATAATAATAAGTATGTAGGCGCGTCAACCTTTTTGTTGGTTTTAAATGCTGGCTAGTGACCGTTGACATAAGACATAACACCGAGCGCTGGGGAGGCGGCCATTATTAGAGAATTGGGTGGTCATGGTGGCGCACGCACCCACGTGTTGTGGTGGAATGTTAATCGAGTTAGATCATTACTATCCTTTATAATTCTGAATGTTGGACATTAATTAGTGATTTAGTTAACGAGTGATAATGATATTATGGACTATCTTGTGACTTAACAAGCCCTGGTCTCTTCGCCCTATTACCCACGTCAAAATGACAGACGAATCCCAATACGATGGCGTTTCTCCTACTCTAATGCCTTTATCAGAAGTGGGATGTTGAGGGCCTAATCTAGAGGAGATCAGCGGCGCGACCGCTGGCCAATCTAACATAAGCGAGGAGAATAAAAACATTCTGACAAACATGGAGGTGCTTTCATCTCGCTTGTTGGCGACTACACAGAATGCATCAACTAGCTCACCGCCTCATCTTGTCAAGTTTGATGCAGACGAAACTGATTCGGACATTAAAGGGGTAAATCCATGATGTGCTTGGGAAGCTTGTTGAAGAATCGAATGCCGAGACCTACAAACGAATTGTGTACCATGTAAACGATGATGGGGACCTACTAATCTGTGTCTGTTTCTGGTGTTATAATTGTACCCCCTTGATACGAAGAGATTGAATTCTTATCTTGTGTCTTCGAGAGCCCAACTGTGCAGAATGTTCTATGGTATTTCTATCAAAAGACGACATAAGGACCACAAAATGAGATAGATGCGAAGCAACCTTGTTTGAGTGACTCACGATTCATTGATACCTGTCACTTTTGTGGAAAATGTGGGCACAAAATGGAGGAGTATCGCAAACGCCAGGGCACCATGCAGTCGAAACCAGCTGAAGCAGAAGGGACGTGTTATGCGTACGGGAAGCCAGAAACCTACAAGCAGCAGCGCTCCGGCGCGCTAGGAAGTCCTGACTTGCGAGCGACGGGCGAGTAGAGGTACATGACTGTCGACATCATCTGGTGAGATCATTTCTTTTCTTTTCGACAGTGGCTTGGCTTGCTCTCTGGTTAAGAGTAGTTTTGTTGAGAAATTACCTGGCACTAAACATAACGAGATAGTTTATTTAACGGCGATTGGCGGAAAAGATATTAAGTGTTTATCGCAAATCATTAGCTCTGTTACAATACAGGAAATCTCTCTATCTATACTGCTTCATGTCGTTTCTAATAATGTGATTTCAGATGCAATTATTATAGGAAGAAACGTACTCGAAAAAGGAATCCATGTTGAAATTAATAGTGACAGTCTAAGTTTTCTTTGTACGCAAAGAAGTAAACATGTGCAAAATGCAAACAAGGTTGATTTTAACACTATTGAAACTAACGTTATTTATAAGTGACGACTGATTTGCACTAATTAGAATACTTAAAAAAATGTAACGCCTCCTTTATTGACAGTATTCCAACTCGTCGCGTTTCGACAGGCACTTTAAAGGTTGATTTAATAGACCCACATACGGTAGTACAACGTCGTCCTTATAAGTTATCACCTGCTGACAAGGATATTATAGTCAACGAAAAAGCATAGTCTCTTCTAGATGCAGGTCTGTGTCATTCATGAGAGCTCATGGCGGTTTGTCAGCCCCATCCTGTTAGTCAAGATGAAGGATGGTTCGGAAATAACATGTGTAGATTATAGGGAGTTTAATGCCAACACTCGTCCTGAACACTATCCACTTTCCTAGAGTTGACGAACAGAAAGACCGATTGTAAAGGTTTCATACGCCTGAATTACGTCTATGTTATTGTAATGGCTGATTTGAAAGGCCTGGGACGCTTAAATCACGCTCGGATAAATGGTCGGCATGGGCCTAGTGCGCCCGGACCATGGCTAAGGTTGGCTGGTCGGTAAGGGGCTCTGTACGCCCGGTCCACGCCATGAAGTTGTGTATTGTGATCGGCTGGTCGTAAGGGCTCTGTACGCCCGGTCCACGCCATGAAGTTGTGTATTGTGATCGGCTGGTCGAAGGGGCTCTGTACGCCCGGTCCACGCCATGAAGTTGTGTATTGTGATCGGCTGGTCGAAGGGGCTCTGTACGCCCGGTCCACGCCATGAAGTTGTGTATTGTGATCGGCTGGTCGAAGGGGCCCTATGCGCCCGGTCCACGCCATGAAGTTGTGTATTGTGGTCGGCTGGTCGAAAGGGCTCTGCACGCCCGGTCCACGCCTTGTATCTGTGGTGGTTGGTCGAAAGGGCTCTATGCGCCCGGTCCACGCCTTGTATCTGTGGTCGGCTGGTCGAAAGGGCTCTGCACGCCCGGTCCACGCCTTGTAACTGTAGTTGGCTGGTTGAAAGGGCTCTATGCGCCCGGTCCACGCCTTGTAACTGTAGCTGAATGGTTGAAGGGGCTCTATGCGCCCGGTCCACGCCTTGTAACTCTAGTTGGCTGGTTGAAGGGGCTCTATGCGCCCGGTCCATGCTATGTCTATACGATTGTCTAAAGGTCGGAAAGGTCACGTGCACCAGGGTCTTAATGCGTCCGGTCCATGTCTCAGTGATGCGTATTGTAGTCGTGAGAATATTGCACCCCGAATTGAGTTATCAAATTGGCTTTGTGTCAGGCATGGACGAGCTCACAATATACGTGAATGTACTGAAACTAATACGTGTAATCTTTCGGATGATTCTGTACGAGACTACTAATCGCACGAGGACGTGCTACAGTCAGGGTTGGCCGTGTAGGCGCGTCAACCTTTTTGTTGGTTTTAAATGCTGGCTAGTGACCGTTGACATAAGACATAACACCGAGCGCTGGGGAGGCGGCCATTATTAGAGAATTGGGTGGTCATGGTGGCGCACGCACCCACGTGTTGTGGTGGAATGTTAATCGAGTTAGATCATTACTATCCTTTATAATTCTGAATGTTGGACATTAATTAGTGATTTAGTTAACGAGTGATAATGATATTATGGACTATCTTGTGACTTAACAAGCCCTGGTCTCTTCGCCCTATTACCCACGTCAAAATGACAGACGAATCCCAATACGATGGCGTTTCTCCTACTCTAATGCCTTTAAGTAAATTAAGCATAAGCTAAGAGTGTAGAGTAAGAATAGTCTTAGAAAATAACATATCTATTTCTAATACAAAACCGCCGTTTGAAGCTGTTTCAAAGGCGAACAGATGAACAAAACTAAAATAACCTAGGCCGAACCGTGCAGTCTGCAGCTGAAGCTGAAAATACTTGGTAGTACAAGAATAGAAAGTTGAAGCTAAATGTTACAGTGAATGATTTGTTAACGTGTTGAAGAAGTTATAAATATGGAACTAAATGAATATGAATATTTAATTCTAATGGTTCTTTACAATTTACAAATGTACTTTACGTACCAAAACGGCCTTTGAAAAAAATATGTTCCATTATGTAACTTTATTTATTCCTATTATGAAATATAGTACTCAAAAGTAATATAATGCAAAGAAAACCACTTTGCTTACCTTAAAATTTGCTAGAATGTTAGAACTATACTCTTACACCTTCTCCTAGAATTAAGCTATCTATTGGCAACAACCGCATGAAAACCCGTTCAATAAATTTTAAGTTTTTCACGATCAAACAGACAAACGCAAGGGAATTACGTTTTAATTATGTTTGTAGTGATATATCAATCAGTATGAACATACATTGATCTCGCCAATAAGTCTGCATACACAAGAATAGTTGTAAGTGATAGGCAGTGAATGATTGCGTCTGGAATCACTTGTGTAGCTTGTTTTTGTGAACGTGGTGTGTATTTAGAACGGAATCTAGTGAGGTCTAATTTATTTATTTTGTTTAGAATTTAAACTGAATTTGCATGTTTAGAATTAACTTGAGAATGTAGAAATTGTATGATTTTTTAGATTATATTTACTTTGCTTACTAAGCTTGTATGCACTTTACCATTAAGGACATTCATTGTGTTATGTCGATATACGATGCGATACGATGACCTAAGCTTCGTACCTACAATAAAGTACACTAGTATAACCTTTAAGTTTGAAGATTCAGACACTATCAGTTTTTCCACAGAAACGATTACTAATGTCATCCATCTGTAAACCAATCACCATAACAGCGAAAACCAGCTGAGATGTTAAAAGACTGGTAACACCAAATTCTACCAACAAAAAATCTGTCAAAAAAGTAAATGATGACAACTTGCTCACACAAAACTTATATTTATTCTTTTGAATTTCATTATTGTACTAAAAATCATCACAATATCACATATTTCTTCGATATTAATGTCAATCTAAAACCAACGGACTTAAATCTACTTCACTCTTCTAATAAAAACAAGTAAAAAAACCCGTTCTATAATCTCTGTCGGCCCTTTAATGGTCGCGGCGCTAAGATATATGCTCTTACTCTAATTACAGTGGTAATTAAGCCAGTAGTTTGTAGCTTTACGTTAATGAACAACCAAATATAAAATAGTATTTGTAATATAAGGCTGTCTGCAGAATCGAGGCAAACATTTTTTAACATAATTTTGCGGCTTGCATCAAATTGTTCTTACTATAATTATTCTACCCATATTTGACTACAGTGATTTCTACACTTATTGTTTTACAGAATTACGTGATAGTTGTTAATAATGACTAAAATATTGCACAATACACTGGTACAGGAAAAAATAATCCAAGCTATAGGTATACACCAATAACATATTGTAAAGAGCAGATTGTAAAGTTTCAACTAAAAGTTTGGTGTTGTTGATATTGGCTATAAAAATTGACAAAACGGTCTTTCTCAAATACTATATAAATGTAGCGTTTGGTTTTACTTGATATATTAGTAGCTTTTACTTAAAATCAAGCTATCGTTACATTCATGATAATCGGCGACATTTTCAACGCCATAATGGAATTCACACAAATACATTACACACTATATTTTTTAGCAGTTACAGTATGTTGTTGTCAATAGCCTCTCATTACTGCACAAAGAATAAATTATTAGGTACTTACTTTCTTCAAAGCGTTAACTTGGTTCACTTAGTTACAATTTGCAACATTGTGCACTGCAGGGCATGTTACTTTCCCATTAGAACCTAGTTACACTGTCTTGTTTTACAATCGTATGATTATCATAGAGCCTTGTTTTTCATCACTTGAAGTTTTCAATGATCGGTAAACGATCAGTTCGATCGAGTTAAGTAACCTTCAACGTGGACATTGCATAACTAGAGGCAGGTAGCATTACAGCTAACTCTACTTCTGAGCCGTCTTCGTGCTTTGGAGGGCACGTCAAATGTCTTCAATCTCGGCATCGTTATATCAGTAACTAAACACAAACAATAAAATAACAATACACGACAAAAAATCCCTAACAAATATAAAACATGTCAAAATGTTTTTGTTTGTCTGACTTTAGGACGTCAGTGATAAATATAATGTATATTATATTATAGATGTGTACAAAATCAGCTGAGCTGTAGCTCCACATTTACCTACCAATGAAAAACAATGGCAGGCTACATTTAGTTAAGCGCAACCACGAGTATAACCCAATCGTTTTAAAAATTGACCAAAATTAAAACGAAATCTTCGTTTGCAACACGCCTAACCCAAAACTAGTCTAACCGTGTACAACAAAATGATAAAGTACAAATTAATTATATAAAATACATCAGATCGAGAAGTAATTAGAATTAAATCAACCGATACGTTAGGTCGTGACTGCGTATGTAATTAATAAATATCTCTATTAAGTTGACCAAATCAATGGATTAGGAGATTAGATGATTATCGGACGTTCGGTGCTTTATTGAGACGATATGTTTTGATTATAAGTTTTTGAAAATAAATAGCTTGTTAAATGAATGAGTATTGATATCAAATGAACCAATCAAAGCCTCTCTTCCAACTATATTAGTAACGGCTTCCAGTCTCATCAGGCGCAGCTGAATACCAGTATTTTAAGCAAGCCTAGACAAGACAACCTCGGCAACACTGGTTGTCAGATATATAACCATTTTAATATTTGTTGTTTTTAAATGAAATTAATTAGCATATAAGTTTTTAATGTAGAGCATGCATTTCTCTTTATCATAAGTACTATAAGTTGTAGGCTTGTTATTACGGTTGATTAGGCCCTAATACTGTCCATAATACCTTCTGAAAGATTCAGCTAATATATATTTTGTTTAAAGATGAGATTTTAAATACAGCCTACCTCTCGGTGGTACAGACGATGTTGTGTCTATGCTACAGTTCACAAGGTTCGCGTCTCAATAATATTTTGATAGCGTGTCCGGTCTGTGCCCGTAGACTCATCTCTCACGTGGGACTAATATTTAAATAGGATGACAAAGATTTTATATTTTGTAAACCACTGCCTTACACTTTCGGGTATAATAAGCTAAAATTATAAACCCAGTAATTAATACTTCGCCTATAAAGTAAATAACAGTGACAGCCGAGTGGTTTAAGTGTACTCGTAAGAAGTCGACGTTCGAACCCGAGGCAACACTACAATGATGTTTCTTTTTCGAAGTTAGCAAAGAAGAAAGACATGGTAATGAAATCTTGCATGCCTAAAAATTGCATTTCTTGGGAGCATGTGAAGTCCCTAACCCGCACTTCGCAAACGTGATGGACTCAATTCCTAACCGCTCCTTCCATTTGGTAGAATAGCCTTGCCCAGGAGTAGGATAGCGGGATTTCCTACCTTACATGTCTAAAAATTCTTTTAACCCGCAAATTAACGTGCCTTCCAAAACATGGAGGAACTCCATATGTATAAAATGGTCACCCATCCACAGGACAACCTCGGCAAGTGTAGCTTAACCTCAGAGATCAATCGGCGCGGCTGTTATTAGTTAAACCACGCGCTTCTCTTGTAGTGTAGTGATACAGTAAAAGGTTAAAAATAAAGTACCATCAATCAACCTCCATTTATCAGACAATCAGAACACAAGTAGCTCAGTAACTGTGTGATCTGAATACCTCGCGTGACCTTGACGAGCGGTACACTGTTCCCATCATTGTTTCATATCAATGGTGTTCTCTTCCCATGGTGGGAACACCCTGTGATCACTGTTGACCCTTTTGTACGGTAATTGGGTTAGATTATAGATCAGTAAGTTTTAGTATATAATGCAAAAGACATTTAGCAGTGATAGCCGAGTGTTATAAGTTGACACCTCCACAAGTAGTGGCAGGTTCGAACCCGAGACAACACGCGAATGACTTTTTGAAGTCATGTGTGTATCAGAAATAATTATCAGAAGCTCCAACGGTGAAGGATAACATCATAAGGAAACCTTGCATGCCTAAAATTTGTTTAATACATTTATTGAGGGCATGCAAAGTCTCTAACCCGCACTTGGCCAGCGTGGTGGACTCAAGGCCTAACCCCTCACTCATTACGGGAGGAGAGCCTTGCCCAGCAGTGAAACTATAATAGGATAAAAAAAAAGGAAATAAAGTTTCAACAATACTGCCGTCGTAATGAAGAATGCAGTAATCGACATTTTTGCAAAATTGATATTTTTATCGAAATGACGTTTTAAGACACGTATCTTACTATTGAGTAAAAAAATAAATGAAAAAAATACTTAGAAATCAATGAAAAACTAGTTAATAATGCAGTATTTGCATGAATTTGTTCGCTACTTGTTAATATAAATGCAGTAATGAACATGAACTAGGATAAAATGCAGTAATAATACTCGAAATACTAATTAAAAATGCTAATTCCGGAAAAGTAACAGTGAAACCCATGGAAGTTACTGATTTTTACAAGTATATTGATCATTCATCGCAGCATAAATTGAAAAAGAGCACAAATCGGATATATTTGAAAGATATTGTTAGCGTCGAGGTGCGTAGGAATAATTTTAATTTATTTGTAAAGACCGAACATGATGGTGAACTCCGAGAAATAGGGTTCCTAAAAATGAAACACATAAAGTCTCATTCAATTCCCGATCCCATACAAAATTCAAGTCCTAGGGGTATCACTGAAGCTAGAAAATCTGCAATTATTTCAACGCTCACTAGAGTTATTCCAGAAAATAGACTACCATTTTGGTAAAACTTGCATACCAATGACAATTCAATTGATCTAGTTAATATTTTAGATGTAGATGATTGTGATGAGTAAAGACTGAACTTGCATTTAAATTAATACATTTTAAGACTTACAAAGTGCCATTATTAGCTCTAAGTTCTTTATTGTTTTAGTTTTTAGGTGGGAGCTGAGATCCCTATTTGTTTTTGTTTGTAATCGGGAGCAGCAGTCCCGTTTGAAGCATAACGTTGATTATATGAATGTTGATTGTTTTATAAGTTTATATGATTAAAAGCCTACTAGACCTTGTGAAGGTCTCTAAATAAAAGTATTCGAATTTTTTTTTTTTTATTTTTACACACTATCCTAAATTCAAGGGTCTAAAATATTTTGTACTGCATGTATATAATAGTATTTATTTTGACTTTACTATTCCTTTTACTAACACAAAATGCAGTAAAAAGTATTTGCTAGACATGAATGCAGTAATAAGCACAAATACTGCATTTCACTTTGTGATAGGCTATAATATCCATTAGTAACACAAGGTTGAAATGCAGTAGTCAACTTTATAAATAACCTAAACCAAAATTAAATATTTGAAATTAAAATATATAATGCATAGTAATAAAATATACGTATTAGTTACAAATTTAAATACATTTGATTTCCAGACGACTAGAGATAACAAGAAATCATTTAACCGCGTTTTTCTCGAAACCGCGAAATTGCAAGTACTGCATTTACGATTACGACGGCAGAATAGTAAAGGCCCAAACGAGACTCATTTCTATATAAATTCCAGAAAACCAATAGCAAATTTCCCGGCCCGCGAATCGAATCCGAGACTTCATAATCAGCAGTCAGATGCTCTTACGATCATAGAAGCAGTCGATTATATTGTTATAAATTGAAATATCAATTTGTATACTTCAATCAGGTTCATCACTGCTTATCCGCGTGACAACAAGTTTGAAGATATTGTATCATACATGATATCACGCCGTTATTGCGTGGGAGTAAGCAGAAATCAAACCTGTTATGTTCCCGAGAGCCCTCTTTGTGGTACAATACGTGTGTTGTTTATTTTTAACGTAGTAATATTACGCCTGATTTTTAATAGTAAAGTTAAGTAGTAAAATAAGCAGTAGACTGGCTATTCTGCTAGTCTGCTAGTATGTTGAATAAAGAAAAATTAAGTTTAAAATATTTTGTAAGAAAAAAAAATACTTTAATTTGATACAAGTCATTATTCTTGTCTGTGAATCAGTTTCCAAAAATATTTTTGCAATAAATATAACATACCTTTTTTGCATGATAACGTTCTATATCTCAAAGTCTATTGGAAAACGATCCAGTCGTTTCAAAGGTAAGTCAAAGTAAAGTTGGTGTTTTGGTGATAAGTATTTTTGTAAGAATGTAAGTTTAAATCCTTAAACACAAACTTTAGTATAACTAGAAAAAAAGCGTTAACTGACAAAGTATCAATATTCCAACCCATTTTAGTAAAATATATTTCGTATCGAGGTCAGCTTTCACTGGAATAACTAGACGCAGTCGATTTCAAGTATTTACACGGTCTGACCTCCGCTAATGGAAAATGTATAACTTTGACATAGCTTCAGATTTTCAGGTTTCAAATAATTGATATTTTCTTTCAGCTTTTTTTTTATAATTAAGTTTTCCTGAAAGATAAAACAAGTTTGTGAAATATTTTTTATACACACAGTTCGGTTACTGTCTAACATTCTCAAAATTTTCACTCACTCAAACGACAGTCGGAACAGTTTCTATTAAGCCTCCAAACTACAGCTTCATTGCTTATCCTCAAAAATAAGAACAAATTCTACCAAAGTAATTAAATGGGATTACAGTACACCCATACAATAATTTTATCGGCGAGAAAAGTTGTTGTCTGGCATTAGCGCATAGACGCAATAAAAATAAAATATAAATATTCATTATTATGAACTAGATATAAAACAAAAATCTAGATAATACTCTTCATAATCATAAAAAGTATATTTTTGTAATACATTTTGTAATATACTCTTACAACACCATCAAACAGTATTTTCACACCTTACCAAACAAACGTAAACACCGCATCCCATAAAGCAACCTTTTAAATAATAATACGACCACTTAACCCTTTCCCATTGAAAACAAACGTAGAACAGTCTACAATCATCCGAAAACAGAGCGATGTCAAATAATTTATGAACAAGGTATTGCATTGGCCATTGTGAGGCGGTAAACCCAGTGCGGTGTCAACTAGGCGGTCGACCAGACGTACATTCTCGGTCGATGTTTCGCGCCAACGGGTTTCGCGCATTAAACAAGACGATTAAAAACTTTTTCGTGAATGTGTGTTATTAAAAATAATAGAGTGTGACTTTTTTTTTATTTGATTATAGAACTGTGAATTTTTGACAGTTTGTTGTTTTTAATTTGAAACGGATTTTTTTTGTGTGAGGATTGTTAGTGGCCAGTGTTTTTTTTACGGAGGATTGACAGTGTTTTGGATTTTGTGTGATTTTGTGGCTGTATATAAATTTAATAAGTCATAAAGGTAAGTTTAGAAATAATTCATAGCAATCAAATGTTGAAATAATAAATTACGTAATTTCAGCTGATAATTTTCACGTTTGATATATTAATCAAAGTGTGTGTATAAATCTTAAAAGTAAAGGCTACCAAGAAAAATATATTTAAAAATAAGTTAAAGCAATGTTAAAACTTTATTCGTAGCTATAAAATTGTTTTGATGTCTGTAACAGTATTAAAATATTTTTTTATTGAAATATAGAGAAGATTCAGAAGCTTAGAAATACGTTTTATTACTGCAGTGTGCAATATATATTCTTAAAATATAAGGGTGTTTGACACACCCTTATATTTTAAGAATATATATTTTTGAATGTATATTCGATGAGATCACAAAAAGTTTGTATGTCAAAACTTATCTTACCTACCTGACAGTCCACAAAAAATACAAAAACACAATCAAAAATGTTTATCAATGGATTCTGAAATTGGATTAAAAGTCGCATCAGTGCCTAAAACAAACCCGCCATACGGTTTTAATAAAAAAGACATTATAAAGTAGTCGGGTGTCCAAAAAACATAAGACATAAGAATCGAGATGAATATAACAACACTAACTTACATATGAAAAAACAAAATACAAACAAAATTGACCCTTATCCCTTTGAGATACGGATCAAACCAAACTTTTACAACTGCAACACAAATTTTGTTATTTTTGTACTTCGAATGCATTTGAAACACGAATGTTTCGATCTAATTTGAATTTTTAGTAGTTGCAATAAGGTCGATATTGATCTTTGGTAGTTGTAGTATAAATTTGGTTTTATTTTTATCATAAACAGGTTTGATACTTACTCGTTAGGGATCGTAATTAGGGCAGGTGTTCACCGGCGGTGTAACTTTTTGTTGTGTTTAGTCGATTTTTTCTCGTTTCGAACTGTGGTTGGGATGAAATGATATTTGTAGAATGCTTTTTATTCTCTTGCTACCAGTTTTGCTTATTTCCAAGAATCGCTGTATTTACGTTTAGTGGTCCGTAAAATATTTTTTGTAAAATTGCAACTCTTTCGCGTTAGATTAAAATTTATTGAAATATAGCTGTGGTCTATAACAGTAATGTGAGGGAGTTAGAGAAAAATTACTCAAATTATAACAAAGTGATTTTTTTGTACAATTTTCCTTATTGTATTTGGCTATTACTGATCAATTATTATTATTTTTCAGTCATTTTTGGTAACGTTTTTTAAGGTCCAATGCCTAATTCCTGCTTCAAGTGTTTGATCAGAAATAGAATAATCCCAATAGCAGCCAGAAATTTAGCAACGTTGGTACCCAGACAGTAAAAGAAAAGAGATTCTTCTTTTACATAGGATAAAAATTGTAATCAGCCAAGCGTGTGTTTATTTCATACACCTCTATCTACACCATCAGGTAACTAGCGTAGTATTATAAAACTTGAAACTGCGAGTAAGATAAAAATGTTTCTCTCCGGTTGTTACTAAGTAGTTAAATTAATTTACAATGCAAAGTAATGCAGTTCTCAACAAGTTTTTACGAAGAACTTACTAACTTGATTTAAAATACTACAATATGCTTTATGGCGAAAGGCTTGGGCTTTTTCTATGTTTTATTTTTGCTATTTCAATACAATTTATAGGACTACTATGATAATGTATAAGGCTCTACAAATCTAATCTAACGTTGCTGTCAGAAAGAAGTTGTCTCAAAGGCTCGTGTGGGTTTAAATCAGTAGCCGTTTCGGAGGCAAGCTGAAACAGACAGACAGTCAAAAGGTTACTAAATACTACATGTGAGTGTCGTGCTTATTAATATTTTGTTTACATAGGCTCGATATATGTAGAAATGTCATAGTGCCTATTTATCTTTTACATTCTGGTGACGTTTAGCCATTCATCGTATTTACATCAAAAGAAATAATTATTTCGTTGCGCAATCAGGTAAAAGCAGTTATTACATTTTTGACAAATTTTACTAAAAATCACAATGTTAATACACTATTTAATATGAAAACTTAACATCTACTAAACAAACAAGAAAACATACCATACTTGTGCAAACATCCATGTTTTTCCAGACAACAATTTTATGATTGAAATTTTAAAAGTTTGCCCCTGAGATAGACGTTGGCTGCTAATAGCGCGAATAACATTGCTTCATATTACATGACTCTTATTATTCTAAGCTTATTTCAAGCATTTTGAGGTTATAATTCTGGTCTATTGGGTCTTTTTAGAACTTCGGTAAGGGCTCTAATTTACCGAATGACTAACGTTGCTTGGCATTGTTTCTATTTCAAATTGCATTCGTTCTAAAAAATAATTTGTGCAGACAAGATGGCAATCGAAAAATTACCAGGACGAAAGGAAAGAATTGGATGCGAGATAAGTTGTTTCGAAATCATATTCGAATAAATAAAAATCGGATTTAATTTGTAAATTGTTTTATTTACGAGGTGAAATCTGTGCTTACGTGTTAAAAATAACGATAGTAGTTTTTAGTTTTAAAAAATACGAATATGTAAAATTGTCATGACTTCAACTCTAGTACAAAAGTATTATTTGTGTAAACTTCAAATACTCTTTTATCTATCACTTGACAAACAAAGCAACTTTACTCACGTGATAAATATTAGCTGTACTCGTATTTAAAAATAACTACAATGATGTATTAGTATAGGTAAAATGAGCTCCCGGTAATGACTAAATTGTCTAGCCATTATGGCACCTCAAGAATTAAAGGAAGCCGTAGAAGGGTTCACGTCGTAACATCTCCTTAGTAACTCTAGTGCTGCAGGCAATCAGGTGTATAGTATTTACATACCTGTAGTTTTTCACCTTTTAAGTTATTTGTATCTATACTAATATTATAAAGCTGAAGAGTTTGTTTGTTTGATTGTTAGTTTGTTTGTTTGAACGCGCTAAGCTCAGGAACTACTGGTCCTATTTGACAAATCCTTCACTGTTAGATAGCCCATTTATCGGGGAAGGCTATAATATATCATCACGCTACGACCAATAGGAGTAGAATACCAGTAAAAAATATTACAAAAACGGGGAAGATTTTGACTCATTCTCTTATGTGACGCAAGCGAAGTTGCGCGGGTCAGCTAGTAAAGTATAAAAAGGAAAAATATTTACGGCTTTCAATCATTTATTAAAAGTGCAGGCTTCTGCTAAACATTTGTTCCTTTTTTAACCCGTTATTATCCCACTGCTGGACAAGAGTCTTCCGTACGAAGTCCTAGTTAGGCCTTAAGTCTACCACGCTGACAAAAAATAATACATTTTGTTCCAACATATTTTTTAAACCGCCAAATAGGTATTGCAAGACGGCTTAGTCCATAATTTCCCTTTTGTGGACCTAAAGCCGGAACCACAAAAATACTATTTTAATACCCATCACGGATGTTAAAACAAAATACTACGTAAACAATCAAACGGATTTATATTACGATCTTCGACATAATATTAATAACTTTTCCAAAAACGTCCACATTTCTTACCTATATACCATCCAATAGAAATAAACTACCAGTATAAGTAGACCTCTGGGAGACTTCAAACTCTTTGTAAATTGAATTATTTTTATGAATCATTAAGTATCAAGTTAGATTGGTCGAGGACAGTTCTATTATCATTTCAACTACTTGTAGAAACAACTTTTGATAATGCGTAGGTGTACTTTATAGTAGTAATACTTTATCACTTTTGAAATATCAACCTTATCTTTACTTCTTAGGGTCTAAAATCCTCTGTGTGGTTTATCCAGGTAAGTAGTATTAAGAAACTACACGTTATGAGACGTTTAACGGTCGCTTTCAAACATCATTTTTGAGAAGATATTGTTCGTTTAATAAAAGTTCGGTTGACGACCAATATCCCAGTCATTTGAAAAGCGATAAAGATAAATAAACCAATGTGTGCTACCTTTATTATATTTTGTATTGGTTATGATAGTAAATATTAGTAAATAGTCGTATTTAAACCATAACTGTCTTACTGCTGAATACTCGTATCATCCCAAAATGAGAGTAAACATGCCATAGACCGACAATTTCACGAATAAGGTAAGTTAGTAGTACTGACACCATTTCAAAAGTCGTTGAAAAACGTATAGCATAAAACTACATAATAATAATATCACGCCTAATATACTCCAAGTGGTAGGCAGAGGTGTATGAATATACACCCACCTTTCGCCATTAACAATCTTAGTCCCGTGTTATAGGAGGCACGCCTGTTGCCATACTTTGGGTACATTACTAAACTCCTGGCTAAAGTTAAAACATGTTCTAATTCTGATATAAATAAACCAATAGCACTTTGCCCGACCTATGTATTGAATTTTAAGTCTAGGAACTGTAGTCACATACGTTACTGACCACGCCATAGCAGTAGTCAAAGCAGACGCACGTAGCATAGAGGTAGTCAAAGCCCGAATGAGTCCAACTATGGTAACAAATAAAGTGAATTATTAGTAGACACTGACATCTTTCCAAAATCTGTTTGCAAATTGACCATATAGCTCTATAACCGGTTAATTTATGACTCCTTTAAGATATTATTCATATTGCACATAAACATAATAATAATACATTGAGTGCATATTTTGAGTTTGAGCCTCGTTTTGAGGTAACTGCGTGGGTAGCCAATGGGCATACTAGTTAAATACATATTCTATGTAGAATATTGCAATCACCAGTGGCATATTTATTGCAGTTTACCTTATTTGGGAATATCCAAAGCTTGCTCAACAAAATTGCGTAAAATTATATAGAAAATAATGTCTTACAAGCCAATACTGCTGTACAGAATATTTTTTTATAGTGTAAGTAAATAGGATGGATAATTGAAACAACTATTCTGAGGTCAGCTTTACGGGCTCTTAGAGGCACGAAAGCCTATAAACTCAAATTCCTAGCTCGGGGCAATAGTTGATTTTTTTAAAGAAATTCTTACTCTGCAACAACTTTTGTATCCCGACCCGAGTTTCAAACCCGAGAACTCTTCAAGATAGCAGCGTATACTCCCGACTTCGACTTATTCGAAAAAGGCAGTCGAGCTCTATACCTACATACAAACAAAAACCCAGACATCCGAAATTGAACCCATGACCTCCATGACTAATATATTCCGAAAACAAATCAGTCGGCTTAATGCATATCACAATTAAAACAGACTGGACAATTAGAGAGACGACCGGGGACTGTACATTTCGGTCGGTTCACGACAGGCTAATGAAAAACTGTCCCACAGGATATACTGACGGTTTTATATTCAATTTTGTTATACAAAAGTCTGGTACAGATATTTTTTTTTGTACTGTGTTTCCCATGGAATATGTAGAATATCATATTGCCTTTTTTACCTGGAAAAGATACATGATATTTTATACCTTTGTCAATGGTAAATATGATTTATTACTCAAAACTGACTCAACTACTATTTTTCAGCTTTAATATGAGGATTTTTAATAGTTTCATTTCGACTTTGAGGATCGTGACTTGGTAACGAAACTCTCGGACAATTTTCTTATTCTCAAGATTTATGGTTTAATTTTTGCTCAAGGACTTAGAGTTCTATAGGCGCCTATTTACTGTAAATTCATCTATACTACTAAAATGATAACAGTTAAAACTCTTCTGCTATCTTTTTCAAAATTTTCCCTTTTCCTTATCGTGTCTAGATGACCTTACTCTCATAATGTCCTTTTTTGACCATTAATTCTCTCAAAATAGGGAATACACATTTTGCATTGTAACATCTTGTGTTACATTTAATATCAAACTTTTAACAGTCAACATATTGCTATTTCAACTCTTTTTGCTCGTCCCCCATAAATCAAGGCACCATCTATCATAAGCACACAAATCAAGCATAAAAACTTCGACCACACGTATTCCTATTACCGACACGCCACAGGAAACGGTGGCACAGAGAAAGTTCGTTAATTGGTGCTCCTACCTCAGCTACAAACGTTATTGGTGCACTTACCTTACAGATGTCAAATGAATCGTTTAGGATACATTTACACGGCAAATGGAGGTTTTTTTGACTAACGGTTCGTTTTTGTGTGAGGATGACAGCTTGAAGTCTCGACGGCTGCAATTTTGCATGTATTTTGTTTCATCAATACCTCGATTGCCGCAATTTAGGTTTGCTTAGCACGTATCGACCAAATCGTCAAATGCTCTGTCTCCTTATCAAGATCTGCGTGACGCACAGTTTAAAATGATGGTGATATAAGGAAGACGTCTTGAATCAGGCTTATGTCCTGAAGAAAACCAGCTATAGTTTACGTTTTACTAGGGACGGTGCTCAAGTAACTTAACAGTTACGAAATATCTATAATCTGTATGAATATAGAATTTAGAAATTCAAGATTTTAGAAAAAGGTCAATAATCAGCTTCCATCAATGCTTCATTTGACAATGGGTTGACTATTTATCACAGAAAAAAAATTACACTAAATCCTCAGTTTAAAATTGTGAACACACCTTTGAGTACCAGTTATAGACTGTCACACGTCAACTGTAAAAAAACATCTGACAGACACATCGTGTCATCTCTTTTACTTCAACTGTAAATGAAAGAGACAACAAGTGTTTTTGTCTTCCAGATTGTGAAACAGGTACTAAATGAAGTGAATAGTTTGTCACGAATGATACACCTTGTAATAAGTGTTAATGTATTTAGTGTCTATTGTAGGTGTCATTGACCTTTGTGACAATTTATTTATTGGTACAAAGGAGAGGTTTAATGAATACTGCACGATTTGGATGCAGAAAGATGTTGAAAAGAAACTGGCAAGATTTTTTTGAAGGAGTTCTTTAAAAAATGTAGTTTTATTTAGCTGCGTGTGTAATGTTTAAGAGGTGTCATCGACGTGTGATATGTCGGCAAAATATGTTAAATTTGGCAAAGAACCTTAAAAAAATTAAACCTGCTAAATAGGCAAAATTTTTAATATCTTAGAAATTAATGGATTGTGAAGGAAATTAAAATTAACGGTTTGCCAAATTTTAGTATCAATACATGGTTTATTTTTCTAAGCTCTTTCAACTTTCAACCTACCTACTACCCGTCATTTCTTTGAAAACCTAAGAAGAATATTTCAGTAAGTTTCGGATGCTTACTGAAAATTTCTACCCGTATGATATAGGAGAACAGGAAAGTCCAATAGTCCATATTTTTCAACAAAACTGCGTGTGGTCATTAAACTAATCGCTTAATAAGAGTCGGTTCATCAAATTGTTTGTGTCATAGTAATATGAGTGTGGTATGAGTATGCAGGAACACACAATTAAGCATTGTTAGTGATGCATGCCGAATGTACTGCTTAAATTACATCCTTGTCCCTTTGAGATGAGGGTGATTAACTGGTGGAATTTTTTGGTATAGTACAAATATGATGTATAATTATTTAGACCTTTAGAAGTAAATGATTGTGTCCCATTTCTACAATGCCTGTCGAGGAGTTAAGATGTAATGTGTTAAATAGATTCTGCTTGCTGGGAGTCAGAATAACCTTCCGCTAACCTCGGACGGGAATACGGTAGACATAGCATTTCTACCGAGGCCAAAAAAAGGGTCTTCTACAACCACAGAAACAACGGCCTCTAAATATTTGTGGATTATACAAATTTGTAGTTGCTACCTACCAGTGTGTTCTAGAAGTGTGTTGTGAAACAGGGAAGATAATAAGTACGTAAACCTGTCCAAAAACCTGCCTAAAACCTGCCTGGCGATTTTGTGCTTTAATAAATGTGCCAGGCAAGTTTCTCAATACCATTTACTGTACTGTACTGTAGCTACGAATCTGCATCGACTGACCTATCAGCACGTACTTGATTGTCAACGGTGAAGTCCTAACATTAAAATTCCCCTCAATGCTAAAATATTGAATAGTACATGTAACTTAGCATTTAGTACGAGTGCGATTGACAGCGGCTTCAAAACTAAAGTTTCCAGACTAAGATATTGAATAAATTATTTCTACCACTGAGGTCCAAAAGTCAGGTTGAAGGGGCAGGTTTCAGACCCTAAGTCTTGTAAGACTCTAACTGAACTTAATTTATAGTTCGATACAATTTTAAACTTTATTTTGGTTTAAATCATACATGTGACTTAAGGATGGTTTAAATTTTGAACTGCATAAAGATAACATTTTGAACACATTTACAGAAAAAAATACTTTGCACGAAAACTTTCTAAACAAATTAAAACTTTGAAATGCAATTTTTCAGATATATTATGGCTGACTGAAACTACATTAGAACGCACATATCGAAATAAAAGAAAACGAAATCAAGACTGATCGGATTTTGCTGAAAAATCTCAAGGAAATTTGAAAACCTTCAGTGTAGTACAAATAGGTACTTAAAGAAACCGCAATATATTTCCAGTCCCGCTTATTTAAGACTTATTTTGATTTCAGGCTTTTGACCTACCAGGTCATCTTCCAAAAGTCCTTGATCAGTCTTCAATAAACTTTTAAGTGCTCTTTGATCAACCTAATCAGATTAAGGCTCGATACAATACAAATGGAAGCCTCTAAAACGTCCAAATCTTATAAGTATTACAGATGTCGTAGAAATTTTGATTGACAATCCCTCAGAAAGTGTATTGGAAATCTTGTTATATCTTGTTCAAAGATTGAACATTTCGTTTCTCAGAACTTGGATTGTATTTAATTTTGTAAGACCTATTTAGTTATTTCGGAATTACGCCTGTAATCCCCGAAGATGTAGGCAGAGATGTATGAAATACACCCGCGCTACATTATTGACATTGTTAGTCCTATGTTTTAGAGTGCGATTCTAATTAGAAATGCTCAAATGCATTTGTTTGACCCGGGATTCGAATCTTGTAATCAAAAGCCGTGTACACTGCTGTCTATACACTACACTAACATAATTGAGACTTCATTAAAGTCCGATGAAGAAAGGATCACCAGTCAGAATAATTATAAATACAATATGTAGTTACGCTTATAATATCAGATAGAATTTTGACAGTTGTTTCAAACATTTCCAACTGTGACTTTATCTGGTAGATAGGTTATCTGACACTTATCCATATGCTGTGAATCTTATAATTTAAGGGCTCAAGATAAAATTCGTTATACGTCTCATTGTAGGGACTATATAATAACTAACACAACTCTATACCTAAACTATTTTACTCACTGAAAGTGCTATTTGTAATTCTGAATCGTATGTCAAACAGTATAGGGCTTAAAATACACTGTTTTAATCTAGTTTTGTGGTCTAACGCTCCGGTTACGAAATATTTCTGATATAATCGATATTTCCAGCTTTTATTGGCAGTGCAGCTTTTATTGAGGAACGAAGTAGTATGTTATCTTAATGTAGTTAGCTAGAATTTCTGTAAAACTAGCATAACTATCTTTTGGCGTAAGAAGTATAATGTCTTCAATAGTAATTAACAATCAAAATTCTGAAAAAAACAAATATTGTTTTTTTTAGTCCGCGTTGAAATATTTTTCGGGTAAAAAGTATACCAAGTATTAATTCGAGGTACAAACTGGTTTACCTAATTTCAAGCAAATCCGTTCTGTCCTTTTGTTAGAAAGAGTATCAAACATCCATCTATGATATATTATATATCATTATAAAGCTGAAGAGTTTGTTTGTTTGTTTGTTTGATTGTTTGTTTGTTTGTTTGTTTGAACGCGCTAATCTCAGGAACTACTGGTCCGATTTGAAAAATTCTTTCAGGGTTAGATAGTCCATTTATCGAGGAAGGTTATAGGCTATATATCATCACGCTACTACCAATAGGAGCAGAGTGCCAGTGAAAAATGTTACAAAAACGGGGAAAATTTTTAACGCAAGCGAAGTTGCGCGGGTCAGCTAGTCTATGATATATCATAAAACATTTTTCATTTATAATGTAAGTAAAGATGGTCAAAGCCAATACATTTATATTAATCATAAAAGGTTGTAAAGTGGAGCATCTCTTCGGTGCATCGAAAGACAGTTTTACTGTTTAACGATATTGCGTGACCCAGCCTAAGGTTGTTCCGGCCGGTTCGGACGCGGTCAAATATTTAATTAGATAAAAGTAGTACAGCACTAAATAAGAGTTGAAGCATGTTCTTTTAAGACACATCATTTGGAAAAACAATTTATTACTCGAGTCGGTTCAACTTTATTTATTTAATGAACTTTGAATTAAATATTTTCTTTGCTATTTCATATTTGTATTTATTAGGCATACAACTAGATCTGTGTATTAATTACACATTAAGGTGTTAAGATGTAAATAGCTCGTTTAAGTTAAGCTTATTATGAAACCTGGTATGCAAAAAAAATATTTAATATATTTATGCGGGCATGCAACGTCCTCAACCTGCACTTGGCCAGCCTGGTGGACTTAAGGCCTAACCCCTTCCTCGTTTGGGAAGAAACCCTTGCTCAGCAATGGGACAGAAACGAGTAAAAAAATACCTTAATTCTCGATAAAGTCGCTTTAAAACAAATTCTAAATTTTGATATTCATTTATTTTAAAGAATCAACTATGCAATATAAATAAACAAGACACAATTAAAACGAAAAAATAAAAATATTTTAACTCTTACACAAACAAAGCAACATTTAAAAAATTCACGTCGAACTACAGCATGTTTGAACATTCAACGGTCGACGTGAGAAACCACGGTGTTTACCGATTTAATACACATTGTTCATAAACAATTACGTGGCCGATTGTCTTGCGACCGCCGATGGTATGCAGACGAATTAAATAATATAATAATATACTCGTAGTCACATGAGAAACTAAGTTTGAGTAAGTTTTTTAAACATCCTGTATGATATTTTTGTTTTGGAATATTGATAATAGGACAATGTACATACATACATTCATACACAGAGAAAGTCACGCCTTCTTTCCATTGGAGTATGTATGCCAGATTTATATGTTTGGGACTCTTTAACGCAAGAACTACTCAATAGGTTTTTTATGAAATTTTGTACACATGTAGTTATTGACCTAAATTAGATACATAAGATACATTTTACCCGGGGAAATGTTATCAAGCAGTCGAAGTCCCTTGCTTGTGTTTGCAGAAGGCGTCAAAAATCCGAAGTAAGTTTGTATTAACCATATTATTATATACAATAGACGAATAGTACACTATTCGCAGGTTGATCTCATCATATAAATTACTTACTTCGATATTAGACTGAGATCCATTCCTGGTTAAAGAAAACGATGTTTAATGGTACCTATTATGCAGATATGGATGGCGTATGGCCAAGTCATTTCTGGATAATATATATTGGTTCTTATAGGTTCGATCATTGCAGAAGCCAATAATAATATGAAATTCAAAAAACATTGTTTAAAAAACTGCTCTTAAACCGACATGAGATTTACTCTAAGAATGATATTGCACATGGCGCAGTGAGTTGTGAATCTGACTGCTGATGATTCGGGTTCTATTCCCGGGTCAGGTAAAGTGCTCTTGTTATTTTCTTATTTATATTAAATTATTTCTCAATAAATGGCAATGTGCCCGGTAAATGGCAATAGGCTCGCTCCCTACTACATGGGCTAACATTATTTATGGCGAATTGGGCGTAATTCATACTCCTCTGTCTTCACCTACGTGTAGAATAGGCGTGATATTACATTTATAAAACACTTGCAAAAATTACTGTTTAATAGAAAATTACATGACAAGACTTAAAAAAAATATAACAACTTTACCATATAACTCTTTAAACAAACATACAACAAACGAGTATCACACAAAAGGCTTAAACCATCTTTTATACGAGTTTTTATTGAAACCTAGGTTTAGTTTCATCTCGTATATGGTACAGCATTGAGGACAAGTTAGACTAGTACAATTATGGGTGGTTCAACGTGTATTGTGATGTACGGACAGGTTTCTAATAAGTGGTTGAAAGAATATTTAATAGTATAATTTGTTCTGCTATTAACGTTTTTAAAGTTTTGCGGCTTGGACACATTATACTAAGATGCACAATGGGTTATATGCGCGGTGAATTTTTTAAACATTATTATACCTTATTTGTTAAACCCAACGTTTCGATCGAGATGTATGGCTATTACTACCACAACTGTCGCGCGAAATCTATCACTATCGACTTGCAACAACTGGCTAGATATTGTCAAATTTTGTATGAAATCCTGATCAACGCCTCTTGGCTGTAGGATTCAATTACTATCTACATAAATGTTAAATGAAGTTGTTACTTACTGCTAGGACTATAGTTCGATAGCTTAGTAGAGCGCCTTGGCATCCGTAAATTACCTAGATTTTAGTAAAAATCTGTTTTTTTCAAAATGAAATAGGTGTATCAAACAAACCATCGCAAGCTGCATGTTTCTGGGGGTCACTGATATTCTAAATACTGAATTTTGTAAACCTCCGAAAGCCGCGAACATTGCATACAACGCTCTTTACTAAGTAGTCAGACTATAGTTTCTGCCGTGCGAAAACACTACGAAAATAAGATTTATACAGACAAATATACACACATAAAAAACATAACTATGCATAGTGGTCAGACAGACACGACCTAAATAACTCACGAAACTCACTCAAGAAAAAACTTTCCTATATTTTAAAAACATTTTCTCCAGTACATCTTAACTCTACTTAAACCTTGCATGTTTAAACCAAATTTGTATCGTAACAACGGAAATGAGATCCAGATTTGAGTACACTCTCTATAAGTACATGGTTGCAACCGGTTGCTATGTGGGAATGACAAAAAGATTGTTCCGTAGGTACTGTTATGTGTCTGTGGGTTGTAACTGGTTAAGTTATTGACTGTACGATGATGGTTAATATTGATATTGTAGTGTACTGTAAAGTTTTATTTAGGTCAACTGTAATATGTATATCTTTTGAACGTACATACACATGTGTATAATATCACGTTTTTTTCCCATAAGAATAAGGTAGGTAGTATCTTTTTAAGATAGTTCTTTTAGTAAAATTTATTGTGAAAGGTAAAAAAGAAATGAATACAAATAATACAAAACTTAAGTCATGTTTTTCCTTACAAGAAGATTTCTAGCACTAAGTTTAAAATTAATTGCAATTGTCTAGGATCACGGTATATTTACGTCATTAGGTGATTGGGATACGAATCCATGACCTCTTTGGTCGCAAGGCCTGACTCACTAACTATTGAACTGCCGCACTTAAAATAGCTTAAAGTTTTTGGTGTTTATTTGCTTTCATTAAAATAATTACAAAGTCGACTAAAAAACGAACTCTTAAAGACGTATGTATTACTATGTATGGCTGTATATAAAGCCATTAAAATAATGTAGCAAGAAATAAGGAAACAGTTAAACACATATCAGGACTTCAACAATATCTAAACAATAAATATAATAACCCATCTCTCTAAATAAACCAATTTCCCTTCCACATCAACAATACAAAAACCATATCACTTCAATTGAAGATAACCACAAACACCCTCAGAGAGGTTAAAGGGAAAAAATCTTATTTTTTCAAGCGTGTTACGTGGCTTATTCTGTATTGTAAAAACAAAACGAAAGCCTGCCGTTTGTGGCGGTTGTAACGCAATTTACATAGATAGGAGACAGTTCAAGAAAAACATGGGGAGATATACGGGAAGATATTTGTGGGAGCTTGCTTTAATTAGTATTGCTGGTTGGGAAAAAAGTAGGCGATTTTTTTAAAAGTAAAATGGACACGTTATGACTGCTGAGCACAATTTCCCGTGCTAGGAAGAGTGCTATGTATGTCTAATTTCCCTTTGATTATTATTTTTAGTTGTAGTTTTGAGTTTGGGTATGTGCCCAGTATTTGCTAACAGTATTGCTCCCTGTTGTATGAGGTAAGTCTCATACAATGCGACGGCCAAAAAAAGTAAGTATACTTTTATACCGTCAACTACTACAAAAAATAATAATTAAAGGATCTTAAATACCTAATAATGACTTTTATCACAAAATCATCAAATGACACATGTAAAGAATCAACAAAAGTATTCCGTTTTCTGTCAAAATCTACATCTAGAAAACCTCTGTTTCCAAAACAATCAATATTAGCGTAAATAAAAATATCTTCAAAAATCACAGCTCCTTCTGGTTATCTATATGAACATATATGTGTATCAAACTACACGGCAAGTACACGTGAGATTTTGATTAGAACTTAGTCCTATTACAGAATACCGATCTGAAACTTTGCTCACTCATAGAACACGTGCATCGCATGTCAAGATACCTGAGCCAAATATCTTGTCAAGCATTTTGTCTAATAATCTTGTAAAACTTCTATAACCTCGTAAGTGGCCCAGTTCACTACTACATATAATTATGTGAATCTTATTAACGGGGTGTCAAATTTTTATCCCAAACCAATATTATATCTGAATACTGTTGTGGAAGTAAAAAAAAAAAATATTGGTCAGCTTCTTTTCTTTCTGGTTTCGCCGAGCATGTAGCTTTTGTTAAATGAGTCAGGCAAAAGTCTCCTCCCAGAATGAGGGAGAGGTTGAAGATTGGGTTATGATTACCAAAATTAATTTGTTATTTGTGTTTTTGCTACTAAGAAAGTCCAACGGTCCGGCTCAGTGAGTAGCAATTTAAACTCGTATGTACACAATATAAACACAACACTCTATAGCTTTCCTTTTCTTCTGCAACACGCAAATAAGCATAAATGTACCGTCCAATAAACATCATGTAAAGCAGATTATTTGAATTAAAACTAGTATTACCTTAATAGATTGGTACCATGTTATTTTTCTTCAGACCTCTGCTGCCCAAAGCCTTCTTACCTTATATAAAAGAAACTCACCTCCACCTCAAAGAAAATGGAATTAAAAAAACTTTAATAAGCCATTTCACAGCCACTTATCTTAAGATTTATTAGCTGCATCAGTTTCTAGCCAGCAGTAATTAGACATTGATTCTGATCAAAGTAGTTCAGGTTAATGGAGGGTCTGTAACTAGTCAAGATAATAATATCTTAGGCTTAATTTCATCTGAAAAGCAATTTCCTGCACTCGAGAATATAAAGCAGCGTTTGACGTTTTAATTGAAAGGCACATTGCTGTCCCACTGCTGGGCAAAAGTATTTTCCTGCAAATAGGATGAGGTTGGCCTAAGTAGGGCCTGAGGTCACTACTGAGAGCTGAAATTTTACCTTTTTGAAAACTTTTTTGGCTGCCACAAAATTTTCATGACTTTTTTTCGTAATTCTACTATTATCAAACGCTTGTAAGGTGTGTATTATGCCAAAACTACCGAACGAATCTTGATTAAATTTGGCACACAGTTTGGCACATGTTTAGGTTAACAATAATAGGTACACAATAAACAATAATAAACACGAGATATTTTGACAAGTTCGAAACTTGTAACAAAATAATATATAGGTAAAGGCGAGTATGCATTTAGAAGTATATATAAGTATGATTATTATCCGTTATTTGGATACCATAGTACAAGTTCCGCTTAGTTTGGTATCAAATGACCGCGTGTAAGTTGTCCTATGATATTTATTTCTATTTTTATCATTCCTTTAAGTTTTCCTCCACTCATTATACAAAATTGTATGTAATATAAGGTATTATGTAGACGCTAAGGCTTCAAAAATCAATGATTTGTTTTAAATTTCTTCGCGTGTAAGATGTACTAGAAACTCGGTGTTTAGTTATAACTTTGTTGAAGTTCCTTGACTCTGCTTAGAAGGCTTTTTTATACTTTAAACGGGTTTTTCTAGCGTTTTCATTTCAAGTGAAGTAGAGTAAGATATTGGAAAGGAATATCTTTTTGAAAAGTTCAGTGAAATGTTGTACATTTGCTTCCTAAATGTACGCGTGGAAATGGAGGACAGTAAAATTTTATTAGATGTGTTAAAAATCCATACTAATATTATAAATGCGAAAGTAACTCTGTATGTCTGTTACTCAATCACGCCTAAACTACTGGACGCATAAAATTTGGTATCGAGATATTTTGATACCCAAGAAAATGACGCATTCCGATGGGAAAATTCAGGTGGCGAACGATGTCGTGGGTAAAAGCTAGTGTGTATATGTGTGATGTTTAAAAAAAATAAGCCTATATTTTTATCACAGGTCTTCAACCGTCTCAATGATAAATCTAGGTTCTGTGGTAAAGCTGTGAAAGTCTAAGCACACATAGTCTCGCACTTATTTCATTAATATTCATTGTTGTCCTTTACAGCCATTATAGAACAATTTTCCCTACCAAAACACTACTAAACCAAAACTCAACTAACAATATTATAAGTACTTTAGTCCGCTTAGTCTAAACGATTTCTAGCGTTTATGTAAAACTTATTTAATAGAGGGACAAAGTAAACGTTACAGACTCAATTTGGTCCATTGTTCAGAACTACATTAGAGCTTTTACTAAGTTTTAGGTCCAATGTAGATAGTGAAAAAATAGGTTGCGTAATTTCTTGTAAAGATTTTTACAATATTTTTTTGGTTTTCGTATAACTTTTTTGGAAAAATATGAGAACTATATAGAACGACAAGGTTTTTTATAGTAGGTTATACATTGTTCCAATGGCTTAATATGTAATATAAGAATTCGTTGAGCAATGTCGACTTTAAGGTTTCCTCCTCGATTTTCGGGTGGCACAAATTTTAATTGTAGTATTTAGGAACGCAATTTTTTTTTAAGTCTCTTATTTGATTCTCGAGTCACATATAGCGTTATTTATTTGTTCGAAAGAGCGTAGTAGGTAAAATTTTGATAAATTCTACGGCAAATGAGTAAAAACATAAATTTAAAAACGATTTATTCTTTCATCAAACCTTAATCTGTAACAAACCATGTCAATATAACTTATTCACCTTACGTTGAATAAAACTAGGATGAAACTTAGCCGTAGCGGGCTCTCTAAATAAAACTGTTTCTATTTTAGTGCGGCTTGAAATTTTAATGGCAACCTCTTTGCTCTGAATACAAGATCCTGAAGGTTACGTTCAAACAATTACTGGATAAGCTGGAATTTCAAGCTACATTTGTTAAATAAACTGTTTAGTTTTAAATATCGTATCTTATTTTTTATGAAGATATATGTAATATTTTGTGTATTTAATGTGAGTATATTAAAAAAAGGACATTCAGATGGAATGAAACGAAAACAGTTAATACTATTATATTATATAGTTTTGATAAGTTTTTACAATTTATTGGATCATCCATTCTAATATTATAAGTACAAAAATCAATCCCATTTCCATTTCAAGCATTTTTGGAATCAAATCAAATTACTGAGCGAATTTTTGCCCCATAGAATATTTTAGCGGACCAGACCAAGATATAGAAAAAAAGCTTTAATAAGCTGTATAATTCAGCTATCATTTCTGAATCCATTTAAAACAAACTCCAAACACCCTATTTCTCAGAATTCAAAATAATTGAAAACCCGTTTTCACATTCATAGGTGATATTAAAATAATAACTTACGACTATTTCTACTTCTGAACTAGTACTACGCATGTAATTAGTCTGATTTTAAAACTAGTTCGTTTGGACCGCAGATGGACCTCATCATGCATGTAAATATCTTAATAAACGTATAAAGTGCTCTCGTTTTAATGCAATTCGCGATATGAAGTCGTGAGAGACAACTAAAAGGAATGTAGGTGATAATAAAATTAGTATTTTATTTGCATTTTTTGCAAGGCTTTTTATGAAGTGTACTAATGCGAATTCTTTATAAACTGAACTTTACATTATGGAATTGTAAAATTCTTAGTACTGACATTTTTTTGCGTCATTATTCTTGTATTTATTTTTCACGCAAAATTTCTTCTACAATAATTAAAGCATAAAAATTCTATCCACTTTAATGCAATGCATGCAGTGTATTGATTGCTAAATCTGTTCTGTAATAATTTTAGCCATTTAATTAACATTTAACTCATAGCCTGGTCGAAGCTTCCAGAAATTCGAGAATGCTAGCAATTACTTAGAACAAATAATAAGCATTGCCATACAACATAGTAGACCTGCCAGCATTCTGAAAACGTTCCCGGTGGACAACGATGCGAAGGAGTAGGTACTTAAGGTACGCACAGCGCTCTCGCTCATTCTCCGTTTCTTTAATACATGTACAATTGTACATATGTATTTTTGTTAATATTTTTTATCAATTTTAGTCACAAATAATACCATGCAAAAGAGTATAAATAAGACACATAAACGCGGCCTACATCGATATTTCCCACCAGTAAAACAAAAAGATCATCTGTCTATCTCATTAGTAACTCGTTAAAACGGTAAATTATTAAAGAAAAAACCTCTCTCGTAAAGTTAACTAACGTTATCGGTAATCTTAACCGGTGTTAATGTTTACAATATCGGTTATAACGATAACCATCAGTTACGATATATTGTTTAGTTACAATATATTGTTTTAAGTTACAATATACTGTTCTTCTTATCTTATTATCGTATGGTTAATGGTCAACCTCGTGTCAATGTTGTTCAAGCCGGCGAAGGCCTTTGACGTGGCTTAACCACTGTCATCTTATTGACAGCAACCGCGACCGACTTTTAACGTGCCCTCCGAAGCACGGAGACGCTTAGTTCAAATGCCATTATGCGGTCACCCATCTATGGAGTGACCGCGTCAAAGTTTGCTTAACCCACAAATCGTTTACCGACCGGTGAGCGCACCGGGCAATATTGGTTTTAAGTTACAATTTATTGTTTTATATGCAATATTTTGTTTCAGTTATCTTGGGTTTGATCTTTGAAGGTGTGATACATCGGGTTGCTTGTTTTGACAAATTGGTTACTTTTTATAAGGATCTGGTGAACAGATGTCGGGTTACTATTGGATCTTTTAACAGGAAATCGATAAAATTATGTCAATAGCGTAAATTATATGGGACTCTATTTTATCTAGTATAGAAAAAAAAACAAAAAAACGTAGAACTATAAAGGCTGGGCACTAAAAAATTGTGCTTTATAGTAAAATGTAAAAAATGAAAAAGGTTATAGTCTTTTTTTAAATCATAGGTCAAAAACCGTTGTTTGCAAACGTCATTATTAAGAAAAGAAAATCATCTTCCAATTAATTACAAAAATAATATTTACAACGTAACGGACGTTTAAATTAAAATTTAAGAATTAAATTATTGCCTACAACATCGATATCTAAAGTTTTTAATTACTTATTATTTATGGCATACCATATTGGTATATAACAGTTATTTATTTCTTAATAACATCTCAATTTAATAACAAATTAGTAAAATATACATTCATCAAAAAGTCGTAATAAAAATAAAACTTAGGTATACTATTAGGACTAATCTCTATTAGGACAAAAATATTCAAAAATTTTCTAAATATGGAAGGCGATAATTAACGATGTCGCGGTTCAAATGTCTTTTAAGACATATCTCATAATCACCTGCTTACGTCTTGGCAGATTTATGACGGTAGCTAGAAAATATGTCAGTACGTTTAATTCGGCTTTGATCTTGATATTATAGTTAATCTTGTAATCTATTGAGACTAATAAATAATATGTAAGTATGTGTGAATGATTGTTTTTAAAAGGGTTCTTTGAGAGTTTAATAAAATGTTTTTTTTTTTCACGACGCTATTTGAATTCTAGATCCTCTCGTTAACAAGGTCTAGACTACTGTTATTTTATTGTTACTACAAGATTAGAATTCTAGATCCTATCTTTAACTAGGCCTAGACTACTGCTGTCTTAAATAAATAAATAAGGACAAAAAAAGAGAGTGTGCTTAAGTATACTAGAAAACAATTTTCAAAACTTACAACACTGATTGAAATATCACAAAAAAATCCAAAAGATACAGATAAAACAAATGTCACATTCCCAAAAGAAAAAACCACTCAATTCCCAAAATTATGTATCCAATGTACTCAAATTACATCCGCTCTACCTACCCTCATTCACATCAAAGCCGTGCTACCTAATGATGCAACTAAAATCATCGTTTGCACGTCACTGACGCTTAGGCGCGTTTGGCTCAATTTTCTATATCATTACTTCGACAAATTGTATGAATCACACTGTTAGTGCCTTTGTCAAATTACTCAAATCGCACCCTTAGTGATATAGAGGCATAATACGAAAATACAGTTTTTTGAGAAATCGGGTTTAAAGATTCTGATCATTTCGGATTATTTTTGGCATGGATTGCTATTTGAGCGAATTTTGCAGATTTGTTCTTTTTACTCAATGAATAGCTATCAAAATGAATTTATATAAACGGGCGAATGTGAGACAAAAATGCATTTGTCAAGTCAATATTATCGTTTTTCTCTCTCTGTCAGCGCTAACCGGTACATTTTTATAGTTTTGTGCCCTTAGCATTTAAAACCTCAGTTTTTAGAAATTTTGACTTAGCCCAGTATGTTACTAAAGGCACGAAATGTACTGCGAGAAAAACGTGTTAATTTTATTCTTGTATGTTATTTGGCACGTAATTGGAATCTATGGCAATTTGCTAAAACACTGTCAATTTGTAAACGTTGAAGGCTTTTAGTGAAAATACAAGTTAGGCACAAATTGTTTTTGTTTCGAGATTTTTTGCCAAAATTTATTGTTGACTTTGCTCGTCTATAAGGGTATGTCTGGTGTAGCTTTTTGTAACATATGTTTGTATCAAATTAGTAATGTTAGTACTGAAACTCAAAGGTCTTTGTATTACAAGTTAACTACACTTTTTTTCATAAAAGTTTATATCGAAAACAAAGTCCACAAATCCGCACTGCGGACTCAAGCTCTGACCCCTTCCTCTTTTGGGAGAAGAACCCTGCCCTTACCGTGGGATAGCCATGTTACAAAAATAAATACCGCAGGCATTATATTTAGTAGCTGAGAATGAAAGTAGCACGATTATCTAGAATTGGAATCATCGAGTATCGAAAGTTTGACATTTAAAATGTACTGCCAATATAGTTCCTACAACGCCCGCTAGAGGCGCTGAACCGGTTGTCATACAAAAGCTAGGTCATCAAAACAAAATCATTATTTTGACACATCTCGGCCGTTTTCAAGAATTATAAATTTTCCTTAAAGTCTGCAACATGTATAGTAGTTTATAGTGTCGACCAATTTCTTCGAAATTTTGACACGTATGAATATCAAGAGAGATCAAGAATGGATATCGAAATCCATCGGTTAATTTGACATCCATATTAGTCACCTTTAACAACGCCCACGAAAATATTTTGCTGGGACATTTAATTGGTTGCTAGAAACCACATCCTGTCTAAATATGACTAAGATTTCCTTCGGACTTTACATTATGTAGTAGAGCTTATTACAAAATATTCTATGACTAATAAGAATATCTAAGTCTTGGACTCCAGATATTTTTTGAGTCCAGACTGGAACATAGAGAAACGATAAAACAAAGAGCTGTAGTCATATTAAGGGATCAGTTAGGTGACTGTTCCAGTATTAATATTTATACGAGGTTTTCTCCGTAGTATTTTCATAGCTAGTAGTAAATTGGTACCACTGTGACTGTTCCAAATTTAGCGGAATATTTTCTACAAGAAATTAAGCCTGTTACACTCGAAAGTCTAGGCAGTGGTGAATGATATACACCCACCTATCACCATTTACATTGCTAGTCTCATGAAATAAGGGGGCGTGCCTATTAATAACAAAAGACCAAACGTACCCAAGACCTCAAGATTTGCAATCGCATAATATAGCACTGTCTAGACCACAGAGATAGTCAGAAAGATTTGTTTCCTTTACAAAATGTATTTATCAATTAATATTTCAGTACTCATAAGTGTAGCCATAATTCTTTTATTAGTACGTACTCCATGTTTAGTTATTAAAGAAATTACATTGACCCGAATTATTATCTGAAAGCCGGAAACATGTTCGTCGAATATGATTATAGTAATTCAAGGACAACGAGATTATTAATATATGATTTATTATATAAAACCGTTACATATGGTTTTAATATAACATGTTTTGTAGTGTCGAATTCCTTTTATCTTGCGTACAGTTACTCATTGTAAAAGGGGCTATCACGAATCAGCCCGACTGTTTTTGAGTAGGTATCATTAATTTTTGTTTGGACTAACAGCGCCTCTAGTAGGTGTAAAAGGAACTAATTTTATGTCGATGTCAAAATGTTGACGTGGCATTATTAGGAAATGTTAATTTTACTATCTTTAATTAAAGTAAAGTGAGTAACAACTAATTGATTTTAAGTCTAATAGTAATAACCAGTACCTCGATTCTCTATCACTATCGACTACCGACAACCGGCTAGCTATCGAAATTTTGACATTTAGAATGTACTACCAAAATAGTTTCTACGACGCCCGTCAGGGGCGCTGTTCAGGCTTTCATACAAAATATCTCGATGACAGGCCGGTTGTCAGTTGTCGATAGTAATAGAGAATTGAGCTACTGTATATTGCTCATTTATTTTATTTTTCACGGGCTTAATTATGATAATATATGTTCAAAAATCATACATGTTATTATCGTCCAATTACAACCAATGACAATAATATTCCACACTACACTTATTACTTCAAAACTGCTTGTCAATAATCTGTAAAAATCCATCATAATGATACCCAAAACATATCAATGTCAAAATATCCTTGAAAAGACATCAAATTATATTCTGATACTTACAATCACATTGCAAAATACAGCACTAATAATAGGTTAACTGAAATGCAACAAAATCTATTAAGCCAATACAAATTGAACCTTATTCCTTGGTAATAAGGGTGATTTGTTTACTTGACATTTTGTAAGTGTCAGTCGTAAGACGCCTATGTTTTGTCATTTTCTTTCCTTTGGACATGTAAATGATATTTTAAGAGTTAATGATAGGTTACTCAGTTTGTAGAGATTTGTACGTTAATAGTATTCCATACTGAGAAATGTGTAATAATAATGATCTTTCTTTTCAGGTATGGAAAGATTTTTGTGATGGCTGTTGGACGTTTCCAAGTTGGTATGTTAATGATATTTTTTTCTAGTTTTATTCAGTTGCAGTTGCGTCAATGGCTCTAAAAATATATTTAGCTTGATGTTCTAAAAAAAGAGTAAAACTATAACAGTCTTACCGGGGGGTAACGTGTTATAAACCAGGTAACTGGGTTGTGGAGGTTCGATAGGCAGTCGCGTCATGTAAAATACTGGTATTCAACTGCATACAGTGAGACTGGAAACTGACTCTAACATAGTTGGAAGGAAAGCTAGGCTGATGATGATGTAGCTCCGTAAAAAGTTGTCTATAATAAACAAAAAATACTTGGCAGTAGCATAGAATATGCTTTTTTTGTTTTGTCAAACATTAATTGGTATTTTAATCTTGATAATGATATAATACTAGTCAAAAATATAATGTTCATGAAATAATTCTAGTACCAAAATTTAAAAAAAATACGCTTAAAATTAAACAAGATAATTTCTAAAAAATATATCATCACTAGTTATTTTTATTTCACAGAAGTGACATTCCTTTCGTCCACGGAAATGACAGCCGTAAAAAACTTCAAAGTTAAATCAAATGAAGCATGCTTCTCATTTCAATGATCTTCTCAATTGAGACTCTTGAATTATTGAAGTCGATCCGTGAATCCTTGAACATGTTTAATTGGAAGTTTGTTGAGGTAGGTCTTGCATATTTCAAGTAGGAATGTGGAGAAATTCTTCAGTAGTAGTTTCCTGCGGCAATTTTTTTTTCTTGTATAAATTTTGTGGCATCAATTTGTTTTTTGCTAAAAACCTAAGAATGAAAATATGAATTATTTTTTTTTAGTTACAAAAAGACAACTCCCGCACTAAGAATTGCTCTTGTGTCGCGGGGACTTTTACAACATACAAACAACGGACATAAATTACAGCCCGACCCGAAAAAAAAATTGTAGATTTTTTTTAAAATGTAATATATTCGGTTATTATACATTTTATGCTTGCATGCATTTTTATTTAAACAGTTGCATAATACCAAGCATAAAATGTTTGCAAATTATAATCACCGGTAATTAAATTCAGGTAAATTATGTTGTAATTTTCACGCTTAATTCTATAAAGACATTGTGTATCCATAATTATATTATAATGTAATTTTAAAATTACCATTTTAAAGCTTAAAATTAAATTTGCTGAAAATATACCTAAAATGAAAGTGGTACATCAAAAATTTTATACAAAAATACTTGAAAACATGATTTTCTTTATTTTTTTTTCTTTTTTTTCAACCCGTTTCTGTCCCACTGCAGGGCAAAGGTCTGCTCCCAAACGAAGGAGAGAGGTAAGTTCTTCTAGCTCATAAAAAAATTAACTGTTAAAACATAACAATAATTTATCATACTAAAACTACGTCACGAGATTTTCTATCCATAAAACGGTTAAACGGTATAATAAATAGTGCTTTGGCACTTATATCCGAGCAGCTCTCCTGGGCGTCGTAAAGTAGGGAAGATTATAAAATATCTCGTGCACGGGAAATAACATACACCTGCTTACCAATAAACTTATGTGTTGTTAGTTAAATGTGTATAAAAATGTGGTTTTCTAGGTATTTAAGCGGTTAGGTGAGTATGGATGAAGGTAGATTATTGTACATTATATTTACATTGGAAGCAAATACGAGGAAGTTTTAGTACTGTGTTTAGTTTGAAGATGTACCTCTTATTCAAAAACACACTGTAAACCTATTTTAGTTAAAACACTACTAAAATATGTTTTCTCTTTTTCTCTTTGCTAAGGAGCGAAAGAAACAAAACTCTTTATAAGCCTTTCGTGACTTCATATATTTTTATGAATAACGGGGGAATATAAATAATATAGTCTCTTTAGGTATATTTGAAGTTTATCAATGGGTATATTTATGATTATGATACTAACTACTCTTAAACTCTGTAATAACTGCATTATTGGACATTTTTAATACTAAAAACTGCTAACGCCCCAAGCGTGTTGCGTAGGAACTTATTTTTAAGGTACATTTGAAATGTCTTACTCTCGATACTCTAAAGAACCGCGAGGAGAAAATCGCGCTACAGATTTTATTTTAAAATTGACTATCTAGAAAACTATGAAAAAAATAGCATCGTGAATGAAGGGTTAACAAAATAAACAATAATATAATCTAAAATTCCGTTCAAATATCTAATAAATAAGGAGTATATTTAATTAAAATTATTTGAACAACGATCCGGCGCGTGTAATTCTAATTAATATAATTGATGGCGTCTCGTGTGAGATCTCCTGTGAATGTACCGCGGTGTATTGCGTTCTGTTGTGCTGCCTTTACTATTTACTTATGTACTTACTTATTAAATCTAGATACTTAGTTTAGGCTGGAAATAAAAGTTTTGCAAAATGTTGTTTTTTTTAGGGGCTGGTACGCTTTTTTGTGATTTTTGCTGTAAAAAATAGGTATTTTTGCTAAGAATGTAATTCAATTCTTTTTAATCTTAGTATGCCGAAAATAAATTTGTAGAATAAGGCGTTTTTAAAAATGTTGATGTAAACCATTATCAAAGTTTTTGTGGCATAAAACATATTCACGATTGTTTATTTTCAATTGTAAGATCTCATTTTATTTGTATTTACGTACGAATAATACAAACAACCTTTGAGGCCTCTAAACGTAATAGGTAAAACAATATAGCTCTACCTATTAGTATTCTATTTAATACAATACTAAAATATATCTCTGATGACAGAAAATATTTACGACCAATCTCAATCAATTGCCAAACGTACGCAAACATCTTTGATTCATACCGGTTTTACTACAATCCATCATATTAATGTAGTAATAGTACAAAAAACATGTTGATTGATTGTCATATAGCTTAATTGTAAAATAATTCTCCACATACCGACAACGGCCATTAAAAATCAACGTGTGTAGTCCAATAAATATGTTTCTCTAACCTAAATACCAAATCAATTCGAACAATACAAGTTTATTACACTAAAAATTCAAAAATGGCAACTCAAATCTTTAAATTACGAAAATGCAACAATAAAACGTATATTAAGGCTTTTATTCCTTTAAATATATTGACGATAAAACCATAATATAATTTGATTTCCATTATTTTTTGATGTTCGTTATAAAATATTGCTTTGGAAACTTGTTCAACCGGTTGTTTCGCGCAACCGGCGCTAGATGGCGTTAGCTGGGCGTGAGTCTATTTATAGAAAAATCTCGGTGGACCTTTGATACATGACAACTTAAGTCTTATTTGCTAGCGTAAATGTTAAAATAAGTCTAAAATTATTTATAAAAACTAATAGCAAAATGCTTTTAAAATTATGTATTGCAGTAAAATTGCTTTCTTTGAAACTTTAGTTCTTTTTAACAATTTGCTAACATCTTCTTTTTCTTTTTTGCTTGGTTTCCAGTTTTAGAAATATGAGACGAGGATGCATTATAATTTGTTAAGAGCAAATAGGATATTATTTTGTTGAAGCGAGGCAAAGTAACATTAAGAAATTTTTCTTAATTTAAGTAAAAACATAAACCTAGATTGAGACATAACTGAAAGATAACGTCACAAAATTACTTTAAAATATCAACATAATACAGTTTTTCTAAAGCAAACCAAGCTTTTGTGTATAAAATCGCACTTTTCTGCATAACGCTACATGCTACAAACTTTACCAACACATTAATTACTCATGTTTATACAAATCAATAAAAAAACAAAATTTCAATTAAAAACTAATTTAAGTTTCGATTTACATCCTCATCTCAAAACATTAATTCCTAATTTACCAAAACAAAACCACATTTCAACATTAATCGAAATTTACCACCACAGCACTAGTTTTCAAGCAAGTAACAGTACCCACGTGAACGCTCCTCAAGATGCATTGTAGGCATACCTCAGACAAATCTCAGCAATTAGGCAAATGCTTTTAACACGAACATGGAACGATGAGGGCTGTCGCAACTAACTTACATGATGGTGGGTTTAGTACGTGGTTTTGGGATAGTAGGCAAGTAGTTTGAACTATAGTTGAGTAAATGGAGTTGGAATGTAGTGAGGTTGTCGTTTGATGAGGCGGGACGCAGGTTCGATTCCTTCGTGGAATGAAGTAGAATATTGTTGCCTGTGACTACTGTAATGTGACTTGGGTTTTGTTTTGTATTTTTCTTGATATGGACGTAATAAGGATTTTTTTGTGCTTGTACTATTTTCTTTGAAGCTTGTGAGCTGTTAACGTAAATAAAAATCGGGAATATTTTTGGTACAATCACATCTTACGTGATCTTTTTGTAACAAATGGAGCTAATTCTTAAATATTTCAAAAGCTGCCATAGATTATACGAGATGACTTAACTTGACGTCATGAGAGGGCAAATTACATTAAAATCAAAACTGCACACAAGAAATATTTCAAATAATACAAGTTTCAAGACGTCTTAAGTTTTCAGCGACAACCCTACACCCATGCGTTTACACGTAAACGTACACATTACTCTGGCAGTATTGTCGCACATTCAAATTGCTTGCTTTTGTACGTAACCACACCCTCTATGCACACAATACACCACATTATATGTTTGCGAATATGTATAATATCAATGTGACACCCCTAGCGTTTAAGTGGTATTTAGTACATGTGGTGCACTGGTATTTTAGCTTGATGTATAGTCATGATTCAGGTTTGATTTCTGGCTGAAAATGCATTTAAGCCATGAAGAAACCTATTTAGAAAAGAGCTTTTTTTGTTAGAACTCATATAAACAGTAGCACTCATTTTCAATATTATATAACGCAGCAAAAGTCCTTGTGACCAAAAAGACCACAAAAACTTTTATCGGTTATTAGTGACGACAATTAATATTACTAAATTGATTTGGTAATATATGTATAATATCAATGTGACACCCCTAGCGTTTAAGTGGTATTTAGTACAATGTTGTGTGGTGCACTGGTATTGTAGCTTGAAATATAGTCCTGTTGCAGGTTTGATTTCTGGCTGGGATTGTATGTGAAATAACTTAAATAGACACAGTCGATGCTGCTTAATAACGGCTTAAAATTCCTATATTTGCCGACTTATCTGAAGTCTATCAGTCACGTACAGTTAATATTTTATCGCCGCATGGCAAAGCTAGTGCACGGCACATTATAACCGGACATAATACCGAAGCTTTTTTTCTTCAAAACTACTCATTAAAAAATCAGGCGTTCCAAGACAGAAATAAACTTCAGGACCTTCAGGTTTCCAGAAACGTTTAGCTTGCTGAAGACTTATTAGGTTCGGCAATATTTTTTGAACATCAAAACCGATGCGACTCTCTTGTTCGGCTTGTGAAGCTCTTGTTGTTTACATAAACCTAATAGTGCCTATCGGGATACCATATTTAGTTTTGTCGAACGGCTTAGTCGATTAATGCGAAACTAATTGGTCAAGGTAAAATGCATCTTAAAGTTTTTTTTTTCAATAATATCTGCAAGTTAATTCCCATATTATAAAATAAACATGCAACGCGAAAATTCTAAAGTTATACTTACTCAATTTTATGCAAAAATACTTTTTAACATTGTCGATCTCTTGTAAGTAAGCAATCAACAAAAACTTTAGGGCAGCCTCGTTGAAGATGGTCTGTATAATTAAAACCTGTATGTGAAGTGTATAAGTGTATAATGTGTATAATCCGGTAGTAGCGTGTGTTTGATTTGTATATTAATTAATGAGAGCGTGGTTGGGCTTTAGTGGGAGAGTAAGCGAGAGCGTTTAAAAATGAAGGCTTTTATTTTTCTATGAGGGTTAAAAAGTGTCTAATTGACAGTCTGTGTTATTACGTCAGAAGCCAATTTTGCTACCGTCTAATTATGGTTAAAGACGATCATAAAGGTTTCACCTACTGCAAAATGATTTGTCACTTTCAAATACTTTTTTTTTTAATTTCGAATACTAAAACTATATACTAAAAACATTTTTATCTTTACAGAAATAAACCATACATTAGACTTTGAGATGTAGGCCATACTTTTATGTAATTAATATTCTTATTTTAGTATTGGCTAAAACTTAACACAGAACATGACAAAACTGCAAAGATATGTTTATACAGAGCGTAAAAAAACAGCGCAAAATCGATATAGCTTTAACGCAATAATTACATTCCATATTGCTCGCTTCACGCCGGGCTCATCGTAAAAAAACGCACCCCAAAAACTTTTAGCTCGTAAAAAAGCTACATAAATTCTAACCGGTTGACTGACCAATTAGTTTTAATTACCAAAGAGTGTTGTTGCTTTATCAATACTTCGAAATCAACGGATCATGTTGCACACTGGCCCAAGATTCCATCAGTGCAGACAAAATTTAAAAGATACAAAGATGAAAATCTTCTGAACAAAATTCTAAGCGTTGCATACTGGGCCGACTTAGATCGAATCTGGACAAAATTGCCTCGTTTGTATTTAAATTGTATTTAGAAATGTGGATTTTTAATTGTCGATTGATAAGTATGTAAATTTGATGGAGTTTCTTTTTTTTGGTGTAAAATGTGTAGTGAGTTTGTAATTTAGCTTACTACTGGGTTTTGAGCCATTTGTATGTTGATTTCGAGGCTAATGTTTTAATATTGGTTTGGGTAAATGTGGTGATTTTATCAATTATGTTATTAAGAGTTTTGTGTCGTTACCTTGATTATTTATTTGATTTTTGTAAGTATTGCGACAAATCTGTGAATTTAATTTTAAACAGGTGTTGTGTTGATATAAAATCATCGCAAGTATGAATGAATTTTTTTCACATTTACATTTAATTCTGTTGATAAACACCTATATAAAATTTTAACACACTCGTTCACACGTAGATTAGTTAATTATTGTTGCTTATAATCATCTCACGGAGATCACTATATTTCAAACTTAACCAAATCATTGCACTTTTAAAGGTGCAAGTAAATTCAAGTGAAGACGGAAAAGTAACTTATTGGTGTGGTGTTAAAATGTACACATATTTTACCATTTTATCACTCATATTCATTTGCCAGCCAAAAAATAGCGGCAATTAAAACTATGCGGGCAAAACAACACTATAAAAGAAACAAACAGAATTCCAACACACTATCTTAATTACCCTTTCTTTAAACAATGCACATGCACGTCCATATGTCCCAAAATTACTCATAAACTTTATGTTTACAACACAAAGGAAACAAGTTCGTGTGTTGACAGACCATAATTTTTAATTCATGGGGAAAAGAGACGGAGATAGTTTTCATTACTGTCATAATGGAGTTTACTACTAGAGAGTTCGTATGCTTTTACTGTAGGTAGTTTTAGAAACTTTAGTATGAACATCTATACTAATATTATAAAGCTGAAGAGTTTGTTTGTTTGTTTGTTTGTTTGTTTGTTTGAACGCGCTAATCTCAGGAACTACTGGTCCGATTTGAAAAATTCTTTCAGTGTTAGATAGCCCAGTTATCGAGGAAGGCTATAGGCTATATAACATCACGCTATAGTTATTAGCAGCGGAGTAGCAACGAAAAATGTTACAAAAACGGGGAAAATTTTGACTCATTCTCTTAAGTGACGCAAGCGAAGTTGCGCGGGTCAGCTAGTTATAAGATAATTTTCTTTAGCTCCAAGCATTTTTTTTCCGTTTGAAGTTTCCAAGGTTTTGTGCTGGGTTGTATTTATTATTCAATTCCAAATTTCACTTATTCAAATGTTTAGGGATAAAAATCTACATCTACTGATGATGATACGTGATGTGTATCACGAGTTTTTAACTAAAATATGTGTATTTCAAAGCTTTTCTTGGCTTCCGTAATTCAAGATTTAATAAAAATAAGCAGACAAAAGTTATTATAAAAGCAAAGCAATGCCGAAAGAAAATAATATTACAAACACAAATTAGGAGCAACAAATCAAAATTTAAGACGAAAGAATCTTTAGGCTTCATTTATTCTTATTTAGTATAATTTACTGCTTCAATTGCTCCTTAGTTTATTTCCATCTTATGTCGAAACAGGTGAACGAACTAAATCAAATACCTCGTCTGGTTTATTAATACACAGTGCTCCGAATACGGGCAATTTGCAGCCAAAAATAAAAATCAACTTCATTGCGCCACACAGTGCACCACTCACAATAAAAACTTACAACTAGCCATCAAACAGAACCCGTAAAACAGTCAAAATGAAACGCTTAACAAAATCGCGTCCAAAGGGCTCACTAAAATACGCTCGAGATATTCAGTTATCCTTAATTTAGACTTGAAACAAAAAGTAAACTTTGTGTCTTCGAAAATAAAGTTCAAATCGTCTTAACAGAAGAAGGTTATTTCAAATTTGGCACATAACCTAACAATTATAGAGGCAGTTTTCCTTTGGAGTGCACAGTGGTGCATTCTGCCAGGAATGGAAAAAAAAACGCAGCAGTCGGTGTGTTGTACTGCAGACAAATTTAGCGAGAGACAGGGAAAAAGGAGTAAAATGTAGGTTCAGACGTTCGCACCCCTTTTTCAAGGTAAATTTCCCGGCTACATCAGGAATTAAAATAGATATGAGTGTATTTTTCTACGAGTATTTTATGTAGAAGCGTGTTACTTTTTGCGTTGAAATGAAAGGCACTAGGTATGTGGGTTTTAACATCGCTGGAAAAAATGAGAAAATGTTGTATTCGGAGTACCGAATACAACATTTTCTCATTTTAACTTAGTTATTTAGTAAAGTATTTTTATTTAGTAAAGTAGTAACTTTACTATTATTTTTAGAAACATATTACTGTGTAAAAATATTTATTCTACTTTTAGCACAGAAAGTACTTCTAAATTGTATTTATTTACTGAAGGTCTACATTTACATTACATTTCTATTTTAGATTGTTGGTTTATCGTGGTAGTTTATTATAAGTATTTTATAAAACACAAAATTTTTGCTATATTATATTACCTAGAAAATTAGTTTTTCTTAACTAGATAGATATTCAATAATGGACTAGGTAGTCTTATTCTGGATAGATATTAGTCACAGTCTAGGCATTTGTCTACCATCTCACCGGATAAATGACAATGAACACGAAAATTCCGTATCTGTCCAAGATATACCCATGATATGTTTTTGAAACAAAATAAGTCTAATGTGAAATGAATATTTTTATCACCGAATTATATTTAGCGCTACCTACTTTTTTTGCTGATGTTTGTTTATTTAGGCACCCAAACCACCCACTGTCCAAAAATGCCGTACCATAAAGTGTCAAATTCATAACCCTCTTCCGTACAAAGTAAATAAACAGAAACTTTTTACCTCACCCGCCATATTGGAAACCAAGCGTGGAATTTTATTTCTGAAAAATATTTTATTTGTATATTTGTGCAAGCTTCAAAAACTGCTGAAGTTGAAACGATTTTTTACGCATTGAATGCAATGATTCAGTGTCAAAACTACTCAGTAAATTTAACTAAAACTTAAGTTATTAAATAACTAATACCTGTAAAAGTAGTTTGTTAAGATTTTTCCTTCTCAATGCCAGTACTTACTGAAAAAATTATTGGTAATAGCTACTAAAGGTAATCAATTAAGTAAAGCAACAGTTGATGCCGTAGTAGTATTATTGAAAAGGTTTCAAACCCAAATCGATTAAGAGATTATTGAATGAAACTTAAGCATATAGCTATCGATTTTCAGGCGAACGAGAACTCCAAGTAGTATTTATTATTTGTATACTTAAATCGGTTAATTTTACTCGTTTATTTGTTCCACACAAATCCGTACAGGATGCTCTGTTTTGTACAAACAAACTAATGTGTTGTTTTGTATATATTCGTAATTTATGCTTCAATTCATTGGTTTCGGTTTATACTGTGCCGAGTGTATTTTCTTTGTTATGCCGGTGTTAAAGAGCGATTAGTTTCTTAAAGATGCTTTTCCAAAAATATTGGAGTATTAAATAAGCATTTTTAATTGAGGAACGTGACGTAATTTTATGGAACACTAGTCTATCAATGATTATTGACGAAACAAACTTTTTAATCTAATGAAAATTAAGAGATTCTAGTCAAAAATTGGAACTCTGGTTATTATTGACAAAAAAAACTTTTTTAATCTAATGAAAATCAAGAGATTTTGACCAAAAAATTGAAACTCCTAATTATAATGAAGTTGTTGTTTGACAACATTTCATGTTTTACATTAGTAGTACAATATTTTTTTGGTGGTTCAAAGTATTTTCAAACTTCTCCACCGGTCTCTATCCTTGGCTATTTGGAACCAACAATCTAACAAAATGCTAGGAAAGTAAAACTCTATCTTCATATTAAGACTACGATTTCGATTTTACTCCAATATCTCTAGAACATAAAAAACATACATCTTCCTACTTCTTTCACTAAACTCTTTGCATAAGTGATAAATAATGTGTGAAATATTTTATAGATTTGTAGTTCAGCTATCATGAAGTGATTTATCTGTCTGCACTGAAAGATTCACAGTCGTAATTCATACTGTCTATGTTTTGATATATAAAGCAAAACATAAGTCTAGGAATAGAGTAAAGCATCTAGTTTAGCAATAAGTTTGAGTACATTTTTAGTTTATATCTATACTTATATTATAAAGCTGAAGAGTTTGTTTGTATGATTGTTTGTTTGTTTGATTGTTTGTTTGTTTGTTTGAACGCCCTAATCTCAGGAACTACTGGTCCGATTTGAAAAATTATTTCAGTGTTAGATAGTCCATTTATCGAGGAAGGTTATATAACATTACGTTACGGCCGTTAGGAGCGCAGTAGCAACGAAAAATGTAACAAAAACGGGGAAAAATTTGGCCCATTTTCTCTTATGTGACGCAAGTGAAGTTGCGCGGGTCAGCTAGTATGAAAGAAAACAGGAAAGTTCGAATCAATAGTTTGTTTTTTGTTTGGGGTTGCGTGTTTGCAAAGTGCCAAGGCAGTTCAAGGTAATTATGCTACAGATACGAATTACAATACCGATGGTCAGATAGCTAGTCTGTCTTTCTGTTATGGGACTTTATAATTTGAACTGTAATAGTCGGAGACATTGGTAAAAGTGTTAGAAATCATGCATTTTACTAAGACACATTCTTTGACGGATTTAAATACGTGCTTGTTCAAAGTTTTCCCTCATGGTGGATATTATGTTAAGGTTAAATTTAACAAAAAAATAAAATAAAGCCTTAAGCAGGAATAAAACTCATGACAGTAAGACGGTGTCATTAAAAAAGACAGAGAGCGAGAAAAAGAGAGAAAGAGTAAACACGAATATTTTTTTAAAGTACATTTTACTATATTTTGGAAAGAAATGAAATAATGTAAGCCTTAGAGTTCTCCACTTGTAACAAATGGTGGTCGAAAACAATAAACTAGTAATCAATCCACCAATAAAGAAGCCCAAAATACCATTGTCTCATAAATTATTCAAAGTTGTCACGACAAAGTCACCTTCTAACTAAAAATAATACCTTTAATATTCACCTTTCATTACTTTTGATGTAACAGAAATACTTCTAACAGAATTTCTAATTGCTTATACAAGACAATGGAATCAATACAGGCTATTATCACCCTTATTAGTAAGCGATAAAAGTCATAATAGCGTGAAGGTGTCCAAACTTTTCTTGACTAATTAGTTGAAGTAGGAAATGTAGAATCGTAGAAGAAATCTTGAAACAATTGAACACTGTTTTCTAAATTTAAACTTTGAATGGGACAAGACAGCTGTCTCTGTCTTGTAAATGGTGATTTATGGGTTGGAAAGAGATGAAGATATTTATGTCTTGTTTTAAATGGTAATGTTCTTTTTATGCTAGGATTTTTTTTGGATTAGTTTTGTTGTGGGTGGTAATATTAATAACGTCAAAATACGGTTAAAATAAAGGCTAAAAGATTTTGTGCTTATCTTTTCGTGACACAATAAGTTACAAATTTCTTTATTTTACAAAATTGGTTCATACGAAATCGCGGGACAAATCTACAAATAACACTAAACATGAGATCATACTACGACCATCTGTGCATTAACATTACAGATAATGCAAGAGCACTAGTTGACTCAGTAATGTGTAAATGTTTCATGCCCCGTGACGCTAACAATCTGACCGACGGACCATATGGAATTGTAGTCACTCGTGAGAACATAACATATTGAGGTAATTAGTAATATCTGGGTTTAGTAGAGATTGAATTAGCGGTGATATATTTCCTGTAATAACTTAAAAACAATGAGGCGTAGTGCTTACGATGGTCACTGCCCTACAAAATTAGTCGATGTCACCAAGGGTCGTGGATTCGAATTCTTCAGAATTTGTGTCATTAATAAGATGAGTATATAGTGGGTAGTATTTTATCATACAAATATTATTTGCTCTCCATCTGGCTGTAATCTGTGTTTGTTTGTATGTTTGTAAAAACTCCCGTGACACAATATTTAGTCTAGAAGGGAAATCGCTTATTGACAAAAATGAAGCCTTTCTAATATTTTTCTAATGTTGTTTGTTTGTCGTATGGTTAGTGGTCAACCCAGTGTCCAAGTTGTTCAAGCCGCCTGAGAGGCCTTTGACATGGCTTAACGACTGTTATCTTAGTCGACAATAGCCGGGACCGACTTTTTACGTGCCCTCCGAAGCACGGAGACACCCAGCTCGAATACCACTATGCGGTCACCCATCTATGGAATGACCGCGCCAACGGTTGCTTAACCCACAGATCGCTTAACGACCGGTGAGCGCAGCTGGCTATGGGCGCCTCAACTTTCTAATGAATTGATTACTAAGTATCATTGTTATTGGTGCTTCGTTAATCTTGATTGCACATTATAATATCACTGGACAGTAACCTTCCCAAGATTGGTGAATTGGATTTTATAATAGTATCCTTCAAATTGAGTAAAAAATATTTTTAAAGTCAACGACATACTGAAATCAGGGCTACTTAAACGTTTCTCCACACAACACGTCTCTACACGCTCTACATTACAATTCTGTTCTCCGAACATTACTGCCCACGCGACCTCTAGTATAGAGTCGATGATTAATACGTGAGAAATAAACTCTACTAACAATGTAGAGCTTTGCGTAAAAATGAAAATTTGTAGAGAAAACTCTTTTTAGGAAAACAAAAGCTTTAATTATTTTTGTTATAATAACAATATAGATATTACATGTTAAAAATAGAAAATTGGTTGAGAAAAACGTCTTAAATTTTTGAAAACAAAGACTTTACTGATGTTTGTTATAATAGTGGTGTTTAAATATATATTGTGTCAAAAACGAATGCTAAAAAAGTCATATTGTTGCTAAGACTAATGAAAACATATAACACAGTTTTATGGCTAATTTTATTTTACGTGATTTCTTAGAAATTTAATAGAAAATTCAAACTACTATTTCATTACAGAAAATGTTTTAATACATCAATAACCAACTTATATTCAGATTTTTACTGGTGTCTTTGATTTAAACCTTGGTATTTCTATTTTTTTACCAAAAATATGGCTAAAAACTTACCAATGAATATACTTTTGGTTTTGCAACCTTAGTGGCTATAATATTGTTGTCTCAATTCCCAATCGGGTTTATAGTAATAACAGTGCATTAATATTAGCAAGATGACCACTTAGCTCCACCATCTGTTCAAATAAATTATTCATACAACCAATCGCAGCCAAAGATATTATATTATTTAAACCATATGGCAGAATAATAACTTTGCAATATTAACTTCTAACAAAATAGGTAATAGCTACTCTGTATTATATATTTCTTCTTTATAATATATAAAAGTATTTTTCAATAGGAGCCTGGAGTTTATTAAAGTGCCAAGTAATGGCAATAGACCAAGAGACCCTTTTTACGTGATACAATAACATAATATTGTTAATGGCAACATGTAGTTTTATCTCATGCACTTCTGTATTCATCATCACGTACACAAATGTGTACTATGTATGTATATAATAATATATATTTAACAATTTATAATTTATTTATTTTAACAATTTATTTTGTATACCTTTTATTAAATCATTTTTGGCGAAATCAATATTCAATTTTCGAGCCGGACAAAATGTTATTAGATTTTTGAATTTCTAATGGAATTTTCTGAACGAGGAGATTGATAACGTGTTTAGTATAAGGCAATCAACTTGCCTCCTATTACATAGGACCAATATTATACACGTAAAAACATGGATAAAATTTATACACATATTTCTGAAACTTTGTGTATAAAGGACATCATATTTTACAATAGAAGTAGTCTTGCTAGCTCTTACCAAAATATAATTAGGTAATCTATCTCATTTTCAAACCTCATCGAAATCCATTCATTTATTTGGCAGTAAAAGCGTATAAATAAGACAGATAGGCATTGCTATCTCATCTTTAATTCTAAAATAGTATGGAAATATGGATTATTCCCACCATATGGCACTACAATAACTGCGCAGAATTAACTCTTAATAAAATTACCGTTAATGAAACTGTGGATAAAAATAACGATGACAATTACAACACATTTGGTAAGGTTAATGAACTATGATCTAATTATATTGTTGTCTAAGTTTGTCTCTGAAGTAATTAGTAATGACTGGGAGGTATAATGAGCGTAATTGAAGTTGTGCGGTGTTGGGTACTTTTTCCGGATATTACGATTGTAGAATTAAAGGAATGGAGTTTTCCACTCATATGCTATGCATTTGTAGATACGAAATGGAGATTACCCCATTTATAGACATTTCAATGATCATCGGGATCTAGGATCCTATCATGTGTTCTTTGTTATGATGTCCATCTTTCTCCTTTTTTTGATATCGTGGAGGTAGAACATAATTTTATTCTGTAGATGGAAAGATTCTGTAGATATAGGCTCTAGTATTATTGAAACGTTTTAATAAAAGTTCCTCTAAATCTTAAAAAATCATGAACTTCATTGTCAATTTTACTTTTAGACATGGGGAAGTATAAGATACTTAGGACTCAATAGAAGATAGAATACTAATTAGTCGTACTCTAACATATTTTTTTTTTACAAACGTGCGAGCGAGAAAATCGACAAAATTACAAAAAACAAAGCAGACCTTCCTATAACATTACCATACTAATCACTATGACTCACTATGGGAACAGAATACCATATGGGTGGTGTAGACTGATAAATATTGCGAAACTAAACGATGGCTATGTCGTCATCACTGAATATATTCATTCTTTCAGGTCTGTACAGGTTTCAGTTTTATAGCCCGCATGATTTTGTTAATTTGAATAACACTATTATTTGAGTTTGTATGTTATTCCATAATACAAGAACCGATATTATTATTTATTTACCATGATTACAGAATAATATAATAGGGCTAGCTTTTCCTTTTGAGAGTAACCGCCACGCGTATTTAATCAGTCCCATGTAATAGGGGGCGTTCATTTAACTATTGAACATGTTATTGAGAGTTTACCACACCACATATTATTATATTATATTATTAAAATATTACTCAATTGTCAAACTCTGAATAACTTCAAAATCTTTTGAGTCGAAGCTCGATACTCAATTTTTTTTTCGCATGGGAATATGAAAACAGTTAGAATGATTTAAAATCGATCAGTCATCAATACGGCGCCAACAAAGTAAAATCCATCAATAATTCAACATAAATATTTTAAAACCCTTACCGGATACCCACCACGTGTTACCCTGCGCGCACGCATACAAGGGGGCGTTTTCTAAAAATACGCCACAGAATTTAACGCAATACGCGTTTCATTTAGTCACGTCGCGATATCCACGCACAACACGCGTCCCCCGAAAATTTACGAACACACCCGACTTCTGAAACTTCGTAAGCCTTTGTTCAACCACCATGACAGTTCTTAGTGCTTAATATATCCCAACTTAAGTTTTCCTAAGGATTTTTCAAATCAAAGGTGAGATCTTCAGTGTTGTAATTTTTTTAAGTGCAAAAAGTGCGTAAATATGTAAACAAAACTCCGCTAAACACGCATAGCTGTGTTATTTGTGTAAGTTTAAAAAACCGGGCGACCTCTTTAAATTCTAAATACATACAATAATAAACTATTTATCGTGCACTGTAGGAGTTAGGTATCTTTCAGTACATTTTCACGAAATAGCGCCTACTTTCTCTTCAGTATTTTACGCCGTCTATAAAATATGAATCTGGGAAAGTTTATGCTCTTTTTGATGAGGTTTTCACGTCTGCATAAAACTCTTTGTGATGAAATAATTATGTGCTAAAAATGTAAATTAGATTGAACAAAGAAAGTAGACTGCATGCGTTATATTCTAAGTGAATATAACGAATCTTTCCTTTTTGCTGTCCGTCATAACGCTAAAAGCATCTATTAATAATAATGGACATCTTGTTTTATACGTTACTGACGTTTAAATGAAACATTTTACTTTGCAGATGTAAATGCAAATCTGCGTTTATTTTTATAACTCGCGAATATGTTGGTATATTATACAGTATAATGGAATTAGTGCATTAAAATACCTACGTAAATATTTATTGTATTGGATTGCGCGACATAGGTTTTAAGTAGTAACAATACTGTTAGTATGTGATTCTTTTCAAAATAAAAGCTGAGTAAACGCAACGGCTAGAAATATATACAATCAAATTAATTAAAGAGAAACATCGTGATGCAACCTGAGAGTTCTTTAGAACAGTAAACATGCTAAGTCCCCAACTCGCACTTAGTCAGCGTGGACTCTAAGCCTAATCCCTTCCTCATTCCAGAAGGAGACGTTAGCCCAGCAATAGGACAATAATGGCTTAAATTGTTAATTTTATAATTAGATCACTACTTGCATACTCTAAATTATTAGATACTAGTCTTCAAAATGGAAATCGGATAAAGCCATCAGCTTCCAAGAACACTAAACGCACTTGGCGATAATTCCAGTTATTCCTATAAATTAAATGTCAGACTCGAGACTTTCCCGTCGGAGTTAATTTAATCTGAGAGTGAGATACTTAGGTCTAAGAGTTAATTATCATATTGTCGGAATTGTAATTGGAGGTCTTTCAATTAATATAAAAGGGAGATTTTGAGATTGAAATTGCTCATTGAAGGTTTGATGTTAAAAAGTACTACCACCCTGCTTACGCTTATTGTAGAGGTAGTGAATTCGATTTATATTTCGATGTTCTAAGCTGGATTCTAGAACATTAAATTCATGTTCTTACACATTTAAAGTGTTAATAGATAAGTTTCAGACTCTTCTTGAGCTTAAAATCAATATTCGTTTGGGTTTGATTGTACGTCATGCCTCTAGTTCCTTCTGGCTAGTTTAGCACCTGAGCTTGCCGACCAGTAGCTCGATTCTTTACCATTATCCACTACCGAGAATCGGTTAGCTATCGAGAAATTTGCAAGAAAATTTGATCAGCGCCTCTAGTGGGCTACGTTGGTAGTATTATGGCAATGCATTTTAAGTGTCAAACTCTCGATACTCAACAGTAGCTCGATTTTCTACTACTATCGACTACTGACAACCGTCCTGTCATCGAGAAATTTTGTATGAAAATCTGATCAGCGCCTCTGACGGGTCTCGTAGGAAAAATTTTGGCAATACATTCTAAATGTCAAAATTTCGATAGCTAGCCGGTTGTCGGTAGTCGATAGTGGTAGACAATCGAGGTACAGTACTGACTATAGAGTTATGCGCTCCCGTTATTACCATAAAGGTTTTTATTGGGACTTTAAAAGCTGTCTGTCAAAAAAACAATTGAAGACTCTTTCCTATGAGAATGTCCTTGGCAATGAACATGTCAACAATATACTTATCAATTTTTAACGACTTATGACGTCAATATTTTAGCTTATACCTACTAATTAATATCCCAGCCTCATGTCACAATATGAATGAATGTTTCACTAGACTATTGTATCGTCATGGTGTCGCGTTACGAAATTATAACACATCCTAATTGTCATAAAATGGACAGCTCTATTAACAGATCATGCTCGGGAACGACTTTTGACCTCTGTCATTTGTGCTGTCAAAAATATGTTTACGTATTTTTAGTCATTACTTTTGCGTAGAGAGATTAATAAATATTTAATTTGATGAGCAATAAATATATATAAATGGCAGATGAATCTCATTTTAAGAAGAAGGTAAGAAGAAGTAAATCAGAAAGATAAAAGAAAAATAGTTCTATAATATTTCTTTGCGCATCTTGGTAACAGCTAGGTTCCTAACTTATTATACTTTCTAGGTCTATGAAACTAGAAGAAATTTTACATGGTAATAAGAAGAAATTAACCTTCTAAAAAATCATCTGAAGCGCCTTTGACAAAGGTTTTAAGTTTTTAATTATACATATTAATAATACGTTGAATAATTTTAAAACAACAACATTTCTAGATAAATCAATAAAATTTTATAACCCTATTCTACACTAAAGACAAATAATAATCTATATAAACGAATGGGCGTTTCCGCTACTAAATGTTCAATTAAAAATCTTTGACATTTTTATATTTATTTCCCGACAGAACTGGGGTCGTTTACTTGTATTTTAATGAACTTTAAACTAATTTTTGAACACCTACGTTTTTTGTTAATATTTTGTTAGAAATAAGCAATTATTAGAATACCTATTGACTATTATACGGGTCTTCGTCTGCATATTTTCTTTAAAAAAATAGCCTATGTCTTACCCCGATATATATTATATATTTAATGCACCTATAACTTACATGTATAGTAAATACTGTTTATGTAGGGCGGTAATAAATATGTATATAATAATATATAAATAAATAAATATGATTATATTCCACTAGTCCATCTAATCGTGTCAAAATACGAACAGTAATTTTAGCGTTACAATAATTAATTGATAAATTGGTTTTTATATGTGTCTGCCTCAATTTTAGTTAATTACAAATGACGGCTATGAAAAACACTAGTGAATGAATGAATGAATGAATGAATGAATGAATGAATGAATGAATGAAATACTCTTTATTGTACTTGTATAAATAAAATAAAAAAAGAAGATACAAGAAAAAGAATAGACATGGATAAAAATAAAAACAAAATAAAATTAAGATGGTAGTACAATTGGCGGCCTTATCGCACAGTGGCAATCTCTTCCAGGCAACCATTGGATGGAGAGATTAATGAGAATGAAATGAGAGAGGGCAGTTCATAAGAGTGTTAGGAAAATATATTAATTAAACGTAAATAATTACATATATATAAAAGAGGAATATATATATAAATATATAAAAGACACATAAATAATATTAAAAATACATACCAAATACATATATACATTAAATAAATAGTTAGTTGTGTAGCGATAGGTAGTGTTCCTTGACAAGTTTTTTAAAGATGGGCAGGGATTGAGCGCGTCGTATAGATACTGGTAGTGCATTCCACAATCGCACAGCTTCTACAGAAAATGATTTATCGAGAAATCTTGTGGAATGCACCGGCATCTTCAATCTTAAGTTTTCTGATGATCGCAGGAGTCTAGAATGTGTGTCATGCAAGAAATCGAAACGTTCTTTAAGATATGGGGGTGCTAAGGGATTAAACAATACATTGTACAGAAGAGAGAGAATGTGAGCATTCCGGCGTGAACGTAGGGGTAACCACTTGAGCTTGTGTCTGTATTCAGAAATATGATCATACTTGCGTAAACCAAATATGAATCTAATAAAGAAGTTTTGAAGCCGCTCAAGTTTATTCAGTTGGTCCTCGGTAAGATCAGGATAGCTGACATCGGCATAATCAAGAACGGGAAAAAGAAGGGATTGTACTAACGCAACTTTTGTCGTGATCGGAAGAAGATTACGTAGTCTGCGCAAAGACCCCGCCGAAGCAAAGATTTTGCGACGTACTTGTTGGATCTGGGGAACCCATGACATATTTTTATCAATAAAAATACCCAAATTCTTGACTACGTCACTAAATGGTATAACAGTACCGTCACAAGACACCGGGGGTATCAGTGACCATTCAATTTTTGAGACCATTCTCGAACTGCCAACAACAATCACCTGGGTCTTATCCGGGTTGACCTTTAGCCCATACGACCTACTCCAGTCGCAAATTCGCACCATGTCAGTGTTTACTGTTTGGACAGCCTCCGTCAACCTATCTAAGGGAGCGTGGGAGTAAATTTGAAGATCATCTGCGTAGAGGTGGTAGGAAGAAGTTAAGACGTTAGAAATTGAGTTAATAAAAACTGCGAAGAGTAGGGGAGATAAGACGCCGCCCTGCGGAACGCCAGCAAATGACGGGCACCATACGGAGATCGTATTTTCGATCCTGATACGTTGCCGGCGCCCAAACAGGTAACTACGAAACCAGTCAACCGCTGTTGGAGATACGTTAAGAGAGCATAGTATCCCGAGTAGTATATCAAAATCGACAGTGTTAAAGGCGTTGCTAAAGTCTAGCAATGCAAGCACTGTTAGGTGACCACCTTCCATTGCAGACCTAATATCTTCCGTAATATGAACCAGGCTTGTGGTGGTACTGTGACCGGGACGGAAACCAGACTGGAGTGGGTTAAGGAGTTGATTTTCGGAAAGAAAGGAACTAAGCTGATCATGAACGAGGCGTTCAAGAACTTTGGAGAGGAAAGGTAGGATAGAAATGGGTCGGTATTCAGAGAAAGATGAAGGGTTGCATTTTTTAGGTAGAGGTGTGATTTGGGCGTCTTTCCAAGCTGATGGAAAGATGCCACTGGAGATAGAGGAATTGAGGATATGACAGATGACAGGGAGTATTTCATCAAGGATAGGAAGGATCATATTACGGCTGACGCAATCGGTACCTATCGCATTCGAGGAAGTAGATAGGATGCTCTTCTTAACGTCACAAGCAGCAAATTGATGAAATTCAAATGGGAAGCAGTCGGGAGTCGAACTTAGTGAAAGAGATTTTAGTGTGTTATCTTTTAGAATGGGGTCAAAGTGAGGTAATGCAGTAAAGTATTGGTTTAAAGCGTTTAGATCAAGAGGTTTAGGAATCGCGTCATGGCGCGATTTGCCGACTCCCAATGACTTCAGAAATTTCCAAACTTTGCCTGGATCTCCATTTTCGACAGATGCATGAATATGTCGGCGTTGTGCATTCCTACACACCTTACTGCAGTGATTTCGTATAGCTACATATTTTTTCCAATTAGCATCAGTTGGACGACATTTAAATTTTGTTTTTGCAGCAGCTTTCTGGGAGAGTAGAGTCTTAATGTCGTCCGTAAGCCAAGGTGACGGAAGATGTTTCACCCTAATTGTACGCAATGGTGCATGAGTGTCGTAGAGCTTTATCAGGTTTGAGGTCAGTAACTGAACTTTCTCATCCACACATTCCGAAGCAAAGAGAGAATCCCAGGCAATGTTGTTGACATCCGCACGAAGATTTGCCACATTCATTTCACGAAAGTTGCGCTGTACAAGGATTTTAGGTTTAGGTTTCGGAGGCCGGACACGATAGGACAAGAAGAGGAGGTCATGGTAGGAAAAGGCATCAGCAGGACACTGACCGTGCTTAGAAACACGATCAGGGGAAGAAATAAGGATAAGGTCAAGCAAAGATGGAGTACAGTTTGGAAAATGATGTGTAGCATTAAGAGGAAGTATAGAGAGGTTATTGGAGTCAACGATGGATTGGAGTGAACTGGAACGGTGATCATTTTTAAGGAGGCAGGTGTTGAAATCGCCCACTAGTATTTTTTTTATAAATAAATACTCGTAAAAAGCCAACCTTTAGTTTTTTTACACCAGATGTATTTTTTTTATATTCATAATATTGTTAACTTCTGATAAAATTTAAATAAATAAATGAAATTCCACTATTTTTAATATGCCCATTAAAACTATAAAACATTAATATATGCATGTATTTTGTCAAAAAACTAGTTCAGTTATTATCTCTGTGTTTTATCGAAACATTTTCTTAACTAATAGATTCTTTTGATAGAAATCTTGATTTGATTTCGTATTATTATTAAGGTTCGAGAAGAAAGTTTTTGTCGGAAACTAGAATAGATTTTGATCTATTAATGTCGTATCTTATTGAATTTGAATGTTGCATTCTTTACATAATGCAGTAGCTGTTATAAACTTTGATATTACGGCCCATTGATAGAAAAATAAATCGATATAATCGATCGAAATGCGTAAGTAGGTGCTTTAGCATTATTTTTCTAGCTTTTTATATCTCTGAAAAAGAAAACTAAACTTTTGTTTTTGTCTGTCTCACTGCTAGTCAAGAGTATTTTCCCGAAAGAGTGACCGGTTAGGCCTTGAATCCATCACGCTGGCCAAGTGCGGGTCCCAGACTTAAAGTTATAAATACATATTCTAGTAAATTGTCTTAATAAAATGCAATACCTGAATATAACTTGCATTCAGTAATACAAACGACCATAATTTTATGTAAAGGAAACACATACAGAGCTCCGTTATGTTCTAAGCTTGGACTCTCGCTATTTGTAGTAGGTAGTCCCATTAAACAACAAGTAAACTAACTCCTTCAACTATAAATTATTCCACATACACCTTACATTTGTTGTATTAAGGCTCTTGTATATTGGCGAGGTGTTTTAAAATGTCCACGCAGTTCTAGCTTGCTCCTAGAGTCTTATTGTGATAACTTTTAAATCTAAGGTATTGGTCATAATAATTTCAACCTATTAATGTTTCACTACTAGGCAAAGGTTACCTCTTGGAAAGAGGAAGGCCTTAGTTCTTGAGTTTTCCACGTTGGCAAGGTGCGGGTTATGTTATAGTATTTGATAAAGGCTGATGTGTCATAGTGACAGTGGCTAAAGTTGTAAAGCAGCTGCAGCTATGTACGCCTTGAGTTATTTTTTCACAGATCAACAGTCGTTCTTGAGTTTGACTATACTTAAAGCCCGCTTTTTGTTATTGGCTAACTTCCATCAGATCAACAGGAAATATAGTAGATTTTTTATCCCTTTTTTTGACTCAATACCATAACCCACTTGGCTGTGACAGCTTGCTTATGGTCCATTGTTATTTAGACCTATACTACAATCTTCGTAGTTTTAGTGTATATTCGCTAATATGTATGTTCTCTTACAAATGCGAACGTAAAGAATTTGCCGTTTTAACTCACTGTCTGTCCGTCCAGCCGGATAAACAACGCGGACACGATTGTATCTGGCGACTTAAATGAATTGCAACCACTATGCATGGTGAAGACTAACTTTGTTTACAACTTTATTGTGCATGAAAAGAGCTTGTCTGTTTCTTTCAAGTGTTGAGAGTTTACGACAGAGGGATATAGCGGCTTTCTTAATAATGGAATTAGTGATTGTTGATTTGATAGTAGATATTACGAACAATGTATAATAGAATACGGGAATTAACGCGAGCACGCATTTTACCTTAAAATGCCTAAAGTTTACCCAAGTGAATAGTTTATATGTCATGTTATGGCATTGATGACATTTAAAATCTACGCTCGTGTAGCCTTAACCCCTTTTTTCTACAGTCAGTACAGCCGAGTATAGAAAGTATGACATTTGAAATGTACCTACTACCAAAATAGTTCCTACGACGCCCGCTAGAGGAGTTGATCAGATTTTCATACAACATTTCTCGATGACTGGTTGTTGGTAGTCGATAGTGCTACAGAATCAAACTACTACAGGGGTAAAATAAGTATATTATGTAAAACTTTCCTATAACTTTTAACCCGTTTACAAGCTAGCATCTACTACTACCAGTAACTGTTCACAGTTTACTACTAAACTGATTTACCACCTACTTAAACCATCGTCAAAGAATTCCTGAAGACCATAAGTTACTTTAACAATCCATACTTAGGTATCCTAGCAAAAGCAAACAATAATAATTCTAAAACGCCTTTAAAACACCCCATAAAGTAAAACCTAAAGCTTCTTACAGAACAGAAACAAAACTACCTCGGGCACAGATAATTTGAGAACAACAGACTAGCCATTGGAAGTTCAACGATCGTATAAATATAGATGGAATGTACAAAACGAATACTCTCGCTAATGATTTTGAAGCAAAAAGGGTGATTTTGAGACTAGTGACGGGTAAACGGCTTTTTCAGTAGGTTTTTTGAGGCTATAGCGTTGATGTAGCAGCTTTTTAGATGAAAATTAAAATAAACATAAAAATAGAATTGATATTTACAACTAACAATTTTAATATTTTTTTAGAAATTGATGTTGACAAATATCTTTCCTCATTTTCATTTAACGTTTTGTGTAAATTTGATGCTTATAATTCAAATAGTAATGATTTAACAAAATTAGTCTTATTTCGACAGGAGAACGACATACCGGTGTCCCTAGGGTACATTACTGAAAGCAATCTGAAATATTTTGGTTACAATTTTTTGTTGGCTTTCTGGACATTTTCGTCATAATTATTAATTACGTCAATACACTTGTAACTTAATTATAATTTTAAAACCCAATAAAAGGTCCACACTTGACAGATATTCCCACCACGTGGTTTTAAAAAAACAAAATGTCATTTCCCGTGCATTCAGTTCATTAACACCCTGTCATACCATATGTAACTGGTATGGGGTTTGTAGATAACACTTAATTGCTAAGGGATGAGTTTAATCTCTCACCCTAGTTTTGAGGGTAGTTTTATTTTTAGGTTATGTCACGTGGCATCGATGATTAAGTTAGTATTTCAAAATATAATTTTAAAAGTTATAGTAAGCGTATTTATTGTTTAAAAATGATGTTCTATTGTATTATTAAAGACTATTTAATGAAAAGAGGTAAATTACTTTTTATAATGTCTATATTACAATTGATTAGGGACGTAAAAAATCACCCGCAGAGAGCTTTGGGCCATGAAAAGGTACCCAATAACAAATATATTATATTTTGCTGCTTAAATCTGTAAATTAAAAGTATTTTCTTTTTTTTTCATAACAATCAACAAGGAAAATACTTCCTTCCTCAATTAGCTAAATAAAAAAAACAAACTCAAAAACACAAAATATACAAACCAAATTATCGAAAACAAAATGGCGGCCACCAACTTACCCATTACGGCTTAGCTCTCCTTCATTAACATCACCTGAAACTTTCACAAACAAACAAAAACCCAAACTTTCAGGTCCTGAATGTTACAAATTTAACTTATTTTACTAACTTTCTGACGGATACTATGTTTTTAAATTATTTGGGGTAAGGGTTTTTTTGGGTCGTGGATAGAATGTGATTTTAGGGTTTTAGTGTTGATTGTTTGAAGGTTTAGGCAATTAACCTCTTTTCGTTGGAAAATATTTGATTTTAGAGTTCAGTTCAACAATAACAGTGTAACATACTGTTTTTTTCGGTGTAAATGGTTAATTTAGTGACAAAGTTGTTCTTTGACATTGCTTATAGCTACCAGGACCAACTTTAGACTATCCTTCGAAGCTGAGAAACGCTAAGCTTAGCTTAAATACCAGCTATTTTTTTATTTGATCACCCATCTACAAAATGTCCTTGCTCAAACCTTTTCAACATTGAGTTTATCTGCCATCAGACAGAGCTAACTCACCGATTTATTAACCAACCTATAAAATCATTTCCAGCTAGATTTTCCCCGTTTGTTTAAGAACATTTATAGCTACAAGCAGTTTTTCCCACTTTTCAACAGAGTCCCCACCACGGCCTCTTTTAAAATTACCAGCACTCCTCCCACAGAGTTTGATGAACCTATTCTCCTAGATCACACGACTAATACTAGATCTGTATTTATAGCATTTGGCATTAGATAATTTATTCTAGGCAGCCGGACATGGCGCCACTTATATAAGACAATGGAGTTTTATTATCGTTATTTTAATTTATTATTTCAGTGTTTGCTCATCATTTTTGGGGTTCCGTAAGCAAATGATAAAAACGAGAAATTCTTGCTTTTGAGACTTTGCTGTCTGTCTGTGTGTCTGTCACCAGGTTATATATCTAATGAACCGAGATATTTCAATAGTTGAAGTTTACACAGAAGATGCAGATGATGCAACTATAAAAACAGAACTAAAAATCATATTTAAGTAAATCTATGAGGGGACGCCCATACAATAAACGTGATATTTGATTAATTTTTGCTCATCATTGATAACGATAATAAGTATTCGTATTTATTTAAATTAAACTGATTGGCAAGGCCTTTAACAAAGGCTTATTTATATCGGCCTCATAGGCAAAAGGTATTCGTATTTAAAAGTGTTAATAAGGATGGTACGGAACCCAGGTTCTACTCGTACTTTACGGGTTTTTTATTTTATTATTTCAATAATGTTTGTTCATCATCTTCATGAGTAATGACGAGAGTTGAGTCATTATTTCGGTTTAGATCAGGGTATTACATTGACGCGTGCGAGGGAAGTGTTTGCGTAAATCTAGTCCGAATCCGGTTTCTATATAAGATCTAGTGCGTAAGCTTTAAGACAAATAATAACGAAATTTTCGAGGTCTTGCTATTGAGGAATCTTTTTCGTAACGTTCTGAGAAGAATGTAAGAAGAAGAAAAGTGTAAAAAGATTTTCATGCGCTTACGATTCAATGTGTATTTTAAATCCATAATAGTCCAATGTCCGTATATTGGACATTACTAAACTGTTCAGAATTTTAAAAAAGTAAATATTAAATTAAGTTCTGCAGTATAGGTACAACTACAGGATATGGGTCTGCATAAGTTATTAAAGTGAGGTTAACCCTGTGTCTACCACGCCGGTCGAGTACATTTGATAGCCACTATACTTTACATCGCTCTTTACCTAAAGCGTTAGTAACTAACACGTTACGTCGAAGCAGCAATGTACATTACAGTGACTGTCGCAATGATGTACACTAGTTGTCAAGTGCGATATGAGCATGTAGGTTGGATTCAGCTTTTTATGTCACCGTTTATTAAAACTGAACCGAGCAACTTAAATAGAATTAGCCTAACTTTCATCAGATTTAAACTAAATCCCAATAAATCATAGAAAATCATATCGCTATCATAGCATCAGCAGAGACAAGGCCACCCACGTCGCCGCCCACACATGGCGGACCGATAACTGATAGGTGATTATGTATAGGATTAATTTGTTTTATCTATATTTTAAACGTACATCAACTAAAGATAGTGAAAGAATTCGAAGTTGAAACTTGCAGTGCACCTGGTTACGCAGAGCTTAAAATGTGGGATATTTATTAAGGCACTTTTTAAGTTAGAAAAAGTAATTTCCAAAATTAAAATACAATATTAATATGCAGGTAATTTTAGTTGTTTAAAGGTTATTTATTCATTACGTTACTGATCTGAAAATATGTTAAACCATGCTTTGAATGTTTACCTTTCAGCCTGAATACAAAATAAAGTTTAAATGGATAATACCGATTAGAAATACTTATATGAGTTCTATAGAAAATAATGACAGTAATGACAATCTAATGATGTTAGGCACTGAGTCAAATTATAAATACGTTCTTTATTGGTGTTGAAAAACGGATGCCTAAAAATCGAACCCGAGACCACTTTTTAATTTAACTCAAACACCACTGTGTCATAGGTGTCAACTAACAAAGAGAACACATAACTCATATCATCAAAAACAGACCTTTCCTTTTACAACCACCATCAAATAAGCCCACCATAAAAGTGTTTTAAAACAAAAACTTTAACCATACTGGTAACACAAGGGATAATTAACTAAAGTACATATAATTATAAAAAGTAGATGTTAAAATAATATTTGTGATGGCCATGAGGTTGAAAGTAAAGACGATGGAAGTGTCATGGGTTTAAAGATATTGAGCGTGGTTGTAAGTGTGATATTGTGTTTTTGATAGTGGGATAATAGTAGTTAAATGTGTTGTACTCTAGTTTTGTTACTAATATTGATTAGTGTGAAATAAGGATCAACGATTGCATTTTTAAAAGATTCCTTTGACATTTTGTTTAGTATTATTCTGTGGATTATGATGATGATCTTTCTTAATTTTGTATCCGTTCAATTAGATACTTGTATTAATCATACATTTAAATCCGTACTTCCATGCCTATTTATTATAGTTAAATTATTTACTCGGGGGATTAAAAAGCTAAACCAATTTAGACAAAAATATATTATCAAAAAAAAAAGAAATCAGATATTACTTTTCATGTTTAAAGTTACTAAACAATTACGCAGTAGTAGTCGTTATCCTTAAAAAATATGGTCTGTACCACGTAATTTCAAAATATACAATAAAATTACAAAACTATCATGATAGTCTAAATTCCGTAACAATCAGCTTCACTATCGGACGTCTGTCGCCTCCATCGATCACATTTCATTGGTATCACACACATGGCCGACATGTGATATTATGTCGTCTGTGAACTAAGTATTTTTGTATCTCGTTCTGTTTTAGGGCTTTTGTGAATGAAATTGTGCATTTTTGTTTGAATACAGTTGAAGATGATTGAACATATGCAGTGAGAGTACTTACAGTACCTATTAGGAACAATTAGGATAAACATACATATTTCTGATAATCTTCTTAAATTCTGTGCCTTTTTACAGTCTAATCAAACAGATTTGAAACAGCTCATAATATAAGCAACTTGATTCCGAGCTAGGCCATTCTTTTTTTTAAGTAATTTACCTTGTCATTCTCAACAAGGCTGCATTTTTATATTTAAAAAAATATCAACACGATTTAGGAACTTATATTTTTTTAAGAAACGTAATCTGCTGTCATACCAAACATCCGTATTTACAAAATTATATGCAAAATTATTATGAAAATCTGCACCCAAAGCACATTTAAGCAGAAACCATCTAATTAAAGATATTTCAGATAAACTGTCACAGTGAATGAACGAACGAATGAATGAGTCTGGGCAGGATCGGCATCCGGTCCATGAGTCATATTTCCCGACTCCCACGGGAAGGAAAGACGGCTATTTTTAAGTTTCTCAAGAGTAATGATAAACAGGACTTGTTTAATTAAAGTGTTATAAATATTGAACTTGAGAATTGTTTCGTATGACAATGTGGTTGAGCATCCGGTGCTTGAAATGAAATTACCAGTTACTATTTTATTAATGAAGGACTCCAAGTGTATGCCATATTAGTATTCCAAATTATAAAGTGGTATATAAAATAAATTGATCCTAACCCGCACTTGGCCAGGGTGGTGGACTCAAGGCCTAATCCCTCCCTCATTAGATACGGAAGGAGACACTTGCTCAGCGGTGGGACATTAATGGGTTAAAATTATTTATTTATATAAATTGATCAGAGCTTGTTTCCGATAGGGCGGTTTGCAATGAAAGGTAGAGGCTATTGCTCAGCAGTAGGAAACTCAAACCAGCTAAGAAAAAGACCTTGATATATTATTTCAAGTAAGATTTTTTACCACGACTTAGACATAAGCCCAAACCCCTTTCATCGCATAAAAAGTTGCATTATAGAATTTTCTGTAAATGATATCGACATATAATTTAAAGCAATTATTTAAACATCTTATAAATCGAAAGCTAAATAGTCTTTTTAAGACTTTGTAAAAAAATACAGTCTTAATAAACAATTTAAGCGACGTCCATAGAAACAATTTCTTAAGTTAAAAATATCCCAACGGACCCTATTTGTCATCCCCTAGGTTGAGTGCAATCTCTTAAATGACACTTACGAGAATAAAATAGGGGTGAATGTGTTTTTGAATAAATTCTTAACGCTATTTATTTCCTTGGCATTTCCTGCTGCTTTAACTTTACAAAATGCGAGCTTTGCATTCAATCCCGGTTTGTAAATATACTAAACACGTATGCAAAATAAATCTAGATTCAGTACAAGTTCCCATTAAATTTTAATTCCATAAGTACAGGAATCTAAATCAACAATGCGAAATCGGCTATGACAACTACTATAATCGGCATTTACTTAAAAAAATATTTGATTGATTAGAAAAACAGTATCGTGTTTTACTTACCACAAAAAGGTTTCCGGTTTCCTATAAAATATTGCACTTAAGACCATCATTCGGCTATAACACATGTCATTCACTCACATAATATACTACTATCTCTAAAATTAAAACCCATTTATAAACCCAAAACACGCAAAATCAGCTAGCTTGTAAACGTTTAAAACTAGTCTAAAACTCAAAACTGCAGGGGTCAAGCAAACGACATCGAATTTGGTAAATCTATACTAATATTATAAAATTTTAGAGTTTGTTTGTTTGGTTGAACGCGCTTATCTCGGGAATTACTGGTGCGAACTGAAGAATTATTTTACTGTTGGATAGCTATAAGCTATAAATCATTGCTACAGGAGCGGAGAACCAGTAAAAAATGTTACAAAAACGGGCAAAATTATGACTGATTCGTTCTCATTTGACGCAAGCGAAGTTACGCGGGTTAGCTAGTATGGTATAAAACATCCATTTCACGCACATATACAGTTTTTTCGAGTAATTTACGACACACATATGCAAATGTGTATATAAATTTATTTAATTGTATATAATATAAATATAATTAGGAGGCTTAATACGTTATATTATAGTTTTATGATGTCAACCACCCACGTTTTTGCATTTTATGGATTTCGATACGTTTGAAGGATTTGTGATATATGCGTATCCTAGTAGTATTTTATATTACTGATTTATAAATAAATATGTTTTCTTAAGAATGTACGAATAATTTACATAATTTATAATGCTCCAAAATGCACTTTTTTAGAGCATATTAAATAACTTACCCTGTAAGTTAAAAAACTAGGAATCATACATATTTCGATATAAAGGAACTTAAAAATTACTAATTCCGGACACATTTTACAAATTCCATTGTTGCTCATTGAATGTAGTCTATTTAGTACATCATGACTTACTAAATACATTTGTCGGTTAACAAAATTATCTTGAAATTACATTTAATACTGGGTTTCCTTGAATTCATTTCAAGTTCATTCATTAATCATAACGTATTTACTTCTGACTGATATTAATTATCTTTTGTTACAGATATGTTTATGAAGATATCTTGAAGAAAATCCACACAAATGAGACGAACACAGATTAACTGTCATCAATATGCTTCACACATATAAACTATGGCGGCAAAATACAAAGAGACATTTGAAAATGAAACGCCATTTATAGGGCTGCGCGGGCGCAGATCCGAGTTCAAAATTAGAACGGAAAGGCGCCGGAAATGGACTCGACCGAATGTCGGGGTGGTGTTCCTGTTGTTGATTGCTTTGGTTGCCGGTTGTCATGGTTACCAAGAACAGAGATTTGCGATGGAGCCCCAAGACCAGGTTAGTTTAACTGTCGATTTTTTATTGTTTTGTAAACATAGGCTTTTTAGTTCTGGGAAGGTTCGGGATTGTTTAGATTCGTGGAATGGGTTCGGTTTTAAATATATTTTGCGTTGGTTTTTTCGCTTGTTTTTACTGTGTTTATTTAGTTGGGTTACAAATATTCGCTTTTTCGTTTTCCAGCTAGGAAACAGTAGTTAGTCAAAATATTTAAATATAAATTCACAGTATATACGATTAACTAAAATCAATTAACATTCCTTTTTTTCGATAATAACATATTATTACCCATGACTACCCCCAGTATTTTAAACTATTAGAGCTTTGTCAAAATCATTTATGTAATTTAAATTAACTAACTAAGATAGTATTAAAAGCAAAATAAACTAACTTAAGTATTTTATTTTCACTAACTCGCAACATAAACCTAAAAAAATAATATATCCACATTTTTCGGCAGTAAAAACCAGTTTTAATAAGAAATAAAGAAATGTACTAAAACAGCTTTTAAATGAATAACGCCATTAAAAATTAACATTGTAGTGATAGATAACTTTCGTTCAGTAATTAACTTAACTAGTTTTCGGGTTATATGGAAATAAATAAAAAGCTGGTTTTTAAAACGTTAATAAATGGATCGCTACCTGTTTTTCTATGTTTCTAAGCTATAAAAGTTTAGTAAATTGTGTCTGTATTAAAAAAATAACGTCTTCAAATTGATGCTATTAATAAGAAAGCCTGTTTCGACACCTTTAGATAAGTGGTGGTCAACTCTTATGTTCAAAATGTTATAGTTTCTTTCATATATTTGTTATCATTCTACGTGAAATGCTTTTATTTTATTGTTTAAAGTCATCTATGTTATACCCGAAATGTAGGCAGTGGTGTATGAAATGCATTGTTATTTACAATGATGGTTCAGTTTAACGGCAGTTAGTACATGTAAAAACGACCACTCTTTTGCCAAAGCCATCTCCATACTATTGAGAATAACGAGAAACAAAACATTTTATAAGTACATTAGCAGCTTGCCCAACTCAAAAATCAAACCTTAGATCTCTGCCCAGGCCTTTTCTTCTTTTTTTTCATAATCACTAAATTAACAAATAAATGTGAGCAACTCACATGCTGGCATTTGATCTTACTTAGCAGAGCTTGTACTATGGTATACAAATATTTGTGTGATATGTAAGATGCGGCGAGGTGACCACGTCCACTATTGCGCCAAACGTGCAGTTAGACTTTGTGAAAAAAACGTGAATCTCTAAAATCACTGGTTATTTTCTACAGTACTTTACTTGCAAAGTATTAATCTTCTATCCAATATAGCTAACATTGAACTACTGTTGCTCTGAACAGCATGATCACAACTTTCTATTACAAAACTAGCAATCAACCACAGCAAGTTAACCTAGAAAGTGACACGCATCGCTTACATCTAAGATGTATGGGAAAATGACTATATCTAATAAACGGTTATATAGTTGGCGTATGGTCTCAGTAACGATAGCACAACTTGTATATTTTTATGTAAGAGATATTTTTGTTAGAAAATAAGCTTCTGACAAAAAATATTTAGTATTTAAGAAATAATTTATAGATTTATAATGATTAACTGTGTTAGTATGTTGAAAAGCTAAATGTTGTGAATGAAATTGAACTAATTTGTGAAATAAATTACAAATCACAACTTTATCATATACTATAAACAATTAAAACCATAAAAGGTTTCTTATTTGGGTACAAGAGACATGACAGTCATGGCCAATATCTAAGAACTAATTTTGCACTTGGCACAACACTGTTCCATATCCTAGTCGTCTTTGCTTAAATCTTTATTTTTCCAATATACCGACTGTTTCATAATCTTAAAAGTCAAACTAAAAAACAACATTTTGTAAAATGTATGTAGTGTTCTTCAAATTCCTAAGCATGAACTTCAAAAGGTAAAACGTACACATATTCCCGCTTGTAGCTATACCAATCCATCTCATCTCTCACACACTCAGGCCATACAACTCATTACTCTCTCGATATCTCAGTCGGCCCCATTCAAAGCAACGTTAATACACATTTAATTTAATCAACCGTTAATGCAACAGTGTCACATTAACCGGAGTTTAACTGCCGTTTAACGACGTTAACGTTTATCAATTTTATTTTAATGGGTTATTGAACTAATGGTTGCTTGGTGACGGTTCGGAAGAGTTTGAGCTTTGATTTTTAATTAAGAGTATGTTTTACTTATTACTAAGTCTTTGCCGCGACTTTGTCGAAGTAGACTATATTTGTATAGTCTAGGAGTAATTCTGGTAGGTACATGAGTTATAACATTTCTACGTTTTATCAAATTACATTCCGTAGTTTGGGCTTTGTTTTAGTAAAATACATTTGTCCAAACAAACAAAGCTTTTGCATTTTTAGTATTAGTATATATTTGGTTGTAATATTAAATGTGGTTTAATATTCACTTTTAAGTGATATGCCTCTTGTAACTATACCTACTTCTGGGTATATTTTTTAAATATTTTTTGTTATATTTTGGAACAAGTATCAATCAATTAGTTTATGAACTTAAAAACTTTCGTAATTGACATAATATATAATTTTATCTATCAGTTCGGTTTTCCGACACCTACAAGGCGTGAACTTAGTTTTAAATGTATTAAAGAAAACTACCTAACACATTTAATTAATTTAAAATGTACGGACCGGCTGCAGTAATCTAAAACGTACCTTTAAACGTGCACCGAGAGTAGCAGAGTTATTGAGATGGTAAACCATTTCCTTCCCCATTGGAAGACTTTACGGAACATAGGAGATCTTAAAATGTACTGCTTTATGTGAACTTTGCGTCTGGAAATAGTGTTACGGTTTGAGTTAAATGTTTAAGTTGGAATGGACTTTAATTTATTTATGTTAGTGTATTTAATGGTTTAGCGTTTGTTAAAAGTAATTTGCGTATTAAAATATGTTCTTGTAGCGTGGAATTTTACATATACATATGGGTACAGAAAAAACGTATTTCTAAAAAAAATACTTATTAATTTCATTTTTTTTCATTTTCAATTACAAATACTTATACCTTTTGGGAATCAAACCTAGTTCTTTAGTCCGGCGACTTAGTAGAGGGCTTTGGAATGGACGATTTATCAAATTAAAAATATACTTTATTTCGTAAAATTCGTACAATACAAAATTTCGTTCGTTCTTCGTTTCGGAAAAGCTAGTTGCTCTTGAAAACGCCACGAAACTCACAGCTTACTTGTTTTGCATGTCAATATATAATAATATATCTAGATTATAACTAATACTGCTGTGTATTTCTAAGATAAAACAAATGCTTCAGACAGGTCACACTGAGGTACTAATTTCTGAATTTTATATACTTTCGACAGTTACGATGGTACAGACTCTCTACTAAGTAGTTGGACTGTAGTTGCTACTTACTCCGAAATTGGTTAGCTCTATCCATACTAATATTATAAATGCAAAAGTAACTCTGTCTGTCTGTCTGTCTGTCTGTTACTCAATCACGCCTAAACTACTGAACCAATTTGCATGAAATTTGGTATGTAGATATTTTGATACCCGAGAAAGGACATAGGCTACTTTTTACCCCGGGAAAATGACGCATTCCCATGAAGTCGTGGGTTATAGCTAGTATATTATAAAATAAATTATAGATATTTTTAAGATGTATTCAACACGTGCCTGGTAGTATGATGTTATCATAAGGATAATATGTTGTTGATACCATTTAAACCAAATGGAAATAAAATACAGTTTCAATATATGAATATTCAAAAGACAGAATAAAAAAATATATATTAATGTTTAGAATTAATTTCTTTATAAGTAAAAAAATACGATCTGAATGTTAAAAATATATTTTATGTTATAAAATTAAGAAATAGACTATAAAATAAATAAAGAACCGCCTTTTTGGCCATAGATAAAATAAATCAGAGCGCATAAATTATAGATCATAATCTGCCAAATAGTTTATTGGTTAGTTTTGCCTAAATCAATGGAACATGAATATTAAAATAAAGAAGTAACTTTGTTTAAAGTATTACCTATGTTTTAAAATAAATTAGAATAAAAAACCATTTTTTCGTCTTAAAAAATTAAAACATTTGTCTCTACAAACAAAGTCTTTGTAGGCCTGTATCATCAATTATGGTTTACCTACACCATGGTCATTAGTGTCAATGTTACCATTGGCCAATATTTTAACCAATCAAATCCAAACCAGATATCAAATTATAATTAACGGAATTTTAATTTTATTCGCAAACAACGAGTTGGAGAGACATATTATGCTACAGAATCTGTCTACAGAGACATGTATTAATGAAACTATCTATGTATACACACGGATAGATTTACGTGTGAGTCTGTGTATGTGTGTGTGTGTTATGGCTGATCCGATGTTAACACGGAGAGGCGACAGTTTTTGAATACTTCGTGCCTGTAAACAAAGTATTTTGTATTGTGGTACAAGTCATAGGAAATACGATGAAAGAATAAATACTACTATTTATGTTAGACTCAGGATAGTTAATTCTTCTTATCAGCAAAAACATGTCAAAATTAAAATACAATCAACACACGATGGATAGACAAATTCTATAAATTAAAAAGACAAGGTCTCCTACGATTTTAAAACATTCAAACTTTAGTTCCCTCAATAAAAATAGGTGATGACTTCATTTTATTATTGTATAAAAAATATTTACCAATCTTATTGTAGAACTTAAATGGTAAAATATTAAGTAGTTTGATTCATGAAGGACATTCTGAATGATATTCAGCGCCAATGACCCGCAAAGTTATCCCAACATTTACTCATCTCTTATTATTAAACTCAAATAATAAATAATTTAAAAGCTTATTATTCCATCCAAGTGCAAATGTTTACTTTTCAAATGCTTCAGTTATGCTGGGGCTACATTAGCGGGCTATGGCGAATATTCGTGTTAACGCGATGAATGTGGCCGGGTTCATCGTGTCATCGCGTAGTATTCGGGCGAAGACGATGTAGTATCGAGGAGCTGTCGGTAAACTGGCGCGAATCAAAGGGATTTGTCGCGCCAATATTCGCTTAGGTGGCTACATCTACGTCAATTCAGTGTCGTCCAGGCTTTGAAGCGAGACGGACGTGCATTTAATTTTTTACACTATGGAGTGGAGTAACATTTTTAATTTACCGCTCACGTCTCCGCACAACAAACTGAACAGCACAAGGCACGATGCATCGCGTCAACTCGACACGAATCTTCGCCCGCCTTAATGTAGACAAGAACATCGCCCATACCCGAACACGATGTTTTTGTCGCGCCAACACCATACGAATCTTCGCTCGCTAATGTAGCCCCAGCATTATAAATAGTGAGGTTTTAAATAGCGAACGAATTCTTAGGGTAGGGCAGATCTATGGGATTGACGTTTAGGGTGACTGTCAAACTAAATATAGCTTGTCTAATGTGTTTAGAAAGTGTGTATTTCAAAGGAAATGAAATTTGGCATTTGCTAAGTAAATTTTGTTGCATTATTTCTTTTAAATAGTTTCAAAGTACAAATGTTAGATAGTTTTAATAATTGCCTCATTGCTGTACATTTCCCGATTTCGATTAAATACATAGTTATATTATTTTGTGATTCCAAATTAAACTGGTTTTCGAAATATTGTTTGTTTCAGTTGATACAACTATCATAAATAACAATATATTTAAATTTTTATCTTATTTTACATGCAACTGCAATGCTAATGTAAAATCTTTCACTGCAGAGATTATTTTGAAAGCAATAATAGTAATAATTTCTTAATATACTAAACTCAAAAAAATCGTGTCCAAAACACGACAGGTGGAATGTCTTCTAATTCATACTGTCAGTTTATAAACCCATAACTTACATTTTCTATGTCAATCCGCCTATAACTCACACCACACAACGGAATAAATTTAAATGTATAATTGTCACATTTCCATAGGCATTTTGTTAGTCGTACTATCGTTAAAATCGTCAGTAGCGCCACAGTATTTAAGGAATCTAAATATAACGTTCGTTTAGTTATCGCATTGAATACAAATTGTTCATAAAGATATCTTTCGATCTTGTAATCTGTAGCCCTACCATGAGTTGGCGTAGTTAAAAACTAGAGTAGTTAACGTGAGAACGCAACTACAACAGTGGGCTCAAATAGGGAAAGAATGAACGACAAAGCCAATCTACATTCACTGTTGTTTAATTTAACTACACGTAATTAAATATAGCGACCCATGGTAGCAATTTTGGTACCTTAACTATCCGCTAGAGGCGCTGTTCGAGTTTTACGAGAACTACAGTGTCTCCGGTGCCTCGATTCTCTACTACTATCGACTACCGACAACCGAACTGTCATCGAGAAATTTTGTATAAAAATCTGATCAGCGCCTCTGACGGGTGTCGTAGGAAACATTTTGGCAATACATTCTTAATGTCAAAATTTCGATAGCTAGCCGGTTATCGGTAGTCGGTAGTGGTAGGGAATCGAGGTACGGGAGACTATAGTTACCACTCATGGTAGCGCTACTGTTAATGCTTTGAATATACAGCGTTTTGTAGCGGTGAGCTTTGAACATTGAATGGTTGTATTTTGGTTATGTTAATCGGACTTTTTGGAAATTGTTTTACATTATTTTGTTCGGTTTACGATTGAGTACATGAAAGAGTACCAGTACAGATATTTTTTATGATTGAATGCTAAAAATGCATGTAATTAATTGAGAAAAGGGTCACTCATTAAAGCTGTGATTTGATTTATCGGGGATTTTTAAAAACATACGGACACAAAGTACAACACAATCTTGCCGATATGTTCTAGATACAATTACTATTTAATTTTTGACAGTGCCTTATTCTCAAGAAAATTTGGTGGAGAAATCAAAAGTAAGTGGCCAATTTCAGTTGGGCACTTGAGGGTAATATAATGATTTAATTATCAAGAGTAATTGAGCATTTCACGGCAATTAGCTTGCAACAGATTGAGCATGTAATGTCACACAATGTTGATCAACGTTGTGGTTATTGCTGACGAATATTGTTATTTTATAACCTAATTACTTATGTTCACGAGCTTTTCTGTGTATAAAAATGTACGTACAATCCCGTAAAAAATTATAGGCAGAAATAGCTGGAGAAAAAATCGGCTATCTTCTTATTTCCGTAGTAACATTATTATGTATTTTTAAATGAATAAAAACAGTATGTTGAGTATAAATTTTACAGTTTATGCCTTACAAACCCCAATATAAAAATTGACCAACAATATCACTGATAATAAACAAATTAAATCAAATTGAAAAGTGCTAAAAAGTTTCCAGTGTTCAAAATATAATGTTTTCTCTATAACACTAGGCAAAATAATATGTCGGAAAGATACTTCATAAAGAAACACGACCATACAATACATAATCCTTTCACCGTTACACATTTAACTCAAACGGGAACAAAACGAGGACGCCACATCCCTTTCAGAGCTGCTTTCTAAAGATTACACTTACAGTACTTGCACTAAGTAATGACGTATGAGTCAAAGATGGCCGCCGCAAGATTTACTCAACTTGTATGGAGGATGTTAGGATTTAGAATTTTTGTTGAAATATTTTTGAAAAGTAATTTTCTAGACATTTTGAAGGTAGAGTAGTATGTAGATAGTAGTAGTATTTGAAACTGTACCTAAAGTATGTGTCGGTGACATTATCCTAAGAAAAAGTATTGTAGAATTGTTTTATGATATTCTTAATTCCTTGTTGAGTTGTCAATCTAATGTAAAATTATTTAAGTTTCTCGAAAGCTTTTGTCATTGCTTAGAAACTGTTATAATTTATGAAAATATCAATGTCCAAAAAACACACGCTGTATTTAATTTTAAAATCTTTCAAAACAGATATTTTTGTTTTCTGTCTACCACAACGAGAAGAAAGCTTAGGAAGGCATATAATTCTTTCAATAAAGTGACTAGGCATATACTTGTTAAATGGAACAACAAATTGTCCAACCTCAATATAATTTATTCATAATAATGCGATTGATTTTATCGTAATGGCGCTATTACAACCGAATTTAATCCGACAGTTATTAAATATAAACTCTTAATTGGATAGTGACGGTTATTTGGTAAATTTTCGTAATAAGTGTATAATAATACGTGATCGATTGCAACCAAGCCTTGAGTATAATGATGGTTATTCTGACTTGCAATTTGGACCGGATACAGATTTACTTATTGGCAAAAAAGTAGTTCTTCGTGAAATAATGAGGCAATTTTTGTGAAATGAGAGCAAGAGAGATGATGAAATAAGATTAAGATAATATGACTGGATAATGAGATGATAAGACTGAAATAGCATTTCAACTTGGACGTAGTAGGATAAGCAGGTATAATAAGGTAGAAGTTATTATCCCTTGTACAAAATATTAGGGACCACAATCAGAACATAGTAAGGAAATAAATTCAACTACTAGTATTAGTTCATAAATAAGACTTACATCTAGGATCAAATGAATAAAATTGAATTATATTAGTCAGAACCAAATTTACGACACCTTATGTATTGATAGATGCGACGCTAGCTTAAGTACTTTACAAAGCCTATTTGTATTCCTAATCTATACTAGAAAATAGGTTTTAAGAAACGTTATTTAGCGTGTGTTAGTGATTTTAAAAATTAAATTGAATTTAACCCATTACTGTCCCACTGCTGGGCAAGGGTCTCCTCCCGTAATGAGGGAGGGTTTAGACCTTGAGTCCACCACGCTGGCCAAGTGCGGGTTGGGGACTTTGCATACCCTCAATAAATGTATTAAACAAATTTTAGGCATGCAAGGTTTCCTCACGATGTTTTCCTTCACCGTTGGAGCATGTGATAATTATTTCTAATACACACATAACTTCCAAAAGTCATTGGTGTCTTGCCTCGGGTTCGAGCCTGCAACCACTTACGTGGGAGGTGTCAACTTATACAATAGTGCTATTATTAAAGTTAAGACTACGAGTTCGTCTACATGACCAATACGCTCGTAATATTAACATTTTATGTGTAGTTGAGTATTCAAGATGATTCGTCATTTCCTTTACTTTTTTATAAGTACGAGTAGAATCGTTGAATCACTAGTATTTGCAGTTTTAGAAATGACACACTTCGTGTCATGTAATCATTTTAGTAAGCGTTTATTAAATAATTTGTGATAATCATTTTAAATGAGAGCTAGCGATAACTGTTTTTTTCTAGCTAGTTTTTTTTCCTAAGCCTAAACCACGATACAATTCTAACTACTTATATGTGAAAGACACTAAAGATAATTTGAATAGATACATTTGAATAAGAAAAAGTTATTCTTTAACCAACGATCCATAACCGGCAAATGTCAAATCAAAAGAATGGTTCGAAACAACCAGTAAGTATAGTAAATTATCCCATGAACCATTTTGGTCGATTTGAATCAAACTTTGTTGTTGCCATGGCATATTCTAACGTTTATGGACGATCTCAAAGCAAATCAGCCGCTAAAACATTCAATAGAGGCACTAAAATCTTCTCAATTTACCTAATTCAAAATTACAGTTAAATTTTCTATCATTATTTTTCTAGTTTTATTAAACCAATTACTGTCCCAGTGCAGGGCAAGGGTCCCCTCCTCCTCCTCTCAAAATAGGAAGGAATTAGGCTTTGAATCTATTTTAGAATTACATCATGAAATTTATTCAACTTTCAAATGAAATAACCAATCGATATGTTTTTGCCAACAGAGTGCCATAGTCGGCTCGCGAGTGACTCTCCCTTGCCGCGTGGAGAACAAGGCGGGCTCTCTGCAATGGACCAAGGACGACTTCGGACTGGGAACACATCGCAACCTCAGCGGTTACGACAGATACGCCATGATCGGGAGCGACGACGAAGGTAAGGACTCCGGAAACTGGATTTCTTTTTAATTCCTTAAATTTCCCAGTTACTTCTGCTATAAGTGCTTCACACAACGACTGTTTATATTGACAACAATTAAGTGTTTATCATCGTTGTTAATTGTGTGACTTCTTAGCCAAAAATTCCTTCAATATAGTGTCAGCCAAATGTCATCCTCATGGTATTCCACAATGTCCAGTCCCGGCCGTCCTTATAGACTTACCAAGACAGTACTAAATAGTATCCCAATTATACACTAGAACTATAAATACTACACACTTATATAGTGACATACTTGACACTTATATAGTGACATGAAAACTATTTTCCAACCTCCTAAAATAATCAAACACTCGAACGCAAAATTAGGCATTAGTCCCAAAGTAGATCTCCATTTCTCTTTAATCATGAGTCTGGCTAGCAGGTGTAGCCGTACCTTTATTCTCTAGCCCAAATAACGGAGGCGAGCCAGTAATTTACCTAAATATCTAGCTATGTTATTATTCGCACGGCTCTCCGTGCCAAATAATCAACTTTTTTAAATGTTCCCGGCAGTAAAGCGGGTTCCCTATTTAGTTTAAAGTAGCGAGTTTGTCTGCAGAATTTTTGTGAAAGAAATTTTAGAAAACATATATAAAACCTAGCCTTTTTGGAGAGATGAGCAGAAGCCCACATGCTCACCTATTAAAAATAGTAATTCAAATACTTTTTTTATAAAAGTGCTTTTAGGAAAATACTTTCTTGTAGCGCAATTCTCTACGGACAGTACTGTCGAGTATCGAGAGGTCGACATTTCTGTCAAAATAGTTCTTACGGAGCCCGGTAAAGGCACTAAACGATTTTCGTGTCAAACTTCGTGTGATAACTGGCCGGTTGTCGGTAGTCGATAGTAGTAGAGAATCAAGCTATTAGATTGCTTGTTTAGTTCGAAATAATCAGTGGATACTTTCTTTGTCGACGTCTACATTATTATAATCTATATCTATATTTCAAGCGGTTTCAAATAAGTTTTACCTTTCGTTCTACTCAACCCTAAAACATAAAATTGTTCTCGCGAACTACACAATGTGTGCTGCTCTCACTCAATTCTCGACCTTATTACAACACATCAAGGTTGAAAATACCTTGTAAATATCAGTTGCTGTGTGTAAAAGTGCGTTTTTATTTACATCTGAGTCACAACCAACATGCGTAGCGATGACCGCTGAAAATATTTTCTTTTATTGCAATAAAGAATATTTTTTGTTGAGAAAATTCGCTCTTGTGAAGTTGTTTTTGGTATACTTTTTTGTATACGTAATGCTCGCTACTTATAATCACATTTGGTATAAGAAGATATAAGTATTTTTTTCTAGACGTCATGTTTTTAGCCCCAAAATAAATTAATAAAGGCGCATTAATAAATCTACATTATGCTAAGTATTTTTTTGTTCAATGTAAGAGAGACTTTTACAGATATAATTTTAATAGACTGACAAATAAGCAGATGTGTTTTGTTTTTAACAGTGTTCGATCCGATATCTTTCAAAGCTGTTAGCAGTCTTACATTTCTTGGAATCAATTCTGACCATCAATGCATTGCTGTCAGTCAAAAACCCCTTTAATCTTTTATTGAAATGTATCTCTGTATATATTTTAGAAGTTCATTTGGATTTTTCACTGGATGAGCTCGTGGCATAGTCGTGATAACAGTCGCACGGATTGATCTCTGAGGTTAAGCTACGCTTCCCAAGGTTGTTCTGTAGATGGGTGACCATCTTATATGTATCGAGTTCCTCCGTGTTTCGGAAGGCACATTAAATTGTGGGTCCTGACAGTCGTTAACATTAAAACTATGTACTAATAACATAATCCTAGTTTGGTCTGTAGAAAGTTCGTGTAATAAAGTAGATACTGAATAGCTAACAATAGTTTATCGTTTCATCTCTAAGCCGGTGCGGAAGCCAAAGTGCATAGGTAGTAATTCTAATGGCTGCGAGGAAATATACAATGCAATTGATACAAGGAAATGTTTATAGTTTCCTATGAAAGTTGTGCTAAAACGTTCCAGTTACTATTATGTATGTAGTTGTTGGTTCTCGGATTTTAACTATGGGGAGTTTAAGTTATAATAGCTGTAGCTTAGTTTAAGCTATTGCTTAATGTCCATTGACGCGAAGTGAGGCTGCGGTGTGGAGAAACGAAGATTTTTTTTTAATAATTAATAATTCACAAATCATAGTTTTTTATATGTTATCATAGTTGAATAGTATTAAATTCCTTATTTTAATCTTTTTTTATCAATTTACTGTTAATTCTAAAATCGAGGTTTAGGTCCGGCAATTTCTTTTTCGCATCAGTAGCCCATTGACGTATCCGGTATAATATAGCAATAAATATAACCTCTCTATTCCATTTTACCAATAATATGTACCCAAAAGGTATACCCGAAAATGCAAGGACCGTGCTTACACTATTTGGTTCAACACGCGTCATGTTATACAAAAGTACATACAGTCATTAATATTTCCTATTACATACAAGAAACATGCCGCACTATTAACGTTTCTTTAGAAGTAACAACATCTCATTACTTAATCATTTCCAAGAATAAATAATAAAGAAACCAGAAAAGTACAATACACGTAAGAAGTACGTAACTTATATTTCTAGAAATATTTCTACTTATTACTTTTTACGTAAGTAAGTATAACTTTTTGTCTGTCTGTCTAGCCGGTCTGAACTGTTAGATTATGTACGCCCAATATTTCACAACATACACATACATATACTTATTATATAAAAACTGTTTGTCTATTTAACGCAGGGGTAGACAGAAATCAAAATGTCTGTCAAAATCACAATTAGTAGTCATTTTTGTCTCAGAAAATACCCCTGATTGTATATTTTTGCTTAATCAATCCTATGATATTTATTTTTTATATATAATAGGGGAACCTTTTGCCACACACTCAGTACGTTATCAAACTCTGGGCTTTTGAGAAGTTCTAAACGAAATAGAAAAATTTAAAATCATTTTATCCACCTCGGGAGTCTAATCGCAATAGCAAGACAAGATTTCCTTTAAAAAAAATATGTGTGTCGTCACGGGTATCGCCTAGTATGTATAAAAATATTCTAGAAAAAAATTCTATAAGCAATATTAACCTTGGGCCTATATTGAAATCTGTTGACTGACAATATCAAGATATTATAGTGACAATATCAAGTATAAGAGAAACTAAAATAATGAAGTATTGAGAAATATGTATTATACTTTACTGTTATTTCAACGGCTACATAATTATTATAGGGAAGGAGAAACATCTTCTATTCTACAGTAAACGGCTGCTCTTACAGCCAGTTGAAACTATCAGTGGTTAAGCAACCCTTGCCGCGGACATTCTACAGATGGGTGACTGCTTAGTAATACTTAAGCTGAGAGTCTCTATGCTTTAGATGGCTAGTTTAAAATGTAATACAAGAATTATCTACTGGCTGACTGACAGCCAGACCTCTGCGAGTGTTACCAGTGGCGAAACGTTAGGCATTTTAAGCTGAATATGTGTTCGCGTTAAATCCCATATTCTATTATATAAAAAACAATGCAACGCGAAAGTTTTAAAGTAATGACTAGTTAAAAAGTCAGTCTCCATTTTTTTTATATCAAACGGGATTTTCCTTAGTAATGGTGATCTATAGACCACACATAGCTCCATTCAGATCTTTCAGCACAGCTATCAAAGAAATATTCCTCTACCAATAAATTTTGATTTAAAACATTTCACATTTCATACATTTGCATTAGATATTATTAGAAATTTACGCAAGAGGTCATAGACCTTTCTTGGCTCGTATCTATTGCTTGACGAACGTAGAAAAGATTCAAGGTTTCTCTTGATTTATTTGGCAGTTCGAAAACAATTGTAATTTCTTTAAGTTTTGTTAATTAGCTAGCTTTAGATTGTAGGTATACTAGTATCTATTAAAAGATGTATTAGATCTAGGAGACCTAGAATCACGCTATACTATTAACGAATTCTGCGGTGGGAGGTGGAATTTAAAATGTATGTAAATAAGAAAGTAGGGGATCTAAAATTAAATAATGGATTTTTGCGTCATGCTCTTTCCAAAACTATTTGAAAAGAACAACGTTTTTATTTGTTGAAAAGCAATATTTCAGTTGTCGCATAGGAAGTATTAGAAAAATAAAACTTGTACCGTCTCAGTGGTCTCTATTAACAAATAAAATTGCTGTCCTACAAAAACTAACAAAAATCCTACATTATGATGCCGATATTCTGTTCTTTTTATTTAAATATGTGAAATGTAATTTTGATGTAATTTAATAATTTGTTTAAGAATTTCATACACAAATTTAGTTCTAAAAAGACAGATTTCAGTATTATAAAACAATTACCAAATACATTTGGTACGAACAAAATAAACTTCTCAACGTCACAATTTCCTACACCAATTCATTTCCAACTCAAAAACAATAAGATATATTATCAGAACATCACTTTTGCTCCGGCGATGAAAAATGAATTTCAACGTTTTTAAGACACGATGAAAGATCGTCTTAAGTAGGCTAGAAGCTCTTGCCGAGTTAAAAACGTGAATTTACCTTATATCTCGAGTTTCGTTGAGGTTTATTATTTATACGCGTTTTAAGAAAAGTGGAATAAATATTTATTTTGTGTTATACAAGCTTGGCTTATGTAATCGTATTGAGCTTTGAAGCTTTGAGATATTTTATTTCTTGTTTCTATTGCTTCTGGTAATCAGTATTTGGTTAGATAGAACTGTGACGTAATATTCTCAAAAGAAAAATAATTATAACATGGAGTTCAATAAATATGTTCTATGAATTGTCTCTGTGGTCTAAGCAGTGAGTATTGAATATGACAGCAAGGTTTGGTTTCAATTCTCAGGCTGTTTGAAATGCTAACTGGGTTTTCTTATTGGTAGCTCGAGGTTTGGTAACGTGCCTGCTTATTGCAATATGCTTTGCTCCCTACATCTAACTAACAATATTTAATAGTATCGAGCTGATTTATAGTATGTACATTACATCTTTGATATAACAGGGGTGATGTTAAATAAAACCCTGCTTATAAATCTTAATAGCAATGTCGGAATTAAAACAGCTGTAGCTGTAGTCAGCAATCAGAAAACTAAGTGAAATACCATTAATTCTAAATAACATAAACACATAGTAAGTTAGTCGTTATAACCATCAACATTGAAGGCAGATAACGAGATCGTCTAAGTAAAAACATTAACTTTTTGTTGCTCACTTCTTGCTAGTTTAATCGGTTGTAAATTATTGTTAGGCAGACTTCTTATTAATTATTTTGTTCTTATAATTATAGAGTTGAGTTGGTAACTAAAAGCATTTGTTTGGGAATTAGTAGTACTTTATTGTCTAGGACGTTTTAATAAGCATTCAGTTTTAGTTTTTATTCATATCTAAGAGACGTAAATTGTTGCGTTTTAATTAGTTTCTATGTATCGATTGTTGTATTTGATGTATTAAGTGTGATGTAAGTATTTTTTTTATAAAGAGTCTTTTTTTGTAGTCGTGATTCAGAACCGGCGTTATACAACATGTAGTCACTTGGTAGTTCCTATTAAAATGGATAGATGGCGCTTATCTTTCACAAAAAGAATACGAACGTCTATCCACTTTCTATCTCAGTTGATGAACTGTTTTCCTAATTTGGATGATTTTTTTTTGAAAAGGTTTAATAGTAATTAAGGATAAGTTTAGGAATCTATAAATAAAACACTTTTGAAATTGGTTCTATTGTTTACTACACAGATTACTTTCAATAAACAAAGTGATCTTTTAGTGAATATTTTCTTAAAAGATTCACGAGATATCTAACAAAGAATTTTCTAGATGTTTTAAATATGACCTCCATTAAAGCTAATGAATTTCCTTCCTATATTCCCAAGTGCTAATACTAAAAGGCATGTCTAAGATGCGAGATGCCCAAGATCTCAAGTGGTGTTTTAAATAGTGTGCTATTTCTGTTCTACCGCTCTCTGAAGCTGAATTCTAGACAGTTTAGTTTGTATTTAAATCATAGTAATATTTCATGAGAAAATCTTTTTATAGTGGTACACGTTGGGTTCATGGCTGCAATAATAATGCTTTTGGATGTGAATGAATGTTTATTTTGGATTGTGTTTGACGTTGTTCGTACTTGATCTTTTGAGGTCATTTTCGCCATGTCGGTGGTTTAAAAGTTGGTCTCTGTAATACGAATTATCTAAAAGTTTCTTGGCTAATCAACAGTGTAGTCTATTTAGTCTACTTATTTCAGAGTTCTCTTTTTACTGGCTTTCTTTTCCAAAGATAAATGAAAGCATAGTAGCACCAATTTGTTAGTCTTAAACAATATTTTTAAAGCAGTGGAGTGGAGTTTGGCACTTGCAAGTATAAATAGTGCTAAATACATTTCGATTAACTAAAATTCGATTAATTAAAATAGAAAATATTTCTTCTAACTTATCACCAGAACAGGAATATGCTATAGAATGCTATAGAATATAGAAAATATTGATTTGCTCGCTGATTCTCACAATCCCGTGCTATTTCACTCCATTCAAACGTCAACAAAGGCTCGGAAAGCCAATACAGAATTAGTACGTTTCACAAAAATACAAAATGAAAAACTATACGAACGCCGAGTAATCCAACAATACTTAATTATTTCAATAGAAGAGCAGTAATCCCAAGTCGGATCCGTTTTTATCGGTTTCAACGAAATGCGAGTCAGCTTATTAAAAGAAAATCCCTCGTTGAAATGATTTCTGCTACCGTAGTTAAAATGAAAATGGTAATTATATTAGTTTTGTTTTGTTGTTTTTTATACTGCTCTTATTGTTTGATTTGAAACTTCGGTTAATGAACATATTCTTCGGATTTTATAAAATGCTGATTGTAATAAAATTATTGTCTAGCATAATTTTTTACCTTTAGCATATATTATATTCCGTTTTATAGCAGTTTTTGCGATTGCGATCAGTATAACGCGTGCCGAAACGTCGAGAAATCAAAAATGCTAAATCGCATATTTCTTGTCAGACATTGTCTTGTTTCAAGTTTTAAGAAATCCAAAAAATCGTTTGGATTTTTTGTGGTAAAAGGTAACCCGCTACACTAGACTTTTACTGTGTCTTCGTTTGCTGTCCTATATTTCTATGACGACAGTATTTACGTCGGTTCATTTTAAACTATTCCCAAAACATACTCTTTCTACGTTCATTGTAGCAATTTTTAGCTAAGAAACAAAATCACACGTTTTTGTAGAACAAAACCAGTGATTTAATGTTTTTTTAATTACCTAATGACCGTTTGCCAAACACTATTGTTTCTAAAAATAATTGGAACTCGTGTTTGGAGTTACTACGTCTTTCAAGTAAATTTTTAGAACACCAGGAATTGTTGAAAATTTTGATATTGATTTGTTGTTGTGTACTTTCAAATAGTTGTAATGAAATGTAATTTGGCGCCTTCTGTTTTGCATTCTGGAACGATGAATCTTCTAAGATACGGGTATACTAGCCTAAAAGATTACAGGCTGCTTCATAAGGAAATGGAAAAGATAAGCAGCTACAATAAATACGACATGTGTTAGGAAATTATATGGTATTGTGATAAAAATAAACTCAATTCGTTTGTTACAGGGGACTATTCTCTCGACATCAAGGACGTGACTCTAGATGATGATGGCCAGTACCAGTGTCAAGTCAGTTCAGGATTAAACGGTAAGCTACTTGAGCATAACGCCATCTGTTGGTCACATTTAGAGACTTTACTGTTTTTTTCAAACAGATTTTACTGGGCATGTCTTTTGGTTTGTAAAAGCGCAAAAGTGTGTTTAGTTTGCGGTATTTTTTATGAATTATGAGTAATGTGAATTTTATTACATCATCAAACTCAGTAAAATATATCGTATAAGTCTTTCTTGCCTTCGCAATCGCACATTTCGTACATAGTCATTGAATCTAAATATAAATTCCTTTAAGCCGTTAAAACAAGTACATTAAGATTTGAATTTAATACCAAGCTTATTGCCTAGGAAGATCGTTTGTCACGTACTAAAACCATTTACCGATATCGAAGTGAACTTCCAAGTGATTTTAATGTTCCCAATGAATATGTAGAAATTAATGTGCTATTTTAAGTCGAAGTTAGTACTTTGGAACATGTCTTTTAATTGAAATTGCTTTGAATTTATACTTCAAGTTTTATTTTAAGCATTCTTTACCTATGATATGCTGATCAGTATGCGATTATGTGTATACCTATATATTTTATTATGTCCAGGGATTTCAGTTTTGAATTCGATTACTATGCACAATTAATATTTGTTGTTAAGTTGTAGTAATGTGTTTTGGACTTACTTTAATAAGGATTATTTGTTTAAAAAATTGATGAAATGTCATCCATTTGTCCAATTCTTAAAAAAATTATCGTTGGAATACGGATATTAGAAATGAAAACCTTTTCTAAGCATGGATACGCTGTAGTAGCAAATCAATCCAGCTATCGAGTAGCGAACCGCCCGCTTTCAGAGTATTTGACAGATAAAAGAATTTTTACATTTTTACTAAAATAAAATGCTTTTTTTATTGTTACTCGTGTCTAGATCGCTCTAATGATAATCCTCTTACCTCAGGTGCACCAGCAATACGCTCTCGCTACGCACAACTAACAGTGCTGGTCGCGCCTGAAGCTCCTCGGATACCAAGAGGAGCCTTCATTGACGCGACTGAAAACCAGTACGTGGATATCGAGTGTGTGTCCAGTGGAGGAAAACCTGCGGCTGAGGTTTGTATAACTTTGAATATTCAAAACTAATTCTTATAACTGAAAACTAGGTTCCCTACAAAATTTTATTATTATATAATATTGTATACATTTAGAAATTCGATTAAGTCGTACCGTATAAATCGTATTTTACGTAGAGTGTTGTGGCACAATAGTTAAGGTGGTTACCAAGTTTAATTGAATACCATGGGTTCCTTTCGCCTCAAGATCAATATTTTTAGCATATTAATAATTTGAAATAATAATAATGGGGAATAATAATCCGTATTTGTTTTGTACAGATAACTTGGTTGGACGGTAACCAGTCGGTGATAAAGAAACACGTGAAGAGCACCACGGAATTATTACCAGATGGACAGAGATACAAAACTAGGTATGTTTTAATATGATTTTAAGATGGATCAAAACTTTAAATATAAATAAAAAAAATATGAATAAACAGAACTTAAAACAAAAATTAACTTTAGTATTTATATGGCGATATTTGAAGAAAATAAAGTCTGGATGAAAGTTAAAAACAATTAGAATTATTTCTTATATTCTATGTCCATTGTTATTGCATGAATACCTCTCACATTAAATTGTATATCTTACAAAATGTCAATACCAGGTCGGTGTTGCGGTTAACGCCGAGCAAGAGTCACCACAACCAGACAATCACGTGTCAGGCGCAGAACACGGCTGACAGAGCCCCTCGAATGGCTACCGTGCATATTGAGGTAACGTCTTACATAGATATAATACGCAAAGGTTTATGCTATCGCTGTAATGGATACGTTGTGAATTTGTGATATATAAGGCCGTTTCTTTCATTTAATTGTATCAGATCGACGTAGTATTATCGGATCTGCGTTAAAATGTGTCTATTTTCAATGTGTTTTTTTATATATTATAACGGCAACGCTAGTAGACAACAGCTGGGTCTAAATTTTCTTTGTGTCCAATGCATATTAAGTTTAATGATTTTTCATATTATCTCTCTAAACATAATAAACCTCACAGGTAAAATACGCACCGAAAGTGAACGTGACAATAAGTTCAGGTGGGGTCAATGACCAGATTCCCGAAGGTTCAGAGCTGAGGGTCCAGTGTGATGTGGATGCAAATCCCCCGGCGCAAGTTTATCGGTGGTTCATCAATGATAACCCGGTGATTGGAGATTATACTGAAGAGATGGTGAGTACCTTATTACCAAACTATTTTATTATTTATTCATAGGTATGGTTTCATCGCACCATATTAATTGTCATCTCTCTCCATATCCATGGTTACCACTTACTGGGTGTACGCCTTGAATGAGCTAGAACTCTGTATGGTTATCAAAGATTTAAGCGGCGAAAAGCGAACAGCGGGTCGAAAAATTGTTTTAAAAATAATATGACTACGACGCGAAATAATGTATGAGCAAAATCTAACTGTAATTAAGTAAACAATTTTTAATATGACTTTTCGGAAAATAAAAACCATCCATCACCTACTTTGCAAAAGCAATTCCCTTTAAAAACGCACGAGTATTCACGCTTATGACTGCAGTAAGGCATCAGTATACATTTTTGAACAACACACTCATATTTGTAATGCGCTGTTCGTATCCCGTGTGCCGTGAAATTCAGTGCAATGGCTAACTTAACGTTTATGGTTCCCAGTTGCTTAATTAACTACATTAAAGTTGGAACAGACGGCGTTGTTGTCTTCCTTTAGTTTGTTTTCCGTTTTAAGTTTTGTGTTGATGGAATAGTGGTGAGAGACTTAAAGAGTAACTTTTAGCAACGTAATTGACATTTCAGAGGATTTTTAGGAAAGGTTTTTAATATAATTGGAGTATACAAAAATAGAAGCATTACTACTTTTTGAGAAAAAGTTTCTTAATTATTACTTTTTCCAGATAATGAGAAACAATCTATCTTTTATTTTAATTTATATGATAACTTCTGCTATGACTTATGAGGTTTTAAGAACTTCCAACATTTGAAATGCGAGTGATAGAAAGAGACAGCATAAAACAAGAGTGAGACCAACAAAATGATTCCTGAAACGTTTTCCTTTGTCATAGATTATCTTCAATGTAACTCGTAAGCATCACAACGCCGTGGTTAAATGCGAGGTGAGCAACTCTGTCGGCAAGAATGAAGGGAACATCACACTGCAAGTTACATGTAAGTTTTATACCCTTCACCTATACTACCATTATTTCGATAATAATTATTTAATCAAATAACAATGGTCTGATTAGAAAATTATTTGGTTTTATTAGTTAACTATTATTTGCTTTTACCTTTAACTAAATACAATACCGCTACTGAGCTATTGAATTGCTAAATAAGTCGTAATGAGTAGGCTAGGAGTTTTTCAAATGCCATGTAATTTCTGCCCATTATCTACTACTAGCTGACCCGCGCAACTTCGCTTGCGTCCCATAAGAGAGAACGGGTCAAAATTTACCCCGTTTTTATAACATTTTTTACTGGTACTCTGCTGCTATTGGTCGTAGCGTAATGATATATAGCCTATAGCCTTCCTCGATAAATGGACTATCTGACACTGAAAGAATTTTTCAAATCAGATGAGTAGTTCCTGAGATTAGCGCGTTCAAACAAACAAACAAACAATCAAACAAACAAACTCTTCAGCTTTATAATATTAGTATAGATTATTTTCAGTCCGCTTAACAATTTAAGGTACCAAGGTCAAACTGTATAGTAATTAAAAACTAAGTTGCCTTATAAAATCAAAACCTTCAAAAAAAAAAATCAACAATATTACAAAAATATAATATACAAGCATTATACACCTTCTGAACACAACACACAGCTCCTCTCTTGAAACTCGCTACAAAAGCAATACCCTCGTCATTAGAATCATCTCTGACGTCACACGTTCACGTGGGAGCTTGTTTTATCATCAACATAAACATTGTGGCTATTTTTCCAACTCAAATGAAAATTTGGACGTGACGCGTACAGAAAATATGCCCTAGAAGCTATTTTTATAAAGATTTTAGTTTTCGTAATGGTTCTTCAAAGAAACGGGTTTAGGAAATGGTTTTGAGCACTTTAATGTAATGGTTTCTTAGTTTAAAAAATAAACAGAAGTTTTATCATTTTGCTATTATTTGTTACAATGTCAGAGAGGGTATGGACAAACGGAATTGTATATAATAACATCTAAGAGAACTTTCAAGTACTTTGCAAAAAGAAAAAAATCTAGTACTTTTTCTAGTAAAAGGATCGATTTTATTCAACGCAAAAGATACACGTCTAGCTTTTGTCATTTGTCATTAAACCAAGTTATAGGCGTAATCGAGGTCTTAAATGCCGTTTTAACACTCTTAATTTATTGAAAATACGAAATAAAAAATTTATTGCTATTATAAGTACTTAACTAGAACCTGAAATACATCAAACATTTCGTAATTTTTTACCATACCATAAAATGTGCTCAGAAAAAAAAACGGTTTTATATCATTTTCGTGTAACACACAAAAGTTAAGCGTAAAACCCAAAGTAAACAGAACATACAAGCCCTCCATATGATAAAAAATCAGGTTACATTGCATTCTTTCCCCACAGACCCCCCAACATTCAGAACACGACCTCAAAACGTGGAAGCAGACACAAAGTCCACAGTGACACTACGATGTGACGTGGACGGTCAGCCGCAGCCGAAGCTCAAGTGGCTGTTCCATGAACCTGGACGCATAGAGGTAAGTGAATACCATGATGGCATTGAAAATAATTATCATGATCTTTAGTTTATTTATATCACTGGACACTATTTTTGGTGTTTTCGTGTTATTGCTATTGGCTTGGACTTTAACTTCAGCATTTTAACGTTTTTCTATCCAGAGTTTTCTTGCAGTTATCAATTCAATAACTATTTTTTTAAGATATTTACGTTTCTTATTTTGGGAAAAGGTACGTCAAGGCCAGTAGCGCAGAAAAGAAATTACGTCCTCTATCTAGAAAACGATAGTACTTTCCTTCTTTCGAGAAAATGATACTTCTGGGTTTTTAAGGTTTAAAATATTTTTCTTCAGCCTTCCTTTAGCCGTTGCCTTTGTCCTTCCAGAAATGTCTTTTTTCACTATTCTGCCACCTTTCGTTCATACTATTTACGATTTTTGTATCTTTGCTTTTAAATTTTCCTTATTCCAGTCACGATTATTTTTCGTCAAATCCACGTATTTACCCTGTACCATGTTTACGGCTGTAAGGATATGTTACAATTACTTGTAGTTCATTAAATTCAGACAGTGTTACGTGAACCTACTATCTTTCCAGCAGCTCAGAGGAAGGGACCCTACATTGAAGATCCGCGTGAGTGGAAGCACCGCTGGTCGGTACATCTGCAAAGCCAGCGTCGACGGCTACCCTGAGATCGAGAGTGAGGCTACCGTGTTCATTAAGAGTAAGTTTCATTTCTATAAAACATGAATAAAAAAATATTTATTGCAGCAATTATAGACAAGTATAAAAGTTTCTAAAATAAACAAAATATTATTTCTATATCTAAAGCTGGTACATTATTAACAGTAGGTACAATTTCTAGTGGTCTTCTCACTAGGCATGCCTCTGTCGAGAAGACCGTATATGTTTAATATGAATTGAATATGTAATCTTGAAAGCTTATCTCTCATCACAAAGATACTAAGCAATGTCTATTTTGGCGTGCCAACCACAACTTTGCTTTCTTAGCAAAGTTGCCCTCTTGACAACCACAACTTTGCCAGGAGCGCTAAGTTGTGGTTGTCGATATCAGTTACCTGTTTCAATATACGACACAACTCTCAACAACGATAATGACATATTTTAAAAATTTGCATGGTAAACTTTCTTATCCTAGATGAAGTGTATGTATTTTTTTACCTCAAAAGTATCAATATCTTATAAATCTATGTATTTTACTAGGTGCACCAAAAATCCGTTCAAATCGAACACAATTCGGCATGGAAGGGGAATACGTCACGATTGAGTGTATAGCACTATCGGTACCTAAGCCTGATGACATCACTTGGTATTTCGAGAACCGGGAGATCAATATCATTGAGGATCCGGTAAGTGGAACTTTCTAGGAAATTCATAATTATTGTAGAAATGATATCTAGATAATCCTAAGGCTGTGTAAAGCACTGTATATACTATGCAATAAAGTTGATATAATAAGCATAAAATAAGATATTTATGTAGACTTTATCGATAGTTTAATGTATTGAAATTTTAGCTAATAGACTGGAATGAATTCTATAAATAAAAAAATACTTGATTAAAACAATAAACTAAGAAAATGTTAGAAAATTGTTACTGTGCTAGTTTTTTTTTTCTTATTAGACTAAGATTATATTTGTAAAATTTATACATCGAAACGAATATAATAGTTAGTTAAGAAAAAACTATTTTTCAACCAATTGAGATATTACCGTTACTTCTCTTTTCGTAGGATTACGCGATCGTAATAGACAATTTACCAGACGGCATGATCAAGTCCAGCCTTGTAATCAGAACTAGTCAGTCAAAGCATTACGGACAGTACAACTGCAGCGTCACCAACGAATATGGAAATGCTAATGTGGCTATTATGTTGAAACCTCTAAGTAAGTATAAATATAAGTTTTGTAATAATTATAAAGTAATATTTCACTGATTCATTTTAAGGTACACTTGTATTTTAAGTTCAGTAGTACAAAAGTAAATAAGTTTGACCTGGCATCCAACATTTTATCAATTAATCCGATATCGTTTGACCTCATCTCACTATGTTTTGAAAAAATCAATTCATTGAAAAACTTGAAAGATTCAAATAATAAAAATCACATTTTTGGAATTATCTTTATTAGTATTGAATGACACTTTTTGTTCTGCCACATAGTTTCATACGGTCCTTGATCAAATCTTTCCAACCCTCCTTAGTTGATCAAATGTATTAACCATCAAACCTTCCACAGAATCCCTCCCCCTCTATATAATCCTCATCGGAGTGACCTCCGGCATCATAATCTTCTCTGCCTTCATCATTCTCGTGGTCGTCTGCCACCGGCGAAGACGCAAGAAGGGCCAGATGAACGAGAAACCAGACGTGACGGTCACTACAGGAGATATGTACAAGGAGTCTGATAGAAGTTCCAATATCAGTGACCTGAAGCCGCAGCTGCCTCATAGTGATGGGAGCTATGAATTGGTAAGTTGTGTTTAACTTTAGGATATATTGAATTTGGGGACATTTCAAATTTGTGGTTCTACTGGCATTATAGACATCTCCTGAATGACAGTCATCATTAAGTATTCATGTTATTTTGTTAGTAAATGATTGTAACTCTTTTTTTTATCTATGATGGTCGTATTTTGCTTTATCTATTTACTTCATATAATATTTGTTTAACTAATAAATACTATATGGATTTATCTGAAACGTTTGGATTATTCAAAGAATAGCCATCGCCTACGTTTGCGTCCAGCAGTATGACTGTATTCATTGGCAGACTTGGCTAAGTCTGAATATAGATGTGTTATTATATTCTTTACCTATATTCCTCTATGTTTATTGGCCTACGTCTCAGCTGTATTCTTCTCACCAGGATTACACAAGCTCCGATCGTTCAGACAGCAAGATCCACGCGGGTCTGCCACTGGCTGGTCCAGTACAGCTACCGAACATGCGCCACGATGATCCATTAATGCAGTTCCGTTATAGCAACGACTACTCCGATCCGACTTATAGCGATCCTTACTTTAAGGTTAGTAATTTTTCTATACTTTATGTACTGTCTATAGCATCTTCTTGGGGCTATCACGTATCACAGTTAACAACTATTTGAAAACCACTATTCTGTACATTGTTTCCTCCCTTGGATTAGAGTGATTTACCCGGTACGTCAAAGCAGCAATGAACTGAATGATGATCATCAATTTGACGTACACTAGTTGTCAACTGAGATACGCGATAAGACCGCAAATCACAATATCGGTTAAGTTTTATACATTGTATTTTATTGATGAGTAACAAAATTCATTTCATCGAGATTCAAAGCTTTCTAGGGTGTTATTTTAAGATCAAGCTATTATTACATTATTTCAATCCATTCATTTTCTTTAACGTATAAAATATCATGAAGATAAATCAATTAAATATTCAGCTTTGTAACGAAAATAACTTTGTAAGATAACGGTATAACGTTTAATTTTTCTTTCCTAAGATATGAAGCCCGTATCAAAGCACGGATGTTTTAATATGCTATTATATACCTTTTGAGTCAGAAATTGAAAACATACGACGTATCCCTGTAATGTATTCCTTGTGTAATTGTAATGTTTTGTAATTTTAATGTCAAAACTCTCATTTAAATATCTTTGTGAGTCGTAAATGTAAAATGGAAACCGTGTTGTTTCCACTTTCATTTTGTTTTCGCGTGTGTTTCATTTAATTAAATTATTACCTTTTTGTTTTTGGGAGCATTTATAGTAGATATTAATGTATTTAATACATTATTGCCACTCTGTTGGGGTTTAGTTGGTTTTAGTATAATGGTGTTAATGTATTTTATAAACTAAAATAATAATATTATTGTTTATACTAGTTAATATTTGTATCAGCTTTTATTGTCATTTATGGCAAAGTGGTTAATTTTATTACATGTATTGTAGAGGATTTCACGCGATATAAATATTTATCATCCATAATTTTTTCGAGTGTAATTTTACTCAGTCCTCGCCAGGAATTTGCATCTTTGTACGCCGTATAAGAAAAAAAGTATTGATTAATAGACTTTCACAGGAACTTAGAATATGACTTATAGGATTTGAAAGGAGTGTAGCTATAATAATAATAGTAAAAAAAAATATTGTACCTGATAATATAATGTAGTTCTATTCTGTCGTATGGTTAGTGGTCAATCTGGTGTCAAAAAGCCGCCCGAAAGGCCATTGATATGGCTTGTATATGATAATACATAGTACTAATAGAATACAATTTTTTTAGGGCTACAAAACAAAACCCACTTTCAGAAACCCGATTAAAGTAAAACAAATGTGACATGACATACAAATAGGAAGGTAACCGCAATGTAAAGTGATATTTTGTCAGCAGAATCCCGCGGGGTACGTGTATGACTATCCTCAAGGGTACGCGCCTCCCCCCCATCTGAGGGTTCAGTCTCCTGGACTTGATGTACCTCCTCCAAGGTTAGTATCTTGTATTATTATGACACCCTTTTCTACATACGATGGGAAATATTTTACCGATTCAGGAAATGGGACGTTCTAACGATAGTAACTATAGTTTTAGAACTTTTGTCTTATAATATTAGTATTTAGATGTTTGCACATGTTCGCTGTACTAATGTGGAAGCCGATTCACATTGTCTTTTTTTTTTTAAAAAGTCTATTATAAGTATATGTTTTATTTCTTACTGAGTTATGAAGAAGTACCAACATATACCCATTATAGTTGTTGCGCCTGATTTGATATTACGATGCAAGTTTAAAGTAAATCTTTGATTATGGTATTTTAGTCCTATAAAAAAAAATTGAAGTGATTAAGACTGTTAAGAAGTTATGTTACTGTAAGAATTTACGTAAGTAAGTAGGTTTGAATAGACAAGGTTCCAAAGTCCCCTTTAAACAAAACTAGATTGTTTTCATTATTTCATTCCATTTATCGCAGAGATTTAGCTTAAATGTCTTTTGATTTTTCGTTTAGATACAAAACATTATTTTTATATATTCTTTGTTTGTAGATAAAAACTTGACATGTCATAAGCGTTTATTATTCAGAATTGTCTGGAAAAAGTATCGTACCAATTTAGTTTTAGACTTGGTCAATTTTATTTTTCGTTTAATACCATTTTTGATAGCAAGTATATTTATGATGTATTCCTAAAGTGGTTTTCGAAATATATGGTTTATTTGTCCTTAATTTTTACAAGAACGATGTGTATTCTTTATTTTCTTTGTTGGGAAATACTAACAGTAATGCAACAGTAACTAGATACTTGGAAATTACACTCCGAAGCGATAGCTAATTGTTATTCATACAAAGCTTTTATTGGGATGGTATCTCCACAAACACATGTAAATATACATAAATGATTATAGTAATGCATGGTATTAAGTAGAGTGAATTCAGTTGCTAAGTCATTATCCTCGATTGACTGGTTTGCGGTTGCAATATAATATTAATTTATTAGCGCACTGAGATATTGCTACTGCATTGAGAAGGTATCATTAACTTGGAATTCGGATTCCAGAAAACCAGATTTCGTATTATTATGCATAAAAAATAAGTGATAATTATAGAGATTGATAACTCTGATTAATAAATTTTTGAAAGAGGGATATATGCCGTTTTGAATTTAGAGAAAAACACAATAATAATAATAAATAAATAAATTTAACCCATTAATGTCCCACTGCTGGGCAAGGGTCTCCTCCCGTAATGAGGGAGGGGTTAGGCCTTGAGTCCACCACGCTGGCCAAGTGCGGGTTGGGGACTTTGCATGCCCTCAATAAATGTTTTAAACAAATTTTAGGCATGCAAGGTTTCCTCACGATGTTTTCCTTCACCGTTGGAGCATGTGATAATTATTTCTAATACACACATAACTTCGAAAAGTCATTGGTGTGTTGCCTCGGGTTCGAACCTGCGACCACTTGCGTGGGAGGTTGCAACTTATACCACTCGGCTATCACTGCTAAACACAATAATGCAATATTATTCAGACGGAGACAGCATACAATTTCCCGTCTCGAAAAATGTATTTTCTTATGTTTTGTCACCTAGTAAATAAATATGTAGACGATGTATCTAGTTTATATATATTACTGTGTATTTTGACTGGCTCTGTGGCGCAGTGGTTTATTTCGCCACGCCGCTATCATCGCGTCGGGAGGCCGTGGGTTCGATTTTCATGCGGAACAATAATTTGTGCTATCCACAAATAATTATTTCGGGTCTGGTTGTAATTTGCGTCTTTGAAAAATTTTGTATTTGTTAAATTAGCGACACAAGAGGAATTCTTAGAGCGGTAGTAAAAAAAAATTTTGGGTTCAGCTGGAAAGACCAGGGTGGTCAAAATGGAATAAACTGTTTTAGGATAACTTATATATTATGTTAACTGTTGTATATGTTATGAGGCGTTTCAATACTTATTGCAATAGTAATATGTACTTTAACAATCAACAGTTACCATAAACTTGCAGAAACAGTATTGCAACCACAAACTCATACAACTACCAAATCTAATCCGTTAATACCCATCTCACCAAACGATATCTCCGCCAACAGGTCACTTCAAGGTTCATTGACACGTAGCATCGACACTGCGTCCACATTACCGATGTCAACGGGCAATGGATCGCAGAATAATACTTTACAACGAACGAACAAGTCGCCGGATGAGACAGACGCTATTAATAACTTGGGACTGCCGGTCGCTGGTGAAGGTGAGTGCAATTTGAATTAAGTATATAGGTTTTATTAAGTGTGATTGTTTGGATGAAAATGAGTTTAAGGCTGGAAAACGCACTATTTGAGTTTAAAATTGAAATCCAAACGGGTCGAAACATAATATAGCTACTTTCAGATTGATAATGATCAGTTGTCTTGATAATGATGATTAGTCTTTTGCACTGTAGATTTGAAATGAATTGGCATAATTGTTAATTGCCGTCTTAAAGTATGATAAAAGGACCACAAATCTATAAAATACTTCTAATCCAGTTCGTATTTACGAAATAATACATTTGTATTTTCAATCGCTGAGCCTGATTTGAATAGTTTTAAATTTCATATTATATTTTTCATTCATCGAGAGGAGCTCGTGACTTAGTTTACAACAGCCGCACGGATCGATCTCTGAGGTTAAACTACGCTTGCCGAGGTGGTTCCGTGGATGGGTGACCATCTTATACATATCGAGTTCCTCCGTGTTTCGGAAGGCACGTTAAATTGTGGGTCCCGGCTGTCATTTTCGAAGATCTTTGACAGTCGTTAACAGTAGTCAGAAGCTTGAAAGTCTGACAACCAGTCTTACCGAAGGGTATCGTGTTAATACCCAAGTAACTGGGTTGTGGAGGTCAGATAGGCAGTCGCTCCATGTAAAACACTGGTATCCAGCTGCATCCGGTGAGACTGGAAGCCGACTCCGACATAGTTTGGAACAAAGGCTAAGCTAATATATAATATATATTTTTCATTCATCGACATCGAGTATTACTTATTTTATAACTGTTTTACCTAAGGGTTTCATTTAATTTGTACATGTTCTTTTGAAATAGCACCACCGCCGGCACCGATATACGCCCAGCCAAACGCCAAACCTCAGCCTAATGTGGACTTGAGATACGCCGCCACTTACGGAAACCCTTATCTAAGGAATAGTAATGTTGGTAAGCTATAATTAATATAATTATAAATAATAAATTTAACCCATTAATGTCCTACTGCTGGGCAAGGGTCTCCTCCTGTAATGAGGGAGGGGTTAGGCCTTGAGTCCACCACGCTGGCCAAGTGCGGGTTGGGGACTTTGCATGCCCTCAATAAATGTTTTAAACAAATTTTTAGGCATGCAAGGTTTCCTCACGATGTTTTCCTTCACCGTTGGAGCATGTGATAATTATTTCTAATACACATATAACTTCGAAAAGTCATTGGTGTGTTGCCTCGGGTTCGAACCTGCGACCACTTGCGTGGGAGGTGTCAACTTATACCACTCGGCTATCACTGCTCTTATTTATATTAATATAATTAGCACACAAAAAAAATGTTAATGTAATTTTAGCGATTGTAAATAATTCTTACAACAACTTACATTTTGCTATGACGGGACTATATTACAATGGGTACGAGTTTATGTAATTTTGTATTTTCTATGTCGATCATTTCAGCGTTGACACAATACACAAACAATAACATTTTACTTACCTCTTTACATTATTCAGATCTATAGCATATTTGTAGATATGTATTTCTTAATCCTAAAATTCTGAAATGAGCAGTATTCTACAAATTTCCCAAAAAAAAAACAACAATAGCTGTCACTAATTACTGTTAATAAATTATCCGTTGAATAGTTCAACCCAGAATTACGTTATGAAATTCTATAAAAGAGTCCTAAGAGCATCTGACGTGTCTTGGCTAACACAATAATGACCATTTTTTTCTCCCCTAGGTTACGGCAGCCAAGTCCACACAGCTAAACCAGCAGCCACTCCAGCCCCCCCACCCTACTCCGCAGTGAGGAGTTCAGTGGTTATACCCACAGGTAATTAGCAAGCTATCAACGTTGAGGGGGTAAGCATTACTTGGTTACTGAGAATGCTGTGCCTGTTTTGAATGAATTGAACTTTTTTACAATAATTTCTTTATATTTTTTATTCTTTTCTGGTAACCGACTGTAATGTAACTGAATGACTGTAAAATAATAAGTACAGTAATTACTATATTTATAATGTTTTCTTTCCTATTCCAACAACTTTCGTGCAAGGCTTAGAGTGATTAGCCATTATTATTTTCCTGCTTGAAGTTTTCTATTACTATATTTTACCTATTACTACCTTGTGCCCGCGGCTATGCCGCAGAAATTGTCGCGTATGTCGCGCCTTTTCGCGGAATGTTATTAATCTGTCAAAATTTTAGTTTAATTGATTCTGTAGTTTAACCATAAAAATGTAAAAAACTGACAGAGTTGCGCTTGAATCTATAATAATTCTTAATTTGAGCACGCTTGCACCTTCTTTGATGCAATATAGCTACTTTTCCATAATTAATAGTTTGATTTATAAACAAAATTAGCTACAGACGCGGCTTTATAATTTCATTACGATACTTACAGCAATAATCGTCGAAAATACAAAGAAATATTGCAATGGTTACGTTCTTTTCCAAAATCATTTAAATGTAGATCTGTAAAAATGACAAGAAGAAGAATAAGTCCTAGAAGTTTCGAACAAACTTTTATTAATAATTCTCAAAGAAAATATCCTTTTGAATTATACACGAGTAAAGAAAGTTGGTAATACCCATTATCTGTAGGTATGCAACACAATATTTAGGCTGTCTGCAAAGTTATATTGCCAAGTTCTAGATTGAAGCTTGTAGCACACGTACCAATACTTAAACCACAGCTAGACATTACCAATTGCTTTTATTTGATAAAATTCCTTGATGCATGCAACGCTGTCATTTGAGGTGTAACGGTATTGCTTCACTTGGCAAACCGTTAATCAACTGATATTTGTCAAACCGTATTTAATAGTTGAAGTAAACTTCAACAACAATTTATTTTGCCGTGAGCCACTAAGTTTTTAAGCCTCAAAGTGTGAGAGATGTACCCAAGTTACTAACTATTTCCATACGAAGCATGGTGTCGCCTAGACTAGTAATGAAGTCAATTCACTGGCGCTGGTATTTTGCTAAGATTTTGTGCTTAAGTTAAATTCATGCCAGCGCAAAAGGCATTGCAATGACCATACATCTAATATATAAAATTCTCGCGTCACAGTTTTCGTTGCGATTCTCCTCCGAAACGGTTTGACCGATTCTCGTGAAATTTTGTGAGCATATCGAGTAGGTCTGAGAACGGCCAACATCTATTTTTCATACCCATAAGTGTCAATTTTTTTTTATTTATATGGCAAAGCAACGTTTGCCCGTTCAGCTAGTCTAAGTAGATATGTGTACTACAGTCCTAATTGGAGGCAATTGTTTGTGTTTAGGAGTAAGTTTGAAATAACAATCGATCTTACCACCGACGTCTTTAAGTACAAGTCGCATAAATCTTATTGCATTTACATTGAATTATTTATTGGTTCGCTTTTATTTCGTAAGGAGTTTCGCTCTTCTTCGATAGTTGGCTTGTTTGATTAGCCATTTTTTTCGGTTGTTTTTTATTCGAAATTAGTTTTTGTAGTATTATTGATATGCTCTTTATCCAAAGCTTATTTGTTACTTCAGTATAAAGTAGGCAAAAAACATGTTAATCCAGAATCATCAAGGCATCAAGATTCGGATTTAAGCAACTGGCTACGGTCTTGGTAAATCCATTATTATGCCAAATTTTATCTAGTTTGATTCAGTAGTTTGTGCAGTCAAATTGAAGCAACAGATTTCTCCTTCGCATTGCTTGTTTGAATGTTTTTGATTTCTCTCTCCTTCGCACTTTTACAAAACTAGTTGCCACCTATATGAATAAACATTTTGTGTGTTTTACTAATAATAATATAATTAATTAACATCGATTAATATGAAGATAATTTTAAATTAAAATAATAAAGTGATAAAATTACTTATTCACACGAAACAGAAAATATGGCACATTAAATTAATAATTAATTGAAATACTTAAAATATTTATAAACACGTTTCTTTAAAACGTGTTCTTAAGGGACTTGTGATTAAATAAAACACAGTATTTTCCCTTTAAATTGATTGGACGCAATTTTTTTATTAGAACGTTTATCAAGCAATTTATTTGCAAAAGCCATTCTACTCAAAGCGTGTCGTGTTATTAAAAGAATTTTTACTTACGGAAGACGCCAGTTACATAAAATATCTCGCCTAATTTGTATCCCGTATTAAAAATAATAAATGACCTCTCCTGCCTAACTAGAACGCTTTTTTCTCAATATCACTTAAGTTAATTGGTATAATTTTTCACAGGTAACGGGCAGGCACAAGCGACCCACGTATAGCGAAGGCGTGATGATACAAGACTTGTGTAGTGAGTTCAGTGAACAGCGATTTACACAGCGTTAAGAGTGGCGTTGAGCGACGCGAGTAGCGTGCAAAACTTTTACCGTGAACTTCGCTCCGCCATGCGCGTAATCGACTACTGAGATCATACACAAATGGACACTTTTTCAAATACAGTTGACTGTATGTGTAATATACTATGTTCCTAAATATTCAATGACTGAGGTGTATATACGATAGAATAAGTCTGACTGTCTGTTGACTTGTATAATTTGTTTTATTAAACCCGAGTTTTATTTGAGATGAATAGAAAAGAGGAAAATGAAAAACAAATTGCGCTATTTCTTATTCAACGAATAATTCTTTCGAGTAAATTATTACAAAATATTTGCTATGTAAAAAAATATTTTCGTCCATGTTAAAACTAGCATAAATTTAAATTTCGTTTATCTCGTAAATCAAACGAAATTAAAACTTTTTGCGTTCCTCTTTTTGTGTTCAACAATGTACTTCGAATATAATTACTTGATAATTTATTTGTTGGTGTAAAACTTCGAAATTTTGTATTCTCGACTGAATTTAAACAATGCGTTAAAACGCATTCGTTTTAATTATAAACAATTGTGAAATCGATTGTAAACACTGCGGTGTTTTGTAAAAAAATATATTTTTGTAAATACGATGCATGAAAAATAACGTTTCTAATTTTTTTAGCTAAAATATTTTATTACATCCTGTACATAAAATATATCCGCATGTTATGTGTGATTTTTATTTAGTTATCAGATTTTTATTTATCCAAACCGATGGCATTACAATTGCTCAAGTAATGAATCGAATATCGATTATTGTATGATTCCATTTATTTCCATTTAGTATAAAAATCAAATGTTAGTAATAACAGACTGAGGATAAAATATTTTATACATTTTATAGAAAAAATAAAAAGTAGATGTATTGTTGTAATTTGTTTTGTGAGATAAAAATATATTTGGGCTTTTCTGTCGCTTGATTTTTTTGTCCAAGATTTTGTTCGACAGATTAAAATGATACTTTAGATAGAAAATATTTAGCTAAAAGGTCAATGATGTAGGAAAATCATATTTTCTGTGATAATTTATATAGTAAAAATGAAATTAGGATTGCATTATAGTTCCATATAATAGTTAAGATTCTGAAAACTGTGTGTCACATTAAAGAAGTCTAGATTTTAAATAATTATAATTTTCGTGTGCCACTTTTAATTTTATTTTCATTTTAAATGTAAATATAAAAGTAATAAGTAACGGAGAAAGCTTTACGAAATATCAGAACCTCAATATTATGGGCATAATAATGGCAAATTAATATTTTTGTTTTGTTAAAAAAGAAAACAAAATGTATAAAAATATTGCATGAAACGGTGTTTTTGTTCTTTGCATGCGATTATTATTTGTCATTATTTTTTTCAATAGATAATGATAATATCATAATAAAACTTTGATTTTTATTATAATGTGTGTATTATTTTTTAAACAATCTAAACCCATCATAATAAAAGCCCTGTAGCGCGATTCCTTGCCTGTATTTACTGTTGACAAAATCGAAAACCTGATCAGCGCCTCTAGCGGGCGCCGTAGGAACCATTTGGACAGTACATTTAAAAATGACAAACTCTGCAATCATCATACTCCGGGAATCATGCAACTGGTTTTAAATAAACGGCACAAAAATAACAACTCTTCCTACACAATTTATGAGTATTATTTGTCTAACTTCATGAATCTTTAATGAACCACAAATCAATCCTATAGAATGTTATTAAAGTTCATTTTTAATACTTAAAAACCAACATTTAGTTTAGGATTTCTTACAAATAAAAGAATTACAAAGTCTGACCGTTTACTTATCCTATCATAATATTAACCGATTCGTTGCGACTTGCGTTTTCGTAAACTTCTAGCTGTGGCGGCAAACAAATATTTCGTGACACGCCTGTCGGGCCAACCGCCATAGAAGTTGATGACTCAATTTGAGCGAGTTATATGATATTTAAAAAAGACACGCCTCTCGTGTCATACGCCATATATAAAAGAATTGAATGGCACGCCTGTCGTGCCATCCGCAACGAATCGGTTAAAGTCACAACCGCTCAACATATGAAATGTACTACAACATGCTATAAGTCTTCTTAGTAGCCAAATCATTAGCAACAAAAACTGTTTAGTATGTAATCAGTGTAATGCTGTGGTCGGAGTACATTAGCTATGTTTACTCAACGTCCACAATGGCAATATTGGCGAACTAGATATAATTAGTATTCAGACGTATTGATTCAGATACTGCTCAGTTTCGAAACAATGGGATAATTACTAAGACATTTGAGCTGACAACTTGTTGCGATTACTACATTGAACGAATTTTAGGGATCCTTTTTCCTGTTGTTTTTTTTATAAAAATAAGAATTTGGCTATATCTCTCTAGCGGCCTGATAAGGACGCAGCCCGTAACCGAACCTCATATTCCTGCTACGATATAGTCACTTTTTTAAGGGACTACTTAGGAGGGAAGCTGTAGAATATGACCCATCTGCAAACAGTGTATTTTTAGTCGCCTCGAGGCTGTGCATCAGGTTGGTTTTAATCTCTTAAAAAGCCAAATATTCTGAAATGATAAGCACAAGAATACAGCCGCAATGAATATGGAGCGTGCATTTGTAGCAATAGCAGCCAATAAGTGACGAGTTGATTAGAAATCTTGTGACAAATGACTTTGTGTAAACACACACCACTAATCATAACTTTTAAACTCTCGCGTTGCATGTTGCACTCGCCATAGTCGCAGGTTGCACTGCGCTGAAACGTTAGGCATTTTAAGGTACAATGCGTGTTCGCGTTAATTCTCGTATCCTATAGTGTCTTCGGCTTTTTAAAAATCAAGTTCTTCCTATTTTAGCAAATTAATTTGTATGAGTGGTCTAACGTTTAAATTAACAGTTATTTATTAGACTAGCGGTGAAACTGGCCATAAGTCCTAATACATATAGATCACAAGTAAGTACTAATCGCCTAACCTTTATACTAAGTCGTTACTACATAATTATTGTAACTCCAATCACGCTTTCATCTCACTTAAGTTTTACCGTTTTTTCTAACTGTTGGTACAAAAAATAGTAGATGAGCTTTTGATGACCGCAAGACTAATGTCTGTCATGTGTCTTAGTGGGTATATTATTATATGAGATATAAACGTTTGCTTGGGAATAATAGAAATTCCTTTCTAACAAAACCTTTTCTTCAAGAACTCTCAAAATTATAAATTATGTTGATTCTAATAAAATACGATTGAAAACTGGAGTCAATATTTGACTAGAACGACCGGCTACAAGAGTAGTTATTTTATACTGTGAAAAGAAAATCCTTGTTTTTTACAATTAGATGAAATTGTGTTACAATTATCTGTAACATTATAAACAGCACTTAGAGAAACCTAATATCAATTCACCCTACTCGGGAATTGAACTGAAAACCTTGAGGGTAACAATAGGTTACTACGCGGACCACGGACACATACTTAATAAATTTTCATGTATTTGTCTATGCTAAAAGCAAGCTTCACATTTAATTGACTCCTTACTCTTTACCATAAAATAAACCTCTATTCTAAAGTAAACTCATCCACATTATTCACCGCAGACATAAAGATGGACCAGTCAGTCAGCATTTCTGTGTATGTCGACCGCAACGCCACCTCTCGGTGGTTGAAAGTCGATACAATAAGTTCTATTTCCAGTTTTCCTACATTCCTGGGCGTTTCCTTGTTAAGGCTTCTAGTCGTTAATGGTCAAGTTTATGTTTAGAAGAGTTAAATTGTTGTATCGTTAACGTTGCAAGGAGCTTGAGTTGGTGTCAATATGTAGCTTTAATTTAATTTATGATAATGTGGTAATGTCTGACAATATTATTTGAAAAATAAATAAACTTAGTCTATAATTGTCACTGGTGAGGAAGGTCCTCCTCCCGGAATGAGGGAGAGTAGAAGTCTAAGTGCAGTTAGGATTAATTGGTACTTACAATAAGAAAATATTATTTTTTCGTCTTCCTCCATTACGAAAAGGCGTGGTTTTACGTATGTACGAAAATTATATTATCAGTGAAGACTTACTGTAAATGTCTGAATACTGGATGTTACATGACTTACCTATTAAAAATTTAAGTTTATGGTTTCATCATCCCAAATATATTATTGTGAGTCACAGATCTTATTTTAATTATTTTGTTCTTTATTTTCTTTACAATAATATTTTACTATGAGTATATGGGCACACGAAAAAATATTATGTTGACTTGCATTTGCTCTTTACTCAGGCAAGCTAATAACAGAAGAGAAATTAAACCTAATTTCGCCAGTATTTTTTCTGAACACTTAACACAGTAGTCAAGTGCTAACATAACTATTTTCTAGGCTATAACGGAGAACAATCGTGGACGTTAGAGCCGGTGATAATCAGAAAACACTGGCGTGTATAACAGTATGTTACACCGTGTCTAGGGAGACACTACTGTGAATGTCTGGACACTGCATTTGCTAACTTAGCTGACTTTAGGAAGTAACTAGATGTGGCATTATAGTAATAATTGCTGCATGCCTGTGTTCCTATCCAGTAGCTCGATTCTCTACTACTATCGACTACCGACAACCGACTTGTCATCGAGAACTTTTGTATGAAAATCGGATCAGCGCCTCTGACGGGTGTCGTAGTAAATATTTTGGCAGTACCTTCTAAGTGTCAAAATTTCGATACTCGACGTTACAGAATCGCGCTACTGGTCGGGATAATTTGTGTTGTTTTGTCTAAAGTTGTTGACTTCTGCGAATTCGAAGATTGAGAGAAATCTGGGCGCTAATGATATGTCGTCATCTCTTGACCGATATTTTGTCGATCTACCGGACTTCAAATACACAATCTTATTCTGGAAGAAATAGGATGATAAAATAATTTTTATTGATTCATAATCCATTTCTTTCTATGTTGACAAAAATATCTCAATAAATAAGTAAAACTTCTGTTAATTTTCTAGCATAATTGGTTTTGTATAATATGCACATTAGGAAGAATAATATTTTTTCAACATGTTTGTCCCTTTTTGGATAAAAACACCCATTATCGACAGAGTCGTTTTCTATCAACGATCAAATAATCCAGTCACTTCCCCAACTTCCTCAACAATAAACAACACACCTCAATAAAATAAAACGCCACATCTAGCGTTCACCATCCGTGTTTTATTATCCTTTGGCGAAGAAAATGCCGTATCAACAAATATTTGTTTTTCCTACCATTTTATAACCTTCGTTATAGTATTATTTTAGTAGCCATGAACATTATAGCATCAAATAGCTTGAAGAATTATATGGTAGTAAAATGTTATTATTTTTCATAATATAAGTCATCGAACGTTATGTTTTTTCGAGTTATTGCTGGTAAAGTTTATGAGTTCTGTTTAGGGTTGTATTTGGGGGTGAATAAGGAAATTCTGTAGTAATGATTGTTTGGTTATTCTGTTCAATGTTGGTTGACGTAGATATTTTTGTAAGTGATTTTAGTAACGGTTATAAGTAAATAATTACGCCATAAGTTAACTTAATGTTTTCTAATAGTCTATACGTAACTTACTTGTTGGGTCAAGCGTATTTTTCAATCTAAGTTTTTGAACCGTCAAAATTCTAAAATATAAAAAGACTGACATTTAAGAGCAATGTTTGGCATAATTATTTTGTTAACATTAAACCCCGTTTTAGTTTAATTTAGAACTTATCAAGAAAATTAAATACACATTTCAGCAATACACCTGAAAATAAAAACTGAAACATCTCAGAATAAAATACCCAAAATAAGTGCTCTCAAATAAATTCTAGATTAAAATCTCGTACAAAATATGTAGTCTAGACCACAGGCACTATATTACTACACTGGCTTACCGTCTCGTTGGTCTAGCCAGACTGAATAACAGTATGAAAGTACGATTACAAAGTTTCAATAGGTTCACTTGAATTACTTGACAACTTTTGCTGATTATAGTTAAATACTCTTTTAGTGTAGAGACAAATACTGACATTGTAGTATCGCGTTTTAGCGTGATACTATTTTTTTTTTCTTAAAACGCTAGGAGCGCTGATCTTTATTCTTTAAAAGCCTTGATTACGGTTTGTAATATTTGTTCTATCCTAGAACTGTTGTGAAAGTAAATATCTTTTTTACTATTTTACAATGGATATTTGATAATTTTGTAAAAAAAAATCTTTGATTTTTGAAACTGACTTGTCACGTTATTCTATCCGTGGGTCAAAAATATTGTAAGTGATAGCCTTACCCTCATTACAAAACCTTCGAACCGATTTGGATAAAAGTTTGCACGAGTGTATTAAATCTGAAGACAGCTAATAAGGTTATAAACTACCAATACAAAACATTGTAGCCTAAAATTTTGATATGCGAATTACAATATTTATTCGATAGCTCGATAGTTCGTTCGCCTCTACATAATATAGTCGGTCTAGTCGATAGTCGAGCACTATGACAGGCGCAGGTCGGCACACCGCGCCCTTGGTATACATTGACCACATTAATTTGTCACCACAACGTTAATTGAGATTGGCTTATGTGATAATGAACCATTTAAAAAATATACTAATTATGATTCTTCTAGGAGAATTAACGAGTACCACGGTACAGATCTTAAAGTTGTTATTATGATAATTCCTGGCTAGGTAAAGTATCATTGGAGGCTAAATAGATTAACATTCAATTAGAATTCTTTAATAAAATGTAAAAATTACAAGGAATTTTGATGTCTACTTAGCCATTGACTTTCTGCTTTCTCGGGTATTTTCATTCGACTTTTAGCTATATCACTTGAGTATTAATATTCAATTGAGTTTTTTGATATCGAATAAAACGCACATAAAAAATCGATGATTCTTTAAAAAAATCTTAAATATCTTGATAGTTTACAAACTTAAACAGTCCAATATCACATATTGACAGAAACACAAATTAGAAATAAACAAAAATACCTACTTATCCATACAACAACCTAACAAATACATCACAAACATACATAACAACGGTCACAGTATCAAATTGTCCCTCCACGCATGGCGCTACATTCAACACTGTACAGGCCCAAAATCCGTTCTTCCGTAAACGGTATATCCCGTATACCGTATTAATATTCCTTGCATAAACCCGCCCTTTGTGTTCCGTTAATTGAAGTTATGCCGGACGGACAGCCGAACCATTTTCTTGTAAATAATTCAAATGTGTTAATACGTGTGTTATTGTTATATTTGCGTTGTTTGTTTTTGTGATTTTTTGAAATATTAATGTTTAAGTTTATAGTATTTTAGTATTAGTTTGTATGGAACTGGTATCTTATTAGTTACATACGAACCAGAAAAGTTTCTAAAGGTAAAGAATAAGATAGACTACTTGATCTGTTTTTTGTTGTACAGTCAATTTAAATTAAATATTTGCCTATATTCGAAGGATTATTTTTTTCCAGAGTTCTCTATGTAGTGATAGCAGTCAATTGATCAGAGATCAACATAATTCGATTTGAGTATATTTTTTAGTTAATTCTGCTTTAGTTTGTTGATAATAAATTTGAACAATTTTGGCAATTCAACTAGCTCAGTCATCTCATTAGTAAGAAACTGATACACTAAAGTACTAAGAATAATAGACAACAATCAACTGAATTAAGTCATTAGGTGTTGTAGACACAATAAACATTGGACACCAAAAACTGGTTCTCAACACAAACGGTGACAACCTATTACAGTACTATGACATAGATAACAGACAAAAGCTAGGATCCCTTATCCAAAACCCATGGGTTGAACGGTAACAAAACACCAATTGAACGTTACAAATCATTTTGAACAATAAATAAGAACGTTTGCCAACAGAGGCCTATAACCGTAAATTCATGTAATTAATCTACTAGGCACTCGGCGTAGACATTTGGACTAATGCCAGGTCGAAATCCAGGCAATTAGAATTACCTGGATGTAGACGTAATAGTTTTGGATAGGTTCATTGTTAAGATTAGGGTCTGAAGATTTTTTTCTGAAAAAAGGAAAAAATATTTTGTTTTTAATGTTACGGCATTAACCAATTACAAGAATGCTTCATAAAGATCAAACAGAGTGTTTGTACCAAAAGAATATTATTGTAGCGCGACTGTCTATCACTAAAGTATACAATCGGCAAGCTATCAAAATTAAATGAGAGTCTAATCAGCGCCTCTAGCGGGCGCTGGTGTAAACTAACTTTAAAAACGTGTTTAGTATCAATCTCTTTGACCTAGATGGCAGTGACTGTAGAAAAAAGCATGACACTTCTTCTTACTACCTATGTTTGTTTCGGGAAAATATAATAACCACAAGTTACCTTCCCTAGTAAATGGGAAGGTAACTTGTGGTCATTAAATCGTGTAGGTATTTAACTGTAAATTAAGTCGAGGAAGTTATTATTCGTAAGAAAGGAATAATTATCGTTCTGAGTCATTGTTTCGTAAATTCTACATTTCAGCAACTGTGTTTGACAACATAAAATATTAAAATTATAATTAGCACATAAGAGCTACACAGTTTTTGAACTGATTGTCGCTTTTATTTATATCACTTACTATGTTAAAATATAAGAATTAAATATATAAGGTGCATTTATTCTATTACAAAAATATATCCTTATTAAAAAGATTGGTATCTGGTACAGATTTTCTCATAGCTACACCGCCGCCTTATTTTATTAATATTGATTTAGGATATCAGAACTTATTTTTTTTTGTTTTCATCCAAAGTCTTTCCATCCAATACTCGATATGATAAAAAAGTGATTACATAGCAGACAGTACCGCTGATAATAGAGCATTGTCAATAATGAAAGCGGAGGCTGACGACAGTTGGGCCCTTGCCAGCTTGCAATCTATGCAATTAGGATTACCTGCGTATGTGGCTTAGTGTGACCATAGTTTTGGAGACATTTAGGATAGTACAGTTTGACCAGTTGCGATTCTCTACCACACAATCGACGACCAGTTAGCTAAGGGAAAAAATCTATGAACATCAGATCAGCGCCTCTAGAAGGGCGGTAGGAATTAATATTGCAGGACATTTTGAATGTCAAACTCTCGTTACTAGTTAGTAACGACTGTAGAGAATGGCGCTACAGACTTAAAAAATCTACAAAGTATGCATTTGCAATATAGCAGTTGTTTGAATTTTTGTCTTTATGTTTTTATTATTACTTTAAAAAGATAACCTTATTAAGAATTGTGATTGGCGTAAGTCTATAACACTATTCTCAATATAGGAATTGAATGCCAGGTGCATTTCTATCGCTTAATACTGTTTACTAAATACTGGTAGCATTATGGGTTACGAAATACCATATGTACTGGCTAGTATTACAAGACTGCGTTAAAAATGAGAGTACTCTGAACTCTACTATCAATAAGTAGACTAAGGCATTAAATGTTTAGAGGTTACTTGTTACCTGAAATACAAAGCCTTCAAGGTCAAACACAAACTTTATTAATATAGTCTTCAATACACTGGCTGTCCATTTCATAAACACTATAATTTATCAAATAAAAAATTCAATAACGAGGAAATCTATGCGAACAAAAGCCCCAAGGTTAAACGAAGGTCAAAGTTCGTGTATTAATTCCTCGCCTATTATCATGTTATTAATGTTTTTAAACGATAGCTTTATTATGATGGGGTCTATTGTAAGGGTTGGAAGGGGTGGCTTGTTATGGTTTTTGATACTTTCGGGTTTTTGCGGTGTTGATTCAAGGTTGAAGTTTTTTGATACTTCCTTTGATTATGAAGAGCGTAATGATTCAGGAGTTGCAATTTACTGAAATTTCAAAGTGTCTTGTAGGTTTATTTACATGGCTAGTGTACTGTACTGTACTTTTGAGTAATTTTGAAAAATATTTTGGGTTCAAGAGTTTTTAGCAGGCAATCGTGAAAACCAATTTCGAAGTAGGTTTTCTAAAATATGTTTTGTTGGAACGTTTAACATACACATATCACATTGATTTTACAATGGTCAAAAGTATTAAAATGCGTCTTTAACAAACAATCAGACGCACAAAAGGATCTTAAAGAACATAGTTAAACTAGGTAAAAAAATCTTACCATAGTTAACTTTTTGTAACATATTGTCCTAGAAATATCAAACACATGGTTACTCTACACAATACAGTCGTGTTGAAAGGTGTTATGCAATATATATCAGGTCAGTTTAATATAACTACAGAATAGGACATTATTGTGTCTGCACCGGATTACCGGGGATGTTTTGATATGCTGCGACATACTGCATATTATAATGTCTATCGGAAATTGCTTGATAGCATGAAAGTTTCACAGACCGTTACCGCCATTTTCGGCGTTCGGCTTTTGAGGTAAAATTGATGGGATAGACGTTTCCGGATAGAATTTTAATTGATAATTTGATGACCTAACATGAAGGTAATTGAAAAGGCGCTAAAACCGTAGATGCTTATAAATTTGCTGCTGAAAGGAGAATACCTATGTCATAAAATGTATTTTGTTTTTTGTTTTATCTTAAATAATTATTGTACAAAGGTTTCAAAAAAATTTAACCTTTTGAATGAAGATAGATTGGAACTCAAAAAAGTTAACTCTTTGTCCTCTTGTATTAAACATCAGTAGTGTATTATGATCCTCAATATTGTCATGTTTTATGTATTACACTTCGGTGCATAGGAATCGAAACTTTGGCCTTAAGTCATAAGTATGTTATTGTTATTTAAATCTATTCAATTATTTTACCCGAAAATGGATATAAACGATACCAAACCACCTCACAGACGAAATACAGATCTACAAATAAAATATAACCAGCTTTCCTAAACCTCCTCTCAGGTGAGAGGAGGTTTAGGAGGGTGCCTAGGTAGGCACGTACATAATCTATACAGTGCGTTTCAATACATTTTGTTCTCTCTCGCCGTAACTCTGCCTGCCTGGTATTCGCGTCACGTATATCTCGATAATGTATGTATGTCCGTTCAACTAATATGAGCCTGTGAAATATACCTAATAAGTCTTGTTTTATTTTAGTTTCAGTTGCTACGTATAAATGTGGCCGTGGTATTGGTAGCCTTTCAATTGTTGTAGTATTCCTTTTTGTATAGGTTTTATTGTTTAGGTATCACCGGTGTGTGATAGAATTTTATAAACTGTTATGTGGAGGTTTTGGGTTCGAATATCAGTGGCGTAATTATCCACAGAGTATTGAAAGTTTGACATTTAGATTGTACTGCAAAAATAGTTCCTGCGGCGAGCACTAGAGATTGCGCTGATTATATTTTTATATATATTTCTTCATAGGTAGTAGTCAATAGTCGATATTAGTAGAGAATCGCGCTACAGTCCGTGAAAAATAGTGTGTTACTTTTGTTAGTCGATTTCGTTTCGACTGTCGCTGATCAGTTTACGGTCTCATAAATTTATAATTCATAGTATAAGAAAATAACTTTAACTGTGTAGATATTTCTTTGTTTTTATTATTATGAGGCTGACTTAAGCTCGTAGAGTTAAAAGCCCTTATAAATAAAAATTAAAAGGTGAGAAGAGAAGGCTTTTATAGTTTTTACTTAAAATAAAACATTTTCTATAAAAATACACATAAAATAATAATTTATTTAAAAAATAAACCCTTTTACCTCATAGGAAAACGGCGGGTAATTCGTTTGAGAGCTTCAACGTTTAATTATTTTAACTCTTGTACAAGATTCTACCTCATTTCCTTGGTACACGATAAAATTAATAGGGTTGCTACATTACTTATTAGGTCGGATCGGCATTTGTAATAATTACGAAGGGAATTCCTTTTGGATGCGGGGATTATGGATCCAATTCTGTTTCACGGTGCTACGAGGATATTATCTTTTAAGCGTTCGTACGCGAATTGAATTAGTTATTTTGATCATGGTTTGAGAATAACCGAGTAAAATTGAGTTGCGTCGATTTTGCTATAATTAACGAATTTTTAAAGCTAAATACACACTGATTTTTGTTAAGTTTGTTTTGTATATTTTTATAAATAAAATTCCCACTTGCACTCTGAAAAGCGAAGAAAAACATCATAAAAGTAGTTTTCGGAACCTATAAACTCTTGATCTATTTAATTATAAAATTTATTGCTAAGCTCAAGCTCAAGAGCAGATAAACCGATTTCGCAATTTCTTTTCATAATACTCCTTGAAGTACAAACATAGTTCTTACGGAAAAATAATTGCAAAAAATAATCAGGTCAGCTAGTAATAAATAAAAATAAATAGAACAGTAAAGAACAAATTCGGTTTTTATTAGAAAAGAAAAGTTAATTTACGCAGATTTATTTGCAGGCAACCCTACAACAAGACCACAGACTGCCCTTTGGCGTGGCGCACAAATACCAATGGTTTGTTTCAGACAGTTTTGATATTATAACTTTATCTCGCCCTATCGGTAAACAAATACCAACTTACGACCTTTTAGTTTTAAATTATTATTGTTTTAATAACCCACTTTGATAATAATCGGACGAAATTTTACGATTAAAAAAGTATGAAATCAATAATCGAATGAAATTATACAAAATGCAAGTTGGCACAAATATTGGAAAATGACTCCTTTGCCCAAACTAAACTTCATTTAGCATAGAAAGTGTAATTTTCATTTCTTTTTTGGGTTCGATTTTCATGCGATTTTCTCATTTTGCGTGCTAAGCGTCATTGCCTTTGCGAATTTCATCGAAAATATTATTTGCATGATCTTAACACATCTCAGAAAAATGGGTAAATAGTTTCATCGTAACATCGTCAAAAAGTTACAAGTTTCGTAAAGAAATCATTTTCCTTAGTATTTTACATTATAGCAACAAAATACTATTAAAAAAATAATATGCCATAACCACATAGATCCGCACAGAATGTCACAATGTCTTTAACACTAAAATGTATATTTCTAATATTCCTACACACAGCGACAGCGAAAAAGAGCGATATCTCTCAAGGTCGTTAAATAAATCTTTTTACTTAAGTTTTTAATTATACCAACTAAATACATTTAAAAAAGCATTTGCCATAGCCTATAACACTTGAACTGTACTGCCTGAACAAAGGCCAAGTTAATATAATGTCTATAACACCATATTAGCTTAGCCTTAGTTCCAAACTGTGTCGGAGTCGGCTTCCAGTCTCACCGGATGCAGCACATACCAGTGTTTTACATGGACCGACTGCCTATCTGACCTCCACAACCCAGTTACCTGGGTTATAACACGATACCTTTCGGTAAGACTGGTTGTCAGACTTTCAAGCTTCTAACTCTGTTAACGACTGTCAAAGATCTTCGAAAATGACAGCCGGGACCCACACCTTCACGTGCCTTCGAAAGCACGGAGGAACTCGATATGTATAAGATGGTCACCCATTCGCAGAACAACCTCGGCAAGCGTGGCTTAACCTCAGAGATCGATCCGTGCGGCTGTTGTTAACTAAGCCACGAACTCCTCAATGTCTAAAACACTAAAATGTATATTTCTAATATTTCTCCACACAGCTCCAATGGAAGAGACCGATGTCTATCAGGATTTGTTCGAAAACTTCAGTGTGTATGAAGTAACAGCTTTCAATAAAAGGGAAAGAGCGGTATTACATACTCTATACGTTACCGTCAATGACATGGTTTTTGTTAACGGAGTGACCAACGAAGCATCTTTCCCCATGGTGATTTTGGTCGATAAATGCTGTCTTAAAGAATTTGAAACTATAATGAGAGATAATAATATTGAGTATTTGGAAGCTTCTAGTGATAATATGTGAGTATAATCCCGCTTATATCATGAACTGAAAAAATATTGATTACGTAGTTAAACCGGGAGTTTCTTTTCAGTTTATGAATCCTAGATGTATTCAACATTTCTTTATGCACGTTTAACAACGCCCTACACTAGGAGCGTAGTTTCGTAGTAACTATTCTAAATGTGTAGGAATTAAAAGCGTTAAACGATCAATAGTTACGTTTAAAATTTAAATGCATATTTACTCGAAAAATTAATTTGAATAGTTAAATTATACAGCGCAATTTTCTACAATCGAAACTAGAGCGTTTGACGTTTAAAATCAAATGAAAAAATAGTTCTTGCGATCTACGCTAGAGGCGCTTTTATATTAAATCTTGACAATAGCTAGCCGGTTGTCAAAAATCTCTACTCTTGATATAATAGGTGCAAAATAAACTGTATATCTAAGCTGTTTTCATACCTAACTATCGCTTTTCTCCCTACAGAATAGACAAAAGAGGCTCTATCAAAGTTCAACTCCATAAAAAACCACCCAAAGAACTAAACTTCACACGAGAATTTTTCCCTTTAGACGTTATACAACACTGGTTAACGATAAAAGAAAAGAAATTCCCAGCACTAACCCATGTTAAAATCGGCGAAACTTATGAAAGAAGGGATATATTTCTAATGAAAATATCCACTGGTGGCCGTAAGAAGAAGGCTGTGTTTCTTATGGGAGGCGAACAAGGCAACGATTGGGTGTCATCCGCGATACTCATGAATGTTGTAGCTAGTATGCTAGAAACAAGATCTGTACTGAAACCGTTGTTGAAAATTTATGATTTCTATTTCCACCCGTTTTCGAATCCTGATGGTTATATGTATAGTATAACTACGGTAAGTGTTGCTTTACTAATATAATCAATATAGAGCTGTGATAGCCGAGTCGTCTACGCATTCGCCAAATCTGAGACAAACCAAACATACTAGCTTGAGTCTTTTTAAAGATAGTTTTTGAGGGAACGCAAGATTCCTAACTAACCAATTAGTCGGACTTATGTCCTATGATGATTGAGGATAGTAGTAGTTAAGTTCATTGCACTCTGCATCGAGTGGTTGTCCTAGATTTAGCCTTTTTCACTTGCAGGTAGCATAAAATCATGTAAAAAGTGACAAAACATATGCATTGCGAATGTTTTCTTACGCCGCTGCGAAGCCTTTAACGGTAGGGTATTTAATCTGTAACAAATAGTGACATCTTGTTCGTTATTTGCAGGATCGAACCTGGACAAAAAATTGTAGACTTTATTACCCATTGAAACCCTGCTCGGACACTGGAGCTATCTTAGGAATTAATATCGACCGAAATTGGTATTTCGACAAGATGACAGGTGGATATAATAAAATTAAAATAATTTCTTATGTAAAATAAACTTGTCTCTAAACGCAACTCTCACACTAAGAATTGCTCTCATGTTGCGGGAACTTTTACAAACATACAAACAACAGGTAAAAAGCAAAACCAGACCGAAACAATTATTTCTGGACCGCACAAATAAGTGTTCTGCGTGGTAATCGAACCCACGACCTCCCAATGCAATGGTAGCGGCGTGGTGATCTTAACCATTGCGTGGCGGAGACAGCCAGTTATTCAGTTTCTTCTTAATACTTTAATTTCGGAGCGTCAGAAAACCTCCATCCAAAATTATGATAGTCAAACAAATTTTAAAACATTTCAGTTTCAAAAGACGAATGTGACGCAGTATTTGTTGGTCCAAAATCTCTATCAGAACAGGAAACGTACTCCGTAGCAAAGTTTCTAGATAGTATAGCTGAAAACATGATGGCTTTTATCAACATCAGAGGATTTGACAACCTAGTGACTATACCTTACGCGTATGACGCGGTTACTTGCAATAATTATGATGTTTTGGTAAGTTTTAAGTCTTAATTGATAGGCGATAAAGTGGTAATATTGAGGTTACAGAAGTACTTCATATTGATCTTTTGAATTAGCACTATCTTCATGTTAAATTTTATGAAAAATTGTTAAGTGGTGTAGTTATGAAAGTGAAACAGGTAGATAGACAATTGCATGAGTAACAATTGATTAAAAAAGAGACAAAAGTTTAAAACATTTACCTAATCACTTAATGACAGAAGTCTTTATGTTTAGTGGTGACTGAATTCTTTACAATATATAAATCGCCATAAAATCCTGGCCTTGTCCAAACGCACATTTTATTTTACAAAAGTAGATTGTAATATACTGGTTACTTTTCAGCAAGATATTTTAGGAGCTGTGCAAGAAGCAGTAAGCAGGAAAATGAACGTCACTTTCAGTTATGGACTGGCGGCCAAAACTGTGTGTAAGTTAAACTTTGTAGCTAATAGACATGTAGCAGATCGCTACATACAGCGACATCTACTGGGACCAGCGCACAAGCAATCACCACGCGCAGTGTGACTGACGTCACAAGTCCTAAATCGCGCTATCAAAGTTTGCACTGCAACTGACTATATATACAAGTTCCCGACTACAACAGTCTGGCAGCCTAGGCCACCAGGCATGATCACCTCGCCTGGTCGGAGGATCCTCCCTTTGTGTTGGAGGATACGATCACCTCGTTCCTCCACAGATTTAAGACAAATAAAACTATATGGTGGTAAAGCTGGTTCTCAAACCTACGAACTGACTATTGGACAGATTTCATTTATTTTGCCATTGTACAAGTCCCACAGCCCTCTCCAGATTTTAAGGCCGTCTGGAAACCTTAGTTTTAGGTAAGAAAGTCCGCCCGTATTGATGGTAGGGTTTTATCTTGGTTGGGCAGGTTGGGACGTTGTATTCCATCACATATTTAGAAGAAATGTCAGGCAAGCAAGACTTCATTGTTTTTCATAACTGTAAGGATAACCAATAGTTATTCTAAAACCCTAATAACTTTGGCATTGTTGTGTTGCTTTTGGGGTCAAATCTGCCTTGTTTTAACCAGTAACAAGGGAAGAAAATGCTTAAACCACCAACTAACCCTGCTGCTATATTATCTTCTCTATTCATATTATATACTATTTTTATTTAATTTACAGTTAATTTCACCGGCAACGCAGCTGACTTCGTCAAAAGACATTTCAACACTCCAATAGTGTATACATTTTACATGAAATATGAATTTTACGTATTACCTTCTGCGTCTGATGTTGGGCCGCTAACTGATCGATTCGTTTTCATGCTCAGAGAGATACTATTACTAGCTAACACTTTCTATGGACCTTTGTTTAATGGTATCAGTAGTGTTTTTTGTAGTGTTAGTATTTGGATGATCTTCTTGTTATTGTTCATGATTTTTGGTTGCATTGAGTAAAGTTCTAGTTTTTGCAGTCAATCTTTGTTTTATTAACCGACTTCATAAAAAGGAGAAGCTTCTCAATGCGACTATTTTTAGAAAGTATAAAATTTATGTTAATAACAACTGAAATCAATTGTATAGGTCAAAGATTACCATAATTTCTAGGCTTATCGTATGTAAGAGTTTTATGATCCAAAGACAATTACACAAATAGCTTTAAGTACTGCTTCGTAAATTAATCTAAATGCTGCATCCGCTGTTATTAATGAGCGTGAGGTTCATAAATAAGGTTGTGATGTACTGAATATAGGTTTAAATTATGAAAAAAAATATACACCTAATCGCCTTGTATCCTTAATAAGATCAGAGTTAGCACAGCCATAAAACAATTACAAGAAAAATTCTCTTGGATTTAATTTGTTGAAATGAAACGTAATTTAACAAAATACATCACACTTATCACTGTTTTATTAAAACAGTAACAGCAAAACAGCAAGGAAATATATCATTTCAGAAACAACACAATATTTTGTACGTCATCGCAAGCTGCTCCAATCTCATTCAAATCTCTGTAGTATTAGTGAAATGAGAGAAATGTGTCAAGTAACTGGTGTGTTTCCTAGAAAAGAAGTTGATTGGTCGAAATAAATCAATACAACGTTCAGAGTGACTCGTCAAACTTCTAATTGAAATGTTTCGGGCGTGAATTTCATAAATCATGGTTGTTACATGGATGTAGAGAATGTTGAGGTGCAGTATTTTTTTTTTTGGAAAGGAGAGTTCAAATTTTGATGTGGTAGTGAGTTAATGTTTAAATGCTAACTAGGTTTTAATTTTTTTTTATATACATGTTTAGAATTAAGTGCTAAGAATTACAATCCAATATATTCGAGTGCAGGCTTTTTTTCTACGTGAAGAATAAATTTTAATTTATTTAAAAAAAAACATTAATGCATAGGTACTATTACAAACACGATTGTTTCTAATTATGGAATTGTAGACTCATATATTTGTGTTACTCTCTCAGGAAATAAGTTTTTAAGTAATTTAGTCGGAGTTTTTCACACAGATAGCTCATTAAATATCACATAAGTAGTGAATCAACCATTTGAATTCATAAAATAGAGATTTCCAGAATCAACTTGTTCAACGTCTCTCGCTTCTCTTAAAACGCTTAGATTCATTATCATCAATCATTAATCTAATTATTTATAACCTTTCTCTATACGAATAGAAAAACATACAACAAACGTAGCTATTTAGAGAAAAATCTAGAGCTACCAAAAAGTCTAATCTAAGTTAAACGAAACTCAATAAATCTAATGTCACATCCAGTTCTCTATTTCCTGTTTACTCCCACATTTCGTATAAGGAGAGGTGAAAAATGCTACCATTCGATAGTAATTTTTCACGTCACAAGCTTCGTGCTCCTGCAATATCATAATACACAGTTGTGTTGCTTTGTATTCTTACATCGTTCAGATTTCACAAGGAAACTTATTTGAATTTTGTTGTGAGAAAATTGGTTAACATTGAACGTGTTTTGTTGGGAGACTGAGTGTTTAACACATTTTGTTGAAATAAGGAACTAATGGACTTGCAATCTAGGTGATAAAGAATTGCTTTAAAATGATAATTATGACTGATTGTGACGTGAATTAAAATAATAGTGTTACGATTTAATAAACGTGAAAAATAGTTTGTAATTGGAGATTTATTTACTCATTTGCATTTTGAGACATTTTTGTTAGTATTTTTAAAAATAATGTTCCGATATTAAGGTTTGACTTGGATACAATATTTTGAAAAAACTCAGGTACTACTGATCATGATGTTTCAAGTTCATATCTTGCACAGAGATTGAAGGTAGGCATTGAAATTACATGTTACATTATAATAACACCTGTTGTTGGAAGTAACATCCAATCAATGACTAAGTTCACAAAGTTTAGCAGCAGAATAAAATCATAATAAGTATAATATATAGAAAACTATGGAGACGGCCTTTGCCTAGTAGTAGGAAAACGCAGGCTAATAATAATATTCCAAAATAAGTAGTGACTAGTAACTCGATTCTTTAAAAAGGTTTTTCTAATACCTTTCGTGGACCATACCCGATACCTGCCATTGTAGCTAAGGTAACGTTGATACAAAAAGCCACAGTACCGCACACAAGAGCCCCTAAGGTCAACAACCTCAAACCTGCAAGGGACATACCACAGCCGGCTTGATTGATTAGTTTATTGAAGGGATTTACTGAAAAGGGTTCTCGGGAACTACGTGTATCGATGTTATTTGCGTGGGTTTGTGATATGTCTTTGTTTGGTTGTAAAAATATACTATTATAAACTTTATTGTTATTATAGTTAAGAAACTTCCACTATCTTCTACCACTACCTACTACTGACAAACAGCTAGCTATCAAAAATTTTGTTTGATAATCGGTTCAGCGTCGCTAGCGGGCGTCTTGGAAACTATTTTTGCAGTTCATTTTAAATGTTAAACTCTCGATACTCTATGGTCCCAATTTAGGATCCAATACAGTAGTATATACTGATGAATCAAAATAATATATGAATTGTTTAGAAGTAGGGACTTTTATTCTTCAACAAATTAGATAAACTTTGTCTTATATTATTAGTGTTTTAGTAAACGTTAATGAGACCTCGTTTTAAACAAGGCGTGTCTTTGTAAACCTTTGACTAAGCTAATTTTATCTTTTTGTTTTACTTATTTAACTTTGCGGTTTACAAAAAACTAAGTTATTCTAACTTAAATTTCTTTAAGCCCTAAATTTTTAATGAGGCCAGTGATTTAATTAATCTTTTTATGTTGAGCCTTTTCAGTGAGAGAATTTTAAAATATTATAAATTAGATAGAAAATATATTTAGTTATACATTTTTATGACTTTTATGTTAGATTTTAACTTTTCTATGATCATCTTATCTAAATATTATTGGATTCATATGACAAGCATATTGCAAAAAGACACATGACAATCCGCTACCTTTTAATTAGTTATTTAACCCTTTAACTTTTAAATTACGATCAAGACACGAGCGGAGCTACGCGGGTACGCTAGTTTTATATGTAACTGACATTCCTTTGTTATATCTCTATGTAGGAGACTATAGCTACATACAAGCCTACATATTCATATTTATATGCTAAATTCATGATTAATGCAGAAGAGCATAAGTTAACCCTCCCAACGCGATGGTGTGACGAGCATGACGCCATTAACGTGACGGAGGTGTCAGTAACCGGTAATATCCGGATGAATCAGCTTTGTGCCCCAAATGTATGTGCGACTGTGCGTGCGTGTTGTAATGAATGATGGTTTTGTATGTACCTGTTTAGTGATGACTGTATGTATGTATATGTATGGAGGTGAAATGGCCTTGTATTGTACATTTTTATGCTTTTATTTTGAGTTAGGTTGTTATTGTTCGTATTAGTTTGTTAGTGTTAGTACCTAAATACTATATAAAATATTGTAAAAGTAAAACTCTGGTTTAAAATGTGTACCAGGTTAATATATTGTCAGTTTTTTTCAGCAATACGACTTATTTTAAATAAAAATTATAATAACAAAATATATATTTTGATAAAATAGCATAGTACATGTAAAATACATGTGTTTTAACCTTTAATACAATGAAATATTTTCATATCTTTTGATAATTATAATGTCTAAAATAATAATTTAAAAATATTTTAGATGATGGTTGGGAAAATACACAACATCACCAGAAGAAAACAAAATCGGTAATAGCAAATACATATGATTGTTTAATCCACCATATTGACTATATTAACGTACTAGAAATATATTATATCTTACACCCCAAAACAAAAGGTTCTTGCACTGTAACCCCATTATACCTCAAACTTCATAACCAATAAAACAAAATTAGTTCTGACCAATTTACACCCCAAATTGTACATCGTATTATATTATTTTCAACACAGCATTAGAGGGTTTACGTGGCAATAATCGGGCCGTTTGGCAAGAATAATTATTACTTAGCATTCGAAAAGGGCCGCAAAGTGCTTTGCGCTGCAATTTGCGAATTCTACGGTGGCAAGAGGTTAACTTAGGGGTGGCGTACAGGGTGGAAAGGTTGTAGTGTAACTTGAAGTTTTGTACAATGAAAGGAAGATAAGCTTTACCAACTCAGTGATGATGTGAAGTACAACTTTACATAAAATTAAACGCCTATTCTTAAAAATGGTAATTAAAATGATAGAAGTATACTTTTGCTATATTTAAGGTTTTGAATTGGAATACCAGGAAAGTAATCTGTATGTCTTCTGAAATGATGTGAAGGCTAAGTTCATCCCTTTAGAAATTCATAAATTCCATACTTTTGCTAAATATAATGACAATATAATAACCCTTATAAAAACCACATTTATGAAATAATTTAGTCTAAATCTCTTACATTAACTCAAAAGCCAAAACAACCCCAAATCCAACCCTCAAATGCTCACTGTACGCTTACCCTAACACGATTCCATTTTAATGCGCTCGTTTGCTAAGCTCACCTCCCACGGTGCTAATGCCGAGTGACGTCATACGCTCGATGATTCCACTGGAATACTTCTGGTGGAATGCTCCGGGATAATAGAGGGCTATTGGGGAAAGTTGAGCGTATTACGGACGCGAATTTGATGGGTCTAGCGGGAGTAAGTTACAAATGGTTGGAATGGGATAATTTAAAGATTATTTGTGAGATGTTGGGCTGGTATATCTAGCTGGTGTATCGCGCATTTAATCTGAGACTTGAATATCTGGGTCAAGACGTCTGGAACAGATAAAATAGAAAGTATTGAGACTGTTTGCGTACGCGAATTATTCAATTCTTATACACCTCAACAGTTCTTTGGTAGAGATTGTTCTGTTATCGGTATTATCTAGATGCCTAGTGTTAGAGCTTATATGAGACCTAGGATATCCAATAGACAAACTAGCTCCATCTCAAACTCTAAGCCATGTAAAATGTATTTCAAATCAATAGATGAATCTTAAACTCAGTGTTTTAATTTCCATCTGAAACCGAGAATTGATTCTTAATCGATGCAAATACGGAACTCAAGGAAGATCTTAAACGAAAATTTGAGCTCTATCTCAAACTGAGATATATCTATACTAATATAATCTATACTAATATACTAATCTATACTATAATATTATAAAGCTGAGATGTTTGTTTGTTTGTTTGTTTGTTTGAACGCGCTAATCTCAGCAACTACTGGTCCGATTTGAAAAATTATTTAAGTGTTAGATAGTCAATTTATCGAGGAAGGCTATAGGCTATATTTTATCACGCTACGACCAATAGGAGCGGAGTAGCAACGAAAAATGTTACAAAAACGGGGAACATTTTGACCCATTCTTATGTGACGCAAGCGAAGTTGCGCGGGTCAGCTTGTAATATAATAAAGCTGAAGAGTTTGTTTGTTTGTTTGTTTGTTTGAACGCGCTAATCTCAGGAACTACTGGTCCGATTTCAAAAATTCTTTCAGTGTTAGATAGCCCATTTATCGAGGACGGCCATAGGCTATATAACATCACGCTACGGTCGCAACACAGACGAAATATTCAATTCTTCAATATTTTATACTCAATAGTACACAATATTACATAATATCTCACTCAACTACGCACTGAAAGCACACAGCCACTCGAAACATTCCAATCTATTGACTCCCAAAAAATAAGAGTAAAAAATATGAAGGATCGAATGTTCATTGATCGTTGCATACAAATGTGTGGGTGTTGGAATAACGTGCTCGTTTGAGGGTTATTAGCTGTACAGTTTTAATTGGCCACGATACGGGGACGATTCGACCGGAAACCTATACATTTTATAATAATTATGTAAAATTAATTGAGGTTTTAATACTAACAATGCTACTATTTCTTGTTACTCAATTCTATATTTAATTGTCCCAACTTACAACAAAATGTAATTACAAAAATCTATATCTACGACTAGCCCCATTTAGATGAAAGACCGAGTAGTGTACATTGTACAAATTTAAAGTTTATACATATCTCATTTCTGTTTTTTTTTAACCCAGTGCTGTATCTGTATCTATCAAGGGTCCCTTCCTGAATTGAGGGAGGGGTTACGTTTTGAGTCCACCACGCTGACCAAGTTCTGCTTACAATATAACAAATAGAATGTAATCAAAATTAATCTTTTCACACTTTTAATAAACGTAACTTTATAATAAAATACACAACCTTAGGACCATTTTCCATTAAATTTTGACGGTACTTTTACAAAGTTTCGTGCCGGTGCATACGTCACGCACGTGTAGCGCCTGACATTGCCACTTTGTAGTGTCAAAGAGGCAAAGCTTTGTAATGTCAAACGTCATTCGACTCCAGTGACGTCACACGAACTACCTACATTTGTAGTTATTGCGTTTTGAGTTTAAAATGTTAGGTTTATGTTTTACTTGGTCTGATTTTTTGTTGAGTTTTACAGTTTCATTTAATAAGTGGTTGAAAACTTATTTTAATATTTTCGCATTGTTAAATATGTGTGTTGATTTCATAAATATTAGTTTCTTGCATTTAATCAGTTAAGCTTACGTAACTTGTAAGTATTCAGGAATATATAAGCTTAACTTAATATTTAACGTAAAAACAGTCATAGATAAAGCATCGGTTAATTAATTATGATTAAACTGCATTTTTTTGGTCAGATTAGAACCCACTACACCAAAAGTCGACTACTATATGTGGCGCCTATTGCCAATCTATTCGTTTTTTTTACTTAAATATAATTACAATAATAAGTCAATATTTCATCCACTTATTTTCCAATGTCAAGTTCATATTCCACACAAAAATGATGTCATTAAAACAGAAAATTCATACATTTCCATACAAATAATTGGGTGATATTATCATGTAAATCGTGTAGTATGAAGATCACTCAGTTAAGGGCCAATTAGAAAAGTATTGTGATTCGTAGCCCTCAAACATATTGAGTTTGTATTTATCCAAAATATTTATGTTGAAACCTTTTCCTTTACTTGAAATGAAAGAATACTTTCGCAGTTTTCATTATTTTCAGTTTGTGAAAATTCGTGAGAATTTAGTGAAAAAATAATCTATAGAAGTTTTTTTAAGAAAAGAAGAATAGAAGGATTTTTGAAGATCATTCAATGTTTATAAATGATTAATTGACCCTAAAGAACATATTAAGTGCCTTTTTGATGGTGTCCCTTAGGACTGATAAAGAGATTTCGGCCGCGTTTGCGGCTTATAAATGGTTGTACATCTAATTTTATGCAGTTCCGGTCCTGTTTTCTTATCTTGCGATGAACTCTGTGATACTATTCGCGTAGTGCGGTTTTAATTTAAACCATATCATCTGAAGATATCTTCCTTCTAGTATAAAAAGACATGAGTACAATTTTACATAAAATATAGGTTTTAAGTGACAACATTTCAAATATTCTACCAACATCCGACGTACTAAGACGTTACACATTAAAGCAAAGTTCAACGAAGCTATTAAGTAAATCTATTTCAGGAGAAAGGTCATTCGCCACGGTGCAGACAAAACGCCTACCTTTTATGTTGTTATTTCATTTCATTGCTTATTAACCTCAAGTGAGATTTCCGAAATCTGTGATTTGGTAAACAAGTTATTTAGGGAGATTAGAATTTGTCTTTTGCGGAAACTATTCTACTGTAGTTGCCCAAACGCTATTTTGATTTTGTAGCACATAGTTCTTATAATGTATAGTACGTTATCGTAAGCCAAGTATATTTATTACCTTTTAAGAATACAATTGTATTGGCGTTCTGCCCATAATACATTCAGAATCAATTGTTGTCAGATTCGTCACTTGTTTATAAAATCTATTCTACTTTTCGATACTTTTGTACACTATTATCCTATCCTTTTTCAGAATATAATACTCAGCCAAATTTGAAATAAGTCGGTAATGTAGTTTTATCGAGGAAGCACGATATTTGTAACACGTACTCATATCCACAAATAAAAAAATAAATAATAGAAGTATTATAGTCATCAATAATTCACATTCTTATTATAACCACAAAGAAAATAGTATTTCCATGTTATATTCCAACGATTATCCCTGACATGACTTCGCAATTAAGCCTTAATGATAAAGAACAACTGTATCCAGTGAAATGGAAGCCCATATAATTATACATTTAATTATATATCTAGAAACAAACCATTCCCTTTGATGTGTAAATTACATACGTTACAGAACGCCTTTGATGTCAGAACTCACAAATAAACAATTATTTGTATAATACTATTGGTTTTTGTACTGAAATGTTTTAGGTTTAGTTATGAAATTATAACATTGTTTTAGTAACCAATAAATATATTTATTTCTTTGTCGTGCGACGTCAAATAAATTGTTGGTAGGTATACAAAGAATAGTGCGATATTACTAATATGAAACACCAAAATTTTGTAGTTATTATAGCGATGACAAATTCAAAGTTTTTAGTGACTAGAACAATTTGCATAGTCTTAACAACTGGCCTCAACCATGTAAGCGTTACCTGAGGTGAAACGTCAAGCTATTCAAAGATTTGAGTTGCTTGCGAATTGATTCATACGATTTCGCTCAGCTTGATTTGAGAACCACATAGAGACATGCATGCAATCGCATCGCAAGTTTCTGCGTTGCGAATTCGCATCGCGCCGTATTGCAGTTTTGTGTTTCTCCGTCAGTTGTAAGTTTGTAACGCAACATCAACTGTAGCGTGATTCGTAGGTTCAATCGAGTATCGAGATTTTGACATTTAAAATTTACTGAACAATAATTTCTAAGACGCCCGTTAGGGGCGCTAATCAGATTTTCATACAAAATTACTGGATAGCTAACAGGTTGTTGATAGTCGATAGTCCTAAATGCTGAACTAATATTAAATCGTTTCAAGAATCTATAAATAAAATACGTTTCTAGACAATATATTTCTTTTTACCTCAATATTAATTCAACCAAACATTCTCACACCCTACTTCGTACACCCGAAAGATAAATTTCTGCCGTGAACACGAAAAAAAAAACTTAAATAATTCCTCTTTTCCACACCGGGACCAATGTACCGAAACGGCGTGCTTAAAAAACTACTGGATCGGAAAAAGGTAAGAAATTCTTATTGTAGCGTTGTGGACTATCCTGGCTATTACCCGTCTATCGGGTCCCGTGAAATATAGGTCGTCCTTATAGGGGACCCCTTTGTACAAAATGTATGTAAGAATTATGGATGAATTGATGAAGGACCGCTTGTTAAGATAAGTTTACGTGTAGGATCTATGTATTATGTGGCGAGATTAGTATTTGGGGTCGGTTTTATATTTTGGTATGTATCTATGCTTGGTATATTTGTATGTATTATATTATTATGTGCCTACATAATTGGGTATGTAGGATTGTGTAGTATTTTGTTATGGTTGTATTTTGCTTATACGTTTGGTTTGCGATGTCTTGTGTACCGTTAGAAACTAGATTCAATTTAGCATTAATATAATCGACTCATTAAATGTATAAGTAGGTTTCAGTCCTAAACTTTTGGTATGACATAGGTTTTCGATTCATTTATACTTACTATAAACAGTCATTGTTTAAAGATTTCGTACGAGTAACCAGAATGTTATTTTATTACATAATAACAGTACAAGACAGCTTTTTTTGTAACGCAAAAATCAGAGGGCAAATCATGTTTGTTCAAATCCGTTTAACAGACAATCAACGCTATAAAAGCAAGTGCTTTATAATCAAAAAGTCACAGAAACCAACCACATTTTCTTGCGATAAACGTACTATATATCGTAAAAACGTGTGTGAAAGTACGACAGAGTGATTAAAGCCCACATCGTTACCGTGCCCAGTGATTAAGGTTATCAACCAAACGTTTTTGACCTTTTTTCATCGCTGTATTTGTTTTGTTTTACATTTCGCTTGCTTTACATTATGTGACGGGTGGGTTTGCTTGTGGATTAAGGGAGTTAAAAATATGAAATAGGTTTAGTTCTTACTTTTGTATTGGTCTTTATTCTATCAAAGTTCTTCTGATTTTCTCTGAAAGCTTATATAGGCATCGTTGTTTTTACTTACAACAATTCATTTTTAAATAAAGTAAGGGTGTTATTTCAACCCGTTTTTCAATGGCTACATGAATTAACAGATAACAATGACTGCCGTTTAGTACAGTTTTAGTAGTAAATGGCGGTACCGTACAACCTCATTTTAATTTGATACTTATATACTCATTATACTCATTAAATAAATAGCTTCCTATATTTCCTCTCTGTGAATACTACCCGTTGGACCTTCTCAAACAAAATTACAGAATCCATTCAATAATATAACGGACAACTGGTCATATCCTCAAAAAGCGACAGGACAGACAGATCTACCAATACAAATACGTATTGATACAAATTAGCATCGAAACGAGAAGTTATGAATTTTTAAATGGAAAATATTTTTTCAACCGGCAATCAGCATTTGAAACCATGCGAGAATTGAGGCTCGCAATATTCATGTTTCATATGTTTATGACTTCAAAATTAGGTTATTTTTAATCAACTTTAAAACATTTTTTCAATGATTTCATATTTTATTCACAGTGAAACACTATTCGCGGAAATCACGCTTTTGTATGAAGTAAATTAGGATTTTCATTTGAATACCCGGTTTTAATGATTGCGATTGAAAGTATTTCATAGAATATGATTTTTGGGGTTTGATTTGTTATTTACTTATATTAGGTAATTTGTGAAATTTTAGAGGGAGGGATCTCCTTTTTCACATGCCTGTTAGGTAGGTACTGTGTAACCACATACTATGACATAAATATCTCTAAAATTACTTGTTCCCATGGTGACTGTTAAGAATCCAAGGTATTACCAAACTACTTAAATAGTTTAAGAGTATCACTCTCAATTTGTCTTGAACTGTCTAAATCGAATAATAATTCATCATGATGAGCATGTTTTGCTTAGAGAACTGTGACAATGCACAACTTAAACTACTGAGAATAGAAACCTAAAATCAGGTATGACAATTTCTTAGGAAGTGTGGAGGAGCATTTAGAAATGATTTTGATCAATTCTCCCATGAAGTGCGTGAACTCTCACGCGGGTAAAGCCGCGGGTGGAAGATGGTGCCTTAAAGAAGTCAATCAAAAGAAATAATACCAAACCACAACATAAAAAAATAATGATATCGACAAACTACTTATTACTTCAATTTTATACAGCAGGTTTCAATTAATTACCAAAACTCCATACATCTTTATTGCAGGTATACATTTCATTAACTTAAAAGCGTTTAATGGCAGAAGTCGGGAAATATTTTAATGTATTTTTTACCGTTTATTAAATTATTTCGTATTAGCCCGTTTAAGTATCTTTATAATTAAATTGTTTTTGGGTACCGTGGATCATTTGGAATGGTAAAATGATGCTTTTAGTAAAATATATATTACTAGCTGACCCGCGCAACTTCACTTGCGTCACGTAACACGTCACGTTGCGCGTAAGGGAGAATGGGTGATAATTTTCCCCGTTTTTGTGTCATTTTTCAAAATAGGAACTTTCGGCTATCGTATTTTTTTATTTTGTTCACGTTTCTCGTAGTATTTGTCATAATTATTATTAAAACCACATACTTATTTCTCCGAAGAGTACAGGAAAAACAAATATAATTTCCATAAGATTTCATCACACAAGCGAAACTTCAAACACAAATAAGACATATAAAAACCTTTTACTAAAAGGAAAAATAAAAGATTTTAGTTAAAAATGTTTAGGATTTCAACATTTGGGTCACACGCGATTAATATCGTTAAAGAGATGTTAATACCAATTTATGAATGTTTATTTGCACCACCGTGGCAGTTAAATACATTATAAAATATGAGGAACTGCAAGCAAATTATACGTCATATAAATGCATCAAATAAATTACTGATTATGGTCAAATTAACTTTTTTATTTATCGCTTTCATTGGATTAAATATGTAGTTTTAAATTTATTCCTAGTAAATTTCGACGTTGAACCTCAATTATACTCTGCTTAAACAAACAAGCCTATCTTTTTATATTTTCGGTAAAAAGACAATTCCTGTAATTATAAACAAGCGAAATACTATTATTACTTTTTAAAATATTTTATCGGCTTTCTTTACGTGCATCAATCTCATTTCGATAAACTACTTAAATTTAAAATCCAATTATATTAATAAATTCTGGTTTCGCCACGTAAAATTAGCCTTCATCTAAACCGACTGTCAAAATTCAACAAAATAATACCTATTAACATAACAAAACCGTTTACTCAATAAACTTACATTATTAGTTACATTATACCCTAAAAACCAGCGAACTAGCAACTACCCACTACAAAGTACTCAACGCACGGTGAGCATGAATAAATCCGCCATATTTGAACACGACGCAGTGGACGGGTGACCTAATTGTGAATACGTCACACTGGGCTACCTCTGTATAAGCATTGTTAATTTAAATGTATCTGTGGTTTTGTAGAGGTAAAGCTGGTAAACGACTATTGGGGTAAGCTTTTCAATAGATCGATGGCCGTTGAAAGGAATCTAGCAAAAGAGGAAGAAATTCTTAGCAAATATGACAGCCAAAACCGTGGGAAAATATTTGTGCCTGTTGTTCTTAATCGAAGTGACAGTTGTCAAACCAATTCAAAGGTTTTCAGAGGCTTTCAGATGGCTTTAACTACCTTCTTGACTTGAACGTTTACTAGGATTGAATTGAATAGAAGTCGTCCAAGTAGGTATAAAGTTTTTTTTTTCATTTAATTTGCTTCCTGAAGCGAACTGATCGATTACCACTGTGATCGGAACGGCTATGTATATGAAAGTAAGGCGTGAGATTTCTGGGTCAGTTATTGGGCTATTCTCATTGGAATACTTCGACTAGCAACCTAAAGATTTACAAGTACGTAGTAGTTTGCCTTCACTCCTCTCCTCTCTCGTAGAAGTCATTCAATACACTAGTAGCACGATTTTCTACAGTTAGAATCATCGAATATCGAGAGTTTGACATTTTAAATGTTCTTTTAAAATAGTTTATGCGACATCCGCTAGAGGCGCTGAACCGATTGTCATACATTATTTTTCGATAGCTAGCCGGTTGTTTCTATTCGATAAAGGTACAAAATCGCGGTACTGATACACCTCTGCATACATCGTACAAAATTAAAAACATCGGATAAGCCACTCTATAGAATTCCTCTGGGTCAAAAATTCGCATCTCAATTACGAATTTTCGGCTCACACAGATGGCCGGGTGGAAATAATTTAATTTCTTCACGACCTTCGCCACGGAGGGGTCACAGACACACAGCTCAGTGATTAGTTAACGCCTCTTGATTTATTTTCACCCCTTCACCCCTTCTCAGAGGGTCCGACGTTTATTGGAAGAATAAAACAAATTATGGATGTGCTTCCTGTCTGCTGATTCTGTGATCAGATTAAGAAATGTATGAATGTCGAGGAAATGAGAGTGCTGAGAACATAAGGTCACACTTATGTAACGTTTTTTTGGGAAAAATCACTGAAGAAGAAGATATGTTGTACGAAATCAATCTCACTGTTTAATCGTATTAAAAAAAAACATCAAGCCCGATTAAAATGGCATATTCAGGCCTGCTAAAGATATAATATAAATTTTAATAACACAATATTGAACCACCGAAATATTGCCATCATCAGTCGCCTATGAAACTTCCCGGAACAAACACAGTCAGTCCAGCAAATGCATATCGAATTTTATTAAACTAAAAACCCTTCCACACACCTAAAAAAGCGCTTTTTCGGTTGAAATTTACTCGCTTGCTCCGTCCAAGCCTTCATTAGAATTCAGTCGTTGTTTTTGCACGAAACTTTCATTTATTGTGTTACATATGTTTGGCTTGCAGGCCTGCAGAGTCAAGGCGAAGTGTGCTTTGTTCAAAGTTGCCGAATAGAAGCCTCCAGGGAGGTTACTGAATCAACTTTGTTAGGCTATTTTGCTAGGCGCAGTGTATTTTTTGTGTTGGTTAGTTTCGTGTGATCTGATGAAGTTTATAGATTTTAATTTTGAATATTTAAGGGGCAATTTTTGCGTAGCGAGATAACTTTATTTGGTGAAAAATATTGTTTACAGTAAATAAACATTTTTGATTTTAAAAAGTCTGAATAATGTGAAATCAGGAAAGACAGAACGGTCAGAAAGGGCAGCTTTAAATAATTACTTTTACTTGCAAAAAAATTTACACACCGGTTTGTACCTATAATACAACCAAATTATAAAAAAACACGATGTCGGAACGGCCCGAAAAAATTAAAAACTTCGTCCCCCAGTTACTAATGGAAAACGATTTTTGTACCTCTGTCCTTTTACGGGACCCCTGTAAATTTAGGGAGCTGCAATTTGTCATAATTGTGCACAAATGATTGTCGTTCCGCTATACTTTGTTTTACGTATTAGACGGTTAGACGGTTATTACAGATTCCCATGATTTATTAAGGATGCTTTTGAAAAATTATGGTTTGAGATTAATAGGATTTTTTATAAAGTATTTCATCCATTCTTTCGTTGGGTTTTCTTAAGTGGGATGCTATGTCTTCTTCTGGGTGATTTAAATGAGATCTTACAGGGAATGAGATTATAAAATGTATGTAAAAATTAGTTTGATGTAATGTAATTTGTACAAATGACTCTGTTTAAGTAAGTATAGAATATTCGTCGTTCCTACACAAATCCAATATACAAAAAGAGTTTCTTTTAAATTTCTATGTGTGGAACAAAGTCATTTGGAAATAACGATCTTACTCAGAACCACAATCATGTAAGATACCTAATCAAAACTAAGACAACATTGACAAACCCGTGCCAATAATAAAAATCATAGTCATGAGTTGTGATTGAAATATAGGTCTATAGTTTGTACTATTTAATATTTCGTTTCAAAATAAACACATTTTACAAATTCTCCTTCAAATTCTAAACAAAAATATAACCGTAAAACCGACAGAATAAACCATCTTGAGTCTCCGTTCCATTTCCGCGCCCTTACTAAGTAAGGCGAACTCATTTTAACATGCAAATACGCGTCAGAATTCAAACTAGGTGTATCGCCTTGATGGAGTACAAATTGAATTTGTCTGCGAAAGAACTCACGATGTCGCTTCGAGGTACACTATTCGTAGAACGCTGTTCGAGAATGTGAACTATGGTTAAGGTTTTTAAAATTTAAATATACTAAAGTTCTTTACGTGCTTTAGAAGTAGTTGTCAACTTAGATAGTGTGTCATAATAGTTAAAAGATATAAACATTTTTCTTCATTTCATCGGTATCTATTAGTATTTAAATTATAAAACCTAATGTTATGATCGTCTGGGGGAGGGCATTTTAAAGTAAATATAGCCTTTTCTCTCCCACTGTTGGGCAAACGACAAATTGAGTCAAAAGATCATAGATCAATTTGAAATGAATCACGCAAGTCATATACAAGTTTATGACGCAATAAAATCGCATTTTTTGCAAATGCGCAAAAAATCGAATCATTTGTGTTTTAAACATCAGGTTTTTTAACTTAAACATAAAAAATACTCAAATCTTTCCGCAAATATTTGCCTATCAAACACAAAACCGTTTAATTCCAACAAAATTTCGCAAGTAATACGGTAGGTACAAATTCTCAAAGCTAAACCTACAGGATACATTAGACAGAGTTAATTTCCTGCTGTAGTAATATCATTACCTCGAGGACAAAGGCTGGAACTATTTATTTACTTGAAACCAGAATAGCTTGAAAAATAATGCGGAGAATGGTACGACGTAATAAAATAATACATTTGTGTTTGCGTATGTTGTGAACATTCGAAATAATATTATTATTTTTAATGTGAAAGTCTGCCTGATTGTTGTCTATCACTGCTAAAATTTGGAATTTAAAATCTAGTTAAAGTGTGCCAGGGTCACAATGATACCCCGTAAAGCCCATAGAATACTTTTAAATAAACTAAAAATGCGCGTATGTACGAGTACAGGAGAGCTAAAGCTAGCTTATAGATCGTCATAAGTATAACGCTCAGTACTGTGAGAACTGTCCAATGAATCTGAATAACCCCTGCTAAAACTAACTCAATACATACATACATCCAAAAAATCATACCTTCTTCCCATAGACCCCCTCGGGAGTAAGTATAATTAGAAACCACTCACCAAAAAATGCCACTTAGTAATTAACTCAACATTAGATTGCATCCCCAAAATACTTACAAAACGTTTAATATCATATTTCTTATATGTCCAACATAATAGCGGGACCAACACCCAAAAATAACGAAAAATATAACATTAAAAGGAAATCCATTCGAAAAAAAGAGCAGGCATAATATTTGTGCGACAATTCATTCAATTTATGAGTGGTGTACTTTTTACGAGTGTACAAACAAGCTTGTCTGCTTTCTGCTACAGTTGCAGGAGCGGATCGTATGTCAAAACGTGTTCTGTTTTATCACGGATATTAGTGCTCTAGATACCGCCAGATTGAAGAAATATACTTGGATATTTTGGCGGATTTTCTATGGTTTGTATCTAAAATCCCAATGTTATTATCGAAAATATTCTGGCGAATATTCTACAATAGTAGTTAGTTTTATTGAAAATGCCAAACTGCGCAGGTAAGGAATTGCACAACACATCAACAGTTGTACTCATCCTCTCCTTTCAGATGAGATTTTAACAATTTTTTAAACTGTTAAAATCTCATCTGAACAATGGAAGAAAATACACTTATTACACCAATTGATTTCTAAATCTCAAATATTTCCATCGCAGTGTAGAACACGCTCTGGTTTAAATTTGGCCATATCTAGCTTATTCTATGTTTCTGTTTTTTATACATTAACAGAAAGCCTCCCATAAAACGTGGAGCGCCATTGAATCAGCTGAATTTCAGGATCGGACACAGATGCGGTTTGTATTAGTACCTTATAAATTTTATGAACACGTGATTTCGTCTTTTTTATTCGATTTCGGTAATTTTGTGGATTTCTCTTGATGAGACGTGGTTGATGTGCATTTCCTTTAAAATAAACAACGATTGCATGATAAATGAACCAAATAAATCTGCAATATAAATACAGACATTATGCCCCAGCTCCTCTTTAAAGCTTGCTACACACATAATATATTCGGTTCGGCATTATTCGGCTTAAACGGGCGGCAAAGCCAAATACATGTATGTAGATGAATGTTCAGGAAAAATGCCGAATGTAAGCTGTATGTAGCAAGCCTTAGTCACCTAGTTATAAGTTTCAAGAGTAGAATATAATAATATTATTATAATTTGTTTTTTATTGGAAAGGAATATAATAAAAAATCTACATAGACAATGCATATCTCAAAATGTACCTACCATTCTTTAAACTTTTACTACGTATATACGAACGTACAAACTGACTTAACATCAGAAGCCATTTCAGTGAGACCATCAACGAATTCCACCTCAAAAACACAATCGAGAAGCACGTATTAATTCTTGTAGCGCACCACACATAAAATATATTTATTTGTACCTATCCGTACGTCTGTTTTTATTTTATTGTTATTGGCACAATAACAGTATATTACCTGCGACTCGAATTAACCGTCTGTCTACTAATTGTGAGCCTTTTTATTGGTACGTGAATGAAAAGAATGGCGTTCTGGCGATTGGTGTTTTTATTGTTGGTAAATTTTGGGCTTGGTTTGTGCATTTCGCTATGTGTTTACGAAGATCCTCGCCAGGTCTGTCTGTAAAAGTTCCTAGTCATGCTCATGTCTAGTTAACATAAACTCAATAACGGCTTATCAGATTTTCATGCTGTTCTCACCAAAATGCAGTTTTGATTCACGAGGCGTGTTTTGACGCAATTTAATAGGACTATGTGTAAATTGATTGAATATGATGCAAATTGCGTAATATGTTGAAAAAAATAACAGCACTGCAGTTGGGGTTTGACTTCAGGCTATATAATAATCATATAAGTAACTACTTTGTTTCATCGAACTCATCATACCAGTGATAAACGGCAGCGGTCAGTAAAATTACTGCGTCACAAACTAACTAGCGCAATTCTCTACAGGATCGGTACTGTCGAGGATTGAGAATATGACATTTAAAATGTACTGTCAAAATAGTTCTTACGGAGCCCAGCAGAGGCGCTAAACAGATTTTAGTGTAAAAATTATCAATAGCTAGCCGGTTGTCGGTAGTCGATAGTAGTAGAGAATCGAGCTACAGATAACCTATTCCAATGTGTTGCACAATAGTCCCTCAGATATTCTAAATCAAATTGGAACGAAGAACTAAACATCGAACAGTACAGTCGAACAGGAAATTAAAAACTTTGGCACTTTGCGGCTTCGGGCTGTGTATTGAAATTGTGGTTATTGTTCCTATGTTCCTATGCTGGGAGTGCGAATCTGGGGCAGGTTAGATTGTGCGAAATTTTCACTGGAATAGATTGTCTGGCGTATTTCTCTTGTTTGTCAAAGTTGACTTCGTCGGATCATCCGGTTTTGTAGTCTATTTAATTATTGAAAGCCTCAGATATAGCGCAGAAGGTAAACTTTTGTTCTTCAGATCAGTAAGAGTGTGTTTTATGATATCGGAATCCTGAAAAATTACTACAGAACGACAAAACAAGCACTTAATCTATATAAATTTTACATCCTTTGAACTTCGGCATATTACTTGATAGGAATCTTTAGACGGAAAAACTAAAAACAACGTTCAGGCTATACGCGGTACTGGTTTTGATGTAGAGACTGTCACATACATACATTTATAGAAGACTAGACCAAAGGCTTTCACGCTTCTCCCTGCTAATTTATTTACAATCATACTTCAAAATGATGAGGAGTATAATACTGTTAAACATTAATTAGTTATCATGGATTGCAACTCCTATTAGCGGCTAGCTAGCTATCAGCTTTATTATTCTTAGATCACCATTTTAATAAATATACATTTTGCTAGATAATTTGAATATTATATACGTATATATTTCGTAAAGCTAAGGTATTAATCTTCATAATATAAGGGAAGTATCATCAATATTCCTGCGAACGATGATAGATGGAAGTTAATGTAGGCACTTGGTAATTTCTTATAGCATCTCGTAAAGATGATCTTTTTCTTAAACGGATCCTCATACTTGCATATAAAGATTAGAGGCCTTAAATTTAATATCTTATAATAGTGCCTTCTTAACTATATTTTTTCGTCTATTATAATGCACTAAATTATTGTAGACCAATGTATACTATGCACACTTGCGATATGTATTTTTGCAAAATTCCTTGTACCACGAATTCGATTAGTTTTCAGTCACCACAATTTCATGAGTATGGATTAAAAAACCTAATGGATTATGTAACTAAATCTAAATAGAATAATAGCTCTTGCTCGAAAGATCCAAATACGTATTTGCATTCTAATGGTTACTTTTGATTTTATGAAAAACCACTGCAACAACGATGTAATCAATTTTACAAAGCAGTCTATAAAACCCGTGTTTTAGTCCAATCTTATTTGAACTAAACTAAATGACGAAGACTGAGTGGTTTTGGCCTAACTTCCCAGCTAAGCTCTGGTTTCACAGAGACGCTTGATAAAAGCCTTTGACTTTGCCTATCAACGTTTTTGGGTTATAGGATGTGGTCCTTAGTACTAAGCTCTAAAGTAAAATTCGACAGCGCTTTAACCCGATCGATGGCAAAAAGGTGTAAGTGCCTCTGTATGATTACTTAATTATGCTCTTTTATGAAGTTGTAAATAAGCTCTTTTTCTTTAGAGGAGCAACATAATCATTGCCGAATCAAAAGTAATATTTTACCTATAGTCGCTGGAAAGTTTGAGTTGAATTTCATCTTTATTATAAAAAGTATTTGCACCTGTACTTATTTTGTTTTCATCTTACAGTATCAAAAATGTATATACCTATCTTGAAAAATTATAATAAATATCAATATATTTTTGTAATCTTGGTAAAATACTTAATTTTATATGTAACTAATGTCTCCCCTGTCAAAACCAACCTTACTATACACAGCTTAACACATTATTTACAGCTTAGTTCTGTTCAAAAATTTTCCAAGTCCATTGGTACTTATAATACGTTCCTTTATTACAGTAGTTGTTAATAAAGCGCTATAACACAAGGGGCTGGCAGAGTTAGCAGTTGATTATGTATCTAATACCCGTAACCCGGTAAGCATTAAACTAAGAGCTCTAAACAATATACTTATATCTTCTTTAAATTTTTGTTTCCAAAAATATATCTATAGGATCGTACCAAGTGGCTCTGGTCTCTGCCTACCCCTGTAGGAAGAAAGCGTGATTTTATGTATGTATGTATGTAATTTAATTAACATAGCTCACCTACATATGTATGTTAAAACTAAACTTATCTCACACAGCATAGCAATCTTAGCATATACATTTTTTATTTTAAAAGTACTCCCTCAATTTCACAAGTCCATCAATACTTATAATACTTTCCTTTATTACAGTACTAGTTAATAAAGCGGTATAATACAAGGGGCTGGCAGAGTTAGCAGTTGATTATGTATCTAATACCCGTAACCCGGTAAGTATCAAACTAAGAGCTCTAAGCACCTCGGTGGGGAGAGTGTTACACCGTTGCAGCTAGATGAGAATATTGAGCTTGAATTCAGTTTGAAGACAGAAATTGCAGAATTTAATTAATTGTTTTTGTATTGAGGAAAGAAAAATTTTGTTAATGTAAAAAGATTGAGTAGAATTTTGTATGCTTCTTGATAAATTAGATAATAGATAAGGGAAATAAGGCTAGTGAAGCTTTTTAAAAATCGCGCATAAGACTGGCCGTTGCAATTATTTTTTATCAAATAAATATAAATAAATAAATATTATTGGACAACTCACACACGGTCATTTGATTCCAAACTAAGCAGAGCTTGTACTATGGTAACCAAATAACTGATAAACATACTTATATATTTCTAAATACATACTTATATAGATACATTAACATCCAGGCTCAGAACAAATACTCATGCTCATCACACAAAGATTAAGATTATTAAGATTATCAGGTACATAACATCTTCTACTTTGTAACTTAAAATGTTAGATCAGTGATAACTACACTTGATAAAGACATACCGGCTACCAATATTTAATTCAAACAAGGATGAATAGATGGCGGTACCAGCTAGCTTTTGATTGAAAAAGGATCTAATGAATCAATCAGTCAATTAAAAGACGTAATGCAGAGTCATAGAAATTTTTTTTAAGAAACTTTTTGTACCACTAACATAAAAACCAGTTCTAAAAAAATGTCAACAAACGATTTCAACTCTGAAGCAAATACTAATATTTTTTCAAAATAAAATCTTCATAGATATTAAGTAAGTCGCAAAATCCCAAAAAAATATATCTGTCAAGTTTCCTCAGTTGAGAACGTGAGATACTTTGCCGGTTAAAATAAAAATGTCAGCAATTAATTTAATGAAGTCAAATTAATCTGCCTTGTCAAGATAACGGCGGAATTATTCAGCTTAAGGCTTTTAATAAATTCTATCCTTTTTTACTTTCTGGAACAAATTCATGTGTGACTGTTTTTTATCTTTTCATTTTATTTTCTTTTCAAAACACTTATTTCTATAGTCAAAAGTAAAAATACCAGGAAATATAATATGTTAGACAGATTTTAGCGATGCTCTAGTAAATGAGTAAGTGGGATTACTTATAACTTTCTTGCCTTTAACAAAGTACACAATCTTAAAGCAGAAGTATAGAAAATACGTAGTATTAATAGAATGATACGTTTTCACTAGACATTAAAAATATTCAAAACGATTCATATAATATATCGTACGATTTATATTACTCAGGAATAAATCTCATTGTGTATTATTTACCTTTGCTCGACATAAGCCAAACAAATTGCCAACTTGCAATGGCCGTGGTCACAAGCTATATTTTCATCCTTTTTCAAAAACACATCCTCTCTTTGCAAACTTTTTATCAACCAATACAAAAACAAATCCATATTCGCTATACAATACTGCATTCATTCGCTTCATTGTAACAGCTCCCTTTAGCAAACGAAACTTGTACTGCAGATTAGAAACTTGTGTCTGCATCGGTTATATTTTGTGCACTGTACGGGCTCCTGTTTCGCATACCTGCACAGTTGGCTAGATTTATGTCTCTTTAATTAAGATATCTGTATTTGAATATGGCTAAGATTAGTATTTGCTTTGAGTTTCGGCTTTGAGAGGATTATGTCTGGATTTAATGTACTAGTAAATGAATTATTGTGTGCACTGTACAATCTGTACATAGTAGTTATAGTTCTAAATTATGTCGATTTTGAGTACATTGCAAGAAATGTCTTTATTATTACAGATTCTAATTTAGTTGTTTTTGTTTATTTTATCTGGTTTGTTTTTTGTATTATCTCTTAATACTCTAGTAGCTCGGTACCATGTAAAGGAAGACTACTTACTACTCATCAAAATGCAAAAATTGTAACTACTTCTGAAAGAAGGAAACTGTCAAATCAGACACTTTTTACTTAACAGATGTTCGCCATTTTCCATAATTATTATGATTATATACAAACTGCAAATATACATGTATTTCTTACTAAGTTAATTCGTTGTAAATAAAATAAAAGGCAACAATGAGTACCCAACTACAATACGAAAGGCTTAACTCTGCCCCAAAAGTCCCTTAACACCATTCATATTCTTCATCGCATGGTAAATTAAAACAGGAATAATTCTACCGTCGGTCTGTTTGTTTAATCGTGTCCTTTAAACAGGTAATTTCGTTTGTTATTAAGTTTATCCTGTCCACAATTAAGGTGACACAGAGATACGTTATCTGAAAAGCAAAGCTTTTGAAACCCAAAGGATGGGGTTGCAGTGGTAGCAAGAATGTAAGTACAAATGGTAATTAATCAAAATATATTTATTTATATATGGAAAGGTATGATGGTAAAGTGTTTGTATACAGTTTTAGTAATACCGTAACCTCTTTCGTATTACGAAATTTTGCGTAAAACTAAAAACTTTTCGGTATTATGTCAAAACACTTGCACTTTTTTAAAGAGTACATATCTATAGAAATAAAAATATATCGTTTCTATAGAAATTCCGTCCTTTATCAGCACTTGTTTTAATGAGAAATGATATTTTATATGTCTATCTTACTTTAAGTTACGTATTCAGACTACTTATTGATAAAAGCAAGTTCTACATCTTTGTGTATACGTAGATAAAAATATGGTTACTCAGTAAACTTAAATGAATACCTTTCTCACCCAACAATCATAATTATTCATATTCGTTTTAACATTTAGTCCATTAAAACAATAACACGCTAACACACGGCCTCAACCCAAAAATCCCCTTGTAAGAATAAATTAATTTCATCTCACGTTAATTGAGAGGGTAGGCAGAATTCTTGTGATCCAAGGGTACCTTGTTATTTATTCTCATAATGCCTTTAACCCGACGGCTTTCGAGTTAATTTGCTAAAGGTCTTACGACTAAAAATTCGTGTACTGAATATTTAATGTCATCCAAAACCTATTTAAACTTTACTTTCTTAATCGTAATGTATGTTTCTTAATTACTTTACGTGATTATATTTTATCCGAAAGGGTATGTGGGTGGTATTTGCTACTTACATTTAGCTTGCTGATTTAAAAAAATACTTGAAACAGTTTTTAGGACGAACCTACGATGGATACATCATATACAAATAATATTTCTCTGTGGCATACTCACGTAGTAGAGTGATTAGTTTATCATTATTTTCTTTAAAGGTATTTTTAATAAGTGGTAAGCCCAAACGACCTATTCAGTATTTTTTCTCTCCATATAAACCTTCCTGGGACCATCAAAATAACATGACAATAATTATTATTGTAATTGGTAAAGCTGTTTTCGAGATTGCGCTTGGCAACATAATTTATGTTTCATTTTTACCAACAAATATAAATCATAATGCTTTATTATATTCATTAAAATCTAAACTTAATTTTACCTACTTCCCATAAGGGTATTCAGAGACCAGAGAACGCCACTTGGTACAATCCTTACAAACTTAATTTCGTAAATGAAATATTCCAAAATCTGATAAAAGAAATCTACAGTACACTTTCGAGTAGCTAAATCTCGAAAAATATAAAAAGGTTTAATATAAAGCTTATTATTTCGCCTCAGTAGATGTTTGGTTAATAATTGAGCCAGTTTAATACAGTGGGCAAAGCGGGTTATTTTAAAGGCAGCACTCTAGGTAGAGCAATAATTAATGAGCCGATATTGGTTAACTTGTAGAGCTGCGAAACGTAGAGCAGGTAAGCCAGTATTTTTAGTGATTAATTTATTTCAATCTGATTAAATGAGAGGGAATTAATTGTTGCTTGAATTGAAATACAGTCCTTTTATAATAAATTATTTTAGTAAATATTGTTTTTTATAGTATAAGATAGATATGAAAGTTTTATGTTCTACTGTAAATTAGTACGTATTGTTTTACGTGAATAAATAAGTAATCTATAGATAGGTACTTAGAGAGACTCTATACGCAGTATGGTGGTCTTTAAGTCATTCTCTCTTAAACAAGGATCAAGCCCAACCAGCCTGTGTTTAAGTGCATAAATGGAGAAATTCTACCATACAATACATACATCAAGTCACGCCTTTTTCCCATAGGGGTAGATAAAGACTAAAGAGACCATACATAAAATTTACCATCTTTGATTAAAATAGTCTACTTCTTCAAAACGGTGTAGATAATATTATTTATTATTGTAGTACTCAAATGCAGGTTCTTATTCTATTCTCGCTCACCTTGGGTATATTATTATAATATTTTAGAACTTAGAATGTCTAAATACTGACTTACTATTCTGTTTCATAGCTCACAGTTGCCTACAAACTGTAATGGGTGCTTTATGAGCGATTTAGTTTATTGATGGAGCGCAATAATTTACAGTTTAGGTTATCATATTTATGATGTATTGATTTTGTTCGGTGACAGGAGTATTAGGAAATCTCTAGACTCAATTTTGAGGCTTATGGTTGCCTCCGTGGCGCAGTGGTTAAGGCAACCATGCCACCACGACCATTGCTGGCTTATTTTAATGATGCAAACGTTACTTAGTGACAAAATAGTTGAGATTCATACCCAATAGGATTGTCCGAGTGCGTTTTAAAATGGTTTGTCGAAGTTTGTTATTTTAATGTACGCTAGAGGCGCTGATCAAAGCTTGGTGGTGGTAGGAAATCGTACTTTTGTAGTAGTTTAGTGATGAAGGAGTAAACTAATCAATTATTATTTTCGTAAAATTTATTTGTGCCATTTTTTTTTTTTAAATGATATAGTGGTATACAAAAAATATATTTAACTAATTAACTACAGATGGCGCTGCTCGGTTATTTCCATCAACCAGTGTAAGCTTGTGTTTTATCAAAATTTCAACAATTTTCGGTGTATTTCATTCTCTTAATCTAATTACCTAAATAATACACGAACTAACTCCATCGATAACACATTCCTAGAATAGCAAAAGCAATCAGTACCCTGTCACAAGGGCCACAAGTAAACCACATTACTAAACATATTAATCTTGGTCTGAAAAGGGTCTCAGACCTCAGGTGTGAGACTAGGTGTAAACTTGGGCCCGGTTTTAAGTACGTTTTAAGTTGTCAAAGGGGATACAGTGAGTCCCTTGATGGGTATGTGCTGAGGTGTTCCGTGGTTGTAAAATTTGTTTTGTTTATGGGAAATTTTGGTCTTGTTTTATTGCTCCCGGTTTCTGAGGTACATTTAGCAGTAGTTTATCTATTCAATAGCGTTTAAACTCATATGCTGCTCGCTAAATGTACCTCAAAAACCGGGGGTTAGTAGCTCAGACATATTGTTTAAATTACTTATCTGTAGTATTTTATTTTCTATTTATATCCGTGGTGCGAGTTTTTCTGTACTCTGTAACTGAAGTGAAATATTGTTTGAAAACTACCTTGTGACGTGTAACTTGCAAGTGACTGCCGATAACGAGGTTTCATGTTCGATTACCTACTCGGACAAAGTGCAATTGGATTATTTTCGATTGGTAGTTATTTCTTTATGAGCCGAGAATTAGGTTATGTGCCGGCAAATAGCAGTGGTCTTCCCACATATTCCCAGGACCAATAATTATAAGTGTTAAAGGCGAAACGCAGCATTTTGACCAAACCTTTGACCTGATAGATATATGTATACAAGCAGATTTTTAACAAAAATATTTTTTATCCTATTTAAAACAATACCAGCAAACGCCGAACAATATCTTTAATCTAAAAGGAAGAAAAAAGCAAAGCACTTCAGTTCACCTAATATCCATTCGGGCAGCCGTTAATTGCAGTGTAAAACGTTCCAATTTAGTTCATTTTGTTCCGACGCGGTGTAAATGATTCATTATAAAATGCTGTACCATGATTTATGTTTGAGGAAATTAAACCAATTATTATAGGTGTTTTTGTTGGATAGTTTAAGAGTTCGTATGTAGAGTGGTTGTGTGATGGAAATTTTTGTTGGCGGTATTAATTATTTTGTGGCGTTTGGTGTGTTTTCTTTCGCGAAGTAATTTAGGTGCTTACATTTTTTAACAAAATTAATAAGAAATTGATCTGCGAAGGCCCTGTTTCGATAGTGTTTATCATTTGGATTAACGTTTTTATATTTATATTTAAAGTCAGACAGTTATGTTTCAAACTATTTCTTGTTTTTTATTTCTAGTCCCATTCACTTATTTTACTTACTTAGCCAACGTATGCCAGTTAGTAGGGTTTGAAAGCATCAAAATAATTAGTATGTTTGTTGCATTTACAAATATAAGAACAGATTAAAAAGAAAATAAAGAGCTACTTTTCCTTTTATCCATAGCTTGATAAAATAACAACAAATGAATTGACGATGTTTTAAACATTCTGGCTCTTAAACTATGTAATAGAAGTAATAGCCTATTTTTACCGTTAAACGAGTATCAATATCAATGTTATTATAAATCTTGATATCGACGCCTAAACTATTTAAATAGAACTATATTAGATAACGTTTACAAAAAGAAGTCGATTGTTTTTGTAATTAATGGTTTAGTTTTAATTGTTGACAAATATTTTGGTACAAGTATTTATATTGTTTGTTTTTTTAGAAGTTAGATCCAGAGTTTAACATTTAAAATGTACTGCAGAATTAGATCCTACGGTACTCGCTTGAGTTACTGATCAATTTTTCATACAATTTCGTAGACTAAATAAAGTATTTGCAATTGCTCTCCAGTTGAACAGTATTGGGATTTTAAAACTTGAACAGTTTTAAAGGAATTTCTTTAGCAGTTTTGTAAGAAACCGCTGTTTTTTAAGTATTGATAGACAAATAAATAATGTAGGTTGACAGTTTTCTAACGCATATGTGTATAACTATAGAAAGTATTAAGCGTGTAGGAAGGTCACGTGCACACAATGCGGTATGCAAATAAGGATTTTTTATTTTGTAATTATTTAATAAATTGAGCTTATATACAACACTTGTCATGTATCTAGAAAAAATACATACATACAAAACCTTCTCTCAACACCAGTTCCAACTTTTTTATACAAAAAAAGTCTAAACCTAAGCAAGTCTCATTTGAGCACAGAAACACGTAGGTATTTCTTCCAAACGCAATTTTTTTTTCAACATTTCACCTCAGTACAGCCCTGAGACGTTACATGAATAATTTAGTCCAACCCTGTATTAACATATCATTGTTTTACATTGATTTTCTTACGTTGAAGGGTTGCTAAGGGATTGAGAATAAGTATATTAAAAAGCCGTTGACAGGAAGTCTTATTTTTGTGTGCTTCAAACCAGAATCGTCAGGTTTTTATATCATGTTTGTTTACAACGGTTGTATTTGTATTTTGATTGCCTTTTGATTGCCTCTGCCTCTGTGTGCGTAGTCGGTATTGTACTCGACTGCTGATCGTGAGGTCCCAGATTCGATTCCTAGATCGGGCGAAGTGTTATAGGATTTTTCTAATAAGCCGGAAGCCAGGAGTTTGGTAACGTGTCCGGTGTATGGAGAAATGTGGGTGTATTTCATACATCGCTGCCTGCACCTGCGGATATAACAGGCATCATAATATTATTATTAAGTATGCATCTTAAAATAATCAACAATAGACATAAACTGACTAATACTGGTAGCAAAAGTATATAAGCACATTGGACGATGAGCAGAGATGTCGAATTTCGGGTCCAGCCAAAGATTTATTTCTAAATAGTTCTGTCAAGAAAACGACAACATATAAATAGGTTTGTTCATGTGGTTCAATAAACTAATCAAATATTTTGTAATAACATTCCTTTTACTTAAATCTAAATACCATTATTTCTAGACTGTTTTTCCTATACTACTTGTCTAGCACAACATGTTCAAAAACTCAGAAGTAGTTTATAATGGTGGAAGGTATTTGACGTATAACCGCTCTGAACTAGACGTATTTTACACGCAAACGTCAAGACGATTTAACAAGTTTGGTCGAGAGTACTGCATTGTTGAAATTTAAGTTTGCCTTCGGAAATTGTTGGGTGCAGTTGAAAAAGCAACTATTATTTTTGCAAACATACATAAAATGACGCCTTATGTACCCGAAGGTGCAAGCAGAGGTGTAATACGCCTACGTTTGGTTATTAGCATTGTAAGTTTAATTTTAATAAAAACAAAAATGGTTGCTCAAAAATTGCCCGACCCAGGAATCAAATTTAAGACTTCTAAATCAGTAGTCGGATGCACTGCCAACCCGCTACGAAGACAACTATCATCCTACTAAAATTTAAAATGTAAAAGTTTGTGAGGACTTATGTCTAAATGAAAGAATTTACATTACTATTTCACTCAAAAACTTCTGAAAGGATTTCGATATAAGTATGTAGGTAAATCGTAGATTATTTTCGTGGTGCTATCAAAAAAGAAGAAACCAATACTACTAAGTAACTATCAAACGTAGGGATATAAATTCCAACCCAGACATATTTTAATATACCAAAGCAATATCCAAAGGAAAGTTTATTAAAACGAATATGTGTGGCCAAGAAATAAAACACAGCCAAAATATTGGACCTGTTGCTTTCGCAAAGTAATTTGTTAACAAACATCTAGACCGGCTGTTAGCAAATTAAAAAACTACACAGTTTTATTACTGGACTTTTGATACAGTAGCAGCTGAGGGAATGGCGTATTGCGGCTTTCGTACAGGATGGATGCGAAACCTTTTTTATTGCAATTGGTAGGTGTAGACTGTCTTTGTGGTCTACGTGAGTGTGTATGCGACCGCTGATCATGAGGTCTCGGGTCGAACCCCGGGTCAGACATTAGCTATCCGGTGTTTTTAGTTTATAATATTATAATTTTATAATAGTAGCCTGGACTTTTGTAGCGTCCCCGATATATGGCAATAAACTCGCCCCTATTACACGAGTCCTATATTATAAATGACGAAAAGTAGTTGTATTTCATATACCTCTGCTTACATTTTCGGATTACATTTTACTTTCCGTTTTCAGAAATGTAGCTACAATTGCTCAAATTGTCTTGTAACAACACGAGTGCAACGGGGTTCCAAAGTTATTAATAATTCTGAAAAAAATAAAAGAAAACTAAAATACTAAAGTTTTGAAAACTTTAAGTAAATAACACTATGGTGAGGCTGTAGTGTTATTTATTGTCAAACTTAGTTTAAAAAAATACTCAAGTTAGTATTTTCTCAGTTTAAAGTGCGTAACTTACTCGAATTAAGTAATGAATTATTGAAAACAATTTAAAGTTTCAAGCATTTTAAGTTTTTACTATATTATCTTAGTTATGAATGTTTTATGTTACAAATCCTTAGTTATAAATAGAATCTGTCTCTTTGTTCACTTTTACTAAGTCGCTGAACAGATTTTGATACAATTTTGCAAGGGGATAAGACCTGAGTAAGAAAACAATTCTCAATCAGCCCTTAAAAGTCTTAAAAGTTATCGTGTAACCATTCGTAACCATAGTAATGTATAAAACTATGATCATGGTCTCCAAAATCTATTCCAGACTAACAAATAAGGCTTTAAACTATAAATATATTCTTCATACTACTACCTAAGTATGGCCTAAAACCATTAAACTCAGTTTAACGTAACATCAACAGATAAGGGAACTAACCCGTTCTGCCTTGTAATTAGAAAACGTAAAGTTTCGCTACGTAGATCTAGAGATAGGTGCATTTAAAATTGCTTTGGAAAGCGTGCGAGGCAGGGGTTAGTAACTTGCTAAGTTTGTGTTGAATTTTATTGAATGTATAATGGTTAAAAATGTGTTACAAGCAGATAGAAGTATAGTTTAGTGTTTGGTTCCTGGGTCAGACAATGTTAAGCATTGCCCAAGCGTTAGTGTTTTTCTTGTTAGCAATATGCTCGATATATGCCGGGTATGGAAACAGGCGTGCCTTTTATTATTTTGTACAAAGATAAATATTAAAATTTAAAATTAATAGGTGTATCTGCATTGATAAAAGTCTTTTTCACAACCATACCATCGATCGCCTTTTGGTACGACAAGCTTCATGCTACAACATTATTAACTGTTGTGACCCGCTTTTTATTGTCTCCATCGTGAATTTTTATCTTAACTCGCAATTACCACTTAAGTAGGTCTAGTAGCATAGCTACAAAAGTAAAACAGACAATACTACTTATACTTTAATTTATAACAAAATATAATATAAATACTTACTACTACTACTATAGCTTTTCATCAAGTATATATCTCCGCATATACAGTTTCTACATATCAGTTACCACACAATCTTGTAAAGGATACACTCGTAAACGTGTGCCCTAATCCTTACACCCAGGACAAATTTCCGCAAGCCTAAACTCAGCGATAAAACTTCCCAGCACTTAATAGCTCACACAGTAGTAAAACTTCGCTGGAAATTCATTCAAAATTTAACGACAGACATAAATCTATTTATTTTATGACTTTTATTTCATACTCTCTTTAATATCTATGTGTGTTTAATATGTACAGCTTTATTCGCAATGTGTTTTGAGTTGTTAAATTGTATTAATTTTATATTTGGTCATAAAACGATATTTCTACTGTAATAAATTCAGTTTATAGATGATAAGTAAACATCATAAACGTTTTACGCACTTTTGTCCCACTGCTGGGCAAAGGTATTCGGGTGAAAAAAGGATCAGTTGTTGGAAAAAGGATCCATTTTTTTTTGACAACTTACACACGGTCATTTGATTCCAAACTAAGCAGAGCTTGTACTATGGTAACCAGACGACGGCCACACGCGGCGCTACGGTTATTGCGGCGAGGTGACCACTTTAACCACTGCGCCAAACGTGCAGTTGAATCAAGATGTACACATAGAATTTAAATAAAAAAACACATACACATAAAACTATAGGGTACGCGAATTTTCTGCCGCCTTTGGCACAAAGAAGTTATTTGTTATTTTTAACACGTCATATGTTGTAAATATAATAAAGATAGGTAATAACTTCATTATCAACGACACGCCTTTTCCATCTAATATACGTGGAAAAGTCGTTAGTACGTTAACCGAGTCTCCATGATCAGAAATCTATTGCACAATATTTAGACAGGGAGAATAAGTCTTCAAAAATAGCATACCAAATTCTATTATTGATTTTTGGCCTTTGAAAATCACAAGCTTTTTCTACTTATTATTTCATAGACTCACAACCTAGGTTTTAGGTTTAAACCCTCAACCCATAACCCCTTGTGAATTACATAAAACAAGCTCTTCTTTTTTTATTTTTATGGCCCCAGAGCGTGAGGCCAGTACTAACAACTTTTTAAATTAATGTGACTTGTTTGTTGGTAGACTCTCATAATTGCAACACGTGGTAGGTATGAATATATTTTCTTTTGAAATCATGGGATTTTAATAGTGGTTCTAGTTTGTGGTTAAACGTTTGGTTAAAGAAATTATGGTTTTATGAAAAGCCGACACTGAAATACATTATGCTAAAATTGTAAGTAAAGTGATCAGCGCAGAGGTGTATCATGTCAAACCTGCTACGAAAATACAATTTTTATGCCGCTCTAATTTCGTTGTAAATACCTTTTAATTATAAAATATATTTATTGAAGATAAGTAAAATTAGCATAGTTTTTGGTTAAAAAAGCAGAATTTGAAATCTACCACCTTGTAAATATCTAATGCATATTTTCATAATTTGTGCAGATATAGACTAACGTGGAGAGGTTACCACGGCCTATAAATATGTGTCGTATGACTTTTCCGGTAGATAAATTGACAGCAAATGTATAATAGCGACTGTTTCATTGAAGAATTCTTTCTGATAATAATATTATAACCGAGACTCATTCAGAACAGATGAAACTAGCTTAGTCTATTTATTAAAAATAATGGCCTGGCAAGGTGACTAATGAATGCCCAGGTATCTGACATCTTTTTAAGGCCTAATCATGGATAGCTATATTTTTTTTCTATCTAGTAATCAAAAGCTTCTACCCACGTAACACAACCTATATTCCTAAATACTAATCAACGTCACCACCAAAACCGGTTCTAATTCCTTCCACCCTCCGAAAACAAGTAATAAAATGAAAATTAAACCATATTATCATGCTAAAGCCTCGTGACGTATAGGTGACGAACATTTTGCTACGTTGCGATAAAACGTAGGCAATTTGCATAGAAATAAGGTTTACAGACTATATTTATTACTGAGGTTTACTAGATCATGTTTTTGGAACGTTTTTGGGTTAAGGTAATTTTCTTGTAGGAAAGATTGTTGTACAAGTCTTACAGGGAAGGCTAAATGTTTATATTGTATGTTGTTTATTTTTTATGAATTATTTTATTTAAGAAAGATGATCTAGATGCTCTTGATCGTAATTATAATCTTTATAATAAATAATTGGATACGCAATTGGGCAGGCATAACAGGGCTGATTAGAAAAAAATAGGGAAGGTTTGTCTAGCAGTGGGACAGTAAAGGCTGACAAAAAAAATATACTGACATGTTAAAGCACCTTTATTATTTCGTCTTACCCAAACTCCTCCACCGGTCTCTATCCTTAGTCATTTCCTGCTACACCTCCAGATGGGTGTTCAAATCGTCACGCCAACGTTTTTTCGTTTTTCTCTCGAGCCTCAACGTCGTCCAAAAGTCAAACGAGCAGTGGTAACAACCATTGTTTGGTCATTTAGAAATAATAAAATACGTTCTAACTAACCTTTCTATTAATAATTATGGCAATAGAAATTGGGAAGTAGCAAGGAAAGTTTATCAGACTTGGGAAACAACCCTAAGAGGTCATTATCACCAGTCTATTTTCCAAATGTTTTTTTTTTTCATAATGTACCACATTTTGCTCTTTTGTTCTCTTCTCAAAAACACGTGTTTTTCTTTCCAGCGTCTCTCTAAACAAAAAACACCATAAAGTACACTATAACTTATTTATCGAAACAGGGAATCACTACAAAGATATTCAGATCCGTAAACTCAATACGCAGTGTTGTAGGATCATCCGTCAAACGGCGTCATATTATATTTGATTTATGTTTGTTTGTGCCGCCTCGGCTGTATGAGGATATCACGGTGTGTAAATTATTTAAAATGGTAAGGTTATATTTTCTACAAATATAAAGATAATATAAGAGAGAAATAAGTATGTTGAGTACAAATTTCTCCATTACTCACATATTTCTTCACTAAATAGTGAAGCAAGCTTGTCTTCTAACTAAGTGTATATAGCAGCTGAATTATGGCAGAAGCCATATTCTATTGTCTGTTTATTTTATTTTCATACTATGTGCCAAATAAATCGATTTCAAAACTGAGTTCAATAATTATCACGGCTATGTTAAAACGGATGAAACAATAACGAAATGGAAACAAAGGGTTAATTTTGAAAGAACCAATATGCAATATGCTATAAAGCACATGTTTTATTAATATTCTATTCTTGCAAGAGATTCCAGAACAGAATTAGCTTGTCATTGTCTTCAAATTATTATTTAATTTATTATCGCTATTAGCAACAACACAACACAAAGACTATAAAACATTAGTACCTAGAAGTAGAGTAGTAGAAGTAAGTAGCACTATGACAGACAGGTAGTAGTGTGAAAAAAACCGTCGCTGTGAAAGCAAAGACTCGGCTAGTCTCGGCCTTGTATTGTGGGACTCAATTCTCAGAGCGTTTGAAGAGTAAACATCGTACATGAAGTAATGTCGGGAACACAAGTGTTATGAAAATGATATAACAATATTTAAGAACGTAATGTACGTATATTATCTTAGTGGTAGGTGTTTTGGCAAATAGCGCATAAGTTACACCTACTATTATTGCTAAACTATTTAAATACATAATTGCGAAAACGGCACATGTACAATGATATGTCTTTTAAAAGTAGGTTTGCCCTTTTAAAAGTAATTGATTAGTTTGATAAAAATAACGAATTGCTTTTATCGTTTTCTGGTTGTTGTGATTATCTATGATGCATTAGGTACAAAATAGACCTTCAAAAAGTGTTGGTATCATCCATTTCTGAGTAATAAATAGGACCGAAAACGATTGAAATTTCGTTAAACCAGAAAAAGTAACGCAATCACCGTATCAGCGATCGCTCTAGCTTTTGCTAAGATAACAACATTTAAAATGTCAGAGTGACACTTAATAACCATAAATTGGTTCTCAAAAAGTCCATATCCCTCACTTAGCTATGGAAATTTGATAAAATACATCTTCCGCCAGTCATAGTAGGGGCAATTGAAAAGCAATATTATTTTGCTTGACATTTACTTTGGAGGGACGAAATGTTGACGACAATGGTCTAATTTTATTATAGAAGTGGACTGACTGGCGTGACAAGAAGAGATGTACCCAATAAGTAGACAAAAACGATAATTAAAAATTGGAAAAACGAAGAAAATGATTCCCTGACGCTTTTGTGCACAGCTGTAATTCAGTGACGTAGTACATAATATATGTCAACAATATTCTCTATTAGCCAGACATGGCGCACTGTTTTAGCGTTTTGTACATGTGCACTAAATAACAGCACAGGATAGACTTTATATTATAATTAACTCAGTCATTACTACAAGAATAACATATTGCCTACTCATAAAAATCACAATCAAATGCGACAAAGATAGCATAGCCATCATAATTTGTTGTTTTACGAAAATAATTCCTACTAACACTTTCGTGCGCGACAGTGTCGTCACTGTCAACATGCTTTGTACAATATTGTAGAGGTACATACAGAGTCTAGTCTAGCATACTGTTTTATAACGTGCACAATTCTTTACTAGACTAGACAACTAGACAAGGCAAGAAAATCTTAAGTTTAATTATTTATGTATTTTTTTTTCACAGCTAGCAACCACCATGCCAAGTTCACCCTCCAGTCGTATTCCGGGGGCCATCTTGGAAATGGCGTCAGTACAGTAATTTTTGTTTTTATAGTTCATACACAAAATAACCTTAATCTACTACTTTTATAATGACTACTCTTGTAATGCGAAGAGATCCGTGTTTAGATAAAAAAAGTAACTAAATCAGGTATTTTTATCACTTTCGTGCACGGTAGTACAGTCACTGTCAACATGTTCAGTACATAGCGAGGCGGCACTGTTTTACAATGTGCACAAATCTTCACTGCAGAACAGACTATAAGCTAACTTAACAATCTGTGTGACGATGCACGGAGGAATACTGATTTGAAGTTCCGATGCGCACGTGGATCTCATTTGATATGTGTACTACTAACTTTATATGTGTTGTATTGTTTCAAAGACTGTTTATTGTAGTGTGAAGTTATTAAGGTTTAAAAACTGCTATGATTGTGATTTCTTCAATATTATTGAGTTAATATGAATTTTATTATCTATGTTTTGGATGTATTATTTTGTCTTGTTCTTTTTCAGGAAGTTTCAGTTTCCGTTTCTTATGTTATTTTTCAGCGGTAATTTTTTTGTTTGTTGTATTGATTGCCAAATTGACGGAATTATCATATTATATTTTATATCCTCATATAAAAAGACAATAATCATTCTTGAAAAATTGCGTAATATAGAAATTAAAGATATTATGAAATATGAAATCATTGGGAAATTATGTGACACGAGAAGATTTTGAGGGGAAACGTCAATTTAAATCTCAATTATTCTCCATTCATTGCTTACTACTTATCTCACATTTGTAAACTTGTACTGTAATACTCAAATACATTTGAGTTAACATAGTATGTACATAATATGTTCGTTGGTTGAGTACTACATACAGTGCATACACGGTACACGAGTCTCGGTACTGAATACAAAATACTTTCTTTATCGACTTCTGGGTCTCATATGACCAGGAATATTACTTGATATGAAGTTATTCTCAAATATTCATGCGTATCGTTTTTGATATATATAGTGATGAATATTAAACAAAAATAGTTGAATAGTCTTAGATTGTGTCATACGCTTAAAAAGCTCAGCTTTACAATATTATTAAGTACTTATTCTTAAGTATCTTTTTTTTGTTTAACTCATTAATGTTCCACTGCTGGGCAAGGGTCTCCTCCCGAACAAGAGAGGGGTAAAGCCTTGCGTCCACCATGGCCATCATGATGTTTTCCATCACCGTTAGAGCAAGTGTTAATTACTTCTATTATTCAAGTATCATTATTAAACAAAAGCAAGGCATAATCTATTGAGAAAATAATAATTACTGCACCAAATGTAAGTTGAAATATATCGCCGAATTACGTAAAAGTTTAAATTGTTACAATTACACCCATTTACCTCAAAAACCACCCTGAGCAATATTTTGATAAATTGTGAAACTAAAGTTTTAATATAGATACTTCATATTCAATTGTTCAATAAAAAATGCCTTGGAGAGCGAGTTAAGCCTTCGGTACCGACTGTCATGAACACGAATGGTAGTCGTTAAGGGGAGTCAGCACACTCTAATATTCTGACAACTAGACGTCTACTCATTAGGATACTGGCGTGGCTTTTGTCCCAGTTCTAATAGCGGTCGAAGACTAGACAGACTTGATGCTGAAAAATATAATTACACAAAGTTTGCCTGTAATTTTGTTCGTATGAATACGTTTCTTACAGTAAAAAGTCTTTATTGTGTTGATCTAGGTTACAAACTATCTCTGTACCAATTTTCTTGAAAATCCGTTTAGTAATTTCTACGTAAAAGAATAACAAAGTTACAATTTATTAGTTTAGATGTCAGAGTGACGTAAAATTGTTATAGTAAAATTATTATACGTAGGATAGCCTTGCAACGGTTACTATGGTCGTGCAATGCAGTGAACATGAGACAGATTCCAATAACTTGACGCTATTCAACTTAATAGTAATGCAGCTAAATTCCAAAAATCGTCACCTAAGAGAAAAAGTCAAAATTTTCCCCGTTTTTGTAACATTTTTCGTTGCTTCTCTGCTCCTTATGACCGCAGCGTGATGTTATATAGCCTTCCTCGATAAATGGGCTATCTAACACTGAAAGAATTTTTCAAATCGGACCAGTAGTTCCTGAGATTAGCGTGTTCAAACAAACAAATAAACAAACAAGCAAACAAACAAACTCTTCAGCTTTATAATATTAGTATAGTATAGATAAATTACTATAGAGTCAGAAATATCAAAGGTTTTCTTTCAAACCTTATATCTTATTATCTAATGCATTTTACAAGCGAAGTGTATTATATGAAAACCACTGCATCGCCCTAATATCATGAGGAATATTGTGCAGGATATATTTTCAGGTGCACCCATTAAGGCTTTGTACGTCTTTGTGCGCTGGGAGAGCACCTTTATGTTTATACTCGTATTGGAGAGAGGGTTAAGTGAAAATTGCTATAATTGTATTGTTATATTTTTATGAGGAATATTATAAAAGTAGTAAAGTAGGTTGTAAATGAAAATTTTAGAAACAGCATGTTTAAAAAGATATAAATATATGAAATTAAATCATGAGTAAAATAACCAAATAAATCTTTTACGTCCTGGACAAAATCAGTTACTAAAAGTATTGGCTCAAAATTCAAAGGATTAGAGGTACTAGCAAAAAATCTGTTACATTAGATTGAAAATAGAAATTAAACATAGGTAAAAAACAAATTTGAACATATACAAGATAACAATAAAATGCCTTTTATGAATCATCTCAAAAATATTATAATCTCAAAACATCAACTTTGTTCCACATTTTGTCAAAAAGTCTCACAAGAATTTGTAAGCCATTACCTTCCTTGAAGTACGCTCTCTGTAAAAAACTTTCAAGAGCCGCATTTCCATATTGTGTCATATTCATTCAGAAGTCAAGAATAAGACGGCGTACACCGGCGAGACACGGAATACATAATGCCGGAACGCCAGTGTACGTATACCTTTATGTTGTCCCTTGCTATGAATAGAGAGGGAGTAACATTTTGGAAAAAACGTTTCATAATTATTGTCTGAAAGTAAAATAAAATATTTTGTTAGTATGATGCATAAAATTTACGTTGCTTTAAAAAGAACAGTTACATTGTTACCTTTCTACAAGCTCTTTATTTAATTTAATTTGTGTAACAATTTTTGTTAAAAAAATGTATTTTATGTATAAAATTTCATTTCAGCGAATTATTTATTTATAGTTTGTATTAAATATTTAAATTCATATCTGGTTTTTTAACATTATAATATTTTATATGAAAATAAAGTTTACTTTTAACATTGAACAAGTTGTTAACTTATTTAAATGCACGCAATATATTCTACGAAACTATTTTAATCAGAGCAGTGAATAAAACTTAGTTTGATTACATCAAAGGTTACGCGATTAGAATTTATGCTAGTCTATGTCATTTTTATTGAAGTAATATACGTCAATATTATACATAAAAAAATGCACTTTTTGTAATTTTATTTGATTTTCTTTTTAATCTATACTAATATTATAAAGCTGAAGAGTTTGTTTGTTTGTTTGAACGTGCTAATCTCAGGAACTACTGGTCCGATTTGAAAAAAATTTTCAGTGTTAGGTAGGCCATTTATCGAAGAAGGCTACAGGCTATATATCATTACGCTACGACCTATGAGAGCAGAGTAACAGTAAAAAATGTTACCAAAACGGGAGAAATGATGACCCATTCTCTCTGTGACGCAAGCGAAGTTGCGCGGGTCAGCTAGTTTATAATAAATTGTATTACTGAGTGGATAAATAATAATTTAATCATCTATAACATTACACATATGTCTGTATATAACATCACACAGTTACATATTAAATCATTTGCTTAGTAGTAGGATGTGTAAATAGCTATTCAAAACGAAACAACACCTTGAAAAATAATATTTATGTGTATTTTTAATCGAAGTAGTAGTAAACCATACCCGAAAATTTCAACTGTGATCTGTAATAAACAAAATAAAGCCATAAATAATTCTCCCATATATCATTTCCTTATTCCCCAATTACATCTCAACACACGTCTCATTTAATACAGAAAAAAAGTAATAATATTTCTCAAAAAGTACAGCTACCGCATTATTCATGTAATCCGTCAAGTATCGTACAATCGGACAGTCGGTGTGAGTGGTGCGGACAAAGACGGTACGAAATGGAATTTTCTAGCAGCAACACTTGTGTGGGTGGTTGTACCTTAGATGGATTACTTTGATATTATTGTTGCGGGTCGGTCGGATTTTTAGTAGAGAATTAGAATTGTAATTTAGGTTTTGAGTTTTAATCTAGACTTGTTAGTAAGTATTTTGTGAACGTTTTAACTAAGCTTACAGGCCATCAGTTTAACTGCATTACATATTGTATTGTATACATAATATCACGCCTGTTATGCCCGAACGTGAAGGTGTAGGCAGAGGTGTATGAAATGAATAGGGATCGATTTTACCTATTTTTTATTTTGTATAATAAGAATAGAAATATAAGAAAGATTGTAGAATAAGAACATTTAATTATACCTTCGATTAAAAAAATCCAAATTTTGAAGAGATTTAAGCAAGAAGTTTTAAATAGTTGTTGCTTAAATATTCTATTGGACTTTTAATAAAGAGGTTCTGAATTCAAATTTCCTCATTAGATTATGAACGTAGCAGGCTATCCTGCTGCGTTCATAATCTAATGATTCAACCTATGTTGAAGACAGTTTATTTGTGCAACCTATTCTACCAGCAGTAATTTCTTAGTACATGTTGAAAACCTTAAGGGAGTGAAATTGTGGGATTTGTTTAACGTAAGTAAATAGCTTTTTACTGTATAAGGATGAAACTAAATTGCAGGGGTGTAGAATAAAATGTACTGTGGTATTGGAATAGTGCTTCCATTTATTTAAGAATATAATATTTAAAGCAATTAAAGCGGATTAAGGCATTTATATTTTTCTAAGATGTTTCCCTCCTAGGTATATACAAATATGACACGATTTATTTATGCTTCAATAGAAATGTAAAAAAATATTGATAGTCAAAACATAAAAAGACAAATGTAATTTTACAAAAGTAGAAAATAATAACATATCGACGGTCCCTACGTACAATAACCTAATTGCAGTGCAAATTTTACAGCATTGCAATTGCAAATTTTACAGGAGAGCGGTTTGAAGTTTCAAACACTTGTATCTCAAGTTCTATCAATCGCAGAGCTATGAAATTTTGCACGAAGTCTTTATTTGTTGTTTTTTATGAGAAAATAAAATAAAAACGTTAAAATATATTCATTTTATGTTCCATTGGTCACAACCGTCGTTTTAGATCGGAAACATTCCGACTAGCATTTACCTAAGTGGTACTTACTGATCTTTACATGGGGGATTGAACAACGATCTAAATTGTAACTGCCTTTTACTAAATTTTACGTTGAGTATAATATTGATTTACGGTGTTTTCATACTGTGAGCCATGAGGTAAGGGCTGATAATAAAATAAAAATAAACATTTTAAAAACTTTTTTTTATTAAATTCACAATAGGCAACCCTTTTCTTCATCATAAAGATATAAAATATTACATAGTAATAATATTGAGCAATCATAATTAGGTACTTGTTGAATATGGTTTCTCGAGAAAAATGTTTCAAGTATACGTTAACGTCGTCAACACTTCCAAAGAAGGATGATAAAGCGTAGATCGAGAAGGATCAAGAAGCATACACGTTAATATGCCTTTACTTAGAATCTCATCTGTATCCGTATGTTCAAAATCTTACTTGCGCAAAAGAAGTGTGGGATGCATTGACAATAATTTTTGAAGACAAGGCAATAAATAGGCGCATAACTCTGATGAATTGTCTCTTGGATGAGAAGCTGGAAAACCACCGATCTGCTGTCATGAGTCAGGCTCAAAAGCGTAAAGAAATCAATTAAAGTTTCGATGACGATTTGGTTGCCGTGGTACTTTTGCGAGGTATGCCTGATGTTTACCGACAATAACGGATGGCACTAGAGCATTCAGGAATGAAGATTACTTCTCAAAATGATCGGCAAAAGCTTCTACAAGAAGATAGCGCTCAGAGCTCTTAAAATGATTCCTCGTCGAACTCGGCTTTAGTAGTGAAGAAACAACAGTCAGTATTAAGGCTCAAGTGCTTTTAATGTGGAAAGAAAGGTCATAAGAAGTCCGATTGCCCGATGCTGGACAAGGATGTGGTGCACGCTTACCAACGGCTTCCTAGAAGTCGAAGAAAGTTGCGTTATGCTGTTCAAGTGTTCACTGTCGGTGCACAAAACCTTCAGCCCCTCGACGTTTCATCTCGATAGTGGAGCCTCGACACACATGAGTTTTCAGAAGCAGTGGTTTAGAGACTTTAAGGTTACTGATAAGAATGTTGTGACGTGTGCAAATGATGATATGATGATGAATGTCAAGTGAAGGCAAAGGTGATATTATAGTTAATGTGAAAGGAGTTTTGTTAACTGTAAAAGATTGTTCCTTTGTGCCTGGCTTGAAAGTTAATCTTTTGTCGGTATCTAAGTTGGCACAGAATGGATGGAGAGTTATTTTTGATTCTGATGGTTGTAGGATGTTTCACCAATCGATAAGCGAGATAACGAGTAAACTTGTGGTTACTGCTAGTGAAGTCTCAGGTATCTATAAGTTGGATGATTGTTTTGCTATTGTAGATGGTGCTTTGGCTACGGTTCAAGTTGAAGACTCGTTGGCACTTTGGCATCGTAGATTAGGGCATGTTAACTTGAATGATTTACGGAAGTTGCCTAACATCGAGGTTGGAGGTAAAAGTGTAATGGAACCTTGTGCTGCTTGTATAAGAGGTAAGGCACATAGATTACCTTTTTCAAAGGGTGAAGCAAGGCGAGCGAAAGACAAACTCAGTTTATTACATGCTGATTTGTGTGGTCCCATGTCGGAACGTTCTTATGGTAGAGCTCGTAACATGTTCGTAATAGTAGACGATTTCACTTGTAAATTTCTTTCTCAGGGAGAAGTCTCAAGCTTTGAACTTTTTCAAAGACTTCGTGAGGCATGTGGAGAATGAAACACGTCTGACAGACTCAGACAGTATTGAAGATGCGGAGGAGAGCTCAGACTCAGCAGATGTGGATACAGATCCTTGTGTTGAATCTGTGGAGCCTGCGAATTCAAATTAATCTGATGCTGAACATTGTGATACAAGAGTCAGAACAGTAAGTGTGAATATCGAGGAAGAGCCTAGGTATCCTCTGAGGAATAGGCTTCGTAGCGCACAAAGTGAACTATATTGCTACAACAGTACATGCAAGTTAGAGGAAGAACCACGTTCGTACAAAGAAGTCCTTCGAAGTCCTGATAGCCATGAGTGGATAGCAGCGATGAAGCGGGAGTTGGAGTTCATGAAGGAGCACAATGTTTGGAAGGCGATTGAGAAACCCCCTGGAGCCAAAGAGAAGACGTCGGTTGTGGCGGTTCCAATATTTCTACTATACCTGAATCTGACAGTATTTTATCACTGACCAAATTTGAAACTAATGGAGCTGAGGGTGGCGTAGGACTCATTTTTTAATGGATTTGAGCCACAGCTTCAATCGATGTATCTTTTTCCAGATCCTGAGTGTTCATCTTTTGATGCTAGCGAAAATAGACCCGAAAAAAATAACAAAAAGTAACGTAAAATAACAGAAATGGTAATTACTTACATTTCTAATTTAATATTCCCGATGTAAAATAACTTAAGTGGCAGTTACTTAAAACAGTAGTATATGTTCTCCCACGTAAAAACACTTCTGTAACACTTAAGACTTTTTGATTGAAAACATTCCCAAGTAAAATAACGTAACTACCAAAAGCGACTAATTACGTCGGAATTGAATAAAGCTTGTTTAGATTACCAAAAAAGTAATTTAAGTTGTTAATGTAATTAAAAATATACTTTTTACTGACTAATAATTAAATTTAAAGAAGGTACAATAAAATAAAACGTCAAATTCAGCTTACCTGATGATATTTTGATGGTTTTACCTTTATCTTTTTTCATTTTTCATTTCCTTTTTTGCGCGAGCGCAACAAGCCCGCATGTGGGAGTTACGGGGGAGGCGCGCGGGCGTGTTGTTGACTTGCCAATGTAAAATGTCTTAACTCTCACTAGTGACATTTTACATTGGAAGTGTTGTAGTTCTGGGGTTTGTCGAGTGTTGATTTAGGGTAGAATTAAAGCATTTTTACTAATTTTTTTTTAATCAATCGAAAGTGTATGACCCCCGGAAGGTCACGGAAACAAAAAAGACAAATCCCGTAAGTACCACTTGAGGGAATGTACGTAGGGACCGTCGATATTGTTTTCGCAAAATACAAAATGGAAAGAAACGTTCTCAACTATTGTCAAAATAATTTACACAGAAAATAAACCTAAATGCTCTTACACGAATTATACTCATACACCTTCTAAAAACATAACGAAAAATTTCCCAAAAATAATACAACCAGGCATTTTTATCACCGAACCCGAGACCTCAACCTTCGTTCCCAATGAAGCCATATTTACCATTTAAAAGTCCCACAGCAGATATCCAGTGTAAAATAAAGGTACACTTACACACAAAACGTTTATTGTAAGGGACACACAACATTGAGAGTTGCGGCGCGATAATTTCATTTTGCGAATGATTGTTCTACACGCGTCGTGTTGGGGTATGAAATAAGCGGGGTTTATACCCGAATTCTGTTTGAAATCGGGTATAAACCCGTACCTTGGTAACCCACCTGTTTAAACTCCTTACACTTTTCAGCAATTTTGAGTTCGGAATGATTTTATTTTTAAAACTGTGAGATCACTATTTGGATACCTAAAAGTAACTCTCATTATTACTATATAGTATAAAATTTAGCACAAAACAATCCTTGATTTAAAGTTGTTAGGTTCTGCACTGCAGTGTTTTGAGTTTTGAAATAGACTGGTAACAAACAATCAGGTTAAAAGTAAATGATTGAAGAACCATTTAATTATGACAATATTCCTAAGTAATTTTTTGCTAAAATGCTTGTAAAAGATACTCTACCATAAAAGATCTATCGTTACTCACTTACTTACCATTTTTTAAATAAGTTTTTATCTACCTTAAGCTTCGCATTGCAAGAAACCCATGCATTTTCTTCCATAAAAATCTTTAATTAAACTTTAAATAAAACAGCTCAATAAAACGCCTATAACGACGTAAAACTTTTCATAATCCTCTGTTCTAACAGCCCTACAGTTAGTCCCGAGATAACGTACGTTGCGTAATGGCAGAGAGGAAATTAAAGCAATGTTGTGTTGTTTACTTTTATTACTCTACGAGAATTTGAAGTAGGGGTCCTGGACGTTCAGCCGCGAAATAAAGGACAAGATTTATTTTTTGGATGTTTTTGTGTTTAATGTTTTGCCGAATTAAATGAAATTTTATCAAACGTATCAATCACACCTTACCTTTAACAACCTTTAGTTTCACACTGCATCAATGTTTTAAGATTTAGATAGTGCCGTTTATAATGAACCGGCAGCCTTTCTAGACTACTTAGAAGGTTTTATAAGAAAAACAAATAAAATTACTAGTTATTACATTTCTACAGCATATTCTTTAACCGCATTTTATATATTTTTTACTTTTTCATGCAACTCGACATATATTATCATAAGTTACTTGACCAGTATTTTAATGCTTATAAACAAAGACGTCCACGTTTCTTTCCGATTTACTCAGCATTTTCACAAAGTTAACCTTTATCAATATTACCAATACTTTAAAACACAATTCTGCAAGAAAAGACAAGTTCTAGCGTTTGAAAATAAATACCAAATTTGAACAGTGAACATAATAATATACATTAATTGTTTTATCCATAATTTTCGTACATCCACGTCCCGTCCCAGTGAACTTAGAGAACAGAGCTCGTATCCGCTAACATTCGTCATCGCAGCCCGAAGCCTTCACAATTATTATACACTATTTGGATTCCAGCAATACTTGCCTTTTATATTTCGGACATTTCCTTTTAGAAATGAATGTGAGCTTTTGCTTTAAGCGAACTAAAGATAAAACAGTACCAATAAGAATTGTGGAACTGCGGGGAAAATGTTTAAAATATAACTTTAAATTGTGTTTGGTATTTTTTTATGAGTATTAAAGAGACTTAATTACACTTTTTAATTAAATCGATGTTTTAATATATGAACTTATCTAGCTTGTTACTTTAAAAGCTGTTTACAAATAATTATTATATGCTGACTTATGTGTAATTATTATTTTTATTTCTAATGATAACCAAGTACATACATTACGTTATATCTTAATGAGTGGATGAAACTACAGATAAATTAAGGTCAATGCGTATATATTACTTAATACCTATAAGTAACTCAAATTAAATCATCATTTTTATAATAGATAATTTGACAAAATATCAAATTCGAATTCCTTGGAAAAATAAACAACTGCTTTTAAAATAAAGAGCAATGACATTTCCAAAAATCATTAACATAAATGATCCAAAAGAATTCTCGGGCTTAAAGTTCAGTGGCTTAGCAATACAACCGTGAACTAAATTCTGCCAACATTCTGGCATTTCTGGCAAATTCTGGCATCTAATAAAGCGATCCACTGACCACAATCTGGGTATCCGAGAGCTCTGAGGAATCTGTAGCTCAATATTGGGTAGATTAGAATAACAAACATTGTTTTGTACGCTTTTAGATAGGTTTGTTTATTTATTATATACTTATCTATTTATCTATTAGTTATATAACTAGTTAGACAAGTAAATAAAGCGACTGGTCTCCGGTATCTGGTAATCGGTTTGATTGTATATAAATGACAAGAAAACAAATTTGCGTTCTTTGGTTTCTTAAAAAGTGTAAGCATGACGTAAGTTTGGGTCAGATTAGACCGAGACGCGATTTTTAAGAGTGATTCAAGATATAACTATTTTTTCTATACGAAAAGATACTTATTTTATACAGAGTATGTATCATTGTGACCATCGGTTATCGTGAGTTTGATTTGTTTAAAATGTTTTGAAAAATTTGTTTCTGCTGCGCCCTTTAGGGGCCCTGATCGTATTGTTAAACAAAAAATAGCTAGCCGGTTATCAAAAGGTAGTTGTTAGTAGTAGGAAATTTATTTTCAGCTACAATTCAAAAGTTCTCTCATCTATAGAATGCCTGCGCCAAAGGTTGTTTATCCCACTGATAATTCCTAGTAAGCCTATGTCAAATCTCACAAGTATACCCAGAACAGAATTTTCTAAAGACCACGCTCTAACAATCACAAACAACCACACACGTATACAATTCAGCAGAATCCACTCGGAACATTGTGTTTAGTACGAGTATCATCACGCAATAAGCATGCAAAGCGCCGCCATTACGCCAATGTCGATTGTGTACACCCATTACTGTAATTACTGCTTATTATGGAACCTCCTCTCTAGGCTTGTGTAACGTCAAATATGCCTAAACCTCTATTGCATTTAGTAGCGAATTGTTTCGAAATTGATTTGCTAGAACGAAGTTCAATTGACTGATATTTTGGCACAATATATATGTACGTTTTGACAAATATATTGTGATTCTGATTTTAATGATCAACATGGTTGCTATCACTGACTCGCCGCGTGTCGTAAATACAAATCCAGGGAGATATGTGTGTAGTTAGAACTTTGCTTCTATGTGTTATTCATATTAATATTTTAAGTATATGTTTATAAGTTGTCTAAAGTTTAATTCAGCTAGAAATGTTTGAATTGGGAACCAAATGTGCTTGCGTTACCTGTCTAGATTATATATTATATAGTATGTCTTCAAGGTAGGTTAGACAATAACCAATGACGCTAACCTACCTCTGATAGTGCGCAGTCTAACACTGAGCTTTCGAGTTTAAAATAACTTGAAATAGGTATATATAGTTTTGTAAAAATATCCTGGAAAAATTGTACTAACGGCGTCTTTTAGATACGCTGATCAGATTTTGATGATACAAAATTTATCGATGGCTAACCGGTTTTCGGAAGCAGATATTCATAGAAAATTGCGGTGCCTACAGGTTCGGCACTGATCCTTATAACAAAGCTTAGCAACACGTATTGTAGCACAAAAGTCAACATTTTAACTTTAAGTATAGCTATAACAATGAACTTGGCAATAGCTGGTACATTCGCATCGTTAACTTTATTATCACTTAATTGTACGTCTGTTTCTTTGTAGTTTGCCGTTGTTTTAGTAAACATTGCAAGTTTTGACCGGCATTCTGTAACGGATGTTATTATATGAAGTTGAAATGATCTAAGTTTAAGCATTCTGGCTGTCTTCGTATGGAAATGTTTACTTTTAGTTTTATCTGTTTTAAGTAAAATTATTTAAGTCAATAATTGTGAAATAGTCATGAACTTTGAGAACGTATGTATTTATTTGAATTGAACAATTCTGACACTACGTTCACCGGCAGATCTGTCACTTAAAAAAAACGGGCATAGAAGTTTAAAGATTTGAGGTATTATAAGTGTTTTAATTATAATATTCATTGTTTTCTAATAAAACACGTAATGTATATTATGTTGCAGTTAAAACTCATAGCAAGTCAAGACTATTGTTGACTAGCAAAATCAATCAAAACTGCTTTTGACTGATGAGGTTAGTCAAAACTACTTTTGACTCATGAGGTTGGTCAAAAGTAGTTTTTGCTAGTTTTTAGATTTTGCTAGTCAATAGTAGTTTTGATTGGTTATGAGTTTTGACTGCAACATAATAATTAATTTCACTTAGATGAGAGAACTATCCCATTATTAAAAAATAGACTAACGTGTATTACCCTTAATAACATCCACATGAATAAAAACATAACAACAATGTCACCTTCCCAAAAAACACCAGATAAAAATCTAACAACATAATCTATTCGTTCAGTCCGACATGAATATTGTCGTCAACGTGTAGTCGGCTTTATTGTAATATTTTTAAAACATTTTCATAGGCGTTAGGGCACCTACACGCGGTGCGATAGGCCCCGACACGACATCCGAAACAAATGTATGCGCATATATTATTACGTACTGATAGGCTTCAGCGGCGATAAAATGGCGCTGTACGAAATTTTGCTTTGTGTTTAGAGGCCGTTGAAATTGGGGCTGTGAAATTTTATTTTTTACTTTCAGTAGTGTTTTCAGGAATTCAGTATTTGGGGAACTGAACACGTTATGTTTGATGCTTTTAACAAAGGTTTAGGGTATTTAGCGCGGTTATGGTTGTGTAGAAGACTATCTAGGATTCAGGAAAAAACATGTTTAAGACAATAATTTTTAGTAACATTAAAATGTCACAGATTCCGGAGAAAATTGACTTCTTTAGCGCATCTTGATCCATAAGCTTAAGGTGTGATATTGTTTCCATAGCTTCAATTTAAAGACAAAGAAAAAAAAATGACAAAAATGTGTCGTTCTGATCAAAGCAGCGAGCTAAAACTAGTCAAAACAATAAATCACAAAACAGCCGACGTAGTCTAAAAGCGTCATTTTACTCTCCACCCCCAAACTCATGTCGATAGGCTTCCGATCATGAATATGTCGGTCGCAAACAAAACTGCGTTGCGGTCGCACGGTCGTAGGCTTGCCACCCGCCTATTGTGGTTTAAAAACTCAAAATATGCATGCAGGGAAATTATTCGGGATTAATGTGTTATGAAGAGTTATATAGGGTCAAATACGGATAGGGTAAGGGTTAGGTTAGGTTCAATAAGTGGTAAATAATTGGGTAATGGGTTAAAGGGTTGAATTCTGTGGCAATGTTGATGAATGTGGTATTGGGAATATGCCTGCAGGTGTAATGAATATGGAAATGTTATATTATTATGCTTTTTATTCACGTGAGAAGGGTTTCGGTGAAATCATTTTGGTTGGTTTTTAAGGCTTTACAAACGCTTGAAACTGATTCAAACGAGGAAGACCAACTGGTCTGGTGACCAATCTAATAATGTTAATTTATATAAAATCTATCTTCATTTGCCGTATTGCTTTACTTTTACACAATAGTAGAAACAGTAGTAAACAACAAAGTCCAAAAAAACAATACATTACAACACCGTCTAGTTCTTGTTTGTTCTATAAAACTTGATCTACGAGATCTACATTTACTTCCAATGTCAATAAAATTATATTAATTTCATATCTGTAGGAATCAAGGATAATATAATAGGGTTGACGACTAAGTTTTTTTTGTACGTCTACGTAGCAATTAACACAGTCTTTTTTTGTATAAAATCATGCTGATGCAATCATCTACAGGCACAATAGCTATCAATACATCTGTCAAACACAACTAGACACGTGAAACACTGGCCAAACATAAAAAAGTACATTTCCAGCCAATTAATCAGAAGCAATCAACTCACATCAAGTTTTGCGAAATGAACGCACATTTTTAACCTGGATATTGAGTGAAAACCCAGTGAGTGAATGAAACTAGCGTGAAACATGAAATGCAATACCTATATTATACTTCCACTGGTTTGTGCTGGCGACTGAATTCATGTATATATTTGTAAAAAAATGTAACGCAGTGGTTTCATCGAAAGTTTCAATGTACGGATCCCAAGATCTTTTATTAGATATCTGATTAGGGTAAATTAAGAAAGTCGTGTTAGTTACACTATTTATAACTCGAGAAGAATTGAAATTGGTGGAGAGGTATCTTAGAACCAGGAGACGTACAAAGGATATTTACCTGTCCATTGATATAGAATTTAGTTTTTCAGTTTTATGGACTGTACTCTACACTAGATACTATGTTAAAAAAATGCGCAGAGATTGAAGCAGCAAGACCAGATTATACATATTTATCTTTGTAACGTTCTGAGTCGTTTAGAAAACACAACCTTAGAAACATCTTCAGCTTACCAATCCACTATCAATATTACCTGTAATCCTGCATAATCTACAGAATACCCCACTTTACCCCACTATTTCTAGACACATCCTTCCACCCCAAGTACAACCCTTTTTAATCCATGGGGGTTGATGGTGGGATATTCCATAAATTGCGTCGACTGCAGATTCAACGCATTTATCATTGTTTTATTGTTTTCACATAAATCTCAGGGGTTGAATTTTTTTACGTTCATTTGCGACCACCGAATGCTATTCAGATTGGACCTTCTGTTCTGGCTTCATTAATTTTAATTGTTTATTTTGGTTTGATTTTCGTACCCTTTATTTTGGGGCCATTGAAGTATGGAGTTCGTTATGAAAAATTCAGATTACCTTATCAAACGGTATAGTTAATTATTAAATTTTTGAGTTGTTTATTTCAAGAACAGAGAAATTTACAATATTGACCCGTGAGAGGATGTTTGGAAAGACTAGGTTATAGTGTCAAAGTATTTTTGGATTTGCGTGTTCTGATGTTGGAATTAAATAGTGTTTTACACTTTTTCTTGTACAAAATCTTATAGACATAACATAATTTAATTGACTTATCTCGCGCACGAGTATTTTTTATTAAACACATGAACACTAAATATAAAAACAATAAAGCATAATAATATGTAGTTGCTAACGTCTTTATCAATTTGGTGGGCCGATATTCAATGATTTTTTCAAATCAGCAAATTACCAAACTCATACAACACAGCGTACTTTCATTTTATTCAAGCCAGCCTGGCGCACAAACAATCCGCGCTGGTAGCAATTGCCGCACAGTTTGGTCAACCACGCCCTTGATTAAAACTAATGCCAAATAAAGTGCTGGAAACGTTCAAATTACATTTTAAATAGATCTAGTCCAATGCAGTGAAATTAAAGTTAGTTTGAATCAATGTAGAATTGAAATCTATGAGCTAGTTGGTAGAGTATTATTTAGTTAATTAGATATAATTTAGAGAATATAGGAAATTATTTCAGCATAGAAATAGAATCAATTTCTGTATCAAATTTAATAAAGAGTATGACTCAGTTGGTAACTGAAATTGAATACCATCTTTCAAGACTATATTCAATCGCAATCCCAGATACCTACAAATATATTCTCACGCCTGTTATACCCGAAGGTGTAGACAGATTGGTTTGAAATACACTCATGCTTTAGATGATGCTTACCTAATTTCGGATTACTAGTAATATGTATAATTTATTTGTTTTAAAGAAGCAAAAAAAAAAGACAAAAACAAAATCCGAAATACTGTTTCTTTTATCTAGATTAATTCTATTCAGATGTTATATGAATGACGTGGCGCACTCAACAATCACTCAACAACTCACGCAGTTGTACTTAACGCTGTTCTCATAGTCTCGTCTCATTGGTCGCAGTCCTCATGCGCCATTTAAACTTCCTTAAAGAGACAGAACTATAACTCAAAAGAACGGGCCAATAATTTTAAACTATCTTCCTTGAAACGATAAATTAAAACGGTTATTTCAAGGGACACCTCGGCAGAGTGCTCTTGATATCCAGACCATGGAGTGGTCTGTCGTAGGCATCCAGTGAGATATAGTGAGAGAGAAACTTTCTAGGGTTATAATGGAGGCATAGCATGGGATATAAGAATAAGACACGGCATTGGAGCATAAAAGTAGTCTTAACGCGTCATAGGTACGTGAAAACATTATGGTCATGCTATGATTCCGTAAGAAACTACATCACAATTCGCAAGAGTATAGATAGCTTTCGCTATCGTTAAAAAGGAACCTAATGTGCTCACTCTAAGGTAAACTGACAGAGACTCCCAAAGCATTAAGTTCGCATATACATATACAGTTTTGTTCATTACATCAGTAAATAAAAAAATGTTGGTTTTAAAATTTTTCAATATTCAAAATTGCCTGATTCGTCATAAACTTAATCACCACAAAACTAGTTTCCAAGCAGTCAATAAAATTGTTTTGTAGTTTTGGCGACTTCATTTTTACTTTTACGTGTCCTCTAATAAAAATATAAAAAATACCCCTAAAATTTAATTATCAAAAATTATTACCATCAAATATTTTCCCCAAGATACGACAAAACTTACAATTATCGTCTGGAATAGCCCCGTGCTAGGTCTGATTTGGCGATCAGCCAGCAGGCTAATGTAAAAAGCGCAGTAATAGCCTAACCCGGTTGTGCTCTGTACATCTTTATTGGTACGGAATTTAAGAGAAAATTAGTTTTGTCTACGAAGCCCATGTTGTAGGTTTATGTTTTGTTTTTTGAAGCCAGAAAATGCTGGTACACAATTGAATAAAGGTTTAAAAAGAACACATATTCTAAATTGTATTGATTTTTTAATGTAGTAACGTTTTTTGGGTACGTTGTTTAGGTTCAATATATTGCCAGTGCTACGAAAAGTTTATTAATTAAATTAAAAGTTGTTTAATTTAATTCTTTGTTTCAATTCTAATATTATTCCAAGTCGTATGTAATTTATAATAGGCTCTGCAGTGTTTATGAACTCCTGCCCTAATAATGCCCATATTATAGGTACTAATAAAGGAATAAAGCTATCGCAAATCCAACTCCCACCACGAGAATCAAAGACATGAGTCTGGTCGCTTAAAATTGATATGTGTAGCAAAACCTCTGTCTTAGCCACAGTGCTACGACGCTACGAAATAAACAAGCCAATATTTCGACTTCCACTTTCCGAGACGTAGGTACATTCAGTTTTACATTAAGACAATATACTGGCTAATTACGTGTCTACACATAATTACTAACGTTAGGCCATTAGACACACGAACTCTAGGGTCAGCGCGAAAACTTCTTAAGCACGAAACTTTGTACGTTTCTACTTAGTAAAGTCAACAGTCCGTCTAGAATTTTACAAGCTTTTTAGCTGCAGAATGTGAAAAACTGTGAACTACTTGCCTTCGCAAAACGTCGACTTAACAGATGTTGAAAAGTTTTTTGTTTTTACGCTAGCGGTCTGTGTGGTGTGGTTTTGTAGTGTGATGTTTGTCAACTTTCATTTGGACAGTTACATTTTAGTTAAGCTGGTTTATGTCAATTTTGGTTAAGTAAACAAGGTAAACAATAAATAGTTGCTAGTTATAAGGAGGTGACGTAGTAGTAGGTAAAGAAACTTTATAGCGAAGGGTCAAATTTTAAGTTTTCGGACTGATGGGTGTTAAATGATTTCTGATGTTTTAATCAATACGCAGTCTACATAATTTTATAGTTAAAAAAATAAGGGCTATATGCGAACTTCTTCAAAATAGATAACTGCAGCCATATCCTTCGGGTTTAAAGTGTACATATATGTTTAGCAACCAAATCTTTAGTAGCAATTATTTTACTTATTCAGACCGTTATTAAGACCTACTCGCAAAAAATATCTATAAATAGCTAATCTATTTCAACAGACTTCCCATACAAAAAAAACCTTACAATTTACACCAAAAACTTCCTTCGATTATAACGAAAATAGCCACTTTTTCCTACCAATTCAGGTCTATTGAATCCCGTGAATTATAAGTAAACAAATATAATAGAAGCCATATTTTCTGATGAAACCACCGAGGTACTTAAACACGCTGGGACCCTTTTATGCCTGCCTTGAGGGTGGTGTTTTGAAACAAACTTACCCTTTGATTTTTTTTTTGCATATTTTATTTTTTTCTCCCTACAGGCTGCCGGGCGGAATCTTTCGGCAATATTGTTTATTTTGTTTTCTCTTTGTGCGCGAAATAAATTATTCTGTGTGTATTTAGGTTCGTGCTTCTCAAGGAAACTAGTGTGTGATTTTTGTTGGGGTTCCAAGAATTATGAAGAGTTTCGCCTGCTTCTTTCGCTGTGATACTAAATTCAAGGCTAGGCTGGAATAAATTACGTAGTTTGATTTGAGCCTGGAAAAAATGTACCTACGTAATATTTTTTGAAGACATATGATTCTATCAGGTCGACTAATATTAGGAATTTGAAGAAGTGAATGGAGATGGCTTTTAAACTCTAATATAAGATTACGGCTAACCGTTGCTTCCAAAGTGCCATAGATAAATAATTAAATAGTGGAGCTACTAAACAATAGACCGAAAAAATAATATAGTTGTTGTGTTATCTCATCAAATTGGTTCAAATGTTTCATGAAATTAAAGTTCCTACTTTATTATTAGGTACAAAAATACACCTTAAGTATAATTTATGAGTTCCAGGAAATAAATTAGCTTACGTAAAAACATTTCAGAAGACCTATTTACTCCAGAAATAGGTTGTTTACGTCCATAATCTATATAAAGAAACGAACAAATGTGATTTAATGAAAACGATAGCAAACGTCGCGATCCAAATATTGACACGCTGTCCAATTTGAGTCCAAAAATACGTTACAAAGACGTGTAATTAAATAAAATCCGACATTTTGCTTCAGAAATTCGTTTGAACAAGTATTGGCGTTAAAAAATTAAAGGAATAAAGCAGGGATACCGTAATAATCTCATTATGAGGATTTTGTGTAGATTATAGCGCCGGGGGATGACTGTGTGTGACAAGATGACGCGATTTTAATTGATTAAAAGTTATAAATAGATGTATAATGATTTTTGGTAGATTTTGATTAAAAAGAAAAAGACTTTTGTTTAATACGAATGTACAAACTTTAGAAAATCTTAGATTAGGAATATGACTGGACAAAAATGTTTTATATGAGCTCTTTAATTATGTAAATGACTAAAAATAGCATTAATTTGATGAGAATAACCACCTTATACCATATTTTTTAAAATGGGTATTCTTCCCAAAAAAATTAAGTCCAATACTGTAGCGCCATTTTTTAATACAAAAATCTACAGTTACGATTATCGACAATGATAAAAAATCGACTACGAATAGAAAACAATACGACAGTAACAAGTGTCGGAAATTGTGACACAGATTAATCAGAATCCTATGATATTACAGACAGATTCTGTTCAGTTAACGGGAGCCGATGAAGCCGATGGTCTAGGCTCTAGGCTTACCGTAATTTATGCCGGCTGGATGCCAGATAGAGTCTTGCTAGCGGCTCCAATACTCGTCGATTTGCCAATCAGCGAAGTCCAACCAGGTCAACGATATGGTTCATAGGATTTGTTAAGTAGATGGATAGTATTAGGAACCTTCACAATTTTTAATTTATTAAATGAACTTTAAAATGGTGGAAATCCTAACTAAATCATATTTTGGTTATTAGGCGATATTTTTTGTAGTTCGCAGAGCTTTACTCGAGTGCATGTCTTAGCTAGAAAAAGGAAAAAAAACGTATTTCAAAAGGAAAAGTTATTTACTACAAGAAGATCAATAAAATTTAGAGATCAAACTCAATGAGAAATAAAACCTTAAGAGGAAATAAAATCCATCTGCCCTTTACTCCCACACGTTGTCCCTCAATCAAAATACAAACAAACAAATCTCCTGACTTGGGCCACGAACTAATTACGTATTTATTATTTAATGTTGATTTAAGAGTAAATGACAGTCTGTTTTGTATTTATACATTTTCTAAGACATTTAATCTCGCTATTTTTTGATGTCTGTAATGTAAATCTCATTAAAATGTTTTAGACTTTGATTGACGTCAGCTAAGTTCCGTTGAACTAGAAAGTGGTTAATCTTGAAATTAAATCCAGGGCTTAGGTCTTTAGTCAGTTTCAACTACTTTAGTTGCTAAGCTAAGTATTAATCTAGTAATTTCTAATTTCGTATGAAATAAAATACGGATGCTTGACATGAAATAGTATTGAATAGTTATTACAGAAATCGGTAAGAGCGCTGATCAAAAGAGCATGAAAAATTGGTCAATAGTCGATAGTTGCAGTAAATAATTTCACTAACCCCCGGTTTCTGAGGTACATTTAGCGGTAGTTTATCTATTCAATAGCGTTAAAACTCATATAAAACAAACGCTATTGAGTTTTATGTACATACAGATTGTTAATGCAACAGTGCGCAGTGATTTAAAAACCTTTATTTTATTTCAACCGTATAATCTTTAAACGTATTAAATACCACAAGATGACTTCATACTTAAGTTTTAAACTAATGCACTTCATTTCTCCAAGAAAAGAAGGATCATAACTTGTTGTTTCACCCGGGAATAAAACCTGAATCATCGCAATCCGTAATCGCGCACACTACCTACAACTTGCACCCGAGAGACCGTCACTAACTGCATACTATGTTTACACTAAAATATGATACACGAACTCCTCTAAAATATAATACACGAACTAAAACGTCTGCACCAGAAACTATCTTTTGATTAAATTCTGTAGCACCGTTTAATTTTCACAAAACTCTGTTTATGAAGTGACTTAGTAATTTTGTTTGAGTAATTAAATAACATGTTGCGTTAATTTTCATATCACGTATGAAGAGTAAGTTGCATTTACGAGTTTAGAGTAAGTTGAATTGAGGTTAAGCAACGTTTGGTGAGGGTGGAATTTGGATGGGTCAGATTAATGAAAGAGTAGTTGACCTTTGAACTCATCATGCTAGGCTGCCATTGCTTGGCTGTGGACATTCCATTCTTCCAGAAACTTTCGATAAGAAGTTTACAAAGTGAAGTTTTCAGTAACCATTTTCAGCTTTTTACAATTGATTATTATTATTAAAAAAACACTATACCTAAATTTCATTAGTGTGAGTTTTAAACCCTCCACCGGATGCTTAGAAGATCAAAGATCAATTAAATCTGTAAAGAATGCTTCGGACATTAATATATCATTAATACTTGATTATGTTCAACCAAAAAATTACCAACAAATAAGCAGACCCAACGAAAATCAATCAAGCAAAAGCGAGGTTAAAATCAATTTTTCCGCGCAAATATCGCAAAAGCAATCATACGAATAATATATGCGGGTGATAAGTAAACAAATCAGCTCAAGTAAATACGGGGTATCATGCTAGTCGCACATGCCAATGAAATGTAAATAAACATCGGTAATTTTGTTGCGAGTTTTTTTGCCAAATTGGTTTCGATTTCTTGGTAATTTTGTATGAGATTTTTGTTGAATTTAAGCTTACGTAGTTAAAAGGTTGTCTATTTAATGCTAGTTAGTTGATGGTTAGAATAGACTGAACACTCAAATGTTTCTTACCAAAAATGAGAGAGAGGCTTGGACATGAATTCACCATTAATAAAGTCAAGAGCAGGTTAGTGACTTTGCATACATTATTGTTTCTGTTTATTTGCTAGAAAATTTGGTCGGACAAATTTTGATAGGTTATTTACTGATGTCTGACGGATAGCGTATTATGAGTAACTCTTTTTTTTAATGATTCATGTTAAGTAACATTCGCAGACAAATCACAATATCGATTCATGAGTTATTTCAAATATCTAAGATTAAGTACAAACATAAAATAACGCCTTTCGCCGTTGGAGTAGAAAAAGACCAGTATCACAATTCTCTACCACTATCGTCTACCGACTACCGGCTAGCTATCGAAAAATGTTGTATAACAGTCGGTTCAGCGCCTCTAGTGGACATCGTAGAAACTATTTTTGTAATACATTTTAGAAGCCAAACTCTCGATGCTCAAAAGTACCGACCGTAGAAAATCGCGCTACACTACTCTATAGTTAAAAACAGATGCCTTACTTGTATATATTCAAACAACAGTAGCAGTTAATCTGAAATAACAGTGACACAGTTGCACCAAGTGATCCGCAGAGACTAGTTGTACTGTGAAGTTGTTCGTGTTTTGCATTCGCAATGAGAAACCAATGATACTGCAAAATCGACTGATTTCATAATCAACTAGAATATTCTACTATACAAAGACTGTGCAGCCGTATTGTGCAAGTAGAATACTAAAGATGAAGATTTTGGGTGAATTAAACATGTTAAAACTAAACTAATTGGCTTAGCCCCTCCTTCAATTTAGAGGAGACCCTTGCCCAGCAGTGGGGCAGTAAACGGATTTAAAAAAATGGAACCCTTTTTAATATTACTATGCCAATAAACAATAAAAATAGCAATTTAATAATTCGTCGTATGAGTAACCGGGAGGTTTAAGTATCTAAAAAAAATAAGCATTTTCTTTTAAAGAAAATGTTGCTAAACATCAGGACAGGAGCATCAAATTTTAGTCAAATTAAAATGCTTCATTAATAGGTATAGGCTATATTAGCTTTATTTTAGCTGCAAAAAAAAACCTTTGCCCAAAACCACAGCTTACTGCAATGTATGCGACCGAAGTTTGCATCTAAAATAAAATAAAAAAATACAAGCCAAATTCACCACACACGTGGCACACGTCACAAATTCTTCAACGTCCGCAGTCCACAAAGGACGTCAGCTATCAAACCTTCTGTTCACGTTAATTATAACAATATTAACAATAAGATAAGGCATCACACGATGAAAAACCACGTCAATTTTGTGAATAACCTACAAAAAGAAAAAAAAAATTTTTTTTTAACGAAAATTATTCTAACAGGAGCATCAAATTTTAGTCAAACTGAAATGCTTCATTAATATAGGCTATATTAGTTGGTTAAAACTTTTATTCACCTGCAAAAAAACCTTTACTCAAAGTCACAGCTTACTTTTTCAGTCCGACCGAAGTTTGCATCTAAAAAAAATAAAAAACTACAAGCCAAATTCACCACACACGTGGCACACGTCACAAATTCTTCAACGTCCGCAGTCCACAAAGGACGTCAGCTATCAAGCCTTCCGTTCACGTTAATGATAAAAAAAAAAAAATTAGATAAGGCATTACGCGAATAAAACCAGGTCAATTATGTGAATTAACTACCAAAAAAAAAAAACAAAAATATCTTTTTTAAATAAAATTATGCCAAATGTCCGGACAGAAGCATCAAATCTTAGTCAAATTGAAATGCTTCATTGATATAGGCTATATTAGTTGTTGGCTTTCTTTACCTGCAAAAAAACCTTTACTCAAAGCCACAGCTTACTTTTTCAGTGAGACCGAAGTTTGCATCTAAAAAAAAAAATACAAGCCAAATTCACCGCACACGTGGCACACGTCACAAATTCTTCAACGTCCGCAGTCCACAAAGAACGTCAGCTATCAAGCCTTCCGCTCACGTCATATCAAGTTCTTTGTAACATTTGAATAATCAAAGTTATTTCTCTATGACATACTGAAATGAGTGACGTACAAACAAGTCATGAGATGTGACAATTATATTTTGGTTATTATTTGAGCAATAGCTCCAACTACCGACAACTGGCAAGCAATCGAGAAATGTTGTATTAAAATCTGATCAGCGTCTCTAACGGGCGCCGTAGGAACCATTTTGGCCGAACATTTTAAATGTCAAACTTTCGATACTCGACAGTACCGACCGCAGAAAATTGCGCTACATTTATAAAGGAGATCGTTCTATTGCACTTCGATGTAATAGTCGGTAGTAATAGGATATCGTCTTATGAAAATTAAATGGCTATCAAAAAATATATGCTAAACTAATCAGCGCTTCTAGCCTAGTCTGCAAGAACTACTTTTTCAAATAATAATTTATTATCATACCTTCCTTACGAAATAGAACAACGAAAAGAAAATACAGAAGTTCAACAATTGACATAGTAAAGCTAGCATACAATATGTACTATGAAGTCTATGAAACGGTAACAATAGTAATTTAAATTTATTAATCAGTAGTAGTTCGTAGTAAGATATTTAAAATTCGTTCAGTAGTTCCAAAAGCAACGACAAAAAATAGTTAGGTTTGACAAAATAATAAAGCGTCAATTTTATTTATTACCTACTAAAATATTGCCGTCATATTTACATGTCACACCTGAAAAAGATAAACCGTTTCGCTAACAAATTCAGCTAAAAATCAAATACCTGCCATCAGCAAATTGAATCCAGGAAAACCCAATTAAGACTACCAAATGCAGGTCAAAACCTACATCAAAAACGTTAAAAATATTACATACTGGCTGACCCGCGCAACTTCGCTTGCGTCACATAAGAGAGAATAAGTCAAAATTTTCCCCATTTTTGTAACATTTTTCGTTGTTACTCCGCTCCTAATGACCGTAGCGTAATGTTATATAGCCTATAACCTTCTTCGATGAATGGGCTATCTAACACTGAAATCATTTTTTTCGAATCGAACCAGTAGTCCTGACATTAGCGTTTGTTTGTTTGTTTGAACAATCAAACAAACAAACAAACAAACTCTTCAGCTTTATATTATTAGTATAGATTTTTCATAATAATAAAAATTTCAAAGCTTTTTGGAATTGACGGTGAATTTTCTGCTGGAACTTACGTCAACGCAGCGTCGACGAGTGAAATGAAAAAGTTACAAAGGGTTACAGAGCGACTCGCCGCGTCAGTCAAACTTGACGACCGATTGTTGGTGCACTCGCTACATTCATGTGAGAAAAGAGGTAGTTTTTATTTAAAAGTTCTTTCAGGCACTAACGTACTTTGGTAGTATGATAGTTATAGGAAAACTGGGACGATAGTTTTAAAATCAAACAATACGATCCTGTGTAATAACGATATGCTGAATAAGTTATTTTGATTTGATTATAATCACTGCCTCCGTAGCGCGGTAGTTTAGGTCACCACACCGCTACCATTACGTCAGGATGTCGTGGGCTCTATTCCCACACGAAACAACTATTTGTGCCATCCACAAATAAATGTTTCGGGTCTGGTTGTACTTTGTGTCCGCTGTTTGTGTTTGTAAAAAGTCCCCGATGTAAAAGTAGGTACAAGATCTATTCTTAGTGCGGAGATGTCTTTATAAAAAAAACAAAAACAACTTTTTATGGCTGTATTTTCGCATTGAAATTCATGAAGAGTTGTTCGGAGAAACACGATAGTATATCATTTAGGAAGGCTAGTTTGGCTAACTGTATATCTTTTTCTTTCGTAAAATGTCAATTAACTTCACAATAAATTATGATAGTCAATATAAACTTAAAGCACATCCACTTTAAATTATTCATTCACGCTGAGAACTCTTTAGTAGACCCGTCACGGGTTCAAATTGGAGTTGCAAGCACAAAAAATAGTGAATCGACGCGTTCGCGGCTGAATGGATTGTCTGACGTCACCTGTTGACGTGGCAACACTGACTCGTGTTTTAATTTGTTGCAGTTTTACGTGCATCTGTTTTAATTTAAATTTACGCTAGGAACAGCTTAGGTTTTCTAGGTTTAGGTTAAATAACATCGTAGTCAATTACAAATAAATTTATCCCCTTAATGTATACTGGGCAAGGGTCTCCCCCGGAATGAATGAGGGTTTAGGCTTTGTGATAAAAATATCGCATAGCAATAACTTGTACTACTTTCACCTACTTAAAATGCCATTTAATGGCGATAGATTTCGGTAACACATAATATAAAGTGAGATTAGCAAATCTTTGCGAAATTTTACCACACAAGTATGCTAGCTACTACTGCTACTACTAATACTATAGCTGCTTTGATGTAACTTGTTAATCACTTTAATCCTAGGAATGATGTATAGTGCCAGCATATACTTAGTGGTTTTTAAATAGTTGTCAACTCTGATTGGATGGTGATACGAGTCAATACGCCCCCCAGTACATGTAGCGTAGGTTATCAGTGTCTATTTTTGCCAAATTTCTAGCAATGTACCTACCTGAATATACCTGAATACATTGATCATACGTACAGTAACTGAGAAAGAGAAGATATTTGTGCAATAATAATAAGCCAACGCATATAAATGTAAATAACCAACATTTTTAAACAGCCATTACAAATGATCAATAAAATAATTAAATTTTCAACCCAAATTACACATGGAAATTCCTTTTGCATCATCCACCAAATTAATATCCATCATTATTCATTTTTCACAAGTAATTGAAATGCAATTAAAATATATTTTAATTATTTTCATTGGACGGTGAAACCTCAGCTGTCACGTTCATTTGCGAGATTTAACGTGTCCGCCATATTGCGTCTGTGACGTAATGAATGAATTAATGACGTCATGACATGCTTTATGACGATGTTTAATGTGCAACATTTTTTTTGCTGATGTGAAAAATAATTTGAGATATTTATCCGACCGGGTAGCTGGCTTGTGAAGGCTCCATGTAAAATACTGGTATGTAACTGCATGCAGTGAGACTGGAAGCCGACTCCAACATAGTTGGAAGATGTGCTGATGAGCTGATGATGATACTACCGTGAATCAAATATTTTATCTGAGATAATAAAGCTTGTTTCGCTTTATCATGTTCTTATTCATAGCAAGGCACAAAATTACATTTTCCTACGGGATAGGTAGAGAGTAAGGAACGGCACATCCTACGATACGTAGTATATACCCTATAAACTTATTCTGTTTTATAAATATATGAGACATTAAAACCTTTTTTTCCAGCGTAAGAAAACATTTACCAAGCTGTGAGACAGACCTGAGATCAATGAAATTATTTATTAAAGTTACGTATTATTTACCTCGGTTTACACACATGACCTAGGAAAAGCAGACAGAAAGAACAATAATGAACAGTTCCAATATTTATCTTTAATTCTTATTCCCATTTTATTCGTTTCACACCCAAGACTTTCTTTTGATACACCACTCAATTGTAAAAGGTCTAACCTAATTTGGTATAAGCCTACGATCCGCGGCTGGTTGCCCCGGTTTAGTCCCAAAAGACAATTTTATCAAAAAGTTCTAACTACGTTTCAATGTAAAGGCTAGAACACACAAAATAGATACCACTGTATATAATGTTTCTTGAATTGTCAAGTTAAACTGTATCATCTTTATCACAATAAAATATTTTATAAAAGACTAAAGTGTTTCTATAATATTAAAACACTGAGGCTTTGGTCATTTCATCCCACTTAAAACTTATCCCGCGGGATAAGTTGTCCACATTCATATTTTTATTATTTTTCTTTAGTCAACTCATCCCGCTTTAAATAAAAGGTAAAAATGTAGTGTATTATTTGAAATATTTGTACATTCGTGAACAAAAGTGTTGCTATAAATGTGGTCTTAAGTTTATTACAGTAGGAGATGAGGTTAAATAAATATTCTTTTTGTGTTATAAGCTTTATATTAAAAAATGTCTAATGAATATTATTACTCACTTACTTATCGATATATTTTATTTCCTTTCTTTTTAAATAAATAAATATCATTGGACTAACACACGATCATTTGATTCCAAACTAAGCAGAGCTTGTACTATGGTAACCAAATAACTGATAAACATACTAATATACTTCTAAATACATACTTAAATAGATACATTGACATCCAGGCTCAGAACAAATACTCGTGCTCATCACACAAAGATTTGTCCCGGGTGGGATTCGAAAGGACAACTCCCGCTCTAAGAATTGCTCTTGTGTCGCGGGGACTATTATATTATTATGTATATGTTGGGACAGTTATTAAGAAATAAAACGTCTTTTTTTTTTAAACTTGTTGAATAGGCTTAGTAGTACTTACTTCCGTAATCAATTCCGAATTTTAAGAAGTAGCTCTATTCAGAAGTAGCCGAAAGAGACAGTGGACATAATGAGTAATAGTCCATTAGCAAGTCGGTTGCCACACTGAGAATTAGCCCTAATGCGCGTGAACCACTTTTTTTCAAGTCTGTACAAATCGTAAAATATATCAGCGGGATGAGTTGTCCGATTCAAAAATTGTACTAGGACAACTCATCCCGCGGGATGAGATCAAGCGGGATGAGTTGACCAAAGCCTCAAAACACTTATCTATATGGTCGGTTTAAATGACATTTAAAAAAGCACTAAACATTCCAAGCAAGGATTTGGCCGTAATAATCTTACTAAAAATATAAACTCTATTAATGTACTTACACTATACTATGCTCATATGCGCAAAGTATTAAAATATGAGTACAAATTTTAGAGTACTAAGTAAAAAAATGCCAGCCACGAAAACTCATTGCAAACAAACTTTGTACGTACTTATGTGATAGTCGTTTCGTTCTATAGACCTATCTCTTCAAACTTTAGGTAACACTAGAGGCCGCCCGCGACTTCGTCCGCTTGGAAACCCTTCCCGTGTAAATCCCGATCCCCGGGTACTCCATGATAAAAATAAGCGTATGTGTTATTCTGGGTCTTCTGCTACCTTTCTACTAAATTTCATGGTAATCGGTTCAGTAGTATTTGCGTGAAAGAGTAACAAAAAAGTAAATACATACATACATTCTCACAAACTTTCGCATTTATAATATTAGTAGGATAACTCAGTACAAGCTTAAACATAATATTGTAAACATGAAAATTGTTTAGTAATTAATCATCAAATGTTATAATCAAATATCGTTATCATGAAAACCAGCCTTTACCCAACACGTTTTGTTTTGGCCGTCGAGAATTTTCAGACCCCTTTCAAACGAAAACTTTTTGATATAGTTATTTTAAAGTTCTTTCTGCTAATGTTTAGTTGAAACGTTCTAAGCTGTCAATTCAATTGAAATAGTCTCTAAGCGATTTTAAACAATAATTACTAGCGGCAGTCCGTGACTTTGTCCGCGCGGACATGTTTTTCCCGTTTTACCATTTTGATGTCTAAGTACGAGAAGACTGACTGTTCTTCTGTCTGTTAGCCACGAGGACCCAGGTTCGACTCTCAGATCAGACGAAGTGCTATTGGTGTTTTTTTTATTGGTACGAGACTATTCTCAATAGTAGTCCGGAGTTTGGTAACGTGCCTGGTATGTGGCTATATGTTCCCCCGTAGTACATGAAACTAACATTGTTAACGGCAAAACGCGGATGAATTTCATACATTTCTGTCTATACCTTCGGGTATAACAGGCGTGATATTATGTATGTACATCCGTATGTAGCTCTATTTAGCATTTATAATATTATGGATATCATAACTATTCATAATTGGTTCTCAAATATCAAATACACATCTGAAACTTGAGTTATACATTTTCAAAGAGACGTGAATCTGAGTGTACTCGATCAATTAAATTAGTCTAAAGTGTGTTTAAAACGTAATTTGATAGTTAAGTGGTTGTAATAACATATGTTTACATAGCTCAATAATATTCAGTATTAATATAAGTGGATGATCAAGAATTAGTTATATTGAATAATGTTATAGAATTTTGGTTTTATGTTATTTGATACTTACTTAAGTACCAAATCAATGAATTAAATTAAATAATAAGGCTTCAAGAGTATTTTAAAATTGAACGTTTTATTTTTGAGGTTAGTTTTTCATACATAATAACTGTCCTTGTTCTTATGGGGATATGTACCAAGAGCTACTTATTAGTAGACTCGACTATCAAAATCTTTTTTATGAAAACCTGATCAGTGCCTATAGCGTCATTTGCAAGAACTATTTCTACAAGTAATTTTCCATGTCAAACACTTGCCAAAAGTTAGTAAGAACTAAAGGAAATCGCGCTGCAGCTTAGTTAATAGAACAGTAGCTCGATTATGTTCTGTCGGAACTTTCAAGGATTGAGAGTTTGACATTTAAAATTTACTACCAAAATAGTTTCTATGACGCCCGCTAGAAGCGCTGGACCGATTGACATTCAACATTTTGCGACAGCTAGCCAGTAGTCGGTAGTAGTAGAAAATCGTGGTACTGAGTTATATCTTAACTACATATTTTTTTGACAAATCCTTTCTATTCTAAGCGTTCAATTCCCAACCACGTCACCCCGTTTAAAACATAGTATGACAAATACGCGTCTATCAAAACTTGGATGTTGTCAATTGCGATCATTTGTTCCTGGTCTTAAAACTTTGTAACATAAGGGTCGTCACTTGCTGAATTACGCACATTTGTCAGCGGTTAGACAGTGTGTACTGGCTTTATGTTGGATGTTTGAAGATTTGTTGCTGTTTTAATGATTTGTGTGGAACTGTTATAGTTTGGTGGTTTCGAATATTTGTTTTCCACGAAATTTACTTTATTTCAATAGTAAAAAGAATGAAGAAGTCAATATAGGAAGAAACCATAAAATAAAATGTCATTTCTCTACAATATCTACTTTTTAGTTAAGAGACAGACTTTTATTACTTACATATGTAAATGTTTCTAAAACATTACAACTGTTGTACACAAAACTTTACGCAGAAGTCTATGAAAGACACCCACATCTAGTCATATAGAAGTCGTAGGTCATTTATAATTTAGATATCATAATACCTAATTTTTTGCTTGGTATTTTGGCTAAGTTGCAATCTACAATCCTACATTATACGATTATTTATACCAAAAAACAACTTCAAAGCAACAAGAAGATAAATATTACAAATAACTAAAATAAAAATCACCAACACGATATCAAAAATAATACAAAATGTATTATGAAATTCATGAAACTACCGAGTTAAGCCTCAATTTTGTCATTCAAACGCCGTTCAGAACAATCGTAGATAAAATATTATTTGATATCTGTCTGTGTGAGTTATTGGAAATATGTTTCAGATCAAAATGGTGCTTTTTGATCTTTTTAGAGCTTGTCTGTAGGTACACCCACACAGTCTGTGATTTTTTGTTTAAAATATTAGAGGTTAGGCTATTACTAGAAAGAAACATCAAATTAGGGTGGACCGGCAGTATTAGGAGTGTATAGTATTTAAGTATTGATTTTTTTAACCTGTTGCTGTCCCGCTGCTAGGCAAGGGTCCCAAATGAATGAGGGTCTTGAGTCCACCATGCCGGCTAAATGTGCTTGCGCGGGTTGGGGACTTAATAATAGGTACATTAACATTTATAATAATTATTTATATTATTTTTGGTTAAAATAACAAAGGCTTAACCAAATAACAAGAGCTCTCAAATAATGTGAATATCAAGTCAAAGTCTTAATTCAATAGTATTCGCGCGGAGATTTTGTGTCTAATAATAAAACTACCCTTAGCCTGCATTTCACAAAGAAAATTACACAATGCTGACATTGATGCTCATGAAGAATCATCACAATTGTAGTTTTACTTTATATCGATATATTTGTAGAACGATGTATAACACCAAAAGCATTTCAATACCATCCAACCAAAATTAACTAAATCCCTTCATTTATTTAAACTCCATTCGATTACTTGGTATTTGGCAATCGATCAGCATCAGAGTAAGTGATGGATTATTCCCACGGTGGCTGATAGTTGCGGCAGAACCCACGTTACATGACTGACAACGATCCTGATAATAATTTGTATTCCCAATGTTCATATAAATTTTGGTTTGTTTGTGGGTAATTATCTTTGAAAATACTGTAGCTGCTTATGTGCTAAACTGATTACATATGCTTGATATGTGAGCCTAGAGAAGACTAGTAAAGAAGATGTCAGAGTACGAGTTTCGTTTATATTATGTCCAAAGAGAATAATGTCAAATATAATATTTTCACTCAAAAAATCTTTTGTCACATTGAAAAATTTACGAAGCTGTTGTAAGGTCAGGAGCTTTTTGTAAACAGTAAATTTTTGCAAAAAGAAAATCGCGCTTATTTTTATAGATTCGGATTATTCTCCTTCTACGTTGATTAGTTGCAATACTATTTTTACTAGAATTTTCATCTAAGCTATTTTTAAACATCATAAAATACATTAAATCCAAGACCTACAATTTTGATCTACACAGAAATAAATCTACAGGCAATGTCAATTACAAGCTTTACCCTCAAAAGACTGCAATTTTCGGTTAGTAATTTCATAAAGCACAAGCAAAACAAGGTTATCAAACAAGTGGTACATAAGCACTCTTTGTCTGATGCAGTGTATTACGGACTGACAAGTCCATTGCGAAATGCCATCGTCGCTAAAGTAACAAGCGCTTAGTTTACTCTCAAACCGGAAACGACAAGTGGAAGGATATTGAATATTACTGGAAGAGACAATGTTGGTAAAAAATATTTTCTAAATGTTTTTATAGTACTGTTTACACTAGTCAAAATCTAATAGAGCAACCCTTGAAAAACTTTACAGGAATTTTGAGCCTGCACAGAAAAATACTTCAAACTGTAATAAAAAAATATCTCCTTTTAAACAAGTTCATAGTAGGTACATGCCAATACTAATCATATGATTTAAATTTTGCATTTTTTGAACATAAATATTTCTGTCATTTAATTACAATCGTGTAATATCAATCTAGACCAATCAATCTGATATAACTGAGTATACTACTAAACAATGAAATGTAAGGCTCTGAAAAACTCTAAACAAAAAAATACATAAAAAATCCTTTCTTCCGTTTTTGGAATTTGAACTCACTATTGAAATTTGTAACCTTCAGTGATGTAAAAATAAATCATCACTTCTAGAAAGTTCTATGGCTTCGTCTATAAGCGTTTTAAAAATAAAATTTTCTTTGTAGTCGCACAGAGGGCTCTAGACAATAGGAAGAGCACAAAGCAGAGCCACTAGGGGCCACTTTGTGGAGACGGCTTTATAACAACTAGGTTACGATATACTATATCATATTTTTCATATAATATACTTTGATTTTTTCAGGAAATCAAGTAATAGGTATAATGTTTTGAGGCAAAAACTCCAACGAAATATAGATAACGTGGAATAACACAATTCTATGTATATTTAACAGAAATGAAATTTGGGTTATTGTTAAAAAAAAAATCCTGCATGTTTTAATAAATGATGATTGGGTCAGAAACTAATCTTACAAGTAATTGTTTTTTTTCGGTTCATAATTTAATGTAATATCATTTTTGCTTAATCAAACGCATTGTCAGCAAATTACTGCCATCGACGCTATTATAACAGTATCAAATCATTTTAATCATAGCATACTCTGATTTTGAATATAATATATCAAATATTTAAAAAATCAGGCTATTCTTCTTCTTTTCCTTTCGAATATAATTTATTCAAAATATTAAGACATATTTTGTGATCACCACTCTGAATTCATTTAAAATAAAGTAGAAAAACCGAAAGAGAAAAACATACGCCATTTTAATTTCTCCGAAATGGATAACCCTAACCACATTACACTTTACAAAGATGTGCAGTACATTTTTAATTAATTATAAGATTTAATTAACATAAATGCAAGCTACGTTTTTATTACAGTAGCCTTTTTAGCCTTTCCGCTAATCTAATTAATTAGCCCGAGAAAATTTCTTTGAAAATTTGTTTAATATGGACTCATTTAAATATGGTCCGTAATCGTTTGACCTTTCGATTATAAAAATAGAATTATTTTCTTTGAGAAATTGAGTCTTGGTATTTTATTTTCAAAGGGAATTTTTCTCATACAATGTGGTTTATAATAGATTTTCAAGACAAGTGGCCGGCCATTTATTTGATTCCAAACTAAGTAGAGCTTGTACTATGGAACACACTTATATACTTTTAAATATATACTTATTTCTTACACATAAACATGGCTAATTCAGACAAATAGAATCGCCCATTTCACGTAAAACAATCTTCTGAGATTTATTTCATCGTCTTTTACCACGATAATATCGCAGTTAACTTTAACGTTAATAACATCCTACCCTGAATACATACAACTACTTTCATTATAATAATATGTTAGTATCAATATGTTCCGGCAGGTGTCTACAATCCATCATTTTTCCAAGCGGAGTCGACACCGAACCCTTGTGTTCTACAGGAATCGTCTCATGAATGGATAGTGAAATGTAATATAACAGGTTTTCTACAAAGTTAACACGTTTTAGAAAATTTGTGTTATATTATATGCAGTGTTATATTATTTTGGTGCAAAACGAAGTAAACTTATTGTTACTTATCTCGATTTTAATTAAAAGGTCTATAATCGAAACGGATTAGAAAAACAAAAGCGTTTCTAAGACTCACAATGTGAAATTGAAAAACCCCATAATTTTACCAAATTTCACAATCGAACCCGAGACCTCGCGTTGTACTAGCGCTTACATTACTTAACTGACTAACTCTATTTTGACCACAGCTATTGTAAGTGCCAAAATGTAAAACCGAACCAACCTTAAAATGCATGACCATAAAGTCAGCAATTAAAACACTCAATTTCACAAAAACGTATTTCATTTACGAACTACTCTATCTAGTACATTCATACATTCAGTTCAATAGCAGTATACTGTATCGTACAGCGTATAGAAAGTAGGTACCTCTATAGTGTACCATCGGCCCGGCACCGCACTGGCAAACAATAATAGTGTAAAGATTGACTAGCGCTGCAACAAATATTGAGTTTTGTAGCTCAATGCTTGGATGTTTTTTATCAACTCTATTGAATAAAATAACGCTGTCTATTTTTAGAAAGGTAAAAGGTGTATTTGTATATGTAAAGTCAGATATATTTCTCTCGTAAAGTACGTTGTCCATGAAGCCTTTAAGGCACCAATTAGTTACCTTATATCGTTTGAGGTGATATAAACCCGATAAAACTAAATAACGTCCTTAACTCCGTAAAAAAACCACAGTTGTTGTGTGCAGATAATTAAATTTCCATCATTTACATATTTTTTTTCAGAATAAACATATTTTCTGATACCTTCAAATCACATCAATAAGTAGCCATTTAATAGTATTGGAGATGGTCATCAACGTAACTGTAACCCCGTTAAAAAATGCCCAGAGGTTGTATGTTGATAATTTCTGTAGAGTCTATAACCACGAAGAAAACTTTTAGAAGGCTTGTAAATGAAACCTTACACGAACAACTTATCATTTGAAATACTTAAAACAAGTTAAACTAAATCTCGTACTAAGTCTCAATCTTTTCAACTACCAGAATAATCTTTCCAGTGAAAGAACAATAGTGAACAAAACCCATATCTCAACAATATATACCAAAACAAATAAAAATCTCTTTCCCACTCCGCCCAATCTACACCCCAGACGTTTTGTATGAAAAGATATAAGGATATCCTTATAAAGATGGAAGTGGAACTAATAGCTTCCGTGTATGGTAATACGCTCGTAAAAACGCGTACTTTATAAATATATTGTAATGTTGCTGCTTCGGGAGTTCCGTGTCGACTATCTCTTCCCGTCATCGATGGGGTAATGTCATCGTAAGGTGTAAAATACCTATATTTTAAAATATGTTGTCGATACATTAAAGGTTTATTTTTCTTGTAATCGCTTTTATAATATTAAAGCGGCTTATTCAAAACACTATAAAACTGGAACTGTTAGAGGTTATCTTAAAAAAATATATCATAATAAATAATACGAAATTCAAATTCAATCACCAACCACCAGTTTGCCTAATAATTTTGTGTTGCCTCTGTCCTACTCTTGTATGCGAATAACAGAGTCTTGAGTTCGAATCCTGGGTCGGTCTAGAAAGGCTTTTCTGAGTTTTTTTAATAATTATATAGCCATGAATTGCCTTAGTTTGATAGACATTGAGACACATAAGCTGTATTAAAAAAAATACTTCCCCGTAGCTTTGCAATATTATATATAAAAAAATCGTATTACAGCCGGCAAAAGAAGACAATCCGGGAAGACAAATAAGACAAATCAATAAGAAACCGAAACAGAACATTTATCTTGGAAACTTACAAACTACTCTTTTGTTTGCTACAAACACTTAGATTTATTCCAATTGATAGAACAAGAACTAATTATGTAGATTCTGGATTGAAGTAACTAAGTTTCAGTTTTCTTTGTCGATTTACATTTAAATATCTTATTTTGTTGGGGACAGGCGGTTTAACGGTCTACTTGACTTTGCTTGGTAGGTGTGATTAAGTGGTTTCTATAAGGATTTCATATATTTTTCTATTTAGTATTGTTTTAGGGTAATTTAGTATTACAATTAATTCTAGTAAGTAATAAAATTTTCTTTACTGCTGGGTTAAATCTTATCCCAGATTGAGGGAGGGGTTTAAATTGGGTTTACTATAACCTTGCAAACTAAAACCTTGCACTTTTCAAAAACTCTCTGCCTATTTTTAATAATCACGGCGTTTCCTGTTAAAACAAATTTTAAATACACATCAGACATATTTTTTTATTTCGCCTATTTTTGCGTCCCACTGCTGAGCTAAGGATCTCTCGAATTACACACACAAAAACGCGAACAATTACCACAAGTTTTGATAATTATTTGTACGCCTTATATTGGCGATGCAAAAATTTAAGAGCTCTCATTATTTCTCCCTTTAGATCAATAATAACGCCAAAAACAATCACCTTCAACATAAAACAGAATGAAAAAAACACAGTAAACTTATTCCATAGCAAATCGTTCCCACACAACCATACAAGTTCCTCTTTGTTAGGAGTTTTTCGTAAAGTTATGCCTGTTTACTTAGGACTGCTGCGTTCTTCACAAATCAATGTGGGTGCCGAGATCGGGGCGTATAAACAGAAAAGTTTTCTGTCAAAGTTTATTTTGTACCGAATTTGCTATTCAGCTGAGTGGAGGTCAAAGATAATGTATGCGGGTGTTTGTTTGTTTAGTTTATTAATAATGGAAAACGTTTCACCCCCGGTTTCTGAGGTACGTTTAACGGTAGTTTATCTATCCAATAGCTTTTTTATAGAGTTATAATAGAGTTTTGACACTATTAAATTGATAAACTACCGCTAAATGTGCTCAGAAACCGTGGGTTATTGAATAATTTTTGTACGATAAGGTCAGTGATTGATAACTCTATATCGCGGGAAAGAATGGAAATAATGAGTGATTAAAAGAAAAACTTAGTTAACAATAAATAAATAAAAAATAATTAGAAGTTATATTATGATTCTACGCAATAATGTTTTAGATTTTTAAAAATACAATAATTATTTCAGAACGGAAGGATTCCTAATAATAAAAAAAGTGTAGTATAATCATTGGATGACTACTGATGATACTTGACATTTTTAATCACATTTCTTATGGCTTATAATGTCATTACAGCCATGAAATTGCTTCATGAACTTGAAGTTTCTGCAGTCAGAGATAATTTGTTTACTAACTGAAACAGTTACTCTCAGTTCCTCATAAATGAAGGTCGTAATATTTATAACGCTGCTTTACGTAGGTATATATTTAAAACTTATAAAAACAGAAATATAACACTCTGTTTACAATTTGATTTTGTAAGCTGGTGATTTGTTTTGTGGCAGAAAAAACTAAAGATTCACTTTTAAGATCAATTTCTAAATTAAATTACTGACTGAGTATTTATTTTCAGGTCACCGTAAGAGCAGATAATAGAATGGATAACTCAAAAGTAAGTCTCTTAGAAGAGTCTCATGATGATGTATTCTGTGTAATAATAATACAATTAAAGGACACAAAATTGGTAGTGACACGCAATGTTTGTAGTAATAAACACATATTCCATTTCCAGGACGGCCGACCAGACACAGAATATTGCAAGTTAAAAAAACTAAAGTTACTAATATCAGCTATTAACAATTTCACTAGTCCAGAAGTAGGTACAAACCAAATCAAAAGAAAACATTCTACAGCAGTTGAACCGACAGAGAAACCAGTCAAAACTAAAAACGAGAAGAAAGATATGGAACAGATCTTGGAAGAAAATACTGAGGTGTTTTATATAGATCATAATTTAGAAGATAATCCTTGCCATCATTTGTTTGATGAATGCGTTTATAATTGCAATCAGAAAAGTAAATGGTGTAACAGTTGGAGATTGTCTACACCTATGTTGGCGGTTTAGTAGGTTCTGGAATAAATTTTGGATTATTTTTTGTTCTATTGATTGCTTTGAATCTTCCCTGTCTTCTGTAAGGTAGTTTAGCAGTTGCTGTTCAGGTATCCACATCCGGTTCAGGCAAAACGCTGTTAATTTTGGTAATGTCTGTTGGAATTTTGTTCATTATATGATACTGGAGTTTGGTAACATAATATGATGGTAATTAAGTAGGCTGCGCTCTTATTATGCGACCGAACGATACCGGTAACAAAAAAAATACACTTCTGCCTAAGAATCTGTCATTTGAAGATTTGGTCTTTAATGTTTTAATTACTCATCGGAGCACTGTGGTCAATACTAATGGTGGTGTTGGTGTAATACTACCTTAATTGTACCGTACCGTCTACCGTTGTAATGTGGTGTAATACACCTTAACTGTTTCCAAAAAATACTACAGGAAAACGACTATCGGATTGATCTGGTACTCGTAATAACTTCTCACCTCTTCAATGATAGAGGCTTTAAACATAAATTTGATGTTTAGTTTTATTATAATTTAGTGTGAAAATAATCCTTTGTTATCTTCAATCTCATTTTGTTAAGTTACAAGGTGTCAAGTCCGTAAACGGGCCATAGATTTAAATCGATACGATTTATCATCGATTAACCGGATTAATATCGTGTTTCTAAAGTATCGATTTAAATTAATCGATTCTAATGTTGACGAATGGTTCGATTTCTATCTGTACGAAATTAAATATGTGATATTATTTTCTAATATTGTGATATGATAGGTTATTAATTTTACTTTGCTTTCTTAATGGTATATTTAGGTAAAGATTGAGAATTAATGTCTTATAACTAATGACATAATTTGTATTCATATCTACAATATGTTGTGTCATAAATAAATGAACACCATCCCGTTGCTGGACTCTTCTTTTGTGATAACAGAAGGGCCTTAGATATTTGTCTTTGAAGCTACCACGCTAAACAATTTCGAAAACTCTTAATATATAATATCCAAGGTTTTCTCATGATTGCTTCCTTCTCTGTTAAAACCTATGTAGATACATGATAGGTATAGGGTGTCCGGTGGCAGAATTTGGATTTCAAAATCAGATAATAAGAAAACTACAAAATATTTATTTTTATTTCAATGACAATAATAAAGCAGGGAAGTGCGGGTTTTATTTCTTAAAAATTATGTCGTCCAAATGTTGACCGTTACGTCGGACACACTCTTGGAATCGTGCTTCAGTATTCCGCGCCACTCGCTGGAGAAGAGACGTCGGGATGCCATTCACCTCGCGAACGATATTTTCTTTTAATGCTGAGATGGTCGGCGGGGCTGACCTTTACTTTTGAGGTACCCCCACAGAAAAAAGTCCATCGGAGTAAGATCTGGCGACCTGGTGGGGGGTGGGGTGGGGGTACCTCAAAAGTAAAGTTTATGAAACAGCCCCGACCATCTCAGCATTAAAAGAAAATATCGTTCGCGAGGTGAATGGCATCCCGACGTCTCTTCTCCAGCGAGTGGCGCGGAATACTGAAGCACGATTCCAAGAGTGTGTCCGACGTAACGGTCAACATTTGGACGACATAATTTTTAAGAAATAAAACCCGCACTTCCCTGCTTTATTATTGTCATTGAAATAAAAATAAATATTTTGTAGTTTTCTTATTATCTGATTTTGAAATCCAAATTCTGCCACCGGACACCCTATACATAAACACACGTAAAAAAGTTATGGGTGTATTGTGACCATGTTGCATGCTATGGTAAGCAAATGCTATGGTAATTCTTTAAGACTTGCTTGTTTACCTAAAACCATAACATTTTCCAATCAAAGCTAGTCCATTCAAAAAGCGCTTTTATAAAACAATAAGGGATAACAAACTGTTGGGTCGCAACATTTGTTTTCGTTAAGATTAGCCTGTTAACGAAGTTTACTAAAGTTAGGCCGTTTTAGCTTTACAAATGAAAATATATTTCGTTGTTTCGTGTAAGGTGCGGTAGGTGAGGTGAGGTGAGAATTTTTGAATATTTTGTCTCGCTCTTTTTATGGGGAGAGAATCGTATATTGTTACTGCTTAGTCTATGAAGATACCTATAAATGTTTTCATATTAATACGATTAACACGTAAATAATTAAGGAATACATAAATCTATACTAATATTATAAACTTTTCAGAGTTTGTTTGTTTGAACGCGCTAATCTCAGGAACTACTGGTCCGATTTGAAAAATTCTTTTAGTGTTAGATAGCCCATTTATCGAGGAAGGCTATAGGCTACATTTCATCACGCTACGACCAAAAAGAGCAGAGTACCAGTGAAAAATGTTACAAAAACAGGGCAAATTTTGACCTATTCTTATGTGACGCAAGCGAAGTTGCGCGCGTCAGCTAGTATAACATATTTAGAGTTAAAGTTCCCATCGACCTCCAAGTATTGGCTTCGATTCTTACTTACGTAAAGTGGATTTATAAAAATTTTGTTTACAACGAACGAACATAAAAAATGGTTAATGATTTAAACTCAATGTTTTTTGCTGTAAGCAAAGGAAATTTAGGTAAAGGCTAAACGTTTTCTTAGTTCTCAGTTTCACAGCGTTACTTCTATATAAGTAAAAGTAAAATAAACCGTAGTTTTAACGTTAACTGAGAACTAATCCCAAAGTTTTCACCCCATGACATTTCAGTACAGATTTCGTCGTTTCTACAACTGCGAGCTGAAATTTTCTTTCAGCGGACACTCAACTTCCATTTCCTAGAGTCGGCGAAGGCTAAATCTACGTTTAAACCTTTTCAGGCAACTCGACCTAGTTGGTGTAAGTTTGGTCTAAGATGTAAGAAAAAGTATGTACAAGAAAAAAACAGTAGCAGGTTTACATGAGGAGTTTAAACTTATTTCTGAAATGTGAGCTTGAGGGATCAAAGGCAGTTTGTGAATTAGGTTAGGATTTATATGAACTTTTTAGTCACTGGGTCAAGTGTAAACTTCCAACACTAGTTGAAATTCATTAAGAAGATTTGTAGTAATGTGTACTATTGTGTGGTTGTTAAAAAAATTAGTCTTTATAAGGATTTTATAATTTCAGAAGGTCATGATTATAGTTATCAATTTACGACCACCAACAGCCAAGACACCACGGCCCAAAACAGGCAAGCCAAGGTGATAAAAGAAAATGTACCTATATGCCTTTATTTACATTTATTTTATTGTCTGTGTGTTACGTATTTACGACTATACTACGGAATTCATTTAGAGAAAAAAATGCATTTAGTTAATTATTTAAAGACTAATCTAGATCACAGCATAGGCATACCTGAACTGCGTGGAATCAGCTAGTACACGGGTTATTCTAATTACCCCTTAATTCCAATCCTACCTGATACCGACCAATAATAAATATATATTTCAAAGGTTTTAAATTCAAATCGATTTCACCGAATCCCTATATATCCTGTTATCATAGAAATCAGATTAAAATATTAAAATGGATAATAATAAACACTTTCCAATAAAACATAGGGGTTAGTTTTAAAACAGGGGCAATTAAACAGCCACATTAAAGGCAATACGATCCACAGAGATGTTATCGCGACTTTAAACTGCGCTTTATAGCCGTCCTGTTGTGAGAATTGAAACTAATCTGATGTTTTATATATTAGTAATAGGTATATTTAATTCTAAACTTTTCCTTGTATTTTTAATACTGTCCCACTGCTGGGCAAGGGTCTCCTCCCTAACCAGGGAGGGGTTAGGCCTTGAGTATATCACGCTGGTCAAGTGCGGCCTTGCATGGATTAAATTCACTTATTTTCTTTGGAATTTGCAGTGAAAGGTTTACCCCAAGCTATGGCTGTGATGCGCAAATAATATTATGTGTATTTTACGTGAATAGTGATAATTTACAAGCCATTTCAATCAATGGCAACACTTCCTTTTTGCAGTTTTAAGGCTTTGTAATATTGTTAACAGTGCTCAAATCTCAGCTTATCGTATTTTAGTTGACAGCTAGTATTCGGCAAATCAATAGTCACTATTCAGTGTATTGCTGCTTTGGTACGTCTCAATCACTATGAGGCCGGGACTCCACCAAAGCAGAGATGTGTGCGGTGTGCTGTGTGCTGTGCGAGAAGAGATGTTTTTCAGCTCGCGGGACTCCACCAAAGCGGAGATGTGTGCGGTGTGCTGTGTGCTGTGCGATAAAAGCGTGTGCTCGCGCGCACGGTACTAGCAAGATGGCCGGCCGGCGCGCGCGCGGGGTTCTGCGGGTTGCTAGCGGGCGAGAGGGGGGAGGGTGACATCGCTCACTGCACGCCGCTCACATCTCTCGTCTCCACTGCGCGTCGTCCGCGCACAGCTCACATCTCCGCTTCCATCGCAACATACAAATATTACACATCTCCGCACAGCGATCTCCACTGAAGCTGAGCGGAGAGGAGACGTGTCAATAACTCAATTCTATTGGTTGTTTAAAAAACATCTCCTCTCCGCTCGTCTCGTCTCCGCTTTGGTGGAGTCCCGGCCTGATAAGGGTGAACACAGAGTACAGCATAGTGTCTGACAAAATAGTTGCCAACTGAAATACATGATAGCCCCTCTGGTGCTAGCTACTGCTATTGGATGAAGTAAGTTGACAAGCGAAAGTAACTAATGTAATAGTAGTTTTCTTATGATTTATTTATGGAACAGCAGTGTCAAATATGACTAAGCTCTTTTTTTTCAATATTTTAAAGCCGCTGTTCTCATAGTAACCCTGCTTACGGTATGAACCTTCAAAAGGTTTTATGCGTAGTAACTATACTCTTTAAAATATAGCTTGATTAAAATGACAGTTCTAAGCAAAACAGATAACACAACTTTGTAGTGACGTCTAACGAGTATTACAAATTGAAACACGAAAAATCTGTCTTGTCTAGCATTATAACTATTTTTTAAATACAGATCCTCAATAAGAAATCAGAATAATTCAATACAATCAGCCTTTAAACTAAAAATCAGTACTATTTTCTTTAGTCTTAAAAATAAACCTAATAATTTTCAACCTCTCTACAAGGCTACGTCATGTTGCAAAAATTTTAGTGAGGAGACACAATAGATAAGAGTAAATCGATTGATTAAAACAATATTAACAATAATTGTTATTTTTCATAAAGAAGTAAATCAGATTCATATTTCAAAATCGCAAGCTCGCAAGCCTATCATCAGAATTGCACCATTAACTGAATAAATTAATTTTATTTAACTGTTTTCATTGTTTTATTTAATTGATCCTAATTAATACTAAACTAGGAGAGGTCTCCGTGCGGTGTTAAAAGTAGGGCTGGTTTTGCGAATTTGCTTAAACAATAAGATTCACAACAACAATTCGTAAAAAGCAAATTCAAAAATAATTGAATCTAATATAATTATTTTAGATTCGATTTTTTCGCTATCGATTTTGATCAATACTTCTACAACCCTAGTGAAAACAGTTTGACATCTGTCATTCTAATCAAGCTATATTTTATAGAGTATAAGTATCTAGTTCAGGAATGTAACCATCTCTTATCACTTGCGCACTGTAATGGACACTTAGAAAGTTCCACTGTTGACTTGCTAACTTTCCTTTTAGTATCGATTTATTGCATAAATTTTATTTTTTATTTAAACTACAGGTAACTTGCTAGTTTGTCGTTTAAAGTAAAAAAAAGTTTTAAGAAAGTATCGCTTGAATGATAAATGGTTTTATAATAATGGCTGCGGTGTTAATTTATAACACCATTTGCATGTGTAAGACGATGTTTGTATTGTACTATATATAATCATATTATTATGTGTATGTATGTAACTCGATTAGATTCGTAACTATGTTTTATATTTATTATATCCTATGGTTAGTAACAGTTGACATGGCTTTGACACGAGTTTACGACAGTTACCTATCTTAATTAAAAATAGCCCGGACTGTCATTTTTGCGTACCCTGCGAAGCACGGAGATGCTCAGTTCATATAACACTAAGCACCTACCCATCTATGAATTGATTACGTCAAAGGTTCCTCATCCTACGCTACGTGGACGCAGCTGAGTGATTGATGTTACTTACACTAACTAATACTATATATATATGCTGATTTTCATATTCTCTTAATTTGAAAGAAAAACTATGTTCACTCATCTCTCCAACAGCAAAATAAATAATGTTTCTTGTTCAATTTTGTCTTTAACTTTGTGTTCTATCGCAATCTTTAAGACCTGTCTCCAACGCTCGGATTCATTGAAAATTCCTTTACAATCTTACATACAACTACAAACAAACATTGCATTCAAATTTCGACTTTATCACCGAGAAATAAAGTGGAAATTTCAGTAATACGTAGAATCAATTTACTACTAATAATGTACTTCCGAAGTAGTGATTTATAGAAGTGCTAAAAGTAGTAAAAACTCAACAAGTTCGTACATCTGTCCCATTAAAGCTAACTTTGGAATATACGAGGTCCTTAGAAATTGGAACCTGAAGTTCCCACATCTAATGGCAAATCTTAGTACCTAGACGGTAAGTTTGCGTCTTAAATTTCGCACGAATGAGGTGTTGATTTCAACTGCAATTTCATATAGTAAGTTATATTATAAGGTAAGTTTTTAACTTAAGAAAGAGGGAGAATTATATTTGAGTATGTTTCAAAATGTTTATAATCCGAATATCGTGATCTAAATAATAAATCAACGTAAACAAACCTTATATTTTTAAAACTCAGTTAAAATTGCCTATATTTTGTAAATCTCTCTGCAATCAGTAATCTTCATATACGCAGTTTAACCATAAAAAATCGACATAACTACAAGACTATTTTTGTTTTTATTACTATACTAGCTTTTACCCGCGACTTCGTCGGCCACCTTAATTTTCCCATTAGGTGTCAGTTTCCCCGGGCAGATTGATTGTTTGATGGATTATTTTTTCGGAACTTACCTATCACTCTGTTACAATACACATAGGATTTTTTACAATCTAAACCGATTTCAATAACACAAACAAATTATCTCACAATGAGTCTATCTATCTATCAGTAGTAACTACAAGCTCAATCTGATACTGTCTCAACGATCCCCAGAACCAATATTATAATCAATGGTACTGCATTTCCGTCTGTAATTGTAGATATAATTGCTTATTCCACTGATATGTCATTGCGTATTCCAGGAATAGATTCTCTTGCCTTCAATGGAGTTAAATCTGTGATTATGGTTGCAATATTATACTAACAGTAAAGGATAAGCCATATGGTTTTGGTAGGTACTAGATAATGTTGGCTAGGGCCATTGTATCAAGCGCTTCATCCAAACAGAATTTTAAAGAAATTTATACAGAACTTACTACAGATTTTGATTGCATGATCACCCATCCACAGAACAACCTCGACAAGCGTGGCTTAATCTCAGAGATCGATCCGCGCCGTTTTCGTTATCAGACTAAGCCAATGAATTGAACCCAATTATACATCAATTGTGTTTTAGAAGCACTCTCTCAAGACGGTATCATGTTATTTACTTTGTTTTAAGATAAATACGAGCTCTTTCGTGATTTTACGATATAAATATTATTATTTCCAAAACGGAATAGTTAATTCCCGCATCAAATCCCTGTAATCAGTAATACATCAAAGCTCTTCTCGCTGACCAACTACCATGATCGTAACCCAAGAAACAAGAAGCAAAAACCCCGTAAAAAACCTTTCGTACAAAAAAAAATCTATACTGAAGACCGCTACGTATTGTAATATTAAAATAATATAACATTTTTACGTAACGTAACATTGTACGCTACACATTTATGTATTATCATACCTTCGCTTATCAGAGTCTAGCCTGAAATGTGCGAAAAAACCTTTAGGTAACCTATCCAGTATTTATTTGCACCGTTATTTTATTTACCAAATAAAAACATTTTATCACCACCTTATTGCTTACGAAATAAGACTCATAATAGCTGCAAAATATAAGTTTGTAGTTTCATATTTATAACACGCATTGGCAATTTTATTTTTGCGGTCGTGAAAATCGATTATCGTCCTTATATGTGTGACGTTAGAGTTGATTATTTTTAAAGGAATGGTAAAGTATTTGGTCAGATTTTGTTTTATGGGATTACGGGAGTATTCCTATGAAAAAAAAAGAGATTTATGCATCCTAGGTGATTCTGTTTGTATTCATCTTTGTTACTTTTTTATAGTAATTTTAGGGGTTCGTTTTCAAACGTTTGCAATTAAAATGTATGCATGGAACGTTCTAGAAGGTTTTTGACATTTTCACTTCAAGGATTTATACGTTTAATGAGAGTCGAAAATTGTGATTTTTGTATGTTTTTGTCCTAGTTTTCATAATCACGATGACGTGTTTCTTGTGTGCTGTTATTTTTTTGTTAGCTTGGAATATTTCAACGCTCTTTAGTAGTGCATGAAAATCACGTATACGGCTGTGTTTCCATTAGTGATGGATAGCAAGATTGTGTTTGAAGAAATCATCGAAAAGTTATCGTCGAAAACCAACTCATTACAGGATCATATCATTTTGACAAAAACGGGATACAGGGACTTTTACAAACGTAAATACAACGGACACTAGTCCAACCAAACTCGAACCAAACCTTTGCACGTCACATTCAACTTTTTTCGTTTTGGAAATAGAACCATCACACCTTCCACTATTGTAAGGTAAAGTCCCAAATCACCACTTTCCTTACTTCAAGCTAAATGCTTCAATTGGTAGCGGGAAAACCTAATTTGCAAACAACATAATTCACCCAGTGTGTAAACGGTCTAATGTGACGTCATAATTCTCTACATAATACAAAATCGATACTCCTATCTCAACAGTTGATAGATCTAAAGCTACTTGCAAGTTGACGTCATATTAATAACTTTGAACTCAAAGTGCACCTAATGACTGGTGCAGACTGGCGGATGAATGGTCTCAAATTGCACGACCAACGGCTTCGATTAATTGAAGGGAACTTCTACTTAGTTAAGGCTGGTGTAGATTAGCGGATTTGGTGTTGATTTTCACTGGTTTTCTAAAGTTTTGATGAGTTGATTTTTGTTGATTTATCTATTGTTTTGGTTGCTTCAGAGTTATAGTGACTTACTGTATTATTATTAAAAGAAACTGCAAAATGACGAGACTACTCATTAATATTCACTACTTATAGTTTCTATTACCTAACTTGCGTATCTTATTTGATTTTTGCACAAATATAGCATCAATAAATATGAGAATGGTCGTTAAGTCATTTCAGGAAAACATGTTAGAATTTCAGCCCAAAAATATTTACTCAATGAAGTATAAAAATCACTTTAGCAAGCTATGAATTTCACACTTTAATTTTAATGACAACAACAAAAAAAGTACTAAAACACTGCACCTAGTAACCAAACCTAAAACTTTATGATTCACCATTCGTCCATTTTTTTTTTAATAGAAACGAAATATTTCATTAAGAAAACAGAAGCCTTTATCTACGTAGCCGAAAAAAACATTGTTTCTTCTTGCAAAGATCGTTAAAAATATTCTAAGGCGTTTCTGTACTTAGCTTAAATACATCAAAAGTAAACTATATAGAAGTCCGCCACTTGTCAGCAGTTGCTTTTTTTTTATGTTGAGAAAAGCTTAGTTCTTACCACGTTTTTACGAACTGAGCGAGTGACTATTGCTATTTTATCGTTGTGTGTTTTTAAGGCTTAGTAGCGCGATTTTCTGCAGTCAATACTAACGACTAACAAAAATTTGACATTTAAAATGTGCTAGAAAAATAGTTCCTACAACGCCCACTAGAGGCAGAAGGAGGAAGACTTCACACATTTTCATTCAAACATTTTCGATATTTTCCTGCCTGCCGGTTGTGGTGAGTCGATAGTGTTAGAGAATCGTGCTACAGGTCTTTACTTTAAAATACTAGTTTTATATTTCAGATGTCTAATTCAAAATCATCATTTCAAGTTAAGGCGTTTCTGTACTTACCTTAAATATATCAAAAGTAAACTATATAGAAGTCTGCCACTTGTCACCGCTTTCTTTTTTCTTTTGTGTTGAGAAAAGCTTAGGTCTTACCACGTTTTTACGAACTGAGCGAGTGACGGTTGTTATTTTATTGTTGGAGTTTTTAGGCCTTAGGTCTTTGGCTTTAAAAGTCTGTGTGCGATTACTTTAGATGTTAAATATTTAAATTTTGTAGTTAATGATACTAATATATCGCTACTTCGGGGAAGAAAGGGCGTAAAAGCCACTTTTGGCCAAAATGAGTTAATAATGCAACTTTGTTTAGTTTTCGACGCTCTATCGATCTGTATATTTAAAATTTCAATATTCCCAAAAAAATGGCTTTTCCCCCATGATTTTTTTCTCACCAAAACCATTTTTATTAAAAAAAATTGACGTATATGACATTATTTAATTATTTCAAATTAATAAGGGCGTATCACCATAGTATGAAAGAATATTTGGTCGTAAATACAATATTTATTACGTATAAATTAACTAAAATTGATAAAATAGTATAAAATAATGGTATGTTTGTAATTTATTCTACTAGGTAGGTATTGGTGTATTAAATAAATAAATTTAGTTAAGATGCAAATCAGTTTTATTCATTCATAAATCAAATCAAATTGACAATAATTAGTAATCTTCTTTTTTTTCTATTTCCTTTTCTGTTTTTTGTTTCGTTTTCTTATTTTTTATTAGACAATAGTAATTATTTATCACAGTTAACTTAAAATTTAAATTAATGAAAATAATCAAAGTTCAATTCAATTAAATCTTTTCTTTTGTTTCACTATTCATGAATCGTGTGCATTTAACTTAACAGGTAGGTAACCTAATTCGTTATAATAAATTTTGTAATATAGAACTATGATAAATCAGATAATAATAATTATTATGCTATTATTTTGAGCTTCTATGCACCTTAATTTCAATATTCACCACGTCATTAAATCTTACAAAATTATAATAATTGTAGGTTTACTCACGATAATTGTTATAAGTGGTGCAGTCATTACGACCTTTTCACTGTCTAAAGATGGTTTATACGACACGATGTATGTTAGCATTATAGATATTTGTGGATTTACGTCCTATAGTACGTATTTATAGACGGTGTAAAAGCCATTTTTATTAAAAACTAGCTGACCCGCGCAACTTCGCTTGCGTCACTTAAGAGAGAATGGGTCAAAATTTTGCCCGTTTTTGTTACATTTTTTATTACTACTCTGCTCCTACTGGTCGTAGCGTGATGATATATAGCCTATAGCCTTCCTCGATACATGGACTATCTAACACTGAAAGAATTTTTCAAATCGGACCAGTAGTTCCTGAGATTAGCGCGTTCAAACAAACAAACAAACAAACAAACAAACAAACAAACAAACAAACAAACAAACTCTTCAGCTTTATAATATTAGTATAGATTTGGGTCGTAAATCCATCCTATCTTCTAAACTATAAGGTCTACTTAAAATTAAGCTTCTTGATATTAAAGAGCACTTAAATGCAAGTAAATATCACCAATTCATTCGAATTTAACTCTATTGGACAAAAAGTTATTTTCCAAAATTTAAAAAAAAAATCGTTTTTTCGCTCCCCTGTAAAGTTGCTATTTTGGCTTTTACGCCCTTTCTTCCCCGAAGTAGCGATATAAAGGAGTCTTTGCAAATGCACAAACATGGAAAACGTGTTTGTTTTTTCATAATGATTTATCAGTTTAGGGTTGATAATGCATTAAATTGCTTAATAGCTTGAAACTTTTGATAAACAAAGGTATATTTAAATATGTATAACAAAATTAAAAGTATTTATTCTACGGAAAATATTCTAGGCTTTAATTTTATGCCAAGTCAAAATCAATTCAGCAGTATAATTGCCGTGAAAGTATCAAAGACTAACAGACGAATGGAATTACTTTTATTGCATTAGCATAGATGTAGTACGTATTAATTTGTCTATTGATCTATTTTATTTTCTTAATTACTCGCTACTAAAACGACAACAACCATCAACAACACTTCCGAAAAACCCATTCATCCGCACTTAATATAAGGTCCTTGAAAAAATGGCGGTCGAACCAAAAACGTCCGCAAAGTCTCAGACGTAGCAAGCTGTCGTTTTTGACAAATGGACATAAAATCCAAGGTCCGTGGGACCGACTTTGGGTGAAAAAAATGTCATTTTCTTGTTGGAAAACCATTGGACTGGTTGAGTGTTCGACAAGATAGATTGTACATACTTGCCTTTAGCTTTCATCGGTTTGGGAAACTTATTTTGGTGAGTACCGTTACTAAGGAAGGTTAGTTTGTGGTTTATTTTTAGGTGTTCAATTTTCTTGATGTATGTCTCAGCGCAGTTAAATTAACTAAGTTAAGTAACCAACTTCCCGTTTTATAATAATTAAGATCACAAAATAAATGAAAAAAGGATTACCTTCATTCTTAAAATATTTTATTGTGCAGGATAGCTTTTTAAGCATTTTTGAGATTTAGTTTAGTTTTTTTTCAAGATAAATAACCTGGAAAAAAAACTAACTCTATACATTAAAATTCGACACCGAACTATCCAATAAAAAGTATTAAACGATTATAACACCGATTAAACACTACGATAATGACGTCACTATTCTCCGAAGCAACCAACTCTGATCCAAACTCAGTCTAAAACAAAAAGATGAATAGAAACAGTCTGTTTAGTAGAGGGCTCACGTTCGACTTCTACTGAAGACAATATGTTTTGCTTCTCGATAGAAGAGTGACGTTGACAAACGTATTGACGTTTGTCGTCACACGTCAATAAGTAGACCCTCCGAGTGGGACACGCGGTATGGTAAGGGCATTTGCTTTAACGGAGAAAAGATTTTATTGGAAGTAATTTTTCGCTTTCCATTAGTTACAATGGGGTGGCAAAATTGCAAATTCTTAGATTTCTGTTAAAAAGAGTGGGGCAGAACTTAATTTTTCGGAACGGGCAAGAACAAGTCTTTTCCTCCTATCCATTCCTCCCTTAATACATGGAAGCTCTTGGAAACACTGCCGCAGACCCCGGATTACAACAAAAATGGCACTCCTAGCAAGCTGACGATGATGACCACTGGTACCTGGCCATTAGAGATTATACCAATTCCAGCTATTAAATCAAAAAATCGCTTAATAGTTCAAAAGCTCCCACAATACCGGGAGTATCGGTGTCCGTAGTCACAATTCTCCGGGGAGCTCTCAATATTATCATTGTCTTACCCAGAGAGCGGCTCTGGCAACATTTTCGCGAGTGACGCTTCTACAGAAATATTTGCCGTAACGTTCTAGATCTGCGATATTTTCTCAAGGATTTATGCTTTACATGTATCCTTCATTCTTCGCGGTTGTTGGGTTCATTTTATTTATTGGGTTGTACTTTTATCTAAGTTTTTTTGTTTTGTACCTACTGTATCATCAATTGCATGTTCTTGAAGAATTAGCTTATATATTCGGACCCAATTAAAATAAAGTGATACTGTAAAAACAGTTGTCGAGTAACCAGAAGTTACATAATAAAGTCATAAAAAATAATTATGCACAGCACAAAAAATAATACGCAAATGACTAATCCTTGAGCTTGATAACCAAAAAAACACAGACATAACCTAGAACTAGATTTCGTATGAAGTATCGACAATGTCCTACACCTAAGCGTATTTTCAAAAATATTTACAAATTTTTTGACGAATTTTCATATCATTCGATCCGGAAGTACCACCCTCCCATGATCACGTCACGGCCTCAACGACACACAAAATCACTGAGACATAAAAGGTAAAAAAAACACCTACCAATTACCATACATGTAATTAATTAACCCACAGGAAAACATTGGCGCACATTCATCAAAAAATTAACAAAAAAAATTTTTGTTTTCTTTACAAAAGAGGAGAAATTAAAAAATGGGGCACTGGTAACCAGTTACGCTCACCGGGTTATGTAAACGATAATTGGGTTAAGGAATCTTTAGAACGATCTTTGTGAGGATGGGTGACCGTTTATTAAACTGAGCGTTTGGTAGTCTAAGGTTGATAGACTAGTAAGAAAAAATCTTGGGTAACCAGTAACGCTCACAAGTTAGTAAACGATTATTGGGTTAAGAACTTTGTAGTGCGTGCGTTGTGAAGATGGGTGAGCGTTTGCTGATATTTATGAGCCGAACGTGTTGTAGACTAAGGTCTGTATTAACACTTTGGTATCAACTTGGAAGCACAATTTGAAAAACTCGTTTGGCATTCCATAATAGTGCTCTCAACTCTCAACACAGGCCTTAGTTTTTCTTGATTGAACACTAAGAAAACATCCGTTAATTTAAATTGGGTCGAGAAAAAAGTCTTCGCATTATAGTATGTATGAACTTGTAATACAATCTCTTTGGCTTTAAGAATCACAAATGAGCACACGGTTCATTAGGTTTCTTTCCGTGAGCTCGTGAGGTACCCAAATATCGAGCTTTTTGTGTAAAGAAAAGATTTTATTACAAGTTCATACATACTATAATGCGAAAAGACTTTTTCCCCGACCTTATATTAGAGGCCTTGGGGTACAACAACTTTGACATGATTCGTCCACTAAATACAATGAATAAATAAACAAAAAAGGCCGGTGGGGTAGAAATGAAAACAGTGACCTATTCAGTTTTACCTGATAGAATAATTAAGCATACTGGTACCGTGACGGATCGATATTTAACGTGACTGTAGCTTAAAAGGGTAGTGTAGTATCGTAGGGAAAGGAAATTGGGGCGGTAACGTTTATAATCATATCAGGTTTATTAAATACTAGCTGACCCGCGCAACTTCGCTTGCGTCATAAGAGAGAATGGGTAACATTTTTCCCCGTTTCTGTAACATTTTTTATTTCTTCTCTGCTCCTATTGGTCGTAGCGTAATGATGTATAGCCTATAATTTTTCTCAATAAATGGACTATCTAACACTGAAAGAATTTTTCAAATCGGACCAGTAGTTCCTGAGATTAGCGCGTTCAAACAAACAAACAAACAATCAAACAAACAAACAAACAATCAAACAAACAAACAAACTCTTCAGCTTTATAATATTAGTTTAGATTCAATTTTTTATTCGTTACGCTTTTTTCCCATAGCCAGAGAAAAAAGAAGCCACTTATAGATGCCACATAGCGATATACAAATGGTTGATTCGCGTCTGGTTTTACTTTGTGTCCGAAGTTTCTATGTTTGTAATATTCCCCGCGACACAAGAGCAAACCTTAGCGCGGAAGTGGTATTAAAAAGAACTATCTTTATGACAATAAAAAAGAATAACCTATTTCAATCAAAATACTGTTTAATAAAATAATATAAAGTATTTACAGCCGTCTTTGCAGTTTCGCTCAAACTTCCTTCCCGTATATTCCTCCACTATGTAAATGAAGGGTCAAACATAAACTTGTAATATTGACTAATTGTTTCCGAAAGACGTGTCAGTGTCTCAAACTGTGTCGAACCCACTGTCTCCCCGGTAATTTATTAAATAGTTGTGTTAAGTTAGTTCGTGTAATAATTTATAGTGGAAACTTGGTAATGCGAGAGAAAGTTCTGTTCGAACGACTTTGAGAGTAGAAAAACTGTAACAGATGTGACTGGGATCCTGCGAAGTAAATTATGTAATATCAAGGTGATATTGTTCTGATGGTGTAAGTAGAGTCGGTAATCTTAGACTGCGCCATTCTACGTAATAAAAGGAAGCACTCCATGCTTGTTAGTGTCGAACTGCTGAGCGCGAGGATTCATACTCGCTTCCAGGTCGTGTTTCTACGATTTTAAAGAAAATAAATCAATAAAGTGATAAACATTGCCGGGCTACGAACTTTTCTTTTTTCTACTTATACTTAATACTTAACTGTAACTAATTATGAAACACAGTCATAGATGTTAGGTATATGGAATAGGGATGGAAATAATATTTTTAAGAAACATTTTCTTTTAATATAAATACACCTTAAAGGCTCCGTCATCGCAAACAGAATAATAAAAAACCACATTTTAACTACAAGTAATGAATGCATGTTAAAAGCCAAATCAGAATTCCCTGTAGTAACGTTTGAGAAAGTTTCCCTTTATTTTTAACTTCCTTGACGTTTTCTTTAATTACTTTATAATTACTATTGTTCTGTGCCTACTTTCTAAGAATTATAGCTTGTAGTCCGTACATAACATTAATCTATATTAGTGGCGCCCTCTTTGGTTTAATTTGGAGACTAGTTTAGTGATAGTTGTATAACAAACGTGCGAACTATGGCATAATATTAAAAGAATGACAGGAATAGGACAATGTATAAGTGTGAGCGAGAGACTCCTATGAAATGACATAAAGAATGGCCCAACTATAGTATCATGATTTTAAAAACATATTCGTTATTTTTTATATATTTCTTTATTTTGTGTACATTTTCATTAGTTCAATGAAAAATCTTCTTTTTAAAGTCAGTTAAAATGGAAACCGACGAAAAGGCTTTGGCACAGTTTAACAAGTGTTATCTTAATTGGAAAGAAGCGGGACACCAAAACGCAAAAGCACTCAATAAAGTATGCGCGATGCGATAACCTATCTATGAAAAATCCACATACAAAAGCTCCATAAACCAAATGTTGTCGATCAGTACCGGCTGTCAGTCAGTTGTACCCACTAAGTGATTTTAAAATTCATAGTTTCTATACTTATTATAAAGTTATTATAAAAATCATTTCACCTACTCATACCATTTAACGAACGAACCCAAGCAAAAAAACATCTTCAAATCCATCTCAACTGGTCATTAAAAATAATCTAATTACTTCATTTCCCAACGTTTCAAATTCAACCACTAAAATTCTTATCAAGTGACAAAGCATATACCCACAAAGCAATCCCAACCTCAAGCGAAGCCTATAAAGTGTAATAAACATAAAATAATTTTGCCATGGTGTGCAAAACCTGGAGATTTTATTTACTATCTAAAGTCAGCAAATATGAAAACACACGTATATTTGTTCGGAACAACATGTTTGTTTGCTAAACTCCTGTTTTCCACTAAAAGTTAACGGTTTAACGGACTAGAATTTATTTAGTTTTGCTGTGAAACTAACAAATTTTAGTTGTGTGTATTTATCTCTGTGTCCTGCAATCAAACGTACTTATTTCATTAACACATCTATCGTTCATGTTTCATACTACTTTTTTAGTTGAGCTTTGAACGAAAAATAGGCAAGTACTCAGGCATTAATGCGTTTTGTCTTCGTTTGCATAACGTTTCGTCACATTTTAGGTAGTAATTAAAAGCCGTCAAATTTCAAATGTGTTTCACAGACAAACCTATAAAAGTATGGACATCGCCGGTCAATAAAAAAATAATGTATAATTTCAATAAGTGAGGTAATGTCAGAACACAACAAAAATATTAAAATTTCTATTATATCCATTACTTAATATATTACTACCTCAATGAACATAACCCAAATCATATTCCTCCTTACACCCCAAAACGCATCTTCGTTATCAAATCATCATTTAAAATTAAACATCTGGCGCATTCAGCAACATTTCCACCAGTTATACGCATAGAAATAACGATTGACGAATCCGGAGATAGTCAAAATTATCTTAGGAACCCCTTAAGACCATTAGGGGTCTCATCAACTCCTTATGGGTCCCATATAAGGGGAATATCGTCGTGATTATCACGCTCAGCGCAATATGGCGCTTACAGATGCCATACTTGGTACTATAACGATTGCAATAAGATATTAGAGGATCTGTGGATGCTGCTTATTTGAGAAATATAATTACTTCATTAAAAGGTAAGGTTTGAAACGGAATTTCGTCAAAGCTTTAAATTGTAATATAATTTTGTAAGTTTTCAGCCTAGTGAGAGGTAGAAACCGTTATTAAACTAACAATAGAAACGCTTTAAATAAAATGATATGGAAAATTTAAAATTCACTTCCGCCGTTGGTTATATAGTTACAAGTTCGAAACATCCTTCATCCAAATGAAGGCAAATGAAACTTGAAAATGACGCTACAATAAAGTTACTCCTCAATTTTTGAAAATAGCAAAGCCAAATTATTTTCTATTTTATTGCTTTCCTGAAATACAAATGACCGCACAATTACTTTCAAACAACCCAGAAACGACAAATCTAATTGAAAAATCTTTAAACCCGAAACCAATAAGCGATAATATTTATATCAACTAATGATCTTGAAAAGTTTCCAACCCGTCTTGTTTACACCGTTGTCCAAACAATTGAAAACTTTGTAAACAAAGTAACTCATAAACCGTTTCGCTTTATTCTCTCGATGTGATTTTGGCATTCTTCAAATACCATTTTCCAGTTTTGTAATCAAAGTAAGGATATTAAGGGTATCAGTTAAACCTTTATTCTTTGATTAGAAATTCTTTAATTCTGGCTTGTTGGAGAAAATGACTGATTAGCTTAGAGATTTTAATTTGGATTTTGATTTAATAGCCTGTTTAGAAGCTGTGATTAGAATTTAGTAATGAAAAATATGTAGATAATACTTAGCTTGTTTTATGATAACCAGAAGAAATTCTGCGTATCTCGTGATTTCCTCAATATTATTATACAATTTAGCTACTTTTTTACTAAGCTACGTTTTTTTACCTTTGTTTAAACTATAGGTTGTTTGCATGCCCGGTAGATGTCATAGGCTCATACATGAAACTAATACTGTAAATGATGAAACTCGAGAATGTTTTTTAGGTTTCTGTCTACAAATAAAAAGGCACATAACTTTTTAGGGTTAAATAAATTAATAGAACCCATTATTCGTTCTTCTAATTCTTATCAAAATAGGAATTCAACTTTAAAAAATAATTTTGTTAAACTACACAAGAACACCGGAAACACATTTCATCTTTAAAAAACTTACCCACCACCAATCGTTAATTTGATAAAAGTTCCAACAAACTTAGTTTATGGCTCGGCAAACTTTACACCCGTATATTTAAAAGTCGCTTGTTCGTAGCGTTATAAAACTTAAACTTACTGCCTTAATATGGCTTAAGTTTGACACCAACTGCGCATGAGTTGAGGCCACGACAAAATTTATGTTTTCAACTCGCCTTTCCGGCTGTAAATGATGTATGCTTATAAGTGTCTTTGCTAAATTGTTATTTTATATGAATTAATAGGGGTTTGAGATTTAATGCGCAGTTCTGAAGTCGGCATTATATTGTATTCGAAAGCAGCTTACTGAACAAGATGTATCTCAGACATATTTTTCTCGTCGTTCTTAGGCTAGTGTCATTATTATTGTTATCAGTTCTAACTGTCCAACTGCAAGGCTAATAACTTGACAATAATGTTGTTTAAATATCAAATGTTTGAAAAACATATTTTTTAAATGTTTCATACAAATTGTTTCTTTAATATCGAGATTAACAAAATTTAAATTAACTTACTATTCATTTTAAAAACTATGTAATTTGTTGGAAAATGACGATTAATATCTCTTCGTAAAGTTATGTTTTGTTGGTAATAATATTGTGACAATTTTAGGTAACTATGATGATTTTAGATAACTGTTATGATTTTCATATAAGACAACTTAGAAAACGTGCAAAGCCCCGCATTTGTCTAGTTTTTAGACTTCAAATCGGCTCTCCACTTAGAAGGAGACTGTATTAGTTTCTAACCTAGCAGTAAAACCGTAACATGTTAATAAAAAATACATTTTTTATTTTATTTGGCTTTTACTACTAAAAAACGTTCTTTACAATTATTTTTTCAAAGTCAATGTGCTTCATAATTAATTCTTTCAGTGGATTTGAATGTTGAATCATTAATTTCATGTCAATAGCCATTCATTTGCAACTAAAGCCCTAATCAAAAGAATTTTAATGCTCCTACAATTACATTTCGAAGTGTAGTTAAAATAAATTGAGTGTAATTAGTAGTGAGTGAAACTTAATAAAAGATATAGAGTCAAATAAATTAAAGTGCTATTTTATATAGTAATCTAGTATTTGAGTGCTTTATTGACAAACAAGGTGACTTTGTAAAGTCTGTCTGCTTTGTTTTAGGCTGAAACAATTTTTGATTGCGATTTCGATCTGGTGAAAAGATTCCCCCTATGAAAAAAAAACATAATTACCTGACATATCTACTTCCATAAATGACCGTCTTCTCCTACCCGTGGCGTAGGTAAAAACCATAGAAAATGTGTAAGTATGTCGGATACTAAAATCAATTATTATTGAATATACTAGCTGACCCAGCAAACGTTGTTTTGCCATATAAATAAAAAAAATGGTCACACATGGACATGAAAAATAAATGTTGGCCGATTCTCAGACCTATTCAATATGCTCACAAAATTTCATCAAAATCTGTCAAGCCGCTTCGGAGGAGTATGGCAACGAAAACTGTGACGCGAGAATTTTATATATTAGATTATGTACCTACTTATAAGAAACAAAGGTACATCCATACTTCTTTCGTATTTAGGTAAGACAGGGTAAGGTAAGATTTTCCTATATTGTTGCAATGATAGAACACGGAAATGCAAACGTTTTTGATGTTTTCGCATCTCAATTACTGTACCGATATAAATGTAGTTTGGCATATATATTGGTATCTTGTTAAATACTTTGAATTACTTTACTAAAATGTATACAGTAAGTTACTAAATAGCCTTGATTTGCAAACTTTAGTTAGTTTATGTACTTGTTTGTTATCTTCAAACTAGTATTAATCAAAATGAGTGGGAGTACACGCATTACATGATCTTTCAACTAATACACACTAACCCTACTAATATTATTACTATAAATGCGAAAGTTGTATGTATGTTTGATCATCACGCATGAACTCCTGAATGAATCGAGATGCAATTTGGCAAACAAATAGTTTATGGTATGGATTAACATTCGAAATGACTTTATACTCAGCAATATTTTACACGCGAATGAAGTCTTAGAAGGTAGGATTATAAATACAGAAACCTCTGTCTGCCTGTAGGTATGTCTGTTACGCTTTCATCGCTAGACCGCTGGACCAATTTTCATATAGGTATCAAGACAAGATAGTTGAAGACCCATAATCGAACATATGTAAGTGTGCAAAAAATTTTGCTTTATGTGAGCAGATCCATGTGAGTTATTTAGTAACTAATATATTAGAAATTTTGTTTACCTCCTATAAGTTATAAGTAATCTAAGTTTGAACGTTTGAGGCAGTGAAATCGAAAGTAAATACACATTTACAACTAAATAACAAGTTTTAATTGATTTCCTTACAAAACCTTGAGATTAACTATGTTTTTGAATAGTTTGGAAGTAGGTGCAAAGCTACATCTATTAGATTTTAAATTAGTACTAAGTTACTTTATTTAATAATAATACTGACGCTGATATTTAGGTTTTTGTTATTTTTTTTGGATTTGGATTATTGTCTTGGATAAAATAAGAAAATAATATAATACGCCAAATTAGTCGGGTCGTTCTTGAGGTTTGCGTTTAGCAACATATTTGACCACTATTGATATTGATTAAAGTCCGAGATTCGATATTTTTTCTCTGTATAAATCTGTCTATAAAAACATACTGGGCCAATGAGCCAAACATCCTAAGGGTATTTCACATGTTTATTGTGGCGTTAACAAAAGCTTGAAATTTTGTCACATGAACAATATCGGAATTTCAATAGGAAAGGTATTTTTATCTTAAAAGGTGTTATGCAATTATACCATTGTCTACACTTTTAAAGCCTCTGTAATGTGGAAAACTCAAATAACTATTAATAAAAAAATAAATTTAACCCATTACTGTCCCACTGCTGGGCAAGGGTCTCTTCCCGTAATGAGGAAAGGGTTAGGCCTTGAGTCCACCACGCTGGCCAAGTGCGGGTTGGGTACTTTGCATGCCCTCAATAAATGTATTAAACAAATTTTAGGCACGCAAGGTTTCCTCACGATGTTTTCCTTCACCGGTGGAGCATGTGATAATTATTTCTAATACATACATAACTTCGAAAAGTCATTGGTGTGTTGCCTCGGGTTCGAACCTGCGACCACTTGTGTGGGAGGTGTCAACTTATACCACTCGGCTATCACTGCTCTTAAATAACTATTAAACGAAAAATATTTTTAGCTCCACCATTACAGCAGCAGTTTTATTTTTAGAAATACAATAGTAAAATTCACGCCGAATCTGTAAGGGTTTCGTAAAAGCAATTTGTTCTATAATCTGTTACATAGAGAAGCATTGTGACATGGGTTCTTCATCCGATAGGATCTAATAGGAAATGATTTATCTCTCACAGATTTTTTGGATGCAGTTATTCTTATAGAAAGATTTTTTGAGGGTACGAATTTGGTTAGAATGTTTGATTTACGAGTCATATGGTTGAAATTTGTTACTATATTGGATGGGAAATTTTCTTGTTTTTCTGTCATATACGGGGCCAAAAAAATATGTTATCTCTTAACGTTATTAGACATAACTTTAAATTGTGATTCTACATTTCTGTAGACATTTCTTTTATGTTGGAGTCAGCTTCTGGTCTCACCGAATGCAGCTGGATACCAGTGTATTTCATGGAGCGATCTATCGGACCTCCACGACACAGTTACCTCTGTTATAACACGATATTCTTCGGTAAGACTGGTGGTCAGACTTTCAAGCTTCTGATAATGTTAACAAAACACTGTATATCTTATCACAGCCAACACGACGCTTTTTTAGTACGACTGATAATACAACTTATAAGTTAAGTGTACAAAGATACGGTGAATTAAGCTTGAATTAAACATAAATTGCATCTTTGCTGAACTTATTACGTGCTAAGCGCAGACTCACGTGGGAGAGAGTTTATTGTTGTTGCTTGCAAGACAAATACCAAGTTATTTTATACTAGTTAACAGTAGCTGTTCCGATCAAACACTGAATACTGAAAATGTTACTACGATTGAATAAATGAGAAAATAAGAACATTTATCGCCCTAAACGATTAAAAAATGCACAATAAGGCGTAGTTTGTACATTTTTTTTTTTGACCCTCTAGTGGCGGGCGTTAGAATTCATCGTGAAAAAACCTCGAACCAGCCACCTTTTTTCATGAAAAAAGATTTGAACAAGTGACCAAAAAATAATAGCTTTTTCCAGGAGTCATATTTTCCGTCTTGATATTGATTAATCATACGTACTTACCTATATTTTTTAAACTTGATCTCAAAGAAGTAAGACTGCCATCTTGCATGACGCGTATCTGTGACGCAACTAGGACACAACCCTTGTCTCCCTTTGTTTTGTCACTGTCAATACTGAACTTTGTACTCAGTCCAAGAAACAAAGAATTTCACATAATACTATTTTTAAAATATTACTAAATACGTTACTTTTCTCTGGATTTTGCTTATCCCTATTGGTAAAAGACGTGATTTTATGTATATATTTTAAAACTTTTGATTAATATTTGTGATAAAATTAAATGTTAACAAAGGACTATGGGCAAAAATGTATGGGCTCCGTCCCCACCTACCAACAAACATGGAAGTGATACCAACGTGTTCATAAAGTGCCCCCTATTTAATTAAAATCCTTTGTTTTTGATAAATCAGTGGGAATATATATTAAAAAAAACAATTTGTAATTATTATTTAACGTATATTTTTATTTTACATTTGTAAGTTATTTTAACATTATTGTTATATTACAGTACTAACTCATATGTATAATAATGTCCTCCTAGCCGATATACGGCTACGGCGGTCAGTTTCATTGAAACTGGCCATCTGTGCCGGACTTTGTTTATAGTGTCCAAGTGTGTGCACAATACACAGGTACACTCTCTATTCCATCACTCTCATAGTTTGGTGGGACGGATAACCGACACGACCAGTGAGAGGTCAGGCGCAGGACCGACGGCTTTACGTGCTCTCCGAGACACGGAGGTCTTCGACCTCAACTTCCTAACTCCGGGCAATCTCTAGGAAATTCTTAACAGAAAATCTCAGAAAAGACTGTTTGGCCCGACCCAGGATTCGAACCCGAGACCTCTCGCACCGCAGTCGCATATACTACCGACCGCGCCACAGAGGCACTCATATGTATATACTTATATCATTTCCATTATATGGTTAATACATGTTATTGATTTCATATTTCAATAATAATTTTTACTCGTCAATTATAATGCTGTCTAACAGATGCGCTGGCAGATTAAAATCTGATCAGATCTAAAATCGTGGGTTGGAGAGCGGGGGGAGGGGGTTATTTTGTACCCAGCTATCTTTATGTGCATGCGGCGTCCGCCGCTGTGCACTAATTAATAAATAAATGAGCATGTATTTTGGAATTAGTCGTCAATAATACGTTAACGAGATATTTGTTTAAACGTAAGATACTATGAGAACCCCATGCATTTGGGCAATGTCGCCATAGTATAAAAATATCGTCTTGCCAAGATATATCAATTGAGCTACATTTCATTTTTGTTGATGGGTGGGGACGATTCCGCCCATAGTCCTTTGTGTAATGAGAACCAGAGGTTATATGATTGAAGATACAATTTTGCCGAAGCACAAAACTGCGCTTAAAGATGTTGCGATTCTCTTATCTTACGACGCATTGTTAAAATCCGATATTAATAAGCTACTTAAGACAGTTGTCTTAGGTAGTTACCTAAAACGTTATATTATACCAAATTAAAAGCGTTTCGTAATAACCCAAACGAACTGTCAGTGCAAGAACAGCTCAAAAAGTCACAAAGTATAAACCAGAACAAAACAATATTCCTGGTTTTAAGGTCTCAGAAAAGGAATAAATAAGCAGCCTCGTTTACTGTTAATTTTTTGTTCCCACTTCATTTGCACGGAGGGATGTTTTTAAAGAAATTCTCGGCTGCAGTAGCAACCCTTGTCAGTGTAATGAGCCACCCCAATCCTCCCCATTGTGCTTTACTCACTGAATGTTGTTTTTATTTAGAACCTAGTTTTGCTATTGACTGTTATTGGAAGTTTTTCTGGTGAGGACTCTTTTGGCGTTGACTTATTTTTAAATTTTTTGGGGAAATATAAAATAGGTACTAATTGGCTATGGTTAAATATAAACATATGGAAAATCAATGAAGTACAAAACCCCTAAAAATAGAGATGTCTTAATTTACTTTCTTGGAGTCTTAGCCATCTTAAATGCGCTAGTTATCTATGAAATTCATATTCAAAAATATATCGTAGGATAACATTACTATTAAAAAAATACAATTAATGATAATAATATAAATTCAAAATATTTTATTGTAAAGTGGACAGTACATAATTCATATAATAACGCCTTTATTTTGTTTCTCTTGGAAGAAGGAAAGACCGAGCTCTTTCCTTCGGCCTTTCTTTGGGCTTCTCCATTGGCTTCAACATCGGCTTTAACAGCGGCTTTACCATTGGCTTTACCATCGGCTTGACTTTCGGCTTCTCTTTAGGTTTTTCTCGTGGTTTTTCTCTTGGCTTCTCCCTCTCTTTCATTGGTATTACCGGTGGTGGGAGTTCGTGTGGACAAGCGGGACCGTTAGGACACGGGCTGAAATTTTACAGTTTACAAAATTAACTTTGCATATTTATGCAAAGTTACGTTTGTTAAATGCAATATTTTACGTTTTGTTAAATTAACTACTAATATAAAGATTGTTTGATAGTGCATTAACTTCATAAAAGTTCTTATTTCTTTTACATTGGTGTAAAAAATATTATATCTTTAACTGCCCTTGCGACCATAGCAAAACCGGCACCGAAATGTCAGGCCTTTCAAGGTAAATTGATTATTCTTGTATAAAACAGACAAGCATCGTGAAAAATTTAAAGTAATGAAGTCCAGCACTATTATTTCTCGATGAAAATATTCTTAAAACAAATAGACTTTATAGTAATATTCATTTCAACTTACAAGTATGATGCGTAAGGAATCACTTGATCTACTCTCCATGTAGGGAATTTCTTCTGTCGAATTAGTTTCACTTTCTGTGCTGTTCTAGGGCTGAAACGAAAACAATAAAATTATTAAAAGAAAATCTCGTATTGAAAAATAGTCGCTTTCTGTTTTTGGACATCGTGATTAATTATTCTACTACTATTATCGTCCTATCACGTAATATCACCCTAACACCAATAATATTACTAGTGTAACTTAGGTCTTCTACGATTTAATTGCTAAGAAAATATTTTTTGCTCAAAATAAATAATTGTTTATTTCTTTCTTTAATAAGTTTTAAAATCGTCTATAATACCTATGAAATACACTATGTTAAGAATGTCCACAGTCGTTCAATGAGACTCGTAGTGGTAAAATGTAATGTGGCCAAAAATTACAAGACAAAAATATTTTTTTATGCACAATTTTGGGCCAAGATATAAGTATCTTGGTTAGTGTATTACTGTTATTTCTTCAACAAATAGTAAGCTATCGTAGAATAAATAATAGTATACACTATCTTTGAAAAGAAATAATCTTCGTAGTCACTGTAGATACTACTGCTTACCTTTCCGAACATGAGTGACATAAACATAAAATCCATACTGCGTCTCTTCTCTGTTTTTTTCTTTATAAATTTTTTTATGCCCATGTTGGGCATACTTAAGTGGCGCATTTGAAATCTTTCCGAATAGAAAACAACCGTTTAAAATTGTGCCTTATCACTAATGTAAGAAAGTCGATATTTGAATAATACTGACCTGCTCAAATAACCTTTCTCAATTTTAGGTGGTGTATAGCGTTTATTCCCGAATTTTCCAAACTTTTTCTTCCTGCAAATAAATGCAGGCATGTTTAAGTCACTTGTGATAACAAATCTTTGCATTCAAGTTATTTATTTTATTTAAATATACAAAGTCTAAACCACGCGCAATGTATATTGAAAAACGCGAACATATCGCTGAATATCATCGCTTGCACAGTGATTATTTAATGATTTGTATGATTGAAATTAAAATATTTATACATATGAACAAAAATCCTATTACAACACATAATTCTAGAAAAAGTAGTTAAAAGCTAAAGTACGAGAACCGTCAAAGAAATAGAGTTTACGCTTTATTTGACAACCTGTATGATTTTGGTTCATTTGTCAGTGAAAGCCCATCAGAAATTCCATATTTATTGAAATTTGAATAACATAGTAGTTTACAGTTAGATTTGAGTGGATTGAAACGTCCAACAAAGGCACAAATTCTATTGTAATCCATTTGTAATTAGTTTTTAATCACGCTTCATTCTGCATTAGCTTTGTATTTCATAATTTGAATGAATTAAAAACGTAATTTTGTATGAATAATGCAGGAGAAACTGCAAATGTAATAAAGTTTTAAATATTGCAAAAAGTTTTTTCTTTATATCTTTGCATTGTGCAAAATACACCAAAGTAAGATGGATGGAAAATGGATGCAAAAAATCCCACGCAATTGTTTCTAAAATGGTTCCAATGGAAGAGATGTACAAAAATATATTGGTTAATTGAACAAAAATAAGTAGGTAATAGAAGAAGAAGTATGGTAAAGCCTGTAAGTAAAGTTTCAAAGACCAGATCAATAGTCGATAGACGTAGATCAAGTAATAATGTATGTACCAAAATACTGAATTATAAATAAATAATAATAAGCACGCTGTTTCAAATTCTGGAAAGCGACACTAGGACATCGCGGTGCCGAAACCGTAGAGGACAATGATAAAATAATATGCATCATTTTCGAGACTAAAAATCTTACTTTGGTTGTGGATAGTGTATAGTAACGCCCTTTGGTGTGACTTTCTGTTTGCATGGTGCATCGCTACCACATGGACATCCTTTACATCCAGTACGGGTAGGTGGCAATTGGACAATTCTGAAAATATTACACAAACATTTTACCCGGATTATTTTGTTGTACCAGCTAATGAGAAAAACAGTTAAAAGCTAAATTTATCACTTAGGGATAAATATCAAGGTGATGAAATGGCATAGTTATTGGTCGTGGTGCACAAAATGCTATCTACAATCACATTTTTAGAAGTTCTAGGTTTTTGCCAATTCTTTAGTCTACTGGAACAGTGAAATAAAGTATACTAGCAATCTCGTTGACTTCGTGCGGAAAAAATACACGAAAAATCTTACTCTCTTTTTTTGAAAACCTTCCATTTCGGTTTCTCTGTTATCACGTATCGTAGCTTTGATAAACTGAAACAAATTTAAAAAGCATTAAAATTTTGAAAAAGATTAAACCAGTACCGTGTCCAAAATTTTGATTTATTTTTTAACCGTTGAATATTTTTCTTCAACTGATTTAATGGAATAAGTTTGTGTCTGTGTTTTCAACCCTGAACATAGCCAAAATTTTATATACTTTGGTCGCTGTAGTCCGATTTCATTCACTGCCATGTACGATTACTATGCTTCTACTAGGAAATAGATTCTATTATATTATTCTTCCGGCACTTTTATGTCGTAAATGTGGTGGCGGTGGCCTCTCCCGCATAGGTCTTTTGAACCACGAACGAAAGTGCACTAATTCTGCCTGACGCCACCTTAATCATCTGCAATAGATGTATACAGGCCAATGATGATGACTAGGAAATATCTATAGTTTCGTTTCGTACCTGGAGTTACTTGTTGCTTCGTCTATTTTCTTGTTACTGCCAAATAAGTCCTTGCTGTTCACCATTCCCATCTTTAGGAACTCCAGTTAACCTCACCTTTATACTAACTTTCGTCTAGGGCCAACATAAAAAGTGTAATAATCTATACAACAATTTCATATAATCTTGTGAATGTGATACATTTTGGTTTATTTTTTTTACTTATTTTTTACTATTTTATATTGTTTATAAGTTTCATGATTCACTTGACATTTTGATATTGACAGTTCTTCTTTTTTATTGTTGTCAAGTTTCATACAAATTAGAGTTTGATGTAGGAGGTTTTATCTTGAATTCCAACGTGGCTATATATACTTTTTGTATGTGCTGGATTGTATATAAAAATAAAGACAATTTTTATACATTAATCAATTACCAAGGCCTGGTTTAACCACTTCCACTTAAGTATCAGATAAGTAATCCGATTGTTAATTTTATATATCTGCTGTCTACTACTTTTAACAAGTAGGTTAACTTACACTTTTTAATAATAACAATTAGTGGCCCTACCTATTTAATTTCCAGTAGGGGTAGGCAAGGATCAAAAAACAATGGTCACCAATTAAATTAACGTTTGTCCCAAATTCAATTTATTACAAATCCTCAACTTTGCACAATAATCTTCTTCAAACTAGTCACTGCTTGAATCACTATTTAAATCAATATCATAAGACAAATCACCACTCTCACTTTCAATAGTGAGATCATTACTGACGTCACTGTTCGAGCTGCCTATGCCTCTGCGTTTTATTTTCGTCAGTTTTTTACCATGTCTTTTAGAATTAACAAACTTTGATTTTGCAGGTGATCGGAATGGTGTAAGAACCCGATATTTGTCTGACTGAAATATAAATTAAGGAGTGTTATTTATTTGTTACTTCGGTGGTCTAGGCAGTAATTACTTCTGCTGAATACTAGGTCTTGGGTTTCGTTCAGGTGTTGAGCAAAGTGCTATGGGTCTTTTCTTATTTATATAAGAATATTTCGAAATAGTAGTCCGGAGTTTGGATGCGTGTCCGGTATAATTGCAAGTAACTCGCTCACTATTACATAGGACTAACATTGTAAATGACGAAATGTAGGTGTATATTCTTTGCCAACGCCTACTACGGGTATAACTGGCGTCTCACGAAATGTATATTCTGTGTACACATCTATGGGTATGAAAGCGTGAAGTTACGTATATATCGTACTTTTATTCGATCCTCTTCTGATGTGACAATCTCTCCACCATTATCAGAATCATAGTTCGGCTCAAGTTTAGAGTATACAACTATGCTACCCTAGAAAGTACAAAAATAATAAAAAATAAGCTTTAATAGCATTTTATGAGTCCTAATGATTAGCTAGACTACTTAGAATCCTTTCAAACTGAGGTTCCGAACGCTTTATCCGTAAAACTGATCTCTTATTTAGTTATGAAAAATACATACAATCACAAGAGATGAAGAAATCGCTAGCATATGTGTCATTTTCTTTCGATTAATAATTTGGTTGTAGCCTCCAAACAATGGAGTTGATATAGTTGGTAAATCGATTACAGAATCGTGTAGTAATTTCACAGTTATAATTGTCAGTTTTAATTGGACTTTGATGTAAAATTGTAGTTGTGTGTAGAACAAGATTTCAGACAACTGGCTAAGCCCATTATATCCTTCGGATCTCTTGTGCATGAGTGTCTTTGTCGAGTCAATCACAACATGGTTTATATAAAAAAAAAGAGTGAAAATTTCAAAGATATTACGCACGTTGTAATTGAGAATTAAGATTAGTTAGGTACAACCTGTTAAAAAATATAAACATAAGAAAATCTTTATACAAAAATGTGAAACTAATAGACTATTAAATTCTGAGACAACAATAACTTAAACCATTTAATTACAACTATTTAAACTAACCACTACATAAAATTACTAGAATTTACAACAAAAGTACACACTTCAATAAATATAGCATTTTATTAAACGTTCGTAATCTGCTCAAGAATTCGAACATTGCGAGTGTTGCAGTTTAATACAGATTGTATCAGTATATTTATTTGTTATTTTATTTATAATTGTTCTTACATTCCCGAAATATAAGGCTTAAGAGGTATTTTATAATGTAGTTATTTCCGTATATATTTCCTTTTGTAATATATTGTATTACATTTTTAACATCCATCGATACTGAAATAGTATACCTAGCTGCTTAATTTAGATAATATTTGATGTCTTCAACTTACCTGGCAGAATTGCTATAGAAAGAATAGGTTTGTACTAAGTCTGAAATAAGTGCTCTAGTAAACTTGGAATTCGGAATAAAGGATCCTAAAATATAATTTTACTAAATGACTATTATCAACAGAGCAGACGGGCAATTCCCTTCGGCCATCGACATCCACATTCGGCTAGCCATCGATACATTCTGTATGAAAATCTGATCAGCGCCTCTAGCGGGTGCCGTAAGAACTAATTGTTCAGTATATTTAAAATGTCGTTTTCAATGCTCGTTAGACTTAACCACAGAGAATGTGTGAAAATGTTCTATAGTGCAAGTTGGTCAAGACGACAAGCTAAGGTCTATGCACAATCGCGTTAATTTCCAAATAATAAAATTCTATTAACAAGGTTCTAGGTTTTTAGGCTTCATAATGAATTTAATAAATAATCTGAATAATATCTTCTACAACAAGTACCAACCCACAATTGAAATCTTAACCGTCGCATAACCTACAAAGTTGGTTATATGAAACTTTATATTACTTATCCGGTACAAATAAAATTGCGGCGTTCGTACGCCAGAAGTATAAACTGCTACAAGTCTGCCCCCGACAAACTACTAACTACTTGAAAAACGTAAAGTTTGCAAACTTGCTCTCATTTTGTTACAAAAATATAAACTGCTTACTATTTCTGATTGTGATATGCTAGTTTTTAGTTAACATTTGCAAGTTTATAAGAATTTTATTGTTGCGCGTCTGATATCGATTCGGCGACTTAGTTGATATTATTATAGCATTCATTTTGTAGAGTCTTGTATGCAAGTCCAATTAGCGAAGGTAAATAAAATTCAGAATTAAAACTATAGCTGCCTTACAAGTATATGTAGAAATACTTAAAATTATTAATTATCATCTCAATAAATCGTGCATACCAAGGTTATCTGGTATAAGTTGTGGAACTATTATAATAGGTAGGGTATAAACAAACGAAGATGTTCCCTCATTACAAATAATACTCCTCTTGAATCATCAGCAATAGATAGACACGGGCCAATGATCATGATGATAAACAAAATTTCATTCATACATTGGAGTCTTGAAATTTAAACGAATAGTTATTCTACCCTTATTACTCGACCAATACAAATTCTTTCAAAAATACAACCCATATTACAACAAAAATTTCCTTTATATTTCCTTTAATAATGTTCCTACTACTTAACATACATATGCAAGCTCAAGAGGCTGGGAGCTCCATCAATTGTGGTGTTCAAGTATGAACAGAATGCAATACTTGTGAGCTACTCTCTTGATAGCGTAAGACTACAGTTTCCGATCGAGACTCTTATGAAGTGCTCCCTACTACATGTTCTCGAATTGTGTAGGATTTGAATAGAATTTTTGATAGAATTTTGGACTATGTTTTCGGTTAAGAAAAACTTAATGACTTTTAAAGTCACGTGTATCTGTAGTGACCGGTGTTGAAAAAAATCTCGTAAGTTTAAGTGACGTGAAGTTACGGTACACTGCAAACAAATGGTTTTTAGTAGAGAAGGTTTGTTCGATTATGTAGAATACTTTTTTTCACATATTCAATTATTTTGTTGTAACCTAATTCTGAATAATGCTAGACCATAGGCAATAACGAAAGCTTAACTGCTGTTGCTGCTGCTATTTATATTTCTAATGAAATGTAAAATTCTGTCAGCTCTCACATCTACTTTGAGGGAATATATTATTATTCAACTATTACGCTGCTATATCCCAATGTACATATATTTAATGCAATTGGCCATAGTTAAACGAAAACGATCCAACCCACACAGACGTAGTTTCGAGATATTTAACTTTTAAGTTCAGATCACTAACTTTGGGGACTAACTCAGGACTATAACTTCATGGTGGGTTTGAATTTTACTTGGATTTTTTTCGTGATATTAAAATTTTAACTTCAAGGAGTGTTTTGGTATACATAACTCATTTTACCCATAGTGTGGGTTGGATCCTTTCCGTTTAACTATGGACAATTATCAATCAAATATAATTTACGCACAAGCAGATAATCCTCTCTCGATCCAATCGTCAGCGACATCTAAATCAAATTCGAGTTCCACTAGTACTACCCCCGACCGCACTCAGTTTTATCACCCGATAGATTTTCCGAGCGATTTCAACAAACAAACGATTCAGAATTTATCGTATAATGTGCAAACCGTAAGATTTATCGTTCATTTACTCCTATCATAATGGCGAGGCGATTTCGCTTCGAGTTAAATTATACGGGCAAAAATGTATTCATACGTGAATTGCTGAGTTCGTGAATATGATGTGATTTATGATTTCAAGTAGTTTGGTTTAGGACTATTGTCGTTCACATAATGCTATTTGATTTATTCTATTATTTATCGGGATTATTTAGTTAGAGAATGCAGGTGAATTTTAGGCTTTTAGCCGGGTTATAGCCGCGCTGGCTTTTAAATGCATATATCTATATTATTGTGATCGCAATAATAGCGATGCTGGAAGCAATATTGTGTATAAAAAGTCAACAATACTGCGTTATAATCCTTATAACGCCAATGTCTAAAAAATGTAATGACTAGAGGAATGATATGGCTCCGCACGCATTTTAAATTTCATTTAGTAGTAAAGGCATTTTTATTAATTTACGCAGCCTATGTTGGATTTGTCTTCAATTAATTTCATGATACATTAAATTTTTTAAGTTTTCTGGTTTTGTCTGACAAAGAAACTTTTACATTTATTTATTCATAGTATTTCTAGTGAATTCAAAATTCTACGAAACACTATTCAAAAAAATCCTCAATATTTCTATTCAAATTTGTCTGTCTTATATCAACGTAAATAACCGTCTCCAAATTCAAACCAAATCACACACAAAACCTATTTATTACAAAACATTTCAGAAAAACAAAACACATTTCTACAAAACATAAGTTTTTTTTTCTTGAAATCTGAATGTTCAGTGACATGAAAATGATCCTTTTCATTGTACATTCAGAGCATGAGGCACAAACGATGTTCTGTAGAGATCTGAGATAAGTCACCTACTGAAGATTGTTCAAATCATAACGGAACGATACGACGACATTGACAAACGCGAAGCCGCCAGTTATGTTTGGTACAAAGCATGAGAGTTGAAGCAACAATCGATTGAAGATTTGTATTGTGTATTTGTATTTCTTTCAAGATATTGTGTCATTCTTTTGAAATATAAGTTAACAGAAGTGAGATTCTGCAAAGTCTATGCTACTGTATGCCATCGAAAATCGAGAGTTTGACATTTAAAATGTACTTCAAAAATAGATCTCGCAACGCCCGCCAGAAGCGCTATTCAGATTTTTATACAAAACCGGTTGTCGACAATCAAGAGTGGTAGAGAGAATTGCGCTTATATTTGGGAAGATGATTGTTTGTGTCCTGGTAATGTTTGTAAACAAGTTGCAATTTAACTGAAAATGCAAGCTACATTGGTAAGTAATAAAAGTAGGTGTATTTTAGTCGTGCTATTTGCTATTCTTTCATATAAAACAGTGTTCACTAGTAATGAATGAAATCAGAAAAGCGTCCATTATCGAGTAATATTACCAATTTTAATGGAACAAGCACTGGTTGCATTTTAATTAAAGCAATCAATTGGTATATCATTGTTAACCTACTTATTTGTAGCAGTTTCGGTCGTTTTCATATTACGACTACTGAATATTTATTTATCTTTTGTAAATTTTCTTACTGCTGAATGGTAAAAAAATAATTCGACCACGGCTTTAGTACATAATAATTTAAAATGTTACCTGAAATTATAAACAAGATCGAACTTAATATTAGGGAAATGGTACAGTAGCACGATTCTCTACAGTCGGTACTATCGAATATCGGAAGTTTGACATTTAAAATGTATTGCCAGAATAGTTCCTACATTGCCCGTTAGAGGCACTGATCAGATTTTTATACAAAATTTATCAATGACTAGCCGCTTGTCGGTAGTCCATAGTAGTCAAGTGTTGAGCTACTGAACGCCAATAGTACTCACCAGTCAGTAGAGTATTAGTAGAGTTAAGTAACTCTTAGAGCGGACATTCCATAGATGGGTGACCGCTTAGCGTTAGTTGAGTTAAGGAGATATGTAAAAAATTGGTAAGAACTGTTCTTATAGTACATAAGTTATGTCGAAGGATTCCAGTAGGTTTAAAGAACATAGACACTAGGTTGACCACTCTACATACTAAGAATAGTATAATCAATAGTTGTATTCACTGATCAAGTTCCGTAACTTGATACCGGCATCATAATTTCTATGTATACTGAATCATCGCAACTATGCATAATTAGCGCTTAATTGCAGACTACATGACTTATAGCATATGCCTTCTAATTTAGTTATCTGATAATTATTGTCTACGAGTAATTGTTAATGATGTGTAATAATATGTTTTTAGTTATTAGGACTTTTAAAGCATTTGTATATACATTTGTCTTGTCAAGAAACTGATCGATATCGTCTAATTATCAGTAGAACACAGACATTGGGATATGTACAAATCTTTTAGAAGAAGGTTCTTTACAGCACCCAAAATATTTGATGTATATCTAGCAGTAACTAACTGAACAACAAGTATATTGATAGATCCACAAATAAAAAATGCTGTTTTATTTTATGACATACTAATATGATATACAGATACGAACTTTGATACAATAGAAACTACAAATCTACAGAATCACATTAGACTTAGGTTTCGAAATACATTTTTGTAGCTTATCTAAATCATATAAATAAATATATATATATATATATAAACTAAACTTAGGTTTTGAAACATACTTTTTACAGCTTCATGTCCCATATTTATTGTACCATAGAGTTATATAAATAACACGTAGCCATCTTTTCACCTAAACATATGCAAACTCAAAACAATATTTGACCCAAAAACGCCATCCTAAAAACTAATACATTTCACCCAAAATATGACTATTTGACATGTTAGGGTTGTCCCCAGTGGTTATACAGAACCCTTTATGTTTTTGGAGATATTTGCCTCAAGGGACTGAAAAGGACTTTTGGAGAAGCCATTTGTTATAGTTCCGGCTGTGTTCAGGTCAAATTGATGGTTATCTTCGGAGGCTCTTGTTTGGGCTGCTTTAAATTATGAGTGATCATCTTTGTTTTGGATTGCTTTAGTTCTTTCTGAAGGTTGTAGATTGAAGATCTGAAGTGATTCGAATACATATTTTTCGCATGTATGAATGGTGATTTGGTTTTCTACATAATCGTGTGGTCAGCGTTTTAGTATCATTTCGCTATCGAAGAGTCTTAAGTATAAGAAGAATATAATTAATTGGCTTAAATTAACCCCCCAAGAATACTAAAGCTAAAGTAGAGGCATTTGATAATTCTTTCTCTAGTTTAGCTCTTTCGATAGTTCGCTAGAAATTGTAGTAGAACATTATCAGACCAGCCGTTGTAAGTGTATGTTATACATAAAAAGACTACTGATTTTTTAAAAAGACAACTCCCGCACTAAGAATTGATCTTGTGTCGCGGGGACTTTTACAAACATACAAACAACGGACACAAAGCACAACCAGACCCGAAACAATTATTTGTGGATCGCACAAATAATTGTCCCGTGTGGGAATCGAACCCACGACCTCCCGTTGCGGTGGTATCGGCGTGGCGACCTAAACCACTGCGCCACGGAGGCAGTCGAGACATAATAACATACAGCTACAAAAGCCGTGAACTTGTAAAACATTGCAATCAATCTATTGATTACTGAACTAGTCTTTATTCATCCTGATAAAGCTCACATTATCACCATTTATTGCAGTACAAACTGCAGTCACTATCCAATTATTGGCCATCAATTTAGCCCTTATTTCATATTCACATGCGATGATTAAAATAATATTTTATACTTTGGGATTAATTTATAGTCCCGTCACAATGGATGGGCCGCGTGAAATTGCAATTTTTGCCGATAAAATATTAAAAATGTTATGTTTCGGCCGGCTTTGCTTGGTCAAATATCTACTGGTAATCATTTTGTTTCATAGTTGTTTGTTATTATTGGACGGGAGCGATTTTAATTATAATAATTTGTGCGGCAAAAGATTATAGTCGTTGTTTTCATGCAAACAAACGTTCATGCGTTTATTGTTTTCATTCAGGTTAACTTAAACTCATTGTTTATACGATTACGAAATGTAAAATATAGGTGTAATATGGAAGGTTTCTTGGTGTACTAGTAAAATTGTAGCCTCGTTAGGTTATTTAATTTTTTATTCATCCTAAATAGATAAGTCACGAACAATTAAGAGCAACACAAGTAAAGAATTTTAATATCGATTAGTATCACTATCGATTTAATTATATAGAAGGCACCAATGAGCATATACTGTTACTAAACTACAGGTACTGAAACCCCCAAAACATTACATTCAAACAAATACGATTTAACATAAAATATAGAACAAAGCATTACCAAGAAAACTCAATAAATATAACAACGTTTCGTATTTGAATTTATTGAAAAAGTAAACCGAACGAAAACATATTTTATTTTCACGTTTCTCTCCCTAACGAAATTTTCCTCGAGTTAACAAATAAAATCACAACATATTTGAGCTTTGTCTATCTTAGCATTTTCCTGAATACCACGCAAACGATAAAAGAATGACATACTTAGTACACGCTACATGAAATGCCTTACTTTTCAGCAGATAGGTATATATATATATGACTTTATATGAGTGGATGGTTTGTAGACACTACTCTTAGTTTATCGGTTATATTGTTACGTGTAACTAGTCAATAGTTACAACAATACCGACTTTCTATCGAAGTTAAACCGAAAGCAAAAATTGGTTTAAATAGTAGCAAAAGTAATAATCCCAATTGTTGATAAAGCTTTTCAATTTATTTAAGGTTAAGTTAAGGTACAAAAAAGTCATTACCCTATTACTATTTTAGTACTTAAAACAATAGGAACACCCCTAAGTAACGATTCACTACGCGAAACGAAAACTGAAAACATTTGTAAAACTTTACCAAAGTTCCCAAACAGTCAAAGCCTATTTACTCATCGAAAACGTGTGCACAATCGAAGTAATACATAAAACTTTATACGTATATTGCTTTCAAATTGATCGTTAAAATTGATACGAAAGAATAACTACAAAACAAAACCATGCATAAAATATCGGTCAGTGTTTTCCCAATGAAATATTTCTGTGTGATGTTTTTTATCAATCTGTCAATAATGGCTTGTATTTAATATTTTATTTTGAATACAATCGTTTGGTTTAACTGGTTATGTATTTTGGAATGGGTTAACTACAGAATCTATTAAGTGTTAAATACAACCCAATACTAATAAAGGGATAAAGAAGTGTATTTTAACTGACTAAGCGCAAGAACTACTAATCCTAATTACTTTTACACACAATTTTTGATTATTGCCATGCGCTTATTGTCAGTATTTTACGTGAACCAGGTATGTGACTTGATCATCATGGATCAGATAGTAGATACGAACAACTACTACACAACGAACGATATATAATTTACTAAAATTATATTATTGGTATATAAGCGACTAGTCGTGAGCTTTTAAACTGCGTTCATTCCCAAAAACAAGGCATATTTTTTACATTACTTTTATCATTTCAACATTTACTATTTAAAAAATCACACCTACTTTTACCTCAACAATGATTTCAACAATTCCTTTCCCCTTCAACTCGTCAAACAAAACAAATGACGCAATAACATAACGTAACCTAGTTGTGTCTCGACGTAAATCAGTTCAGTCGACATCGCCGTCGGGCCCTGGATGTGTCACGGGCGTTATTCGACCGTGATTTTGCACCAATAGGGCTCATTACCGCTTCACTATCAATGTCTAACTGTTTAGAAGATGGATTTACGATTTGTTGACTAAGAACAAATTTGGGGGACTTATTAGGAGTTTGATCTGTTTTGTTTGTATTTGTTTAAGTGGGGTTGATAGGGGGTTTGTACACCATGCGTTTATTCAAATAACATTTAGTTACTTTTGACACGAATTAAGGCAGATTGCTATTGCTTAGATGCTTCACGCTTTGGCACTGCTGTATTGTAAATTTAACATAAATAAACGTAATTTTTTTATTTGAAGTCACTTGTTGTGTTCGATTACGATGGTATTACAATATTTTTATGGTTCCGTACCCGAAAAATGATTTGTTTGACTTGAGTATATTATTACAAAACAAGATCGGTTGTAAAATATACTTTTGTTCTTCAAAATTTCGAAATGTCGGTTTCAAAATGTGTACAAAACGCATTGTGATCAATATTGCGTTTCTATCAAGTAGTTTCAAAGTACTGCCTGCTGCTAATTGGTTGTTTAACAAGTAAAAGTCGTCAGCTCTTTAAATTGTTTCGTGTGCCAAAACCCTAAGCATCAATATTAGAAAACTAGTTACAAATATTGATGTGTAACTTTGAAAACTTTAGTAGTTATAGGATAATGAACTTGTAATGTTTGAACATCTATTTCGGTACCTATATTTGATTTCAAGAATGTGTTTGTTTCTGTATGATATAATCTATCAACTGTTCATGTATGATAGATTAAACTTTGTTTTAAGTTACTATTTTAACCTTCTTTATAAGTCTAAAGTAAGCTCAACTACTTCTTACCTACTATTCCACTGCAAAACAGTTAAGGTTTTCTCCCGGCAGGACGTAGGAGAATATAGGCCTAGAGTCTACTGCGCTGATTAACTCACTTGCATCCGTTTAAGTAATTTTATGAGGTGCTTATAGTTACTTGCGTTCAACTTTAGTGCGGACATTCTTTAGTTAGGTGGCCGCATAGTGGTATCAGAGCTGATCGGCTGCTTCCGAGGATATTTCAAAATTCGGTTCTGGCTGTTATCAATTAAGATAGCAATCGTAAAGTAGTTGTCAAAAACCTTCGGGCGGCTTGAACTACTTTCACATTAGGTTGATGACTAACTATTTTTGTAGTGGACAGGGATCTCCGAAACTAGGCAACGTCTAGACCACGTTTCTGCCAAGGTGGTAAGGTTCAAGACTTTATTAAAGAATGCTAGCCTTCAAATACAACATTATATTACGAAAAGCAAATGTTTTCTATCTTTTTCGTCAAAATCTTGATTCTGTATAACGAAATACATCACGCAAATAAAAGCGGTGTGAGATTGGCGTGGGAGATAAGATTATAGCGGTTTGTGATTGAGAATGATAAAACGATTTATATTGTGCCTCCTTTGAAGTACCTGTCTTAGGTACTTATTCGATGGATTTGGAGGAGTTAATATTTAGGTCAGTGGTACAGTGACGTTGAAAAAATATTTTGAAAATTTATTAGAACAGTTTTTTTGAGTATATGCCTAAAAGACACATCGTACATAGTTAAACCAGTTTTATTATAAGCAACTTAGTAGGAATTATAAAAAGTCATACACATGAAAATATATAAGATATCGCTTTTCAAAAATCTATTTGCTTGGCATGTATGGCAAGAGAGGTGTTCTTTAGTCCATTCACCCCTGATAGAAAAAGCAAGGCTTTTCATATTTACAGACTCTGGAAATCGAACACAAAAACCCTGTACTTGGCAGTCGCATACAATACCGCAATACGATAGAGGTACATAATACGTAAATTCACTAAAACAAACATTTTCATGTTACACATTTTATTATTCATCCAACAAATCTTTTGTCCCAATCCGAATGAAAATCAACTATTTTAAACGCAGTTTACAGTTCCATTTGTACAGTTTAATGAAGTGGAAACGGCTATTATGATAATGGTTTCATCAAACGCGACGATTTTGATGTTCCTATCCCAATTCCCCTATTCCCATCGCTGGGAATCCTTCAGTGGGATTGTTGATTTACTGGATTAAGAATTGGGAAAGTTTATTGAATGATATTGATAGGATCTTTGAGAGGTATTACTAATTGATTATGGTAATCCGTTATTCTGTTTGATCGAAGGTTTTGAGGTAAAATTTATTGATTTGAACTTTTGTGCTGTGTTTTATCTTATTATGTTAAAGTTTTGGTACTAGTACTTTGGTGCATAGCCATGGTCTCAACGTGATTAATGTATGTGATTATTATTTCAATTTATTATTATTATGTTAATTGGGATATTATTATAAGCACAAAGTGGAATTTAATAGCAAGCTTATAAAATCAATGCACTTATAAATATTGCTAAGCGTACTTATTGAACATTATATAATAGTTAGAATCATATCGCACGATCAACAACTTACTTGTTCCTCTTTAGTAGACAAAGAACTACGGAATTTTGCCGAAATTTACTAACCGAGTGTTATATCTTTATGAAATCACTTTTCACTACAAGCCAGCCTCAGGTGCACAATATTATGAACATAATAAATCCCATCACACGATCTAACACCCGTAAAATTATACGTCAGAAATCTCTCAAGATCACATCGAGCCACCTGTGGAGCCGGTTAACCGGACACACCCGGATACGGCCACGATTTTCCCGGATTACGCCCGGACAACGCCCGGTTACGGAGCCTCGACTTCATCCGGTTAAAACTGAGTGTCGGCGAGATATACATTTTCTGTTAAATATTTCGTTTTAGGTGTGAATGAATTGTAATTAAGGTGCTGAATACGTATAAATTATTTGCTTTTTTTGTGAATGTTAAATATTAATAGTACTTTAGTAATGGTGCTAATGCTAGAAAACTAATTGTGTGAGTGAGTGCTAATTCAACAGTGCTGAGTTAAATACAGAACCATGAGTTTTAATTCAGATGATATCTGTTATTATAACTGAACACTTTGTTAACATTCTGGTTACATATAAACAATAAAATATACATATTAACAAAATAATATGTTACCGAATAATTATTTTTTATCATTAAAAATGTTAAAAACAATTATGATTATAATTATTGTTCTTAAACGTATTTCGAGTTTCAGTGAAAAAGATAGAATGAAAGAAATAAGATTTTATTCAAATTAGATTTTCTTCTCAATACCTGACTTCGGGAACAAGATTACCAAATATCATAAAAATATTAAGAAAAGAACTAACAAAAAATCTGGTGAAATATTGCCTTTTGGATTGTTTGAAATCAATTTTCAATCTATCCGTCGATTTCTGATGGACGATAACATCTTTCAAATACAAGTCAAGTTGTGATTTATTACGAATTCTAACTGGAATTTTTACAAATGTTTTGGTTTCAAACATGCAATCTTGGCAAGAAATCAATAGCGAATTTAATTTCATTGTCGTTAACTAGTAAATTCAGAAGAATGGAACAACAACAGTTCGAATTTTGAAGTGAAAAAGCAACTGCTTATCTGACGCTTCTATATACCTTAACCACTGAATGGATTTAGATGAAATTTTGTACAAAGATAGTTTGAGACACCAAGTATAACCTAGGATAGACCCAGAAAATCTCACGAAAACGAGAGCTGATGACATAATAAGTCATATAACTATATTTTACACGGAGAAAGTCGCAGGCAAGAGTAAATAACACAATATTTTTATACATCATGATTCAGTTCAGTATGACTATGAAAAAACGTCAATAACATATCATCGTTGTTTACGATGGATAAGAAAATAGTATGAAACTCCACTGAAACTGAATACTATCCAAACTTATCAACATTCGTATCGGCATCAGTCGAGGACCATAAAAAAGGGACGTCACACTATCCCATAAAGCATTTCAGATAAAATAGTATTAGCGAATCGTCCCTGGGGGCAATATATCCTGTCAAAATCACTTAAATTACAGCCTCAGGCACTATTTTATGCCTTATCAGAAGAGCTGTGGCCATTACAGAGACCTTTTTTTAAAAAAAATCGTCACATATTTTGATAGATGATTTTAAACTTTAATTTTGAAGCGATAAGGTTGATTTTTCCTTTTGTATGTTGTGGCATATGTCATAAGAGTGTCTTGGCTGTGTAAGGCTGGGTGCGTTCGAGGAATTGATTTATAGGTATCGCTATGTATCACTGCTCTAGTGCACAATTACCTAAGTATCGTATGAGTATTCTCTTCCGAAGTTTTAGAGCTTCGTTATTTAGTAGACACTTCCAAGAAAATAAGATTTTCGCGATGACAATAAATCTTCTTGGAGAAAAGTTTCACTTGAATTTTCTATGAAATAAATATCACAATGGAAATGGAAAAGAAATCGAAATGTTGACAGGTAATCCTGTCACCTGAAAGGAATGATACAAACTTTACGTATTTTTCTCGGTAAACATAAAATACAATAAATAGTACTTTACTTACTTTTAAACCATTTGTACACGTAATTTGTTACAAAAATCTTAATGCGATTTTAAATAATCAAAATTAAATATTTAATCGAGTTTAAACACTTTGCATTACATAAATTGTAAAGTATCAAAACCACACAATTTTTGAGTAATCAATAGATAATTATTAACCAATAGGTACATACCAAAATAGAGACTTAGTACGAGTATATTTGAAAAATAACAACCAAAATCTTCTTCAAAAAATTCTAAGATTTTTTTGTCAAAATATTGTTTATATTTTCGCAACGCAATTTTAACAGATTCCCCGCGGAAAGTGATAGAGGGGGTCTTTGAGATCAATTATACATTTGGGAGTAATACGTCAGCGAAAGTTTTTGGTGATAAAGAAAAAATAAGTTTTTACGATTCTATTTTTTCCCTGCTAAGAAAATTCTCCAGGGGACCGAAGTTTGGATTGTATTTATCTGATTTCGGTCGATCGAGGAAGAATATTAATGTGATATACAGGCTGATGTTTTTAAAACTGATAACATTATTGCTCCCCATCTTACGGATTTAAAAATAAAGTGGTTTTGTGTTTTATTTTGTGTATTTTGCAAGGATGACGGGCATACACAGGCTAAACTAAATCTGATGAAATTATCAGCAAAAATGAAATCTGAAATGTACCTATAATAATTAACAAAAGTTATCTACTTAGTTAAAATTATAGAACCTGTGAATCATTAGAGAGAATACGTCTTGAATACTTTGAATTTTTAATATAATATGTAAAATTGAATCATACTTTGCTCGTCAAGATTGATCGCGAAAAAAGTTAATTTTTAATTAAGAATACTATCGTAATTATCTTGCTTAGTAATATTGTTTGGAGGTAAATAATAACGGATACATAATCTAGAGATTATCTTTTTCCGAACAAAAGTGGCATTTTCGTCAAAGACTTCCAAACTAAGCGTTTGTAGTATAAGGTAAGTAGGACATATTTTCTACCCATATAGTAAAATAAATATACCCACAAACATCAAAATTTTGTTGTCAAACTCCAACTGATCCAATTTAAATGTTAATGTTTTTGTTCGCATAAAAATCGACAGTCGTCGGCTTCTCGAATCAATTATTTTTTCATTGTAATCCTGATTGGCTACCAAGTTTAATGCAAAGAGTTAAAACGATTATTAGTAATGAGTTTTTCAAAGGATTATGAGTTTTGAGATTTTATCCGATACTATAATTGAGAATTCGTTTGTTTAACAAATGCAATACTGTTAGGTTAACTTTAATTATTATATTTGTTTTCGTTTGAAGTAATTAATTCGTTGTTTTACTCATGTGTGCAGTTTACTTATATTTTTGAAGCGTGGTTCCCGTAAAATTTTCCCTTTCAGGGGTTAAATTTACGAAAGGATTGCATTTTAATTTCAGGATTTCAGCAAATCTCATAAAAGTGTTGTCTTTAGTTAAGCTATGAATGCTTAACAGACAGATTCTGGTATAGTAACCTATCAAGGCCTAATCTCTCACTCGATCGGGAGGAGACCTTTACCCAGCAATAGGACAGACACTGAAGAAAAAAAACATAATATAATATAATTTAATACTTAAGTCATATAGCAGGTAAATGACCTACCGGATAGTATCAATAAATACAAGTCTACTTGTAGTAGTGTGTAGTAAATGTCACCTATCCAATCTTCCACGTTATTTACCAACAAATAATAAAAACTAACACCAACTTCCTCAAGGCTCCATAGAAAATACTCTGCAAGCGTTAAGATAAAAGTAATTTATTGGCAAGATTAAGTCCCTGATTGTTTGGTGCTGTGTCAATCTGGACCTTCGGATAGCGATCCTTGATACGTGGAACTCTTTCTTCTGATAATTAAGACCTTTAGATAGAGAAAATTGCGTTTCCCAGTCGATAATTGGATTTTTATAGTAGTTTAGTGTGTTTAAAAGAAGTGGTTCAGATATTGGTATGTATGGGCTTCGTGTAAATAAAGATTTAATTACTAGAGTTTTAAAGATATAAACTAGTAAGGTATATAGGTTACATGGATTACCAAGACAAATACTTTTAGGTAATCCTATTAACATCATAAACGCAAAAGTACTTTGACTAGAGAGTTACTCACTTTCATCTACATCGAATTTCAATGAAGCTTGTCAGAAATGAGAGTTTATACTACAATAGTTATTACCAATTATAAGTGTTTAAATGTCTATAAAGCACAAGTAAATGGACCACAAAAGTTGCAAACAAAGCATAATCCACAAATACCTACTAAAACCAAACAAAAAGCCGCTTTTCATTGCAATTTCCAATCAACACTCAATCGCCACTCAAAAACAATGCAGTCAGCGTTTCATTATATTTTTGTGGAAAACTTCGCGTGTCCCGGTGAAATTCATACATACATTATTTAGTCGAACGCCACAGCATTTTTGCTGACCGTACTACGTAGAATGAATGCAGATCGGGGACTATGTTCCAATTCGGATGCCTTTATAAGCCCTCACTCACACAAGAAATATAAAATTATTTTTTATTTCTCATTAGTGTAAATATTTGACCAACTAGGTATACCCTTGTGACCTCATAGCAGCCAAAATTACCACTACCATCTTAGGATCTAGTCGAAAAAAGTTCGTCAGACACTAGGTTTGATTCCCAGATCGTGATTCTTGAGTCTTTAATCTTTCTGGAATCCTTATTTTATCACTGGTTGGCATTAAAATCTGAAACTACTTCATTTTAGCTCAACATTTTATAATAAGAGTATAAAAGTATCACAAAATGTTTGCATCATCACAAGTAAAAAACAAAGCCCAATCACATTTGATCCTTAAACTATGCTAATACATTTGTACCGCTCATCGCTAGAATTCAACAAGACCGTTTTTCCTCAAAGAACAATTTGCAGTAAGTAGTTCGCTTTTCCTCAAACGCTTACGAGTTCCGTAGGTCAAATATCACAAGCGTGTCTTGAATATCTAAGTAATCATCCACAAACCGATGAAGATTGATTGCCTATCATTTTCCAACACGCTGTGTATAAACGTATTTTCTTCCTTTTTAACAGTAGACACCATATCGAGTCCTTCATTTTGAACTATCGAAGCCGGAAGAGCAGTTTGATAACATTTCCGTTTCGCCAAATTACAGGTCACGTGGTTGGAAAGTTAAGCGCCCTCTGGTGAAGAATTTGTGAACTTGTTACGTCATTTGAGTGATGACAGACGTGTGATTGAGTGCAAATTGTTTTGGTGACCTGATTTATTCCTTTTATTAAGCTGTAAGGCAGTTTTGCTTTTACTGTTTCAAAATAAAATTATAAATCTCAATCGAATAACTAAAGCCTTATAGATAGAAAAATATACTAGCGAGCTCTAATGTACTAACAAAGGTGATGTACGACAAAAAGTACATATTTAGGTAAGTAGATGTAATAAAAATTGCACCAAAAGCTTTTATCTTGTATTACTTCTCTGCCTACCCTCACAACGACGAAGTTTAATATGATTTCGCTGATGTATGTATATTTAATATCTCCATTAATCTTTTTTTGTTATTGTTTACAAAACCACCCCAAAAACAACTTGCACCCACCCCCACATTTCACTACCTTTATAAAGCGTAGCGAGGGGGTGCTATTCTTCTTTCCTAACAACTTGCTTTTAAAATGGACTTTAAGTAGCTTTTCAATCTGTTTTATCTCCGTCCCGAATTAAGGCGGAAATTATTAGGTGCCTCTAAAATGCGTTAAAAACACCTGAACAAAATCAGGGCCAAATAATTTCTCAGTAACATTACATTGAGTAAATTGACTGAAAAACAACAATAGCCTAATGCTTTCGGACGATCTCTTTTTTCAGGCGTAGGCTAAAACGGCCCATTTGCCTATTGAAAAGGCCCGTGAAAAATTTGTCTTTTCAGAACAGGGTATTTTTTTGTATTATATTCTAAAGGCTACATCATGGTATTTAATGCTATAATGTTTGCTGAATTAATTAAATTTTCCCGAGGTGTTTTTATGGACGTGAAAAGCATTGGGGTCAGGTTTGCTTTTATTGGTTGTAAAGTAGGTTAAATAAGTACGGTATAATTTATTGGAATACGAGATGTGGGAGTGCGTTTATGGGTGAAGGATGCTTTTATTAATTGGCAGATAGCAGTAGATATCATAATTAGTTTCTATATAATGGATCCGAGTGGAATAAAAATATTGAAAATGAACTAAACTTTTTTTTTACATTAATACAAATAAATCTACTAATACTCTTTGCTTCATTTAGGGGTAAGCAGAGACCACAGAACTTTGTTCAAACCTCTCTTTATTGCTCTCAATAAATTTGACATGCACATACACAAAAAACAAATATTTACTTCAACAGACATGATATTTAAAATATATTTTTGGAAAATACAGTTATTTTTATCACACAGTAGCAAAGTACCACACCACCATCAAAAATAACGATCATCACAAATGAATTAACAAATTGATTAAGATTGCTTATCATTAGTTCCAAAATCCATAATCTTATCGTCTTTCCTACGATCTTTCTATTAAACTAGCTGACCCGCGCAACTTCGCTTGCGTCACATAATTTTCCCCGTTTTTGAAACATTTTTTACTGGTACTCGGCTCCTTTTGGTCGTAGCGTGATGATATATAGCCTATAATCTTTCTCAATAAATGGTCTATCTAACACTGAAAGAATTTTTCAAATCAGACCAGTAGTTCCTGAGATTAGCGCGTTCAAACAAACAAACAAACTCTTCAGCTTTATAATATTAGTGTAGATAAAACCAATTTATTACTATAGAGAGGAAGCATTATAAAAAGTATCAAACCAGTAGCGCATCCTGTTCAATAAGCGTAAATTACTTCTATTCGTATTAATTAGTTGTCACTATCAACATCAGATAAGATACAATGTATGGACACAAAACAAGTTGGTACAGATAGAAAGTGTGTTGGGTTTTAACGGGAGCCGTAGACTTTAGACTGCCTCCGTGGCCCAATGGTTTAGGTCGCCACGCCAATACAATTGCGTCTGGAAGTCGTGGGTTCGATTCCCACACGAAGCAATTATTTGTGCGATCCACAAATAATTGTTTCGGGTCTGGCCGTGCTTTGTGTCCGTTGTTTGTATGTTTGTAAAAAGTCCCCGCGACACAAGACAAATTCTTAATGCGGGAGTTGTCTTTTTAAAAAATAAAAAATAAAATAAAAACTTCTACTCGGTGCGGTGTCAACAAAGACATAATAAGTATTGCCTCATAATAATAAAATTCCTGTATTGATGTTTAAGTTTTTGATGAGATTTCAACACCACATAGTTGAGAATGGTTATTGATTTGGTATCCACAGGCACAGACCTAATATTAACACAGACTTAATATTTCTTTGCGTTACGTATAGTTGTTACCAGTAACTATGGTATTTTATATATTTTTGTGTTTATTGATTATAGAAAAAAACCGGTGTTATAGTTTTTTATTAGGTTACAGTAGAAAAAGGGCAAGTTTTAATAATGCAAGACAAACAATTTTGTATGGTTGACAATGTAAGCACACTTTCTACAATTCTTGTCATCTGAATGCACACTTTCTGTGGAACCAAGCAATGTGTGTGAAGAAATTTGTCGATAAATTGTTTCTGACTGCAGTATGTAGAATGTTTCTGGTCGTTGGTTTTTTAGTTTAGTGTCACCAATATCGGTAAATAGTCAGACTTTCCCCTAATAATTCCTTCTATATCAATATGAGTACATTTCTAAGAAATCCTGATATTTTGTTAGGCTAGTAAAAGGGACAGAGATTATTGACACCTATCAGGTATTTCAAACCGAATAAAGTTATTGGGAATTTCCTAACAAAATATTCCTAGAGTTCATTGACCTACGAGTTATTTACCTACAGTTATTTAATAAAAAAAGTTTTTTTTTGCCTTAATAGCCAGTTGTACTCACCGGTCAGTTAAAAAATTTACAAGCATTCTTTAGCGTTCACTTTTCGTAAAAAAGTGCACCGCTGAATACGTTAACTGAATTCCGTGCTTTAAAGGATACGTTAATTTTTCAACGGTCGTGTCAGATACCGACCCACTGACCTATACTAATGGAATAAATAGTGAACATGTGTACTGAGTCTCTTGGGCACTATATAAATAAAAAATGTCTCATACACTTGACTTATTGTTGACTTCATTGAAACTGGCCGCCGTAGTAAGTCATGACTATTAAAAGTCAGTCGCAATTGTTGTCCATGTATAGGTAAGCCATCTTGAAGGCTTTCTTTCTCATTCTTATAACACCAGATTGACCACAGACCACAGGAAAAAGAATAAAAAAATTGTCACATACCTCCGAGTAATACTCAGCCATCATCAATGAGATACAATCAAAACGGCCACGTCTTTCATTACCATAACTTGATTAAGATGACATTAAGATAACAGCATCTTTCCGAAGGACCGAAGGGACAGTCATTGATAATAACGAACCGCTTTGATTTTTCGCATGACGACGCTCTTTGATTTTTTGTATAATTAATTAATGTATTTGATTAAGGAGTTTGCGGTATTTGTACATCGGGCTTTAACGTCGTAAGCTATGGGAAATGTATTCTGCTTTTTACATTATGGGTTGGAAAGACATGGTTTTGGGCTGTCTTTCCAACGCAAACAGTAGCGTAAAGAGGTAACAAGTTTGATTCTCATTGTGGACCTCGTTTTGGATTTCTTTGAGTCCTGATTTCATTTGATCTTAAATGAGAGTCTGATACACTACAATGAACTTACTCCTTCTTGAATGGGATCAACATAATAAAATGTGCTGATTCGCTGTCTTTTTTACACTTCTAACTAAATCTTCTGCTGTAATATTTGTGAAGAATACAATATGACGTTATCTGTATAAGTAGGTAGTAAGTTAAAGTCATTAAAAATGTATTAAATAAGTTATTTGCTACTAAAACATCATCTAAACATCTATTAGAGACCCCGCGTGTCAGAGAAATATTAGCGTTTAACCTAAAACCTTAATTATATCCTTTATCCAATTCCTAGTTCACCGCAACCCCATTCACCTCAGATTAAAATTGATACAAGCTTGAGGCAAGACAGACATTAGTTAGATCAAAACAAAGCCTATTTCAGGCTGGTAGACTCATAAATCGTTAGAAATCAACCCCTTGTTTATTTCTATGCAAATTCATCCTTTGTTATCAGGCCCCAACAATGAATCTGACAGCTTCAAAGAAAAAACAACTTTAATTTTAAGTGCTTAAGGTTTATATCAGCTTGCAGAATTCTATTTATCCTGTATACACGATATGGAACCGTTGTATTGCGTTCCTTTTGTTTATTTTAGCAAAAATAGCTCTTATTGCATAATAGATTCAGTTGTTATTTTGCGTGCCGTGATAAATTTCATGACTTAATTTTCACCTGTAAAAATATTTGAGGTACAAGTTGTTTGCAGTTGTTCTTTTTTAGACAGTGGTTTTAACTGCTATTAAGAACAAGGGAAACAGATGGTGTGTAGGCTTGGGAGATGTAATTATGTAGACTACTGAAAATTAAATTGCTTGAAAGTTATAGTTTTTGTTGAATCATTATGATAAAATAGTGAAAAAGAATAATTAGTTGAAGAACAAAGTTGAGTCCTTTGATCTACTAGTATAATAATACTGAGTTTTCACAAGATAATGGTTAAGTGCAGCTGATTATGTGATGAGTGATGTAGAGGCTAAAGGTATAAGATTCAATTCAATTATTGAATATTATGAAAAATACAATCTAGTACATTCTTTTTGCGTTTTTTTTTCAATCAGAGTTAGAGTTCAATATTTTGTGAAACGTATTATACCGAATGCAATTCTAAAGCAAAAGATAAAAATATTTATTTTTGGTCAAGTTTTCAATGTTTTTGAGAAAAATTATAGCCACATTATTTGTCTGTATCGTGGTATCAAAGCAAAAAGTTGCGAAAAACTAATCCATCCTAAGTTATAAAATTGATTTACAATCTTAACAAAACGCCACACCTGTCAACTTTAATAGAAACTATGACGAAACACAAATTTATTAAGTGCCAAGAAATCATTGCCGTGGGACGTTTGATTAATTACTTTCATTTTCAACCGTGAAGATAAGCAAAATAATATTGACGATGTAAACACTGGGAATGATGGAATTTTACCATTAAGTTTTGGAGGTTTATTTTTGATTTTCAGCGATGATATACCATAAGTAAATGAATTTATTAAATAGTTTTGATTAAAGGATAAATATGATATAGCTCATAGTTTGGTAGGAACCTTAAAACCTGCAAAACCAAATCTAAAAGTTATTAAGATGAGTACTAATAAAGGCACTGACGTAAAACCTTGCTTTGTCACGAGTTTAGCTAGTCAGCGGAATACGAAAACTGATTTTAGTAGTCATATCTGAAGCTGATTGGTTAGTATTTATTATAACAAGTACACACAATATTTTCTTTTGTCTCTGCAGTTCGAAGTCAAGGTTATTCATTATACTCGAAGCCCTTCGACATGGCTTTGCTACTGTGAACTAAATTGACAATAATCAGGACCATCTTTAATGCGCCTTTCAGAGCCCTAGAAGCTCGACTCAACTGCCTGATACCACTGCGTCGGGGGATCGTGGGTTCGATTCCTACACAGAGCAATTATTTGTGCGATTCATAAATAATTGTTTCGGGTCTAGTAGTGCTTTGTGTCCGTTCTTTGTATGTTTGTAAAAGTCCCTGCGACACAAAAGAAATTCTAAGTGCGAGAGCTGTCTTTCATAAAAATACGTCTAAGCGGTCATCCATCTACGCAATGTCCTCGTGTAGGGTTGCTTAACCCACCGATCGTTTACTAAAACGCGCAGCTGAAAGGAAGGAAATCAAATATTCCGGTGAAACCAAAGAAATTCAGTTCTCAAGTATTTATTAATTTATTTGTTTAAAACTTGGCGGATTTAATTTCCTTCGTAAACAAGGCATGATAGAAACACGTGGAGTGGATTTATTCACTGTACTGTGAAAAAGGAATGAAAAGGTTATTGTTGTGATGATAATTTATAAACCGGTTGAATATATTTTTGGTCGTATTATTTCTACAGACCTTGATGTTTTGTTAAAAGTTTTCATGTTTCTATCTATTCCTATTGATATTTTTGAACTTGAAAGTTAATTTGATCGTGCAATCAACTTGTGAAAACAGTGCCGAAACGTCAAGAAAATCATAGTAAAATCCAAGATCTAGTAAATTTCCTGGTTGAATGAAATTGTAGTCAGTACAGCTCGAAAAATAAAAAACGTAGAGTAAAATGAGTTTTTCGCAGAAAAGTACCCAAGAATAAAAATTACACCTAGGAGAAAATCCAGAATTACTAGAATTGTCGATTCTAGGAACTCAGTAATGCCATCTGTACTCAGTTCACAAACCTGCGATTCATAGTATTAAGTTTCTAAACTTATCAACTCATATTTCAAAGCAGAGGTTGTTAGATAAAAAATCAGAAATAACTGGAAAAGAACCGAGATTTTATTGATTCTGCATTTTTTGCTAGCTCTTGGGAACTTTAAGACGCTTAACTCAAATACTATTAAACGGGCAACCGTCTGATAAATGCGTTGAGCATTGTTACTCCTTATTGTTCGTTTTTAGCTGCAAGTGGCTTCTTTTATAAATAAAATTCATATTTACTTAATAAAATAATGGTTGAGAGAGGAAATTGACTGTTAACGAAGTTTGCGTTTATCCAAAAATTATAACTTTCTGTTGTTTTATGTGTACGATTTAACTAACATAGGTACATAATAAAGGTTGAGCTAAGAGATCCTCGATTCACATCATAAAATATTAATTATAATGTCTTTCTAATTGATATTCGTGGCCAATTTTATTGAAACCGGCCAGCGGTGCGAGACTAGTTCCATTTTCTCGCGTGAGCAATGCACGCGACGCGTTGCAATGCAACATGCGACAGTTACGTATGCCACAAGTGTATAAAGTAAGGCTTTTTGCTATGACCCCGTCTGTGACGATTTGACCGTCGCAACGCATTGCGTCAAATTCATCACTCACGTAAAACGGGTTATAGTATTGCAATTATCTCCCAAAATAATGTTGTTGCTTGCCGTATGGTTAGTGGTCAAAGTTGTTCAAGCCGCCCGAGAGGCGTTTTACATGGCTTAGCGGCGGTTATCTTAGTAGACAACAGCCGGGACCGACTTTTTGGCCCTCCGAAGCACGGAGACGCCCAGTTCAAATACCACTAGCGTCACCCATCTATGAAATGACCGCGCCAAGGGTTGCTTAACCCCCAAAATAATGATTAAAAACTTTCCAACCCAAATTCCTTAACTAGTCTCATTATTCCTAATCGTCAAAATCTATTCTGGCATAAAAAATTAAACGTCAATCAAGGGGTGGATTTTAATTAAAAATACGGACATCTTCTTTTGATGTTAGAGGAAAATGTCTGGAAATTCCTCTGATCGTTTAGACTTAATGTTATGTTAATCTCCATTGGGTGTAATGAGTAAAGGTGGAAGAATTTATCCTCTTTCTTTATGCTCAATGGCTTGCTGACGTTAGAAGCTCTGCGGTTTATTGTGTATGATTCAATGTTTGGTTTAGTGAGATTATTTATACAAAGAGCCGCTCCAATGGCTTATATTCAAAGTTAATTGATAATAATTCGTTAATTAATAATAATAATACAAATTGTTGTATATTACATGACTAGGGACCCCCTAAACTACCCATACGTTGGAGGAAATAAGCCATTGGAGCGGCACGTTGTATACGTAAATGTAATTTGGTTATTTATTCCAAATTCATTTTCAAAATATTTGGATGTTACATTTAACATTACTAAATAGTTTTATGTAGGTATATCTTGTATTTGATTGTTCGACAGTAGTTGATCGTTCTTGGTATATGGGTATAGATTAGTTCGGGCAGACATATGGCGTATACGCTGCAAAAACAGGCTATATTTGCGAGCTTGGCTGTGATAAACGATGACAACACCACTTTTAATCCAGTCAATTTAAAAAAAGAACATAATTGAATTCTATTCACACACATAAATCACGCCTTCTTTCCAAAGGAGTTGACTGAGAGCAGAGCTTAAATTCAATTGAAAGTATTATAATTAGGAGCCTCATTAACCTACTCAAAACAGTATTCGAGCATGAAAAAAACAAACACTCAATAATTTATACAAAACCAACGTTTCCGCGTCATTACACGACTTCGTATCAACACACCTTTACTACGTATTTTTATTTCAAAGCCGAATGTAAAAGTTAAAAGGTCCATGAGACCCGTCTAATTAAGAGGAATTTGTAACGCTGACAGACTTTCAACCCTTCAGTGGTCCAGTGGAGGGAATTAATTCATCCGGGCCATATATGACCGTAATACAACTCTGCAATTCCAGGCAATATGAGCGAAAAAAATTTAATGTGTTTGGTCTGTCTTTTAGGGTCTCAAATGTGTTTTTAATGCAATTTTGTAATTAGGATTTTTGGTAGCTACTTTCAAGGGTTGAATTTGGGTTTACTCGTAATTTGTAACGATAAACGGGGTCGTTTTAAGTTTGGGATATTTTTGCGGAATTCGGAGCTTTTGGCGACCTTCGTTATATAATTGTGGACAGTTAGTCTCAACAGCTATTTAAGGTAAACGGCCTTTGACATCAGATAATGTTCGTAAAATTTATTCAGCTTATTATGGTAAATATAAGATTTTTTATAATTTTTACCTAAGATTACTTGAATGATCCTAACATAGCCTACGTTTTGTTGCTGTAGGTACAAAAATTTTATCAAAAAGAAATAGTCAGAAGTGAATCTTAAAGCTGTCTGGTAATATACGACATTTAACTATAAATAATTAAAAAAATAATCATGACTTTGTTGTGCTCTATCTAATAATCCACGTACTCATAACTACATTATTTTTATATTTAAATGAGGTTAAAAAAATACTCCAAAACGGATCAAATAACAGATATAAAATGCAACACTGTATACATATTTTCTTCACCAACACAGACGTGACAAATGTCTTCATCGGTTCATCCCGTCAAAGGTAAAATAAAATTAGGGGGAATTGATTGAACCATATTCTTTTCCTCCCTTCCAAACATAAAATAGGGCTGCTTTTCGCATTGAATAGAGTGTATCTATTTTTATTTACTATTCAGTTCGAAAGGCGATGTCCATTACAAAATGAGTCTTTTAGAAATTACGAAGGATGTCAACGTATTGTTATTTGACAATGAATGGAGTAATTTCGTTAATTTTTTATTTCCAGGTTGGATACTTTTTGATTGGAGTGATTAACGTTTTTCACAAAAACTGGCCTTCTTCAAGAACTGTCATAAAATTTAAGTTTTTATTAATATAATTAATCATGCATTTTGTTATTGACTGTAATCAATAACAACATGCGTAAACCTATAAGAGCAATGAAAATGTTTTGAAAATACATTTCCTACTCAAAAATCTAGGTGGAGATTATTCATATCATTATTCCGGGTATTAGTTGACCCACGCGACTTTGCTTGCATACAAAGTTTCATCCCGATTACTCTCTTAGAAGTTAAAAGTACCTTTAGCTAACCTTTCTTCGAAAATCCATAGCAATTCAAGGAATCAAACAGTACTTTATAATGACTATGAATATTTTACAAATTATTTATTATGGAAGTAAAAGAAGGTTATAAGAATTACTACAGGAAGTGGCGTTTTATGTATCGCTTTTTTTCAAACTTTATCAATAAATTTGACAAACTACAAGACTTTTGATTCTACGACTAACTTCGTTAACGATTTATGTACGGCAAATAATATAAATCAGCCTTTTAACCGTTCATCTCATTGTGCTAAAAACCTCACTCCTCGGGCGTAATTAAGTAACAAAAGCTAAGTAATTATGCAAGGAACGAAACAATCTACTAGGCAAGAACACGGATTAAGAAGTAGTGGAAGAGACTATGATAGTCGTTGATAGTTTAAGTACTTAATTTATTTTTGCTCGCAATTTTTTTACTGTGGGCTTTCCAGACCACTGATCCTACATAATACTGTGGTGATTATAGAATTATTATTATTATAATTTAGTTCGTTGGTAATAAATTAATGACAGTATTTTTGTATAATGTATAATTTTATTGTTCCCCTTAATCTGCCGAGAAAGTACTCGAAGAATAATTATAATATTGCAAAAGTCAACCACAATGATAATATAATTTGCTAGAAATTCAAGGAAAACTGCAACTTAAGTCACCCAAAGAAATAATCTTTTAAGATATTTTATTATTGATACTATGCATCGTGGTTGGTAGAACGTAGAAGCTGAATCTGGTTAGATTGCAAACCATTGCAAGTTCAAAAAATATTATACGACTACAGATTGGAAGTAAAAATGAAATGAAAGGTAAATCAATCGAATGTATTGTTTCGTTATAATTCCTTGCGAATGGAACTTTCCTTTTACAATATTAGTACGTCTGAGTACTGTAACTTTTGTCTATTAAGTAATTCTGTAACTTTGGAACAGATTATAAAACTTAGACAATTAAAATTTGATTCAGTAAGGGTTAGATCAAGTTTTGAAAGAAAGAGATATTTTGTATTGATTATAATTATTTAAAGACTTTTGCACTTGACCTTGTGTGAGGCTTTGAAATAATAAACTGTTCCGAGGACATGAATAGAGTTCCTGGCATTTGTGGCATAAAACAGGTCGCTACCACTGCGCGGGAGGGTTGAGGGTTCGATCTTCAATTCACGCAACAAGTACCTATGAATTTTGTATCGCAGGCAATATTTAGAAACACCCAATCAACATAAGGTACAATTAGGCTATAAACATTTTTTGCAGGTGACACAAATATTTCTTCCGAGTGGAAACCGGCTGCAGATCATGAGTTCTCGGGTTTCTTTCCCGGGTCGCGCAAATAACTATTTAGCGGTCTTTTCTAATTTAATTCATATTTTTTTCTACATAGCAGCCGGAACGTGACCCTAATACATGGGGTTATCTTCGGTTAAAACAAGCGTGATATTATGTATGTAATATGTATGTTCTTAAAAATCATTATATAAGTGTACCACATCTAGTAGCCTAGATCTCTTCGCTCTATTTTGCTAGTGACATTGGCGGCGCGGGTTAATTCCATTAAAAGATTAACAAACCGCAGGAGCGCTGAGATCGCCGTACAGTACATGCAAATGAGAGCCAGCGATGCTTACAGCGGTTCTCTATTGTGATACGTGATGTATTTTATGTGGTTTTGATGTATAAGGCGTTTGATGGAGTGTTAATGAGCTGGGATTTTGTTTAAGTTGTGAAATATATTGATGGAACATATTGTTGTAGTAGTATGATTTGCATAAGTTTAGTGTTTGGGGCAGAATAAGATGAGATATAAGGGTTTTTCATGTATATAGTTGTAACACACTAGTGGGTTTGACAAAGAATCATATAAAATATTAAAATGCTACAGGTAATGCACTTTTACCAAATTGATTCTGTTACTTGAGTTGAGGATGATTGGTCCTTAAGATGATATATTAAAAAATCATGTTTGGCGAGTTAAATACAAATTAATGCTCTTCGTACGCGTAACTTTCAACGTAGAGTATTGAAGTAACTGTATTTAAAATTACTCTTATTTTACTTTTCAAAAATGTTGTCTGCTCTTTAATCACTGTAAAGATGGAAACTTTAACTTAAATACAGAACCTGCTTCGTCTGAAACACGTCCGAAATACGGTATATTCCGACAGATACACGAATCCTTGAAATGTATGTCGCCTCACATTTCCACGGCACAGATTCATAAACTGCAATTTAGATTTCGAGAAATTTCGGTCCCAACACCCGAAACCCGGAGTGCTTTCAACGGTTCGGTCAACATCAGGTGCATTAAGCCGCTTAGCAATAACGCTGGGGGCTTAAAGATCTCTAGGTTGCATAAGTAATGACGACTGGTCGGCTTAGCCGTCCAAGGACTCCTTATATGAGGAATTGAGTTTAATTCTTAGATGTTGGTGATATTTATTGGAATATTATACACTAGTAGCATATATAAAGTTATATGCTACTAGTGTAAAAAGATGGTAATGTCAAAAGTATGTAAGTGAACAATCGTAAGAAACACAAATTACAATTTTGGTGTCCGTGGTCCATTTTCTTACATATTTTTTTTACGATTGATACCTTGTAATGATCTTTCATATCACATTTTATTTTTCAGGGGTATTTATGTATCCTGCTTATAATCATTGAAGTTTTTTCTCGATAACTTAACACTTTATGATTTTTTGGCATTATGCTTTATCAAGAGAAACTAAAATAGAGCTCTACAATAATAATCGAAAAATCACGATTCTCTACTCTACATAAACATGAATAAAACTCCCAATAAAATATATGAAATATCAAATTCCAGAATTCTAGAGTCTCATAACCAATTATTTAAGTCACAGAGAAAATATAAGGATGAAAAAATATAATATTATTATACAATAAAAGATTTCTGTGAAAAGTAACTAACTGAAGGAAACAAAGAAAGGAAACCACATATGTTTCGCATTATATACTCGATATGTAGAGAAAGGATTTGCTCATGTTAACAACAATACGATAGAAAGTCAAAGGTATGTGTTCTTTGCAATAACAATATATGAAATGAGGTGAACTGGTTTTTAGACTGTATTTTCTTTTGGTGTAAGCTTAGGTACTGAAAGAGGAATATTCCATGGTCACCTTGCCATTATTGTAACGAAATTGTCAATTCAGGAATTGTTTTTTAGTATTCTTCATGTATAACAAATATTAGATTCATTGTAGCACGATTGTCTCTTATTATTTTTATTTGAGCTTATTTCTTTGGTCTTTGCCTACCTTTAGAGGCATGAATTTATGTATTTTTGTATGTTTGTATGTATATCCTTCTATACGTAAGTTATATATATTATTATATAATTTAATTATATTATTATAGTAAAGGTATTTTAACGTAATATTGTTACATCTAAACTGTCAATCAACTATATTTGAAGACAATATAATAAAGGTAGTATTAAAACAGGTCATTCGATCCGACATCCACTACATCATTAACTACGGTAGAACACAAAATCTCAACCAAACCTTCTCAAATAACATTACCTACCACATTTTAACGCAAAGAAAAGATCACAAACCATATAAATTACATCCACAAATCCAATACACCTTTGGACCCTACGGTACCCTAAAAAACCGACACAATATTAACACATCCCACGGAATGGATGTTCGAATCAATAGATAAGCGATCTCCGACCATTTGTCGTTGCTAATAATACCCCTCTCTTGAAGACATTGACAAATGATCTGCCGATGCTTGCCTGTCAACAAGTCCATCTCGCAATATTTTTTTAACAAAGCCGATAGGAAGATGTTTGGGCGTTGCCTTTTTGGGTAACTTAATCAGAAATCCATCAAATTGAGTGTCTTTTGCGTTCGGTTTTAGGATGCGAGTTTTAAATGAAGTTATATGTTTTGAGTTGGCATATATTGGATTATGAAATTTGATATTTTGGAAGGACTTCCTTTCATATTATTATAGATAATAATATTCAACTTATAGGCATCAAAATTAATGCCTGCTTTGGCCATCTCTGTAAAAATATCGACTGTTTATAACAAGTCAATTTGGTATAGACTTCTGTGTCCATTTGCCATAATATTTGCACATGACTATTCTATAGGCTCTCAACATCATTAAGGGAAAACCTGTCTTATATGTTCTTCTTTTGTCTTTCTTATATGTTAAGAATCAGTTTTTGATATAAACAGAACTTTGTTGAACAATTAGAAATTTTAATATTGAGAATACTATCTAGGAAATAATCTGCATTCAATTCGTCGAAGTTGAGAATTTTTTTTTGTATATTTCTGTATCAGGGTTAAACAACGTCAGATCGGAATTCTAAAATGTTTTGTTTTAGAAGTTTTTTCTACGGATTCTTCTTAAGTAAAGGTTTTATGTTTTCCCGTTTTGTTTACCGTATTTCTGATGTCGAAATTATTGAGGAAGTAGAGTGCAGATGGTTAGAACGACGCTTTGTTATATTTAAGTTGTTTTATCTCAAGATTATGGCAACTAGTGTAATAATAGACATTCTGTTTTGAAGCCTCTAAATAAAGTATTAGTAAGTTGGTATTCTGAATAAGAAGCACTTATTCCCTAGTCAGTTGAATTTAACATGCTCAATGTATGTATTACTGTATATCCACAAAGTAAATTATATATTTTAGTCACGGTGAGAACCTTCCGTTAAGGATTTGCGTAGTACTGGTTTCTACCATTCAAATACTTGAGACTCGCAATTTGCATTCCAGCTACTTGATAGCGGGAACGCCACTCTAAGCTTCAAGGCGAAATGAGATTATATTCTTACTCATCATGATATCGTGTAATATCTACAGTAAGGCGTGCCTTACTAAGGTCTCAATCGCTGGCTTTATGCAAATTGTGACGTGGATTAATAGTCGACTTCAGCTTTCTTGTCAGGAACATTTTTTATATAAAAGGCCCCAGGATGCTACCCTGTGCAACTCCATAATGGTATACATACATCGTTGTATCGATTTTCTTTCTAATAGCGCTTCATTTTGACAAATGACGTAGCGTTTTTCGGCATTCTTAGAATTTTCTTTTGTGAAGCAATTTATTGATTGGAAAATTGCGTATTTTGCCCAAATGAAAGTAGCTTTTTTGTTGCTGTTATTTTGTGTTTTCGATTATCTTTCGCAAATGTAGTAGCTTCATCTAGTTTGGCTAGAATTTTGTTGCAGTCATTAACTTTGAAAGATTAATTATCTATTTAATAATATGTTTTTTACCTACAATTTACTAATTGCCTAACAATGACGTTATAATTTTCAGTACTACATGTATTTCTTCTATTGTTTAACTCTCTGTCTCTACGTTTTCAAACTTTCTACCGCATCCAAAATCTTCGTGCCTCTTTTCAATTCCTTCGAGGAAAATCAGATCGTTATTATGTTTCTATATAATCGCATTATTTTCCGGGAACACGGTATCATGAAGCGTTTCCCATATGTCTCTATACAGATCAACCCTATTGTAATGAACTGCCGGAGAATATATTGCGTAATATACTCTTTGAAAAGAGTGGTTTTGGCTTGACTGAGTGGCTTGAGGATGAAAATGGAAACAAATTTAGATTGTGGTTTGATCTTTCGCTGACGGTCTTGTGTGGGTGGTGACAATCCATTTGTTTTGTCATCTTAACGTATTGAACTAGGTTATTTTGTAACTTACATTGAATAATCAAAACCAAAATAATAATATCCATGCTTTATCTATCATATGTCTAGGATCGACTTGACTATAATGATGATGAAATCGCATAAAAACTTATTTACTATAGATGTAGTATATCTAATATCTAAGAATTAACTATCCAATAGAAGGCGGCTAATTAATTTTTTCCACCTAATCTTTACTATACACGCTAATTCAAACTCGAAAGAACGTGAAGCCAATATCGCAAGATAATTATTTTACCATTAACTTCTAAATTATTTATACAAATACAAACTTTTGTAAGTTACTCAATCTACCTATACAGACATACATATAGATGAGAGTCGAATCGGAATGTTCCCGATGTACATCAATACCTACATGTTAGTTCATCCCTGTATTGCAACCCCAAAGCAATGTTTCAACAAATAACGGAATTGGTGAGGGTGCCACGGTAGTTTAGGGGTGATCACATTAAATAATTAGTGGGGACTTCGAGCGTCTTGTTGGCAAATATGTCATAGATTTCAATTATAATGTTTGGGTATTCATTAGAAGTAATTGGTTTAAGAAATAGGGGAATGTAGGTTAAGGTGGGCGGAAGTCTTTTGTTCAAAATATACTTTCAAATAAACGTTTCTACAATACACGAGGGCGTTTGGAACTAGGCAAAATGAAAGAGCTTTGAACAAAAATATGGGAATAACCATAATGATGACAATAAAATAAGGACCAACCATTTTGTTTTGTAAATTCCAAAAAAGATAAACAAACAACAATTCTATCAAAACAATCAAGCATAAAAACGCAAATAATGAAAATAGTACGTGATGTTATTCGTTTTGTGCTATACAAGGCCTCAAATACCAAAATCTAGAGGAACCGACATCATTGTACAACACCCATGGACCATCACTCATCCACCTACGCGAGGCTACGCGTAAAATACAATTGCATGCCGCCTGACTAAACAAACGCTTGCAATTCGAATGCGTGCACATGTACGCCGAAAACGCGTGCTCACTAACTATAGGTGCACGCAAACAAATGCGTGCCATGCATCTATCTAGAGGTACACGCGTGGAGTGTAATCTTGTTGATTGTGCAGCGGCCGCGAGGGGCGATTTGATAAACTCTCGTAGGGACCGTTTCGCTTCCCCTAAAATGTTGAGAATATACAACTAGTAGATCTGTTGAGCATGTCACAGAATAGACATACAGAAAAAAATAACCATATTATGTGTTATTCGTTATACACCTAATTTGTAAAATTGCAACAAATCTAGTTATTAAAGTCTGGTTTCAGCTGGCAGGGACATAAGTTTGACGTGGAGTATCCAATTGGAGGTACCGCGTCCTGGCCACCTTATGGAGACTGTTGAAGGAACACCGTCAGGTTTTTAGTCGGTATGCCCAAATTTAAAACCCGCTTCCTCCCTGGAGCGGAACATGCAGTAATGCATTTTCCTGACGAAGAAAAAAAGATACATAGGTTAGTTAAAGTCAAAACAATTTGTGTTCTGTCGGGATAAGTAAGTAGGTTGTTATCTAATGAGTAAATGTATATTCTATAGAAGCTGATTGCAGATTTAGCATTCGATTTATAACATTAGTAACTAACTTGCTCGCCCGAATGCTACAACTTATGTTTTCTTTTTAAATCTAGTAAGTACTGTTAGCAAACAAGGTGTTGCATATTTCTTAAGTGATCATAAAATTGAGATAAATAAGAAAATTAATTTCTTATTTTAAGTATATTGTCAACTTGCGTACTTACTCGTATTTATACTCTATGTATCACAGCGCTGCTGCAATAAGCGCTGGTCATTACAAATTGTCTCTCTTTTGTTTGTACGTTTCGTATGACATATTATGTTTCTGAACTTAACGATTTCTTTTAAAAGGCTCATAGTATTGCTCAATAATGACCTGAAACAGTAACTTAGTATTAAAAATTCTAGTAAACAATATTCAGACCATATTTTTACACACTATCATTAAAAGATAACAAAAGTCGAAAGTCCCTTCATCGCCTGAAGGAAAACCAGTCAAAATTCCCATTTATATTATAATTATCATACGAAATAACGAGTATCGTAATTTGGTATTGAGATCGTATCTCATTATTTTGCTTGTCGAAGCAAAACCTCTGAAATGCGTCGTCATGGATACTACGTGTGACAAAATGTACGTTATAGTTATATCAAACTCAGTTGTGCGCGCGGCACTTTGTGTGCGTGCGCTTGTAAATATACAACTGTCATTTGTGTGACAGTGACGCGCCAGTCGTCGTCCGAGCAAGACGTGTCCATAACGCTTTTTCTTACGGGTACAGTCGTTACAAAAATGTCCAGTTCTTCACGGAGAAAGTGTTTAAGGAGTCAGGTAAATATTTGTTAGTTTTAAATTTAGATATAATTTATATTTATTATGATTCTATATAAGAAAAATTATGTCCTTGTTGATGTTTACGTATTATTGTTTTAGACTCGAGAAACCATTGCTAAGGTATACGATTTTTTGAAAAAAGATGCGAGAGATATATTGGAACTAGTAAGTGATCCAGTTTACAGTGCAAGTCCAATTTTAATATCGAAACTAAGTGAACATTTAAATAGCGTACGGAAAAGAACAGCAGTGGCAGTGGGGGTATCAGAGAGAACAATAACTAATATATTGGCTGAAGGAAAGGAATCTGACTCTAAATTTAAATCTCCACATAAAGACCGTAAAAAACGTTTAAAGAAGTTAGAATTAGACAACTTTAACGTTGATGTTATACGTTCCACTATTCAAAATTATCATTTAGAATATCGCGAGTTACCTACCTTGCTAAAGTTGAAAAGAATATTTCAAGAGAAACTTAATTATGAGGGAAGTATTTCGACTCTGCGTACAGCTTTGTTAAAGTTGGGATACAAATGGCGAAAAACTGTGGATAACAGACGTGTTATTATAGAGCGGCATGACATCCAAAAACTACGATTTTCTTACCTGAACAACTTACTTAGATATCGTCAAGAAAATCGGTGTATCGTATATACAGATGAGAGCTATATCTTAACTAATCATGTGCAAAACAAAGGATGGGGTAATAAAGATGGACCAACTTTAAAGAGAAACCTGTCGAAAGGGCAAAGAATTATCATTGTGCATGCTGGTTCAGAACAAGGTTTTGTACCTAACGCACTATTGACATACAAAGCAAACAGTGTTTCCGGTGATTACCATTCAAACATGAACGCAGAAAACTATGAAAAGTGGCTAAAAGAACGTCTAGTACCGAATCTTCCACCTAACTCTGTGGTTGTGCTTGATAATGCCTCATACCATAATGTTCAAAATGACAGAGCTCCAAATTCTAATTCCAAAAAAATAGAAATGCAGAGATGGCTGACAGAAAAAAATATAGCTTTTAATCAAGATATGAAAAAAATTGAACTGTATGATTTGATTAAAAAAAATAAAGAAAACCATATCTGTTACAAGATTGACGACATGCTGCAGCCATATGGCATAAAAGTTCTTCGACTGCCACCATATCATCCTGAACTTAACCCCATAGAAAATGTGTGGGGAATTTTAAAAAATTATATTGCTTCGCATAATATCGACCAAAATGTGACGGGAATAATGAAACTAATAAATGAACGTTTGAATCAAATTGATGAAGGGATGTGGGGTAATACTTGTCGACATGTACAAAAGAAAGAAGAAGAATACCTTAGACATTTTGACATGGAGTCAGAATTCATAATTAACTTAGGTGACAGCAGCGAATCCGAAAATTCATCATTCGTTTTTTCAAGTAGCGATTCAGAATAATAAACATTGAATTAGCAAATTATTGTTTTTTTTAAGAACCCGTGTATAACCCGTAAATACTTTATTTGTATTTGTACCCGACTGTACCTTTTGTCACGCACACAAAGTCACTGTAATATGTACAAGGTTTACCCACACGTAGGGCCGCGCGCACAACTGAGTTGAATTATGTATACAATGTTCGTTTATTTCGTAGGATATAATTGATGGTGATAAAATCAAAATCAAAATCAAATCATTTATTCATTTAGGTCAAGTGCTGACACTTATGATAGTCAATGATACAGAGAGTGAATTTACCGCCAGTTCGGAAGGTAGGGCCAATGAGAAGAGCTGGCAAGAAACTCCTGGCCACTCTTTTTAATCGCCAAATGATTTTAACAATATTTATGCTGGTATAAAACATTGATGATGTGAGTAGCTGCTACCTACCAACACTACCGAACACACTTTGGTCATAACATAAATTAAATTAAATCAATATATTAAGGTGCTAAAAAAACAAGATATAAATAGTATTGGAAGCATGATGGGAGCATCTACCCACATAGTAATATAAGTAATGAAATCATAAGAGGCATTTCAAGACTGTGGTAAAGGAAGTACAGTTATTGAAACGTAGTTACTTTAAAATTATGGCAGTCACCACACCCAGGACGACCAGTCACCCCAAGCAGCACCCGTTCACGAGTATGACGCGTGGACCAGCCATCACCCCCTTCGCACATATTAGAGGGAAGGGGGTGACCCGGCACACGACGCCGCCGCAAGCAATGACATTTTAGTGAGCATGACGAACCTTAGCATGGGAGCCCACCATTTCAATGGAAAAAAAAAAAAAAAAAAAAAAAAAAAAAGATAATGAATACCACTGAGACTCGTGCAATACCTCTCTGTTACAGAGTTGAAATGACTGATTAATGTTTATACAATGCAAAGATGTATGTATAAATATTTAATCTTGATTTGTGTAGAACGCGTAACTAACTAATCCCATGTTTTCTTATCCATTAAGTAATCGTCAACCTTATAATAACCCCTTTTAATAAGATGATCTTTAACAACTGCTTTGAATTTTTGTTGGGGAAGATCCATAACACTGCCGGGGAGTTTGTTATACAACCGAACACCAAGACCTGCAAATGAGTTGTGTACTTTTTGCAATCTATTGCAGGGACCTACTAATTTGTGCTTATTTCTGGTATTAATGTTATGCATGTCACTATTCTTAGCAAACGAATTGATGTTTTGTTTGATGAACATCAAATTCGCAAAAATATACTGTGATGCCACCGTCAGTATACCTATTTTCCCAAATACCTCCCGCAGAGAGTCCCGCGCTCCTAAGCCGTAAATAGCGCGAATTGCTCTTTTTTGAATTACGAAAATTGTGTCTATATCAGCCGCCTTGCCCCAAAGTAGAATACCGTAGGACAAAACGCTGTGAAAATACCCAAAGTAAACCAGTCTTGCCGCATCTACACCAGCAAACTGTCTTACTTTTCTTATTGCATAGGCTGCGGAGCTGAGCCTGCCCGCGAGCTTTGTTATTTGGGTGCTCCATTGAAGCTTATTATCTAAATCTACACCTAGGAAGGTTGCGGAATTGACCATGTCTAATACCTCACCATTTAGAACTACGTTCGTACCTAGATTCCTAGCGTTGGGCATGGTAAATCTAATGCATTTAGTTTTCTTTGAGTTTAACAACAAATTGTTGGCTGTAAACCAATTGAGAACCTGTGTAAGAGCACCATTTACATCGTCAAAATCAGTTTTCTTACGATCTACTTTAAATATAAGCGACGTATCATCAGCAAATAGTACGATATCACACAGATCCTGTACCTGATGTGGCAAATCATTAATATAAACCAGAAAAAGGAAAGGACCAAGGATGGAGCCCTGTGGTACCCCGAGACTAACCGCAGATCCAGTGGATCTTGACCCATTTATGTCTGTATAATGCACTCTCTCGGACAAGTAGGATGCAAGTAAGTCAAGTGCCACATCCCCAATTCCGTAGTACTTAAGTTTATATAAAAGAGTATTGTGGTCAACACAATCGAATGCTTTGGAGAGATCGCAAAATACCCCAATAGCATCCTGCGACATCTCCCAAGCATCGAAAATATGTCTAATAAGTGTGACCCCTGCATCGATGGTAGATCGACCCTTTGTAAAGCCAAACTGTTTGCTGTGGAGTAAATTATACAAACTGAAATGGCTTTCTAGTTGCTCTAATATAGCCCTTTCAAATATTTTGCTAATAGCAGGCAAGATGGATATTGGCCTAAAGTTACTGGGCTCAGTTTTACATCCGTTTTTAAACAGAGGAATTATCTTACTGTGCTTCATTAAATTAGGAAACACACCTACATCTACACATCGATTAAAAGTTGCAGCTAAATGAGGTACTATTTCAGCGATAATACTCTCAAGTAACTTTACAGAAATACCCCACAAGTCCGCAGTATTTTTGGAATTAAGCGATAGAATCAAATCTTAACTGTATGACGTCATAATTACATTATTTAGATATGGAAATGTGCATCTGTTGATATATTAATTGTCTACAGAGCTATTATAACACTAAAAATACGTAAAATATTTTCTTTTTTTATTTCCTTCTTGGTTATTCCTTGTTTCACAAAGACATATAAGTAAACGTATACACGAGCAAGGCCAAGTTTTAATTACTAAATTGCCACCCTACCACAAAATGATAGAAAATAATATTTCATTCCGAACTCTTACGGTACTAAGTGACACTGAAGTTAAAATAATAAAAATTAAAGTCATTTGAAAGTCGAGACAATACCTTGTCTAGTTTAATTAAACTAAATACCGATATAAATAAGATAAAAATGCAACTGGTATATTTTGTTTGCAACCACTACTAGAAATCAGAGGGTGACCCTGCTACAAAACACCGTAACTTATACATATTGCATTACGCGATTCTTGAATAGATACCACTGCAGGACGCAGCGACAATTTATACATCCTATATACTTGTACATGTACAGGGTGTTGATATTACCGGTAACAATCGAAGGGGAGTAAGAGATGAGTTTTCTTAGAAAGTAGGAGATGTTATTGATAAATATTTAATAATAGATGTCTTGAAAGGTTATTGAACTTCCTCTTTAACCGGTAGTAGAAGTTTTTTAATGTGGATATTACAAGTTACCGCTTGCAATTTAAATCACGATTTTAAAATTGAGGGTAAAAAGTATCTTAAAACAACAGTCCTTGGAACCAGTGCATCTGTTATTCTGTAAGACAAGACCTATGAATGAAAACAAAAATAAACGTCGGTAGGTATCTTAGAAAGTGTCGTTCTTTGGTCATTGTCTATTACCATGAGTTAAAGGTGTGATTGTATATGATACGTACGTAAAATAATATTTTAAGATTTTTTTTATTGAATAACTTACAACCAAATATTTAAACTGTGTCGTGATAAGTTAAAAATGAAGTAAATGCCGAAATGTGGGTGGTATTTCGTACACATCTGCTCTTACCTACGTGTATAACCGGCGTTATATTGTATAATGTATATCTTTACTATATTATATTGCACTATCTCTCCACATCCATGCCTCGACAAATGACAGTCATACATAGCATAATAATATTCCATCCCTCTCGCACATAAGGTGGTATAAGCTTTTTATCTCCGTGTCAATTATTTTGAGGATGAACACAACGCAAGCTGTCAATACGAGCGTATTACGAACTACGCAGATGTTGCGAGCGCGTCGATGACTGGTCATTATTTTCTTATTTTTTTGCAAAACATGGTTTTTATTTTATAGTTCTCTGTGTGATTGAGCTGTAGATAAATAAAAATATATATAAAATTAGCTAGTATGTTTGAATATACGTGATAAGCGAAAGACATAGCAAGTGTTGTTATTTAGCCTCTTTAGAAGAAGTTTTATGTTTGCACTACTATATGCTATATACTATATATATTCAAAATCTTTACCTACTATGCTAAACAGAAAACTGATAAATTATGCTTATTTAAGATAAATACACACATTATGAGAAAGTTACAGCTAGATTCCGAACAAATACGTTACACGCTGTAATGACGTCACAAAATTAAAATAAAATGGAAATTCTTCGATTGCCATATTACTTTCAGTATCTAAAACTCCTTAGAAAACTAACTCAAGTCTACCTACATGTAATAGATCCAACTGGTGCAATCATATCAACAAATGTCATATCACAAACGCAGTACTGAGGGCGTCACGGAGGCAGGATATTCTCGGAACCTGTATAAAACGTACGTTTTAATACCTCCTAGAATTTACATCTGCTAATATTTATATAGCATGGTGCACATTTTATTTTATTAGCTTGTTTCTATGTCCCACTGCTGAGTAAAGGCCTCTCCCCTGAGTTTCTAGTCCCCTAAGTCGATAAAGGTGCACATAAATTCTCATAATTAAAGAAAATCCTTGCAGTTTCGTTTTCAATATAACTGTGTACAATGTATATAAGTATACATTGTACACAGTGTATGACTGTGTACAATGTCTACTTATATACATTGTACACAGTTATATTGAAAACGAAATTATATATTGTAGCTGACCCGCGCATCTTCGCTTGCGTCACATAAGAGAGAATGGGTCAAAATTTTCCCCGTTTTTGTAACAATTTTCACTGGTACTCTGCTCCTGTTGGTTGTAGCGTGATGATATGTAGCCTAAAGCCTTCCTCGATAAATGGACTATCCAACATTGAAATATTTTTTCAAATCGGACCAGTAGTTCCTGAGATTAGCGCGTTCAAACAAACAAACAAACAATCAAACAAACAAACAATCAAACAAACAAACAATCAAACAAACAAACAATCAAACAAACAAACAATCAAACAAACAAACAATCAAACAAACAAACTCTTCAGCTTTATAATATTAGTAAGTATTAGTAAGTATTAGTATAGTATAGATAATTTTCTCACTACACACAACTAGATGTGGCTTGGCAGTCGTGGAATAAAGTTTAGACTATTCTCACTGGTTGGTAAACCACTTGTCTGGCTACCGTCTTTTGGCAAGGTGACGTGGGATAAGGTGCTAAGTATTTAAGTTGTTTAAAGTAAAACCTTAATCGTTGTTGTCGGACTGTAAAGAATAAAAAATGTAGCTGTGCTGTATTTCTAAAAATTACAGCTTATTAAATCTAATCGGCCAATTTAATACGCACACTCCATCTACCGATACAATATACTTATTTATTCATCCAAGCACTCAAAAGCTCTACTTTTGTTTTAGCTATAAACTGTTATGTACAAGTGAATAAAAGTAGGTATCTGAGGAATTTGATAAAACAAAATTCCGTTACATTTTATACGGTATCGCTATTCACCACCGTTTAATAAAAACTTTTTAAACGTATGCCTATATTTATTGTTTGCCACTTGCCTACGTACAAATTATGTATTACGTATGTTTGCTTTTAACAAACGTACATACCTGCATACACTAAGTGTACCTTTTGTCATTTCTTTTGTTAGCTGGTATCCAGTCAGTACCAGTAGTCATCTTTTAGTTAGTTAGCAAAGTTATATCTAAACCACTGATAATATATGTATAAGTGTAAAATTGTTATTTCAGCCGGCTAAGAACTAAGACGTTATTGAATATGTGTTAGTCGTAGTTAAAAAAAATCAATGTTCACGAACTAAGTATTTGAAAAAATCCTGGTTTATATTTGTTTAAACTACCACGTTTAAAGAGTTAAACGTTTGTAGTAACAAAAAAACCCTGATGCATTATCACAGTAATAAAGCTAAAATAAAACGTCAAATATGAATTGTTTCAACAATAACTATTATCAACAATGGCAATCATATTTAAGTATTTACACTTAACACAATTGTAGTTAATAATGATTAAATTAATCAACTCTGCAACCACAAAAACGGCATCAACTTTCAATCTCCAAAAACAATCATACAACCAATAAATAAATAATTAAAATTAATCTGGTACAATAATTAAAATAATTGAATGGCTACGCGCATTTATAATTGGTGCGGTGTCGGTTGAACGGTTCATAATTTGGTAATGTAATGTAAGACCACTCTTCAAATGAAGGGTGACTGACAGTTTTGACAGTGCGATGCGTCTGTAACGGAATTTTCTACAAACGGTATTACCGAGTGGTGAATATTTTTTTTAACCATTTACTGTCCCACTGCAGGGCAAGGGTCTTCTCCCAAACTAGGGGGAGGGATTAGGCCTTAAGTCCACCACGCTGGTCAAGTGCGGGTTGGGGACCTTGCACGCATTTGCATTTAACTCTTAAAAAAATTAACCGATTAATGTTACACTACTGGGCTAGGGCCTCCTCCCGTAATAAGGGGAAGGTTAAGCTTTTAACTCTTAAAATTACTCAAAAAATTGTTCTTTCGGAACACGCTAGGGGCGCTGATTGAGTTTTGATACAATGTGCTCTAGATTACACGCTCTTGTTTGCTGCCAAGCCTAAAAAGATATGACATGGTGTCATGTTTTCTGCAAGCATTTTTACAATAGTGTTATGTTTATTGTTGCTGTTCTGTTACTTCTCCCTGCGAAATATTTAATAGTTATGAAATTATAATTATGCTCTTACTTTGACTGTATCTTTTTGCTTACAATGTAGTAGTCGCGGTTAAGTCAGACGATGCTGATGAAAAAAAATCATGAAAAGCCAAATCTTTTCTTATTCTAGACACAAACTGTATTTGATTATAAATTAGTCTACAGATTCCAAAAGGTCATAAAGAAATGTAAAAAACAATTTACTTTCATATATTAATAAAATAGCGTTTCCATTGTCCGGTATTCCGTGTAAACTTTAATAATTCCCTTTGTTGCGAGCTGATCGTTTGTATGTTATGCCCTAATTGGAGCCGAGCGCCGAATGTACCGGACCACTGTTTTATTGTCCCACCTTGTTTTCCTTTCTATCATTGTTGTAGGGATGATTATGAGTGAAAGAGGGAAATCTGCTTTGTGTAGCTTTGATTGTCATACTGCTACGCGATTGAATGCAGTCGGTACTATCGAATATCGAGGGTTTGACATTTCAAAATATAGTTCTTAAAAAATACACTAGGGGCGCTGATTAGTTTTTCATACATAATTGACAATATATTTTTGACAATAACATAGTCGAAAGTAGCGGAATCGCTGTGCACATCTTATATAATAAATACAAAAAATCGTTGAAAGAAAAACATTTATGTATTGTATGTATTCAAAATTGCACGTTTAATCAATTTTATTCACGTGGATAGTCAATATGAAAAACTATAAGCTCATTGTAATATTAGTACCTACGCAATTTATAAATCATTGTTGATGGTTTACCGATGGTCAGTAATGGGTACAGCACGTGTACGAACTATTTGTCCTAGAAGAACTTACAAATTACTTAACTCAAACTACAACTTAATTAAACTCGTGGTGTAAGTGTAGGTAATTGATGTTTTGTTGTTTTCCACTGGCAGTTCAACAGTGACAATGTACACAACATGAGGATGATTTCTTTACCTATATGAAAAGCATACGAGTATTCTGTATTTTGAAACAGAATATGCTAACAACAGCGGTACGTATAAAAATCGCGTTTTTTCCGCTGGTCCGTATTTGAAGTCAATGCAATAGATACAAGCTAATTCATCACCATCATTGGGTTTGTATTCCTGACCGGAAAAATCAACCGCGACAACATCTACTACTACAAAGGTATCATTAATAACTCTACATATCAACTGACTCAAAAACATCTCTACTACTCTAAACATAAAACTGAACGGATAGTTGAAAACACGAAAAATTTCGCCATGTCCACAAACAAAAAGTCAGTTTAAATTAATTATTCGGAATGACTTGCAGGCTCGTGCGGGAAACCGGACGTAATTAGCTAGGACAGACAAAGTTTTCGCCTAGTTTTTTGAGCCATATCAGACAGTGGGATGTTCGCGGGATTATTTACATGGACTCCAAATGATATAATGTTTGGTCAGTTTGTGAGGTATTTGAGAAACGAGAATTTTATTATATCAATATTGGTATACTCATACATTGATGTTTTAATGCGGAAGTGTGACTGCCTTCGTGACGCAGTGTCTAAGGTCGTAGGTTCGAATCCCACACAGAACAGTTATTTGTGCGATCTTCAAATAGTAATTTCGGGTCTGGTTGCAGTTTGTGTTCGTTGTTTGTATGTTTGTAAAAGTCCCCGCGACACAAGAGTAATTCTTAATGCAGGGGCTTTCTTATTTCACAAACAGAAACAAGCCGTCTGTTATTCTCTCACAATCTGAAACAAAATCAAATAAATTTAGCAACGACATAGTTGAAGATCATATCGGACTACACCATAACAAGAGAAAAATACTGCTCCTCTTTACTTGAAAGAACTAGTTAATACCTAATTAAAACAACTAATAAACTATTTTATAATCATGTATTAAGGTTTATTATCAGCATCTCAGTACGATATAAAAGGTTCAACAGCTCTCTAGGTGGGTAGTTCTGAAAATTCAAGTATAATTTTACAATGTGGTAAAACTTTCGCGAAAGCTTTATTAAACTTGACTTTGAGTCGACTTCTGCATGTAATATTTGCTGTAGAAGGCACCTTTACTATTAAGAAAATTGCACTACATCTGACAAACTTTTATAATTGCAAAACATAGCAAGCAAATTAAAATCAGCCGAAAAGCAAACATTTTACTTTTTCTGACATTCTCCATTACTACCACTCCTTCTTGTACTAATATACTCCCCTCACCAAAATTAGTCTACACCCAAAAAAACTTCATCTATTCCGTAAACGGTACCATTAATGCACAAAGTGAAATCACATCCATCCCTTTTTTAATTTGGTCGAGGCTTCGCAGCCCCTAAAGGCAGTTAGCCGTACCAACGTTTGGGACAAATTGAATGGAATACATAATCTCAGTCGGTGGATTAACTTGCTGGCCGATGGCTGTTTTAGCTGATAGCTTTGCTTTTAAACGCTGTTATGGTGAGCGTTGATGGCAAGGTGAGCGTGCAAACATTGGGTTTAATTGGTTGATAGGTACTATAGAGTGGAATTCGGTGTATTGTGTTCTGTTTAATTGTTAAGTTGTCAAGGAATGTTTGGTGTGTCTTAAATTCAAATAAGTATGGCATTAAATCCTGAACGAGATGTGTATACAATAAATTTTGTGGTGTATGAAATTCACCCACGTTTCGCCATTAACAATGAAGACTAGAATTACAGTGCCAGTTCAACTTCTCTTTCAACTATCATTCTATTCACCTCGCTACTTATCGTGGGTTTAAATAACTCACCCCAAACTAGTATTTGTATGATAAGCACGAGTAACTTGTAGTTCTTTTGTTTATATTTTTTTATATTATTAAGTTATACTTCAGATTTTTGCCTGCTCTGGATTTTTATGACAGGGCGCTGTTAGGTTCGAAAAATGACAGTACGTGAATAGTCCAAAGATACTTGTATAAAAATATTCACACCGCAAAGATATAATCCTAGAACTATATAATCAGCTCCACCCTTGCAACTCCCACAACCTAGCAACCGTCATCAACTTTAAAAACAACTTAATTAACTCTCACACTCAGAAGCTTAAGAAAGCCCTTAAAAACGGAGAAAGACAATTCGTTTCCACAATCCCTTCCTAAATCTGTTTATTTTTACATAGCCCTTCCTCTGGATCTCTTGAACAAAGAGACAATTATGTCGCTGATAAGACAAAAAATAATTTAGCCAAGCTTTTGCTTTTGCCGTGAGATTTTAAGACGGTAATATACTATAGTCCAACAACTCAGTAGAGAGCATTGTATGTATAAAATTTACCGGTAATGGAATGATACAAAATTCAGAATATAGAACTTCACTGACTTTTTGCATCTGACGGTGGCCTTGATATAGCTACTATATCAGGAAGAACATAGTTTTTTTTACTTCTTACTGTCCCACTGCAGGGTCTCCTCCTAAACAAGGGAGGGGTTAGGCCATGAGTCGACAACGCTGGCCAAGTCCGGGTTGGGGACTTTGCATGTCCTCAATAAATGTATCAAACAAATTTTAGGCATGCAAGGTTTCATCACGATGTTTTCCTTCACCATTAGAGCAAGTCATTCAATTATTGATTATAATCCAGATATATCGTGCATACCAAGACTGACATCTAAGTTGTCGTACCATAAGAAGCAAGATTTGCAGGAATATTTGATGGAGTGACATTTATCGTGCAAACTCTGCAATCTCTTAAAATGGAGTTTCTAATTATGTACTTGATGTTCTGAATGTTTGAGTTTTATTGACGACTGTTATAGCGGTACATGCGCTTTGGAAGATGTCATTATAAGTTTCCTGCACCATGTTTTAGTGGTAAATATATTTTTATTGGTGTTAATCTAGTTCTTGCACACTTCAAATTGTGTTTAAAGACGTGTGGGGCAATTTAAAATTACTATTGTTTTTATAATGAATCTTTCCGAAATTAATGTTTTACTATAGTAGACACTTTTAAGCACTGTTTCTGTGCATATACTATTATCAAAGTTTAATACGGCATAACATTCATTTGAGTTCCAAACAAACATGAAATTTAAAGGATTGAGAACATAAGCGACAGATGTTTGCTAGTTGTCTAAATAACTTTTGGTAAAAAGTCTAATTCATTCAACTTTGCTTTTGCTAGTATATTTGACAATAATAGTTCATTTTTCTTACTTTTTACAAGATGTAAGTTTATTTAATTTTAAACTCGCCCAAGTTTAAATCTTGGTTTGGAAGGAGATGGTCACAGCAAGTTATTCAGATATAGTTTATGTTCAAAGACCGTTGCATCCGGATACTACGCTTTATTTATTATTGTCAACAATTAGGGGTCCTTGAGAGATTTTTTAAAACGTAACACATTTTTTTATAACAGAGATTTACGTTTATGTGAGTACTTACAGTAAAAATACTGTTATTATTACAGATATTGCAAGAAGTAATTTAGAGACCACGTTTATGAAATATTTTTTTTTGCATTCAGAGGAAATAATTTTATATGATATTTCCTTCCTATATTTAATATGTGTCAAAAAAATCAAATCTACACAGTTTTTTTGTAATATTATACATGGCTTTAGTCCATCTTTTAAAAATCAAGATACAACATACAAACAATTTAAAATATGCCTTTTCTAAACGTCAAAATAAAACTAACTAATTATACAGAACCCTCATAAAACTCAGTGTCATCCTCAAACCTTTTCTTATTTCAAAGACAATTGTCACCCGGTGCTAAGCGAAGCGTTCACGAGACAAAAATGTGGGGAAAAAAGTACCAAAAAAATAAAAAAATGCCGCTTTAGGGACAGCGATAATGCGATAGTTATAGTTAGCTTTCTTAGTTCGCACGTTGGTAATTAAAGCTTAATAGTATATGGTAAAATTGTAGTTCGGTAAGCGGCCACCCACCTGTCAAATGATCGCGCCTAAGGTACTTTCCTTTAGTAGGCGGTAACTGAAATTAGCCAAGAGCGCCTCAGATTCAGTTATATAATTTTGTATTGTAGCTCTCTCTGTTCAATACATTACTTTCAAATATTACATTTTCTTTTTTTACTTAACTATATACGTAAATACTTCTGAAAAAAAAAATGTCTCAGCCGCGATAAGTTTTCACAAAGATAAATAATTTTACTATGTTATCATTTTGCTAAATCACTTTAGTTATCAGCTATATCTATTTGAAGGCTTTAAAATGTGTTCATATTGAATTCTGTCACATCATATTCTTAGCAATATAATAAAAATCCTATTTAATCCTCAAAAGGCTACACCTACAAGGTTAATAGTTTCTTAAAATTGCGATTAGCATGTCAATCTTATGAAAAAACGTTATAAATAGCATTCTTCTTTGAAGTTGATAAATGATATTTCACTCATCTGAGTTAAAAAGGATTTTAATGTCACTTGTTAAACGGGCAAAAACATTTTGGTAATATATTTTTTATTAGAGCCTATTTCTGTAGCAAGTTCAAAATTTAAAGATCATGTAGTTTTTGCAGACAATTTTTAAATCTATACTAATATTATAAAACTGAAGAGTTTGTTTGTTTGTTTGGACGAGCTAAGCTCAGGAATTACTGGTCCGATTTGAAAATTGTTTCAGTTTTAGATAGCCCATTTATCGAGGAAGGCTAAAGGCTATAATATCACCACGCTACAACCGATAGGTGCAGAGTACCAGTAAAAATGTTACAATAGCGAGGAAAACTTAGTTAAGGCTGTCCTTACTAATTTATTCATAATGTTACTATTTATAAATATTCTGTTCCGGGCTATTTGATATAAAATAATAATTAAAATGAATAATAATTTTGTCAGCGTCTAGCAAACTATAAAGCTATTTTTTATTCTTTACTTGCCTATACTGCACCAAACTTTAAGCGTGCCACGTAAAAGAGATAGAGCTATACAACTCAATAAATTAGAGCGAGAAGGCATAACTTTATTGGAAGCTCACGATCAGCGCACAGGCGTTAAGTGTGACTAATCTGCGGCTGTTTATTTTTTGACAGCGATTAAGTGTGCGATGACCTTGAAGATTTTATGAAAAAAAAACACCTTTTATAGTGTTATTGATGATTCTTCTTTTGTTATTTAGGTTCATTCAAGTCTATTTCCTTGTAGTACTATCTTTTATATACGGTTTTATCTACTTGGTCTGCTGTTGAAAACAAACATATAGTTTAAATCCTGCACTAAAATATAACCTCTTATCCGTCATGTTGCATCAAAATCTATGCAGCTTTTCAGCTTCTCTTTTGAGTGTGTTTACAATTTTTTTTTTTTGATTTGGGTTATTTGATAATAATCAGTACAGACCTACCTATGGTGTCAATAACACCATTCTATTCATACAGTTACACACATAGGTTAGTCACAAAATGCATTTTGAGACAAAGTTCACGATTACATTTTAGAAATGACTCACTCGAAATTTCGTAATATCGTAATCTACAGAACCGACAATAACCTTTTATAATTACCATACAATCATCAAAACTATTTGGTTATGAAACAATTTACGGTTATAATTTCCAATATGGCTGACAAATGCTTACATTAAAGGTTATCAGTTACACGTTTCCAAAAAAGCGTTGAAACAATTATATGAATCACTCTTGTTAAGAAATCTGTATAGAAAAAGCTGCGCTATAATCAAAATATTCATTATAGCATATTTATTGTTGAAAAAAATACGTTTTGCTCTTATAACTTAATTTTGTTATAGCCGTTTCAGTTAAATTAATAATACCAATTACGTCAACCCTGTACTAAGTGAGTTTTAATAAACATTTTTCAAAACGCAAACATTTTTTAAAATAAAACAAAATTTTTTTTTTACCTTGCCGTATTCATTTTAAGTGTTGATATAATTACAAATTGTTACACAAATTCTTTAATTTTTACTATTAAACTACTAGAATTATAATTTAGCAAATTATTGAAAAGTTGTATTCTAAGAAATCACTATTATCGTTTTACAAAAAATATATATTTTTAATCACACCTGACTTTGAATTTTATTAACTAGCAAATAACATATCCATATTCCTACGATACATTTTGGTGATTTAAAACAATACCTCACAAAACAAATATATTTAAATTTAATTAAAATAAAACTCCTCAAGGAAGGTGGTAGTGCCAAGAGTCCACGTGCCAAGCCTTCCCACTGACTGACACACAATTTAATTATGCCGAGTAACTTGTAAGAACATTAGTGGTAACCTACTTGTACAAACATGTACCGTGAAACCTCATAGTACGGTTGAAAAATGTACTGCTGTTTCAATGAAGATTAACGTTGAAGTAAGTTTGTGGTCGGAACAAAGTTAGAACTTTGTAATGTTTTATTAAAATGGTTCTATGTTATTGTTTAGGATAAAATACACTCTAGAAATGCATTTTCAATGTCACTTCTATGAAATGTTTGAAAAGTCAGGTAATTTCTTGGAACATAATTTAGTTAAAAGTTATAGTAGTCGTTTCATTTTATCTTTGCCCAAAGAATTAAAATAGTTCTTTTAAGTTAATGCTCCCATTGGTTTAACAAACTGCTTAAAATAATATTATATTCGCTAAATTAATTATAGATAACATTATCATTGCGTTATACAAAAATAATGGGTAATTAAATGTAAATTGTAAAGTTTAGCGTTTAAGCACTTAAGCTTGTAATATAAATGATCGCTTCTCTTTGACTGGGTGCTTATCTTAACACGGTCACACATTCCGACATCTAGTAGTCACCTAAAAGTATTGTAGATATTTCAAAACTGTGTTATAACAGCTGGGACAAGTTACAAATATGCATTACTGAGGTTTTAAACAAAGAAATTTATGTGAAATTTTAAAATTGTTCAAATGCTTTGGTACTGACTAATACGTATCATAGAACATTACATTTATTACCGAAGCATACCAAACGCCTTCTAAGAAAAAAATATTCCATTTAGCCTTATAAGAAATCACATATTGTCTTCTGTGAATTCTGCGGAATATAAAATGCACGATTAAAATACTGTATATGTCCGAAAACTGTGCTATAGATACGGAAACTGTAATCTCGATGAATGATAACTGAGGCCATCTCCATGCTTTGAGCAATGTGAGGCATGGACACATCAGATGAATAAAATATGAAGAATTGATTAACTATCAACAATATTTAGTTTAATTAAACCAACCATTAAGGCCTTTGCTCCGAAGTGGAAATAGAAAATACAGAAATAGGTAAAAAAAACATTGGATTAAGTCCAAGATTTGCATATTCCCTTGCGTACAGTACATGTATTTTTGCAGAAAGAGACACTAATTCTTTAAGTTAGCCCATTTCTGATAAACCAAAATAGAAATATGAAATCATACAATAACATACAGCATCACCCAATACAGTGCGAACCAATTTCATTAATTATCACAATCCTACATCCTCCGTCTGAAATTGAGCCATTAAGGCGGTTGACCAACGTTGCAACGATCAGTTCGGTTCAATACTCTGTACTGATTGAGGAAACGCATTTACTTGTGTATTCCGGTTGATGTACTAAGGGTACAACTGGCCAGGATATTGGAAATTGGTTTTGGTGTGATGGGAACCCTGGCTACTAATTTTATTATCTGACTGTAGTACTGCTGGCTGAAGACCTATTTAGTCTCTTTAACGACAAGGATTACGGTAACGCGAAGACTCTTCTCATAGACTTTGATATTTAAGATAATATAAGGAGAGATAAACTTTGATATGTACTGCAAAATCGTTCTTACGACGATGCTGACTAGGGACGCTGAGCTCGACCACGGTAGAGGCGCTAAACAGATTTTCGTCTAAAATTTTTCGATAGCAAGCCGGTTGTCGGTAATGGCTACCGACAACCGGCTTACTATCAAAATTTTTTTTACTACTATCTACATAGTAGTAGAGAATCGAGCTGCTGAATAGTTACTATTAATTTGACGTACACCAGTTGTCAACTGAGATATGTAATACGTATACAGATCTGAATAGGTAAGCATACATAAGTAAACAAAATTGGCACAACCCGACCCACATTTCAACAAAACATAACGAGGGTATATTGAAATCTTTATAAAACTTTGAGAGATGTTTACTAACAAAATAATAAAGTACTGAAGAAATTCAACCCTTATTGAAAGCACTATAACCCCATAACAAATTGTCAACTAACACACGAGTTTAGGAGAGCACTTGCTGTAAGGGTGTGTTTACTTATATTATGACGAAATTACGTTTGAATATATTACACACATATACATTTATCTTAAAGAAAGCTAAGACTCAAGATCGAAACGGTGTGCAACTCCTGGCTGCGAGCCATTCGATTCCAAAGTTGGGTTAGGGAAGTATTTAGTTTTTTTTTCTAATGTCTTTAATAGAAGTCTAGAGCTTAGTGAATTGTTTTGAAACTGCCAATGGCTTGCCTTATATCATTTGGGATTAACATTATAAATAGAAAAACGTGGTTGTTTTTCAAATATCTTTTGTAATAAAATGCGTGGCTTAATAAAAATATCGTAAATAAAAGTATTCGTTGAACGTGGGTAGCTAGTCATAATTAAATTGTTGGTGGCCTTTAAAACTCGGAGGGATGTGAAATAAATATCACTCTACATCCTTCACGTGTCTGATAAGATTATCTTTGTTTATTAATACTTTTTCGAGAAAAAATAGTTATGGTTGCACTTTATTATAAGCTCTTCCTTAAAATTCAAATACTACTAATATTTTTTTTTTTTTGCAATCGCCCTTTTCTAGTTCAGATATGCTTTGCCAATGAACATATTTCCTGAGTAGGCTACGATATTGGTTGCCTTGCGCGCCTATGTGTATAACTTTCCATTTCCCCAGGTATGTTCTTAGATTAAAGTCATAAAAATAGCCGGACGAAAACATACAAGTCGGATTAACAAATTATAATTTACATCCCCTAAATGAAAACATCGGAAAGTGGGTCAAAACATACTTTTTAAAGATTTTATCAGACCTACAAGTTGAATAAAAGCTTTAACAAAAAGAAGCTCTGTCTTTAGTGTGTACGGACCACGGGTGACCCAAAATCTCTTTGAGTGCAAAGTTTTCGTACAAAAGTACGTCAGTAAATAATATTAAGAGTTTTTTCCTTATTCCTTATTTGAGAGCCCTTTGTTTTGAGTGTCATGACACAGCAAGTGAATTTAGACGCAAGGGGAATACTAATTTGAGGTTGTTCTTGAATGTTATTGAAAGGCTAGTGGAAGTTATACGATTTCATGGTAATTTTAACTTTGAGGTTTTTGAAGTCTTCGCATTTTTGGGACGAAATAGATAGAATGACAAATACATGTTGTTGTGTCTTCTTTTTATTTGAAGTATAAGTTGCGGATGATGAATTTAGAGAAAAAATACTGTAAATTTGTATAAGGTCGATATTTTTAAAACAAACCTATAACTCACAACTACCTATTAAAACGACGTTACTAGATTAAAGATAAAGTAAAGTTATAGTCGTTAGAACGTGTGTAGTGTACTGAAATAATGCAAGAAAATTGATGTAAGAATTATCGATGATCTAATATCGTAGAGGTAGAATTATAATCACAGAACATGTTTCAAAAATCCTAAAAGGCACCTTTATAAAGTAACTAGCTGACCCGGCGAACTTCGTACCGCCTAAAATATGCAAAATTAAATGTCTATTTTTCAATATTTCTGAGAGATTTTCTTAATATTTCTTTCCGTAAGAACCTTTTCCTAATAATAACAAATACAACACCAAAAAATTTGTAAAATCGGTCCAGCCATTCACGCGAAATCCGTGACCTAGGAAAACGGGTTTCATTTTTATCTATACTAATATTATAAAGCTGAAGAGTTTGTTTGTTTGTTTGAACGCGCCAATCTCGGGAACTACTGGTCCGATTTGAAAAATTCTTTCAGTGTTAGATAGCCCATTTATCGAGGAATGCTATAGGCTATATATCATTGCGCTACGATCATTAGGAGCGGGGTAGCAATGAAAATGTTACAAAAACGGGGAAAAATTTGACCCATTTTCTCTTATGTGACGCAACCGAAGTTGCGCGAGTCAGCTAGTATAATATATAGATCATTACACATTCTTTTAAAATACTCAATGAATCGATTCAAAACGAATAAATACTTCAATACCGTAAATTATGAACACTCAGATATAAAGGTTTCAGTTTTATCACGACGTTATCCGATAGATAGCGTTACGGTCGCCGCTCATGTTAACGGCCTTTATCGAATCTTAGCCACTTGTAGTTTATCATTGTGCCCGTAATGAAGTGGTTTTTGGTTTTGAGACTTTTATTTTTGGTCGAAATAGTGAGAGAAGATTCTTCACGATGTTATTATTGTTTGAAACAGTAAATTTCTAAAAAAATATTGTAAAACAAATCAGGTTTCTCAAGAAAATATTTAAAAAAGTTCAGATTTATAAATAAATTATTATAAAAACAAATGTATTTTAACTGTTATATTACCAATAACATCAATAAAATGGTTTGTTACGCTTTCGGGATGTACTATTTTAAAATTATTGTTTAACTTTATTGTTGAAGCAGATTGTAAAGAAATTAAGTAAAATCAAAGTGATTTTCACCATTTCCTATAAGGCCTGTGGACACCAAACCCTAATTTATTAACCGAATAAGTTGTGCTAGTTTAAATTTAAATTATAATTTACATAAAAACAATTTGACCTACAATAAAAAATCACAGCAAAAGTCTACACTTCATTAAAACTCAACGTAAAACTTCACTCACTTAAGAAATGAAAACAGGCACCTCATTTCAGGCCTCAAGACCGAGAGAAAAATGACAAAAAAACTTTTATTATCTCAACTGAAGATAGTTGAGAATTTTACGAGTTTCTCGAATCAGATTAAACTTACTTATCAAACGGTATTGTAATAAATCACTTTAGAGTTCGTAAGACAAAGTTTTGAAATACCACTATGAATTTTATTCGGTATTGAACAGAGATTTGGTTGTTACTTGTACTTGAATGAATGTAAATGCAAATACTTTAGAAATTAGTTTTTATGTCATTCATTTTCTAGTATAAGATTCCACGTTTATCCTTGAAGACCTGCATCTTCACTCAGTACTTTCATCAGAAAATATCTAATTTAATATATTTTGTATATAACGAAGTTCATTTTGTCTAACCAACAAAACTACTCTTTAAATAAATAGTATGTCAACTAAGCTTAAATATTTTGACTTGCTATTAAACAATGGCTAACACAACCTCAAGCTAAATCAAAGAGGAGTAATATCAAAAGTATATACAGGGTGTCCCAAAACTCAACGATAATCCGAGACAGGATGAAAGGCCGAGTCATACCGGCTATAGGAAAAATAAAATAAAAAATCCATATCACTTAGTTCAGCAATAATAGACACTTTTCAAAAAAGTTGAAATTCCACACCCTTGGTCGCATTTTCAAGTCCTGTGATCACCAATGTCACAATTTCGCTGTGTTTTTTTTTAATTTCGTGATCTTAATTAAATATGCTATTAATCGTATAACAAATTAATGCACAAAACATTGTTAATTCAATAAAAAAAGTTAAGTTTTAGTGAGTCATCTTTCTCAAAAATATCATTAGTCAACTTTGACGCTTCGTACTGAAAAAAAAATGTACTACACTACCCTTGGCAAGTTATTTCAAAAGTTGGCGCATTTAATCAAGATTTCAAAATGGTATAACACTTGCTACTTTTCTGGCCATTAAAAATGTTATTTTTATTTGAACGAAGAGTATCCTCGCAAATGGATCGGACGCAGTGGTACAATGTTATGGCTTCCTCGTTCTCCCGATCTAAATCCAGTAGATATTTTTTACTGGGAATGCATAAAAAAAAAAGTTTATTCGAAATCAATACAAAATCTATCAGAACTTAGCCAGAAAATTGACACAGCGTCAGAGGAAATAAATGCAAGGAACTTTGATTGTCTGGTGCAAAGGTCTTTTGTAAGGCGTTGCAGAGCCTGAATTCATGCTAGAGGAAAACAATTCGGAATTACTTTAGTTTAAGGAGAATAATTAAATAAGCTCGATGGTTCGTTCATTGTTTTTTTTTTTAATTATTATAACCTATTATGTTTATTACATTAAATATTTGTTATGGACTGACTCAATTACCTCTTTACTAAAAATAATTGCTTTCCTCTGGCACGAATACAGGCTCTGCAACGGCGTACAAAAGATTTTTTCACCAGTCAAGCAAAATTCCTTGCATTTATTTCTTCTGACGCTGTGTCAATTTTCTGGCGAAGTTGTGATAGATTTTGTATTGATTTTGAACAGACTTTTTCTTTAATGCATTCCCAGTAAAAAATATCTACTGGATTTAGATCGGGAGAACGAGGAGGCCATAAAATTGTACCACTGCGTCCGATCCATTTGCGAGGATACTCTTCGTTCAAATAAAAATAACATTTTTAATGGCCAGAAAAGTAGCAAGTGTTATACCATTTTGAAATCTTGATTAAATGCGCCAACTTTTGAAATAACTTGCCAAGGGTAGTGTAGTACATTTTTTTTTCAGTACGAAGCGTCAAAGTTGACTAACGATATTTTTGAGAAAGATGACTCACTAAAACTTAACTTTTTTTATTGAATTAACAATGTTTTGTGCATTAATTTGTTATACGATTAATAGCATATTTAATTAAGATCACGAAATTCAAAAAAACACAGCGAAATTGTGACATTGGTGATCACAGGACTTGAAAATGCGACCAAGGGTGTGGAATTTCAACTTTTTTGAAAAGTGTCTATTATTGCTGAACTAAGTGATATGGAATTTTTTTTTTATTTTTCCTATAGCCGGTATGACTTGGCCTTTCATCCTGTCTCGGATTATCGTTGAGTTTTGGGACACCCTGTATATATCAGCTTAGCCTATCTTCCAAGCTATGTTGGAGTCGGCTTCCAGTCTCACCGGATCCAGTTGAATACCAGTGTTTTACATGGAGCGACTGCCTATCTGACCTCCGCAACCCAGTTACCTGGGATAACACGATACCCTTCGGTAAGACTGGTTGTCAGACTTTCAAGCTTCTGACTACTGTTAACGACTGTCAAAGATCTTCGAAAATGACAGCCGGGACCCACAATTTAACGTGCCTTCCGAAACACGGAGGAACCCGATATGTATAAGATGGTCACCCATCCACAAATCAACCTCGACAAGCATGGCTTAACCTCAGAGATCGATCCGCGCGGCTGTTGTTAACTAAGCCACGAGCTCCTCTAATCAAAAGTCTGTAATATCAAAAGTAATTTGATTATAAAATACAACAATTTAGTAACTTCTTGGCAGACATAGAAACATGTTTGTACTATCAGGAAATATATTCACAAGCTTTCCCGTACAACCAAAACTAAACGTGTAGTACACATACCTATATATCTTTTAACATATCGTATTTCTTATATATTGTCTTCGAAGGTCATTCAGTACAGTAGAGCCCCACTAATGAAGACGCAGAGTATTCTGACAGAGCGTTACATTGACCAGTCCCGAGGGGATTTCGTGCCAAGCTTGGCATGTGGATAATTGTACGTTGCTATGTTAACCCCTTGGGTATTCCTGTCATATTATCTTTTTGATCTTGTCAGTGCAATTCTGAATTTGTTTTCAACAGGATTTTGGTTATGGAATCAAAATACGGTAGTGTAGCAGATTAAACGGAATGGAAAATAAATTAATAACAATTAGGTTTTAATTATACAAAAGTTGATGTGTTGTTTTTTTCATTGAACTTGATCTTCTTGTGAAAGAAGTGTATGTCGAAAGTGTTGTATCCAAAAGTAGTGATTTGGATCTCAGTGTAGCCTGTGGTACATTATAAAGAAAGTCTTGAAATGAACATTACAGAAGGACAGACGAACAATTAAGAACCTATTATTGTTAATGAAGTCGATTAAAATGTAGAATATTAAAAGACGCGTCTATTAGTTCAAGTTATTAAAAGTCCTCGAGTTAAAAAAAAATACATCAAAGTTTTTTTTTGTATCACTTGTTGCAGTTAATTTTAACTTCAATAAATATTATTTTATACTAAAGTCAATCATATTTGATTCAATTAATCATTAGAAGTGGCCGTTAATGAATTAGACATGAACTTAATGCAAATCAATTGAATTAATTCTAGTTCACAGATTGAATTAGGCGATTTTAATAATTGAATAATTTCGACGAAGATTAAAAGTTCACTTTTGGAGAATATTTTATCTATCTAAGGTTTTTCTTTTAGTATAGAAACTAATTCAAGCTTACAAGGAATCTTATTTGACCTTTCCTGTTGTAAATTCCAGATGACAGCATATCTTTATTTATATTTTATAGTTAGACTAGGTTTTTACCGCGACATTGTCCAGGTGGTTTGTGACTTAGAAAAGAGTTTTCATACAAACTTTCATCCCCTATTTTATCCCCTTGGGGGTGGAATTGATCAATATCCTTTCTTAGCGGATGCATACGTCATAATATCTACCTGCATGTCAAATTTCACCCCGATCCTTCCAGTGATTGGGGCTGTGCGTTGATAGATCACTATGTCAGTCAGTCACCTTTGAGTTATATTTTAGTTAATACAAGTGATGATCCTTCAAAAATATATCTGAAGATAACTCTTTTATAGGATACCATCGTGTCCCTTTGTACATCACTGAGATATTATTATCTGCACAAACTTTACAGAAACATCACAATGGACTAAAATCATTGAAACATACATAACCCAGGTTTACGACTAACAATTTTATTATATCGTTACCCGATTTATTACTTTAATATTTTTATGAAAAGTCCATTGTACACGTTTATAATCCGAATTTTATGGTTCTAATGAAATATAACGTGTTCAAAAATTGTATATTAAAAATTATTTATTGATTTCAACGCACCTGTTATGAGTTTAGTCTAGAAAATTGGGATTTGACTTAGCTTTTTTTAACACCTGAGTCTTTTGAAATGGTAGCAGATTTTTTATAACGATAATTTGCTTGTTATGAAGATATAGAATTAAAATTAAAAAAAAAAAAATTATTTAAAGATAATTTTTGAGAGATTTTTTAAACTTTTTGTGTGTTACGAATAGATGGAAAATTCTTAAAGAATTTTAGAGCACATTTTTTACAATGTCAATGGATGTCAATGGATTGCATGACTAAGAAGTAAATTTTCCATGAAATTTGAAGTTTTTATAGTGGTTAAATACAAAAATATATGAATATGTTTTGTGTCAATATTCATTATTATTACATTGTTAAACGTAATGTTTGTGTGATCCACAACTTTCGTGGTTTTGTTACTGTCGTTATATATTGGATCCTGTAAGCTAACGATTAGTAGTAGTAAACTAAAGCCCAACGTTATGCGTTTATTTTGTTAAAATCTTTACATTCAGAATGTTTACATTGTCACTTATTTAAGTTTTCTTTCTTTTTCCAGTAAATACCTCTAGTTATCTGTCGTATGATGAAGTGTGGCGTCAGCGTGAGCAGCTGATGTGTGTGAACGGTTCCCATGGCAACGACGTAACAAGTATTATCATAAAACTTGATTAGGCACCTACTGTGAGTCCGTCTGATGATATACAGGGTGGCATCTATTTTGTTAAAATAGATATTCGTGTAGAATCTTATATGATTAAATTATTGACTGACTGATTGAAGATAAATGCGTGACTATTTTGTTTTGAAAATTATTGTTAAAAAATGAACAATACTTACTATACAGTTTAAACTTAGAAAGTAAGATGTCAAACCAATTAAAAACAAAAGTTTTATACATTCATAACTAAATATTAAGTTTTAATATTAAAAATACCCGACGACCCTTGTTATGTATTCGTAAAAACCACGTATAATATATTACCATACACAATAAATTCAATCCATATCCATGCTAAACTAGTGAAAAAGAATCTAAAACATAAAAAAACTCCACCCTGTATAAACCCAAAACAGATTCATTAGGTGTCCGGTGCAGTCCAACTCAATCGGTATCCACCTGTTTTTTCAACCAATCACAGCGCAGCATCCCATCACATAAATATTGTATACCTTTTATCAGATAACACCATGGAACCCTGTCAAATTTTATTCCTCAAAAACAGGTCGTAAAATACTTAAAAGGTGAATTTTTGAATTTGTTATGTGAAATCAAGTGGTGTTTTAAGTTTAATGGCGTAGTTTAATTTTGTATGTTAATTAGTTATATTTTATGTTTAAACGCTGTAGTATGGAATTAGTTACTTACTTTTCAAGGTAATTATAATAATTTGGCTAAAATAAGCAGACTTGGAGAGGTTTAGTATCTATTTAGTGTTGTGATTCTGGATAAAGTTTATTTAGGATATTGAAGTCATTATTTGCAACGCAGGTCTACTTAAGTGGTGTTCTTGATTTTATTTATCAGTTTCCTCAAATTATGATGATGAAATCTATACTTACTAATATTATAAAGCTGAAGAGTTTGTTTGTTTGTTTGTTTGTTTGAACGCGCTAATCTCAGGAACTACTGGTCCGATTTGGAAAATTCTTTCAGTGTTAGATAGTCCATTTATCGAGGAAGGTTATAGGCTATATATCATCACGCTACTACCAATAGGAGCAGAGTACCAGTGAAAATAGTTACAAAAACGGGGAAAATTTTGACCCATTCTCTATTATGTGACGCAAGCGAAGTTGCGCGGGTCAGCTAGTATAATATATGAGGACATTTTATACTCACTTATACTTTGCCCGATACGGGAATCGAGCCAGGGTACTTGCATACACCACCACAGAGGTAGTTTCCTAGACCACGTAAACAAGAACACACCCAATTAAAACTAGTCTCTAACGTATCTTTTAAACAACTAAACAAAATGAGAAATTCACTTCAATAAATATAAGTGACAAAAAGTGAAGGGGCTAACATGATGAAATAACTAGCATAATGTAACCCGGGTTACCGGCCTCTCTTTAGCATGCAAATTATAAATTTACCAAATCTTTCATATATTTTGACGTAATATGTATTAATCACTTTGTCTTACACGGGAATCGAACCTGAAACATCGTATACACCACCACCGAGGTTGATTTGTAGACCACGTAAACAACAACACACCCAATTAGAACTCGTCTCTAACGTATCTTTTAAACAACTAAACAAAATGAGAAATTCACTTCAATATAAAAGCGGCATTGAGGCAAAGGGGTTAAATAAGGCGTCTCACAAAGAAAACGGAAGATTTCGCTGTGAAACAATAATGCACAAAGCTGAAGGGAGTGCACGGGGGGTGATGCTAGAACAGTTTGTGCATAGTTTGATATATGGATACGGTAAGTTTATAATATGCCGCAGATTTTAAGGTTCATTAATAGACAAAACATGGTGACAAGAATTCGTTGGATGTATCTGTTAAAATAGGTTATTTAAATCAAGTAGTGATGGTGATACTAGTTTATTATTAAGAGCTTAACTCCATATTAATAAGAGGTTACGAGTAGTATCACTAAGTTAGGTACTATGTTCTTCTGCAGTGCAATAATTTTCTGCTTGTATACTGTTGCCTTTTATATTGCTTAGACAAATAGTTTGACATACGCTTAAGGTTCTAATTGGAGGAAGTAGTTTTCAGTTTCTTGCTAGTTCTTCTCATACGACACTACACTTTATTTCAAACTAGTGATGGATTCAATAATTATTATTGTAGAGTAAATGATCGTGAGTTTCTTGCTTACTCAAATTAGTGGTTGATTCAGTAATTATTATTATTGTAACGACTCACAACAACAAATTGACAACGTTATACATGAATTGACCAAATTATTTGATGCAGAATTAATTTTCTGTTCCAACATTTCTGACTGCGTAACAGTGACATTTGTCAACTATATACCATTTTGAAAACAAAAAGCCGGTGCTATATGAACACAAATTCAGTACATTTAAGGCTTAGGATTAGTCCGGTCTTGTACATATTAGGTAAAGATACACTACGGTCTACCATCCCTTTCGTTATAGGTGCCTAAAGGACATTAGGTGTCCTTTATAGACCAAAACCGTGGGTTAGTTTGCTCGTCAAGCCACATGTGACGTGTACTACGACGTTTGATTAACCTCCAGGTTGCTTTACTTCTAACAAAGTCTTTTAGGTATGTTACTAGGCGACGTTAAAGTGGAAGATTGAATGATAACAAAGGCTATTTTGAAATAAAAGAAAATGTATTAAGAATGCTTTCTCATGTCTTGTAGTTTTTTATCTTTGTGAATAAATACTTCAAAATGTGGAGTAACTGACCTTTACCTGTTTAAAAGAAACAAGATCTGTTGGGTGACTGTTTCACTACTAACAGGTGAATTGCTTTACATTTGACAGTCCCTACTATTAGATAGGTGGGTACTTCATTTTTCTTTTTTAAAAAGACTAATCCCGCATTAAGTTTTGCTCTTGTGTCGCGGGGACTTTTACAAACATGCAAACAACGGACACAAAGTACAACCAGACTTATTCGATCCACAAATATTTGTTTCGTGTGGGAATCGAAACCACGACCTCCCGTCGCAATGGTAGCGGAGACTGTTGTATATGTATATGTACTGTTGTAAATCAAGCTGTTTTCAGTTTAGTTACTAATTAGTTTTCTTAGGCGCTAAGTATTTTCGTTAAAAATGATATACCACATCCAATAGAAACAAGTTTAAAGAATTTTAGAGACATTTGCAAAGTAAGGCAATCCGTGCAAAGTGTACGAATCCTTTGTGACTCGGGATCACCTTAGACTTTGTGAAACGAACTGGGATATAACGCAAAATACTCGCATTATAAAATCATTTCAACTTTTCACTTGATATTTTCAAGTTTGTTTTTCTGCAGAAAATAGTAGGTTTTTATACTATTCTAAATTGTTTTGGATAGTTACGAAAACATATTTTATAAATGACAAAGAAACAAAATCTGTCGGTTGTCCTTCCCTTTATTTATCTATAACTTATTTGCTTTGCTAATCAAGATTAAATTCGACAGATACTATTGTATAGGTACTGTTGTTGATCTCGAACTGTATTAAGTTAGGGTTCGTATAATAAAAAGGATATTAGCTTATTTTCCCCAGAATGAATCTAAGCAAGCGAAACCAAATAACGGCTAAAAATATTACTTACACAAAACATGGGACAACACCTTAATATTGGACAAAAAAAAAAATTGATAAGTACGTTACAATTTGCCTCTATTAACGAATAAATTATTATATATAACATAACAACCAATTTCAAATTGGCTCATTAGCACTTTCACAGAAAACACTTACTAAACACTAAGAACATCTTTATGGAACATTTCAATAGAGGTTCAAACTTGTGAGATGCAGAATATACTGAGAAAACGCTCTCTATAACAGTCAGGAGAAAACTTGAATGTATGACTTATTCACTTGAATTTTGTTAAGTACTGGGTAAATGATTGTGTGGGATAGAATTGAATATAATAACTTAACTAGCTTTCATAATAATATTATAATGTTAAATTTTTTATTATAAAAAAAACTATAGTGTAACATTTTTGATTAAAGACAAAGATAAAAATATATTTTTTACAGTGATCCAAACACGTTTTAAAACGTTAATTTTCACAAACGGTTGCAACTAAAAAAGTTTATGCTCTAAACTGAATACCAACAACATTAATTTGTCTTGTTTTAGAATCAAACCTATGACCTAGCACTTGTAGCTTCGACGTGAACACAAAAAATAGTTGCCAAAAACACCTTTTAATCACCGTATTTTTAAATCATTAACCCTCTCATTCATAAACACACTATAAACCTATTTTAGTTAAAATACTACTAAAGTATGTTTTCTCTTTTTCATTTCGCTAAGGAGTGAAGAAACAAAACTCTTTATAAGCTTTTCATAACTTCATATATTTTTATGAATAAGAGGGTAAGTTTCTAACGCTAACTCAATTTAAAATAGTCCTTAAATTAGTTTCGTTAGGTAAGAAGATTATAATAGTGTTTCTATATTTATAATTTCAATACAATAAAAGCAAACTAATGCACAACAGTGCTCGAGATAATCTCCGGGTTGATTATTAACTTGTATCTTAAATACGTATGTTAAGTATTCTATGCATGTACTTACTGCGAGGTCTTCCAAGGAAATTAGAATACAACTCATAAGAGATAGCGTATAATAAAGTAAATGGGCTTTAGAATCGTTTTTAAAGGTAATTAGTCTTGTTAAAAGAGGTGATTAACTTGTATCCTATTTTAACAGGCATCTTAATATTATAAAGCAGAAATAAAATAAAAAAACCTGATTGAAAATCTTTCTTTATCTCCTAGTGTCTACACTGTAAAGGTTTTCAAATATGTTTTTTTTTACGACATAAAAGCAAGCAACAGAGTTCTTTTGCACGAACGTCATATTTTCTTAAGACAGAATATTTCTTCTTCACTTACTTGCATTAATAAAGATACTTTTGTCCATATGTCTAAATTTTGGAATGATATGGAAAACCTTCTAGTTAGAAAAACATGTTTATAAAAAGTTTTTTCTCAAACTAATGTCCACAAAAACGACTTATATCAAACAGCTAATAAAACCGCTCGATCTCCTACCTTGTACCAAACCATCATAGTAACAGAACTATTGCAAGTCGAGCAGTTAACTGCCCACATGGGTTTCCCGTACGCGAGGAATTTGAATTTTATCACGCCAGACATGTGGACCACGAGACAGGGTTATTGCTGTACTACAACACTGGAACACATTATTTTCTTCACTTTGCTTATTAAGTTGTAAGTGTGAATTTAAGTGGTTAGAATTTTTGCTATTGGATTAGAAGAATAAAGTAGAATTAGCTCTTTGCTGCTTTTTTATAAGGTAACATATCTTTCAAAAAAGCAGCAAAGAGTTTCAACCCGTTTATATTATAGAAGGGTTAGCTGTGAGTGTACCACGATGACTAAGTACGCGATAGAGCTTGTTCAATTTCTAGAACTGTTTTCTAAACTCGCAAGTATGCTGGTTTTTCATCACCGTTAAATGAAGTGACACAAGAGAAAAAGGCTCTACGACTACGTCTTCAAAATTTTAAAATTAAGAACGTGCTAAAAACTGATTTCTTATTCGTATTATGAAAGATTTCATCACTTATAAACAGTAATTCTTGTGTAAATTTTTTTACCCAATTTTTCGTTTGAAATATTAAAAACTGAAATGATAGCTTTAACTTTTTTAGTCCACAATAAAATATTTTATAGCACATTGAATTAAATCCTGAAAATTTAAATTTTACTAGCCAAGAACAGTGTCTAGCAAAATATACAAGAAGATTTTCTCCTTTCACGTCAGGACAAGCTTATACAATATGCATTTTTAACTACAACTAAAAATATTATGTTTCAGATTTACATTGTAATATAAAATTTCTAGTCGGTGTCTGTATTTGCATCCCGATCCTCTGAGAGTGTACCACGACTTACAGTTTTTGAATTAAAAGAAAATGTAAAAGTCCCAGACACGCTTGATCCTTGCTTTAGTTTTGTTTTTGTATTTTTGACATGTAATTTTGCTTTAGAATTTAAAATTTAGAAAAGATTAAAAAATATGTTTCTTCATATAATTACAATTGCCTGTTGTTTAATTGCTGGTCGCACATAATAATATGTAGTACTATTGCTACAAACCAACATGTTATCATGTACTAAACAAGAATATAAATATTTATGCAATATCAATTGGATTATTATAATATAATATACTTTTTTTTGTTGCCGACTGTCCGTTCGTCCGGACTTTAACACATATTCTACTTCACCCTGTTTATAAACAGGTCAAAACTAAGCAGACTTAAGACGAGCTATTTCTCGCAAATTTTCGAGGTGAGACTATCAGACACTCGCTCAAACTTCCAGACCTGAATACTTAACAGAACAGGTTGTCGCCAACCCATACATTTTTAAATAACCAACGGCATAACTAGGTGAATCTTTTTCGTATTTTGTACATCTTTTATCTTCCTGCGGGTGTCCAGTGATTTCTCAAGGGAACCACAGATAGAGGGATTTGACCGCAACTGACGTTAAATTCTTAATAACGGTGAAAAAGTTTCCCCTTAAGCATTGGCTTTTTCTTCTACATTTTGCCTGTAAATTATTTGATTAAGGGAATTCTCTGATGTCTGATAACTTCGTTTGATGAATATGTTTTGACATCTTCAGTTAGCCTACACGGTCAGTGTAACTTGCTCCAGAACGTAAGGCAATATAAGGTAAAATGCATATTTACGTTGATTCTCGTGTAATATTTGAAATGCGAATGTTTTTAGTTATGATTTGGCAAATTCTTCATATTCATCTAGACATCGATACTTTGTTCGAATATTTGTAAATTATTGACGTTGAAAATTGAAATTAAAATTGGTGATAAATCATATAATTAGGTAGTGGTCGTTTATTGGCTACTGTTAAAACTGATTTAATAAATACTGTTTGAATACGTTATTGGTATCGTTAAGTTTATAAGGGATGTAAAAAAGTTTGTAGAGTATGCTTGGTTTAAAAAGCATTCATAGTTATTAGTAGTAGTTTCGTACTTTTACCGTATTTTAATTTTATACTTAATTGGATCACGTAAACGGGACAAATGTGGTTGGAAGCGAATCCCATAAAATGCAATTTGGCTCAATTAAAAAAAATGCAACCTAATCCTTTCTTTTGGTTTTTTAATTAGCGTTGTACTGCAAAGAGAGACCAATTCGGGTCAAAGCAATTAACGTGTTTCGTTTTATTTCGTGCCAGTGCCAAATTTTGAAAAAAAGAACCTTGAATTTCTGCCAACGAGGACTGCGTTAGATTAACTGATGTTAAAATTCAACCTTTTGGATAACTGCCAGTAAGAGCTTTACTGATTTATATGTTTGACGATACCTGAAGAATCCGAACGACGTATTCACTTGAGATGCTGACTCACATTTTATAGTGTCTGGGTGAATGCAGTTCAATTTGGTGAAAATTGCCTGGATTGAGGCGGGATATATTTTTTTAAAGTAATGCAGCAGTTGTTAGTTAATATAACCTTATTTACTTCATTTTCTTCTTTTTTATTCCTGTGTGATAGTAAAATACTTGTTTAATAAAACATGCAGTATGCAGTAGAGTTACGAGAGTAAATATCAATGAAACCATTCGTAATAGATTTGCAATAAGTTTAGGTTATTTACATTTATTAGATTATTCGACAGCTTTCGAACCACGTAGAATCATCATCTCAAAAATGCCAGTATGCGCCCACCCATCTACAAAGAGTCCGCGACTGGATTGCTTAACCTAGCTAGCGATACGATAACTAATTTTAAAAATCAGTTATCGTATCGCCTTTATGTTCCTACTTGATTAATTTAAACAAATTAATAGTTTCAAAATTTCGCAAGTCTCTCACTACAAAATACAAGCACAATAAACTTCAAAGAGAGTGTTGCCGCCACATTAGTGCACAAAGAACAACACAGGTGGCGCCACATGTACTCAAGACGAACACAAATTAATTATTTACGAGTCTCCGCCCTCACCTCTCAACATTCGGATGATAAAATATTGATTGCACTTCTGACATTCGCTTTTGTTTTGGTATAATCGAAAATGTTTCGATGCTTGGTGGTTTTGGATTTTGAAGCTTAAAGAAGAAATAAATATTTTTCAGAATAAAAAAAGATTACTATAGGTATGTTTTTTTTTAAACGCATTTTGTATGAGTAATAGTAAAACTAGTATACTCAAGCAACTTGTGCTATTGACATTATTGCGCAGTTTGGACCTTAAATTAATTTTATCATAGACCAGCTTCCGAAAGCAACTTCGTCTGCTTGAAAAGGTTGACCGGGGTAAAAAGAAACCTATATGTTAATTCCGATTATAAACAATTTGTAAGTTAAACATCATCTACATCTATTTTTATACACATTATTAATAGGACTTACTAAACACAAAATGCTGCCTTATATAAACTGTAAATTAGGATTAGCCAGTTGTTTATGTGGATGAAACTACAATTTCCAATGAATTATAAATATCGAGTTTTCTTCACTAACTATTGCATCACGCGTGCCATCAATTACGAGTACATCTCCAGACATAACAATAAGAAACACATGCTTATCCATAAAAATCAGTACACGATTGAATACAACAGCAAGATAGAAATAACATCAAAAGGTTTCTAAGTTATATCTATAAAGATAATCTCTAAGATAGGAGTACGGAAGTAAATCGGAGTGGTTGATACAAAGAGCGTGTATACACCGCTACTGTAGTAATTACGATGCTTATTACCTATTTGATGCGGTACCGACTGTGGCTTTTTTAGTTCGATTGGTGAGAGATGGAGGTACGGGTTTTTGGAGTTATGTTTTGTAGGATTTCTGTGGATTTTGTTTAAAATATGTGATTTAAAGGAAAGATAATATTGTTTTCTTTGGTATCCATTTGAATAACTCTTGGCTATTTCGATATTGTGAGCCCTTTTCAGCAGTTATTTTGGTTAGTAGTTGATATTTTTTATAATTTTTACTGTTCTTTTCAAGCTACATAAAAAGATTAGGATGTAGGTATGAATTTTAAAAGAGCTTAAGTATTTTGTAATTGTCGTCGCAAGTTCTTTCCTCAATCACTATCTAACAACTTAGCTTATAATAAAAATACACGATCGTATGTCTGTAGACATATTCACCTTCCGTACCTTTAAAAAATTGATGCCGTTATACCTGAATTTAAAATTACATATTTCATATTTTAAAACGTATAATAACTAATAGTCAAATTTCCTAAAAAAGGGTTGTTTTATTTCAGTTTTAAACAAAATTATAGGTACAGTTAAATATTAAAGCAACAAATTCAATACTAATCCACGTACTATTTCAAAGCCGTACAATAGAACCACACAACAGAGTTATTACAGTGAAGTTATCCACAATTGAATTAAGATAGTGTCATTAAGTGTGGTCAGACCGAATCAAAATGTTACGTACACACAAAAAAACTTTGTGAGAAATATTATTGTACAAATTCTTTGGATTACCGCGTGCGCTGACATTTTTATTTGATAGAAGAGAGCATAGCATTGTGATTGTAGACCTTTTAATATTTTGTTTTTAACGGCCTGCGTGGCGTGGTGGTTAAGATTGTCGGTACTCCACTACCACTCCATCGTGAGGTCGTAGTTCGATTCCCAAGATTTTTTTGTAATCTACAAATGTCCATTGTTTGTATGTTTGTAAACAAAAAACAAACAATAAGCAATTATTTATTAGAGCCGGATTTGTCTCTTTAAGACAAAAAAGCTGAAGATATAAGGTAAGGTCAGTATTAAACTAGCAAAAGCCCGCAACTTCACGTGGATTTTATTTCCAGCAGTTTGATAGATACGTAGTTTCTTCGCGACATCAAAATGCATTTCCGTATCCTGTGATGAGAAATCAGTCGTAAAGCAGAGTTACGACATATTGACACATACATTGTAGACAAACAAAGAAGGAACCAATCTGTATTGCTATAAACTTGTCTGTTATACTAGAACAATTTATTTGAAGACGTCCGTGGAATAGTGGTTAAAGTAGCTAATAAGCCACTACCACTGCAGGGGCTGTAGGTTTGATTTTCAGAACATGTACTTTTATTAAGTTTTGAGTAGTTTATTGTGAAATACGTGAGTAAATTCCAGGCTTATAACATTTAGTGCAAAATATCTATACTAATATTATAAAACTGAAGAATTTGCTTGTTTGTTTGAACGCGCTAATCTCAAGGGCTACTGGTACTACGTGAAAAATACTTTAACTGTTGGATAGCCTATTTATTGAGGAAGGCTATAGGCTATATATCATCACGCTACGACCATTAGGCGCAGAGTAGCAACGAAAAATGTTACAAAAACGGGGAAAATTAAGACCCATTCTCTCTTATGTGACGCAAGCGAAGCGCGGGTCAGCTAGTTTTTTAATATAATTTGGAAAAATATGTGAGGTCTTGGAGTCAACTCTAAGTCGCTCACAGACTCACGATTACCGAGATCTCACTATCCGTAAAGGCACTAATGCTACAATCACCGTTTAAACGCGAATATTTCAGAACAATCTCAATAAGAACAAACTACAACAAATAAAGTGCTCGCAATAGTGCAAGCGAAAAATAAACTATTATTCTCGAATGGAGTTTTGGGCGGTTTGAACAAAATCAATTATACATAGACGTGGGGGCTAAAGGGATCTGATAGGAGTATCGAATATCTATCGAAACCCGGGAATTTTAAAGAAATAGAATTTTCCATTGTAGTCGTTTTGGAAGGAAACGAATTGCATTACTTGGAAGTTAAAATTGAGAGAAGAAAATGTTCACTTGAATTAAACATAATATCTGTATTTCAAAATTATGTAGGTAGTAATGTCTATATGTAATGCGGCGATATATTTTTTAATATTGATGGTCAGAAGATAGCCCAAGAAGCTACGGATATAAGTGACAGCTACTAGGAATGGTAGTCGCAAAAATGACAGTAAATAAGTAATTGATAATGAATCTAAAAAAAAATCGAACTATTTTAGCCTGCAGCATTTTATTTGTCAGTTCGTGTAAATAAATATAACAAACAAAGACCACATTCTAAGGTTAATTCGTCTCCCAACTGTGTCTTTTTGTATGAAAAGGAAATAAAAGGACAACGCAGAAAAGGTCCATGTATGTCCATTTAGGATGTCCTCACTTGACGTTTTCATTTACGCAGACGTTTTAAATCCCTTTCTTCAATCTCTATTCATTCATCCTTTTGACAAACCATTTAGGCACATTATATTACGTTATTGGAGGAAATTATATTATCAGAGTTACTTTTGAAAAATATTTTTTAATCCTTCGATACTACTTAGGTAATTAAGCTGTAGTAGATGGGTTCTTTCTTAATTGTTAGAATATAATAATAAATATGAAAAGCAGAGGCGAAAAACATAGTTTTTCTCTCTTGAAATTGTGCGTTTTGTAAAGTCAAGCTTCGTTCAATATCGATTTGAAAGCTAAATTTTACGTTAGCTAAACTGTAAATTATGCTTTTGTAATACTCACATAATTGCACGCAACCATTTTTATTTTTTAGAACAACAAGAATAAAAATACACATTCTGCAAAATAAAAACCAAACACTTTCAGCCAACAGAATAAAATTACAATCCAATTGACTTTTAAAGTCAATGAGCAGATTAACAAAACAGCTAACGATATCGTTATCACTTGCACAGCCCTATTAAAAGCAGAAAAAAATACCTCTAAAATAAAATTCTATCCAGCCAGAAAAAATCACTAAACGAAAAATCTAAAAAAAGTATTCTGCTTCTAGTTTAACCGCAACACTATTGGATTCTATTCGAAAATCGAATACCTACGATACTCGATAACCCTTGAAACGATGCAAGACAGTATCGGCCAGAATAAGTTGAGCTAGCTAATTCTATTAAAATGCCCCTTTAGGAGGAAGGTTTGAAAAGCGTTGGGACGCGGGGTGGGTCATGTTAAAATGGTGATGTGATAAAGCAAAAACACTTCATTTGCCACCTGAATTTCGACCAGTGCTTTTTGTATTGTGCCCAGTTTTGCGAAGCTATTATGTAATAGATACTTTTTATCTAGAATAGTGAATATAATATCAAAACTTGCTTTTTTTGAAGACTCGATTATATTTTGAAGATAATAGTTGAAAATTTACTTGAATTTTTGTTAAAGGTTATACAATTTTGTGTATTAAAGTAATTGGTTCGAATTTCGATATCATATTATAAAAGGAATACTGATATGTTTTTCAGAGGTCGCTGAACTGGTTTGTCTGGTGGGTTCCAAAGTCATTCTAGTGCCTAGTAGTAAGTTAATATATGTACCTATTGGGTATTAAGTGTTTGTCAATGACTAACGAGTTTTCTGCTCTGATATTGGTTATCAATGTGTGTATATGTAATCGGGTGATGCCAAAGTGTCCAAAAAGTCTCGCAACAATCCTATACCTCGTGAGTATCAGCTTGCATAGATATAATAATACGAGTTGATCCAAATAGGTTTGCTCAACACTCCTATAACAGCCGTTCAAGATTTATGAAAGATTCTTAGCCTATTTGACTAACATTCTTTCAATTATTATAGTTAATATAGACAGCTATTAAGTTGATTGCTAGGATTAACCCTAACGATCATTATCTTCTTGCAACATTCTATCAACATTTGTCGATTGGTCAGCCGTAAACAACCTTTTGCATTTGTAATATTGATTTTCTTTTACAATTTCATGGAAAAAGAACATTGTCTAGTTTCGTATTTCAAACAAAACACTGCATTTGATCATACCACTGTCCGTACGTAACAAGTGGCCGAAGTATTTCAACTTCAGCTATGAAAGGGTAACATTTCATATTTGTACGGCTGGGCTACAAACATTATGTTTATTCTACCCTCCAGGAACGCTATGATGGACGAAGATGTGGATGTTCTTTTAAAGGGCTTAGGTACATTTTAAAATGAATTCTTGGGGCGAGATATTAACGAGGAAAATTGAGGGCTTAATAAACCTTGAAATATAGGTCTTGAGTATTTTTTGGTTTCATGTGATAAAAAACCGCCTAGACATGAGTAATGGTATAGTGCAATGGTTGCCATAGCATGTAGTAGACCAAGAGTTTTCGTCAAAATGTTTGAAAGTTTTTTATAATTGTTTCTAAGGCAAAATTTTATGACTAACTTCCATCAATTGATATTTTTAATAGAAAAAATCTACGGTAGCAACTGTTTTTAATTCAAAATTATGGTTTAAAAATACTGAACAGAAATTATAAACCATATCCATTCCTTCTAACATTCGGTACTACGACCTTTTCTATCTAAATTATGAACGTGAGACCCGCATGAAAAACGGCCGAGAAGCGAGCGAAGCCACGGGCCGCAGCATAGCTTGTGGTTTGATTAATTAGTCATCATCGTAATTCATGGCACTCGTATGTTTGTTTTGGTTTTTATAATTGTGCGATTTCGAAGATTTTTTTTTTGTCGAAATTAGCTGAAGCGAGATTTATGGCTGTGTATACCTCTATATAAGGGCAAAGTATATATTAAAACAAAGCCTACAGTCTGAAATTGTATAATTTATTAAATAATCAGAGAGAGCTTTACGTCATAACTAGCTTTTATCTTCAGTTCAGTCAACTATTGATATAATCTTAACTTCTCATCCTAACTATAGTCTATGTCTCTACCAAAATTCGTTTAAATCAGCCTAGCTGTTAAAACGTGTTTCAGGAAAGGGTAAAAGAAAAACGTCTTTCTCTCTTTTTACATTACCAATATCTATGTTTTATATACCATTTTTGATATAAACGCAATTAAATCTAAGTGACTAACAATACGAAGCACTTCATAATGCTACCGATTTCAACTTAAGTATATCACTTTAAGAAAACTGAAACCTGTAGAAGTATAACCTATAAATTACGCCTGGCATTAAAAGTATATAACTTCTATTTCTAACATCAAACATGACCCAATTCTTAACACAAATCTTGAACGGCTTCTCTCAAAAGAAAAATAAATTACTTTAGAAAATCCAGTTATAATTCAATCCTTTTCAAAGAAACCAACACCAGTAAGTAACATGTGTATACAAAAGAATAATTCTTTTATACAAATACAAAGCAAACGAACCCCTATCAATAATAGCTACAAACGTATATTATAACAAAATATTTAATCAAGTGGGGAACATCTAATATCGTGGACAAAGGCGACAATATGAACCATACAAACGAAGAAAAGGTTTATGTGTAACTACTTTACTTACTGGTATAAGCCATTCATACTATCTATAACTATACTTGTATTTTCTAAACCGAAGTTAGTTCATATTATTATATTTCTATATTTTTGAGGCTTCTTTATTAAAAAAAAAAAAAATATTTTCTCGCTCTAAAATACTTACGAAACCTATTATAGTATACTATATCCATCCAAATCAGTCTAGCAGTTGCAAAGGAGTATTATAATTTCCTTCTAGCCGACATCAAATGACCAATTTCAATGAAACCAGCCAATGGCACAGGTCTTAGTTTATAGTGACGAAATGTGTACAAAATACACACAGGTGCAATATCTTCACTCCCATAGTTACGCGGACTAACACAGGATTCGAACCAGAGACTTCTGCACGGTAGTTGCAAACACTACCGACCGCGCTTGAGTCACGTACAGAACAAGTATCTACATTATGGTATAGGATCCTGAAAAATCTTGATTTTGACTGTCGATCCTTTGGACTACCAGTATTCAGGAACCTCTCTTTTCATTTCTCTGAAGCGCATTGGAGAAAAAAAAATCTAAAATAATTATCCTTCCACACTTCTTCTATCATAGAAATAAAAAAGCTCAAGTCCTACCATATGTTACGAACGCCATGACAGATCGAATGATAGGCTTTGATGTGTTAATATCGTTTATATCCCTTCAGAAACAATCCGGGGATTCTTCCTCAATCCCCACTGTTTGTTGTTCGGTATAATAACGTTTCAGGGTATATCTGTAGGGTTGCGTTTTCATATCGATTGCCTTTACTTTTTTGATATTGGTAAAGGATTTTCGTTTTGAGAACGATACGATCATTGAATTGACTTTTTAGAACAATTTTCCTGGTTTTCTTTTAATACAATTTATCATAATATTGTTATTTGAGGGTATAGCCAGACATGTATGAAACCTTCACCTTCGGCCGTTCCAATGTCCCTATTTTATATAGGGGTATTTGTGTTATAAGTTTGTGGTTATTGCCATATATACATTCAACTCTCCTGACTCCGAATGTACTAGGTGCGACATTTTGTACCACTTGCCTATCGACAATCGGCTAGCTATTGATAACTTCTGTACGAAAAAACTTATCAGTGACCCTAGCGGCTATAGGTACCAAATTATTTGTACATTTTAAATGTCAAACTGTCGACTGTGTACAAAGTCGCACTACTGAAAATAATCTGAAATTGCAAAAAGAAAAAATCTGTCCAGCACAGAATCGAACTTCGACAATACAATCTAGATTGTCGGTAATGAACAGTTACTACGGTAGAAACAGTTATCCTTATAATTCAGTCTAAAACAGTCTTCACCGACAAACTTAGTATCAAGACACTTCAATCAGTCTAAAAGCGTATAACTTAGCCAACTAGTTATTGTCTGATGTCAACAGTTAGAACCGGCGCGACTTAAACACTTCAAAACACTAATCTCTTAACTTCTGTAGATTCTATTCATGAGGTTTAAGCAAAATATTAAGTTTAAATGCGGGTATTCTAAGCTGGTTTTATCTCATGTGTATTTCAGTTTTCAAGGATAAGTTTTTCCGAATAATCTAGAGGTTTATAATCTAAATTAAAGACATGAGAAAGCCTTTTGACTCACGGGGATGTTTAATAACATACGAATAATGGACGCAAAGGACAATTGGACTCAAAAACCATATTTTTTCATACATCTTACATTGAACTAAGGTTTAATGGGAAATTTGAGGTCATATTCTATTCCGTACCGTTGCCTTCATTCTAATAACCACTATAACAACTGCGCCGCTGACATTACCAAGTGTTCAACAGATTATTGTACAAAATGTACATCGAAATTTCGAAAAAGATATTAAGTTTTTATGTTCACATGTTTCTTTAACAACCTAATCACTCAACACCAAAAATACATCTCTTACTCCAACAAAATCGATCGAAACTTGTAATAGATAGCCAGCAATTTGTCACTACTTATGCAGATAGAGATCTGAAACGATGGGATATTGTTGCAGCTGACCTTTAAGGAGCCTGCTGACCTCCTGTTACCGTTTACTGTGCTGTTTACAAGGGTTAAGGGAAGGGTTAGGGATAACCTATCTATAGATAGTATTGTTTGATCTGTTTTACATTGCATTGACAAATTGACGCCATTGGTCCGGATTAGTTAGATACCCGTGTTTCTTGGAACGGTCTTGGTAATTTGAATGGAATTCTGAGGGAATAATTTTCGAGTAGAATAATAATTTAAGAATAGTAAAACATAAAATAAAGCCTTTGGTAAGTAAAACTAGCGTACTTTTTTAAAAAAATCTAATGTATTTATATATATCAATTGCATAAACAAAAGTCTGTTTTTTGTAAAATAAAAGCTTACGTATTTCAATTTATTTACCTTATCCATTTTCAAAGTTGTATTAATTGTTCTTTCCTCTATATGGTGTTAATGATTTCTGTGGTGTTAATAATGTTTTATACTATAATGTTATAAATATAACTGTTTTCGTGTTCATTTATTGGTCAGAATATGCCATTAAAGTGCCCTTCAAAGTACAAAGGTCAAATACTACTATGCAGCCAATAATCTACGCAGTGTATACTCGGTTGCATAAGCACCCATTGATTTTTGTCAAAAAAAGTGATCGCTACTGGCTAAAGTCGTCCAAAACATACTTAGTATTAATATTCAACATTTATCAGATTTCTTTTAACGACTATCATAAAAGTTTGACCTCGTTACAGCACATGTTAAAGTAACAATACATCGTGTAACAAGATTCGAACAGAGTTAAGCGTTTGTACAACTTTATATACTTTTGAACGAAAGAAACAAGATAATGAGATGTAAAGGGTGGTTCTCATTTCACTGAAGATCATAATAGATTTCAGAATTTAAAAAACTGTGAACTATTGCTACTACTTAGTGATTGCAAATCATGGAATCTCGGGTTTGATACCTGAGTTGGGAAAACTACTGCAATGGAAATGATAGCCTAGAGTTTTGGTTTGTCCCCTGGTATAGCAAACGGCTCGTCTTTTATTTCATGGACCTAACTTTATAGCAGTATAAATTGGGTTTGTAACGACTATTAGGAATTTACAAAAATACTCATAACTGTTTTAACATGCTTGATTACAAAAAACCTTTTATACTTGCATGCGCCTTGCCTTTATACAATTCCTTACATTTTGACTCTAATATTTAAGGTTTTCTTTTGTACAATACCCAGCAAAATTCTGTAACATCAACAAGTCCAATAACTCCAATAAGAACCATCCTTTACCATCTAATTTCATACACAAAATCTTGGAAACTCATAACAAGCGAAACTTGGAATCGATGCCGGATTCGGATCGAACATTTCCTATTATTGAACTAAAACGGAACTCTTAAGTGGCTAAGTGATTGGTAACTTAACCGATTCCAGTTAGCTCGTTACTGTCGCTGTGTGAATTCCTAGTGACGTTTTCAATGGATAATTGACGAGATTGTTACAGAGTCGGTGAGATGATCATTGTGGAGATTTTTGCTTAGGAATGAAGGGTGGGTAGTTATTTGTTTGTGATAGTACTGCTTACTGAAGTAGTGTGTTGTTATGTTACATACTGTGCGTATTAAGTATAATCTATTAGTCAGATAAAAATCAAGAAAAATTAAGATGACGGAGTAAGTCCTTCCTGATCAATGGCCTAGGCTAGAAGTATCAGAATCAGTCTCAATCGGATGAAAATTTGTGACTAAGATGATTTTGTGTAGTATTATTGAACTAAAACGGAACTCTTGAGTAGCTAATACCATTTTTTACATGAGTTAAAACGCTATTGATTAGATAAACTATCGTTACATGTACCTCAAAAACCGGGGGTTAGTGATTGGTAACTTAACCGATTCCAGTTAGCTCGTTACTGTCGCTGTGTGAATTCCTAGTGACGTTTTCAATGGATAATTGACGGGATTGTTACAGAGTCGGTGAGATGATAATTGTGGAGATTTTTGCTCGGAAATTAAGTTTGGGTAGTTATTTGTTTGTGATAGTACTGCTTATTGAAGTTGAGATTTGTTGTGTTACATACTGAGCGTATCTATACTAAGAGTTTGTTTGTTTGAACGCGCTAATCTCAGGAACTACTGGTCCGATTTGAAAAATTGTGAAGTGAAGATCTGCTTTCTGAAGTTGTGTAGTGTTGTGTTACGTACTGAGAGTATTTACTAAGGATGTTTTTGTGGGTGGTTTATTTAAGTTATGTGTCTGCGAAAACTGCAGATCGAGGTAAATGGGGACTACGAGAACAGGCTGCGAAACTGTTTGAAAGGTTAGTTCAGTTACTTTGAAACATAAACACTGAATATCAAAACAAATATATTTTTGATTAATGATGTTCTAGTTTAACGACGATGTTAATAAAATCATAACTACGTTCAATAGTACAACATAGTAATAGTAACTAGTGTACACCAAAGTATGAGAAATTAGTGCTACTTTATATCTTGCCCGTGTTCGTCGTACCTTCAGAAACACCTCTAAACTAATACACCAAACTTTCACTACATAGTTAGTCCCCACATCATTAGTACCCGCCAACATGCATCCTCATTTGCCAGTTACATCTGCTTCAAATCCACACGATTCCCATTTCACCCAGTTCCCACTCGGACCTTTCATAATGAGTGAGCAGACACCCGTCAAAAACCCCACATTCCCACACAAAGGAAACACCTAACCTTTTTTAAAACCTGTTAAAAGTGACCTTAACAGACTGACCGCTGTAAAACTCCCCTTATCCCCAAGACCCTTTCTTATCCAACTTGGATTTTTCCATTCGATTTGGCCGACTAAAAATTTGGGACCCATCTTAAGGTCATTGAATGGAAAGCAAGAAAATTCAATTTATACGAAGCCACGATGCTTTCAGTGAATTTACATATTAAAATAAGAATTGTTTTGGCATAATGTAGGGTATAAAATGTTTGTATATTAAATACTGCTGGAATATATTACATTTCCTAGCGGTCTAATTCGGTGATATTAAAATTTTGGTATTTAGATCAAAGCTGGTAGTCCTGAAATAATATAGGCTATAAAGGGCTTTTTAGATGATCTTTACTGTATAAACCTTTTTATAAAGCCCAAGGATTAAATCAGAAAACATTTCACTGAAACACATCGCTACGCGTTGTATATTTTTTTTTACCAATCTGAAAAAAAACACCATGAGTTTTCGTCGCTATCATTTCGAAATATCTTAAATTCGAGTAACTTTGCTCAGACTAGACACGACTAGACCCTATTACATATACATTAATTTGCTATAATAACCGAAAATTATGGCAGTGCGTAGCAAACATAGTAAGTATATAAAGCAAGCTAACCATAGCTAGAACAAATCAAAATTCACGTAGCAAAAGTGATTCGAATACATATTTTATCTGCCCCCTCATATGACATCCAGAGAGCAAGATAAACAGAATTTTGAACACATAAGTACACGAGTTATCCGACTCGACATTTTACGTTTCGTATCCATAAAAAGTCGGTGTGATATTCGGTAGCGTTTTTATGACGTCATCGGCATCCCTTCCGCCTGCTCCGGCCGGTAACATACGGTGTTTATTTAAGCACTTTTTTTCGTGTAGGTATGTAATAATGTGGATTTTTTTCAAAATTAAATGTTTGTTTTTTGTATTTGGAGGTAGACTTTTTGGGTTGAGAGTGAAATCAAAATGTTGATACATTAAATGCAGACACATTTTGAAGTAACATGTTTTCAGAGAACATATTTGGACTGGATTTTGTACGTTAAGGATAACCTATTAATGTAATAATCTTCAAGTAACATAAATGCTAAAGTTTATGATGAATGTCAGATGGAAGTTCTTTACTTTGTTTTGCAATTATTAATGGTATTAAACTGTAACATCATTGAGTATTAGAATGACACAAAGTGTTTACTAATAAGCGGAAACAAACAAGCCCACAAAAAGTCAAAGATCATCAATAATCTGTATACTGATCTAAAAAATCCGCCCAGAAAAAAAAGACAATGAAAACCGAAACGGCAAAAGTCAATCCACATTAAGAATTAACATAAATCGTAGAGGTAAATCAAATATTATCTCAAGTAAGACAAATAAGAGAATCTTTGCGAGTTAAACTTTGCAAGAGTATTTTAATCTAAAAGTCGATTACTTCTATTTGTGATGTTTAAACATTGCTAAGCTCTGTAGTGGCCGAATACGAGTCGTTAGGACTATCTTGATTTTATAAGTATTTATGGAATTGAACACAGTACTATGTATTTATTTAGGACTAGCTGACCCGCGCAACTTCGCTTGCGTCACCTAAGAGAATGTGTCAAAATTTTCCCCGTTTTTGTAACATTTTTCAATGCTACTCCGCTCCTAATGACCGTACCGTGATGTTTTATAGCCTATAGCCTTCCTCGATAAATGGGCTATCTAACACCGAAAGAATTTTCCAAATCGGACCGTAGTTCCTGAGATTAGCGCGTTCAAACAAACAAACAAACTCTTCAGCTTTATAATATTAGTATAGACTAGCTGACCCGCGCAACTTCGCTTGCGTCACCTAAGAGAATTGGTAAAAATGTTCCCCGTTTTTATAACATTTTTCGTTGCTACTCCGCTCCTAATGACCGTAGCGTGATGTTATATAGCCTATAACCTTCCTCGATAAATGGGCTATCTAACACTGAAAGAATTTTTCAAATCGGACCAGAAGTTCCTGAGATTAGCGCGTTCAAACAAACAAACAAACAAACAAACAAACAATCAAACAAACAAACTCTTCAGCTTTATAATATTATATAAGTATAGATAAAACGAATGGTCTTTCATTTGTGCTAAAATTTTCAGGCAGAATCTCTTTTTTGCTATCTTTGATAAGTTGAAATGTCAATAATAATTTTATTTATTCATGTGTGTTGTTAAAAGTCTTAAAACATTACTGTCCCACTACTGGAGAATAGCTTATTTTAGAAACTGTTAAGCATCTAGTCCATTCTTACTTGGTTTAGTTCTATTTACATTAACTTTTCAATTTTTTTTCAAGTACGGATTGTTCTTCTTAAATCTTCTTTTTTAAACTCAGAACTGATGAAATTGGAATTGAATTCATATTCTTACTTAACGCAACGAAATAGGAATTTCTAAGTAAATAAAATATAATTTGAACATCTTCGCTTATTTTGAAACTGTCGCCAACTTTTTAACTATTCCTTGTCAACAAGTTTGTTCGCTTAATATCTACAAAATACGAAAATCACCAAAATTTTAAGTTCCATTTTGTTACGAAATTAAATTACCGTTACCGACTGACAAGAACCGAAGTTGACTTCGGATACAAAAAGAAAATCAAATCAACTTGACTTGGAGATCGAGAATCGGATAAATTTGCTTAGAAGTATCTTAACTTCAAAGTCAAAGGTATGTGTTACTACATTTTTAGACGCAAATCAAATTTCGTTGCAAAAGTTTTCTTTACTCGTATTTTTTTGGATAATACTTTTGGGATCTAATGTCAATTTGATGAAATGTTAACGTTTTACCATTACCATAGTTATTTCAAACTGAACACATTTAAAAAATTGCAAACAATGTTTTAAAATGCACGGGACTGTCACTGTTAAAGGATTTTTAATTGGAATCAACAGAAAACACAATTCAACTAGGTGATTTTCAAAGACAAAATCGCATTCGTATTAAAAAATTAAATTAACAACATCAATTACCTGTGTGTTTTTCAATAAATTTTCACACGACTTTTTTCAACCAAACGTTTTTTGAATTAAAACATAATTTTAGAGACGAGTGGCCGCCTCATTGTAGGCAGATATAAAACGTAGTAGGTCCATAATCCAAGTAGTATTTACATAATATAACAGAATAAAGGATACTTGATGGATCTCTCGTCGTAAAAGTTAGGACCACTTTGGCCTGCTTTGGTTTTATTTGTAACATCAATAAAATATTCGACTAGATGACCGGAGTCAATGACCTATTTAAGAAGGTTACAAAAGACGGAAAGAACATCACAAACTGTGGCCGTAAACTGCATGTTACATGCTTGGAACTACGTAGAGTAGGCTTCAAGAATATATTATTATGTAGGTACTGTCACGTTTTTAAAAGCATTTTTATCAACGAAAATAGGGAAAATACTTGTGTATATTAACTTTGCAGTAATTTCACAAAAACTCTTTCTCTCTCTGCTTTTTACCAGTATTCGTGTAAATATTATTTTCGACAAAAAATAAGATCAAATGTCACAATATGTTACTATTTCTTTTCTTTTTTGATACATCCAATGGCTTGAATAGTCCTAATGTTTGGTGTAAGAGTCGTCAAACGACTATTTGATAGGCACAAATATTTTAAGCCCTAAGTGTGCAGATAGAGAATTTGTTTTCAGTACCTTTGGAAAAAAAGAGCAAAAAAATACACATCTAAAACAGAATATACATAAAACGTGATATGATAAATCTTTAACTCCATAAAAATGCGTATTAATTTTGAATAACCTTATCAGCACTATAATGAAAACACAGCTTATCATGAATAATAACCAAAATGCTTCTATACATATTTAATTATTAGTTTTAGTAATTAGTTCAATGGCGTAATTCTATATCAGAATCCTTTAAAATTCGCTAATGGAAAATTTAGTAAAACAAAATGAACTCGACTAAATAGAATAGGCGCGATTACTATTAAGTTCTCTCGGGTGCTGCAAAATTAAATTTATATAAAGCGAATTACATTAATTCTGATAAGACTCAAGACATTGTTGAACCAAAGGATTTTGGAGACGTCTTAAGATATTTTGGCCCTGAATTGATTAAATTGGAGGTGTTGTGTGTACTCATTTAGGTATTTACTAAAATAATAGTGTCGAATTAAATTCAGATTATCACTGACTAGAATCTTAGAAAGAAGAGTCCGTAGTGTGATTTTACACAGTCGGTATTATCGAGTATCGAGAGTTTAATATTTGTAATGTACGAAAAAAAAATCCTTTTGCTTCCACTGATCAGATTTCAGTACAAATTGCCGAAAGTAAGAAATTGCCCCTCTGATAGTTCAGAGGGGCAATTTCGTCTTCGTCTTGTATAAAATTAATCTCTCAACATAACAAACTAAAACTATCTCATAAATTTAATGATTACACCTTTCCTTGGGTAAAAATTAATTGTAAAAATATTAATCACTTTTACAATCCTATCATATTTTCACTAGCAAAAGTGTTACAAGGCAAGGAACGTTTAAAACCATTATTTTTGTATTTAACTTCGACATACTCAGAACGATACCTTTCCTATTTTCTGGGCCATGTTTCCATTTACCATAACATAGAATATCGTATATAACTATTACCATACATATAGCGTTATACGCGCCGCAAGATAATTGATCCGCAATCCCTTGATGCTCAAGCTCAATGGTTTGAAACCCGACAATACCAGAAAACACGACACCTAAATCTTGACATTTAAACGTGAAACCCTTGGTATGTGAGTACGAATACAATTTATGAACAAAATATTATCTCCTTAACCTTTTCTTTTAAGCATGTTATGGTGTGATTCTTATGGTACCTACTTTAGTATAATATTCGTAGCGGGTATTCGATATTATTTTACTACTAACTCGAAGAAAAGCTATATATAATGATACAGTGAACAGTAGCGCATTTCTGTATAATCTGTACTGTCGATTATAGAGAATTTGACATTTAGAATGTACTGCCAAAATTGTTCCTACGACGCCCGTCAGAGGCGCTGATCAGATTTTCATACAGTTTTTCTCGATGACAAGACGGTTGACGGTTGTCGATAATAGTAGAGAATCGAGCTACAGGAAAGAGATTTGTCATTTCATTTCATTGTTTTTCGTACCAAACTTTTCGGTAACTATTCTATAGTGGTAAAAAATCACCTCCCTATAAAAGGCACCTTTTTTGTTTACTTTATCTTGCCAATAAATATTAATAAGGATTATTCAGTTTTTCTGATAAAAACTCTACATACAAAAACAAAATTTAAAATACAAAACTTTTATAATAACCGTCCTCATTTCAACCGCCATTTTTTGTCACTCAAGAATTGCATTCGAAATTTGAAAAAGAGCGGCGGTAATTTGAAATTCGAATTCGTTCCGTGTCAGTCGACGTTTGGCTTCACTACAGTTAGCACGTTTTAATGAAGTGCATTTTACAGATGGCGTCGAAGTAACGAATTTAAATTACTTGGTCCCCTTCTTCATTAAGAGTTTTTGTCTTCTGAGCTCTTATTTCAACTGTTTCCTTTTCTTATCTTTGAGATAAAGACGTTTCATTATCCTTCGACCTTTTTTACTAGAGTTCGGTACCCAGAGGGTGAAAACGGAACCCTATTACTAAACCACCGCTATCTGTCTGTGCGTCTGTCCATCTGTCCGTCTGTTCGTCTGGTACCGGGCTGTATCTCATAGACCGTAATAGCTAGTAAGCTGAAATTTTCACAGCTACAAATACAAAACTTAAGTGACGTCTATAAACATGGTTTTTGAATTTTTTGGTACGGAACCCTTCGTACACGAGTTCGACTCGCGCTTGGCTGGTTTTTTTATTACCGCCTCCCTTCATAGTGGTAATTAAAGAACAGATATTTCGTTGCTAGACTCGAGAGTATATTCGTACTAGTTCTCGTAAATCTCTTTTTAGATTAACACTAGTTTGATGGTCGGAACTTTTATTGTTATAAGTTTTGCGAACTGTACCGCGATTCTGTACAACTATCGACTACCGACAACCGGCTAGCTATCGAATTTTGACATTTAGAATGTACTGCCAAAATGTTTCCTACTACACCCGTCAGAGGCGCTGATCAGATTTTCATACAAAATTTCTCGATGACAGTTCGGTTGTCGGGAGTCGATAGTAGAAGAGAATCGAGGCACTGGTGTTACCTATGGAATGATATATGGAGTACGTGTTGTTCTCTTTTATTTTTATACCTGGAATACTAATGTTTAGTGCCTTAATGACTTCAGCAAAAAAAAGTGGGAGATGATTTACAATGCTTTGTTTTACTCAGAAAAATATTTATTAGATCAGTAGCTTGACTCTCTATTACTATCAACTAATGAAAACCAGCTAGTTATCGCGGAATTTTACATGAAAATCTGTTTACCGCCTCTATCGGGCTTCGTATGAACTATTTTGCCAGTATATTTAAAATGTCAAATTGTTGATACTCGAAAGTTTAAACTGTAGAGAATCGACTAACAGGCTGCAAGGTATAAAAGAGTACATAGTATAGTGTAGAAGTATAATTGAGTATTTGATTAATCAGAATCTCGAGATCGATGCATTAAATTATTGGACTTGATTAGTATGTATCCTGGGGATCAAACCATTGATGATGATTGCAGAAAAAAAAATCATTCCAAAAATCGAACGCAAAATAAATTTCTCTTTCATCGGTTTTATTTAAGTAATCCATTTACGATTATACTATTTGTTTACAATTAGTGTTATACCCTAATTAATCAGTTAATTTCAAACCATAATTACAATATAACGTCATAAGTTATTCGCTTATGACGCGTAACATTGACTAGCAATTTGCATATTATAAGCAGCTTAATTCACTGTCAGATTAGGCTTTCATTATGAAGTGGTTGATAGGTGTTCGTTAATATACGATACTGGTTTTAGTATATTATGACAGTCATTTTGGTTGAAAAGTTTGTTTATAGAAGTAAAATGGAATGGCATACAATTTGAGATTGATTTTTTGTAAGTTTACAACATTTGTGAGGTCGGTAGAAAATTAAATATAAAGTATAAATTATGATAAAAAATTGGGGTGATGTTACAGGAGTCGAGCCGAGTCGAGTGGTCAAAACTCTGAGCTACTGTAATAACAAAATATTTGAATATAATATAGATATTGGAACATACGACCATACTTCGGTTTACCCGAAACCGAATTGAAACCTAATTATACTAGTAGTTAATGCTCGATTTGGGAGTAAAATTCAAGGCCTCGTGACTTCTAGTTATATTCACACATATTAACAATCTTTAGGGTACAACTAGAAGTTTCTACATGATCGTTATAATTAAAATTCTCGATATTTACATTTTCATTTATTTACATTTTTTGCTTAAACGTCACCAGCTTAACTATACAGTCTACAGTCACTGTAAATGAAAATAATAACCAGAGCATAAGCTTTTGAAATAAACTACTATCAAATAAAACACGGGATTTGCTAAAAACTAAAATGATTCCGTACTTAAAATTCCCACTGCGTTCAGGTCAAAGTTTAAACACATTTCAAACAGAAGTATTTTCGCAAACGCTTTTCTATTCTGTGCCAGATAATACCAATAAAAACGGGGAAAACCTCGTAAAATTTAAATAGAGTTTTAAAACTGCTGTAAAATGCTTTGCCGGACCTATTCTGTGAGTACGTTTGTTTAGTGGCGGAAAAATCCGTGTTTTTATAACTTTTAATGCAACTGGACGGCTTGATTACTTGCTTGTCATAATGTAAAGCTGAAAAGCTTTCGTTTTGATAGTAATTTTATATGAATGTTTTAAATAAGAAGCTTACCTCCTGTGAGGGACGGCAGTGGCCTATATATATCATTTGATACGATTTCGACTGCCGTCGTGGCGCATTGATTTAGGTCGCCAGTAAGGCCTTTGACATGGCTTAACGACCTTCTTCGGCTTCTGGACAACAACCGGAGCCACGGAGACATCCAGCTCAAATACCACTAGGCGGTCAGCCATCTATAGAATCACCGTGCCGACGCTTGCTTAACACACAGATCGTTTACCGACCGGTAAGCGGCAGTGGCTAAATGGTAAAAGTAGTTCGAGCAGGTCAATGGCGTTCATCATCATAGCTTATTAAAAAAATCTCTACACCTAAATTGGGTTGTTGATAGTTCATAGTGGTAAGAAATCTTTCCTCTTATTCATTGTTGCTTGCATCACTGTATAAGAGTAACAGCTTAAAGTCAAGCTCATGTCATTCTATTTAGAATAAATGGATATATGAATAATTTCAAAACACTTTGATACAAAGTTGTTTCAGAGTGAAAAGATTTCAAAGTTGCACTTCATCTGGTGACTTTGTCATATTTGATGGTAATCTTATAGTTTATAGTATCATGAGTGTGGAAAATGTAAGTAATAATAGATTTTGGAATTTCGGGAATCTTATAGAAATCCTTGAGACACAAATTTAAAGGTTTGAATATGTTTTGATACGAATGTAGATAAAACTTATAGGAGCGCAATTCTTTACTAATATCGAGTATCAACAACAGGCTAAGTATAGAGAATTGTTGTGTGAAAATGTTTTTCGTTGCGATATTTGCTATTAACTTTAAGGTCAAACATTTTGAATGAAGACTACACTTTAAAAGTGTCGGTTCAATTGACGTTAACCGGAACATATCGACCGTCGAACATTTATCAGCAAAGATAAAGCCCGAACAAACGATGATTAACTTAACATTCACCCAAAGCACGAACACACATATTTTTAATAACACACATTTTAGGTCAAATTTCTTACCAAACAGAGGGAAAAATCTTCAGAAACAAGGAAAAGGGAAAGAAAAAATTATCTCCATATTTACAGCGCGAGATTTTCTTGCGAATTTACTTCTGAATTATTGAGATAGGTCCATATCGCGATTATATTATTCATATTCAACATTTAATTCAAACAAAAAGTTCCCGGGGGACCTGTTGTCAAAAATATCACGTAGGATCTTTATGTTCAGACACATTTGCACATAAAAGGAAGTTTACGATCTTCGTACGAAGCATCGGAAGATAAAAGTGGAAACAAACCACAATATTGTACGGCTGATGCTTTTTTTTGTTATCTAATATTTTAGCTACCGAGCAATAATCTTTACTGGTTCGGGGAAATTTACTTTCGGGTTCTTCGGCTTTGAATTAAGTGGGATTTCGTACTTCGGGATTCTGATTAGTATTTGTAGACACATTTAAGTGCTATTTTTAGGTGAAATGAGAACACACTAGGATTACTAAAACCTAAGGTTAGAAATTGGAACAAAATGTATTTGTACAATCTTATACTCTAGATTACATACTTCAGCCAGATTATTTCTTATATGTTCCTTGTATTCGATAAATAATAGCAAATAAAACATGATCTCTTCGTGCGTGATTTGTAAAAGAAAAGTATTTAACCCGGGCGAAGTCAGAGAGGGTTCCTAATGTCAGTATAATTCCAAATTTTTCTAGTGAATCGAGATTTTACCAACGTAACAACCATCTAACAAACCAAAACGTACTGCACACGTCTTAACTGATAAACCATATAAACTAAACACCAAACACCCTATCAGCAAAACTAAAAGAAAACTGCAATCCCCACTAAAGAAAAGGCTAGCCGCAGCCCATATAAATTCATGTCCCTTAAGGTATTCTAGGGAAAACGAAAATAGCAGAGGCTAAACAATCTGGGAACCTTAATATTATGCAAAATGCCGCCGTGAGGATTCAACGGGGACTGTCTAAGGCAGTTTTGGAAACAATAGACGTGAGTGGTACCTCTGAAATGGGCTGATAGGTAGGTTAAGAAGGTCGTATGTAGGCCCCTTTTGACTTCCGCACCGTTACTAGAAAAGGCGGAATTGGATGTGTGATAATGTGTTATACGTCGTGTAGGGAAGTTTTTTAATGATTTCGTTACATGTGCTGTGATGTTAGTAGGTAGTAGTTACAATCTCTAAAAATATCTAAAAAAAAATATCCCAGAAAAAAATTCGCTAGACGCATTCTTACATGGTTTGTGGACTCATCTGCTAAACAATAAAGATAAAATAATATCTGGCTCAATATTTGCAGCGGTAATAAGTACAGTAAAATCTGATTAATCATATCAATTATATTCTCAATTACAACTTAAAAGCCTGCATAACAAAAGAAGAGCAATACAACCTAAATAAAAGAATTGGATAAAACACTCTACCTTACCCTTTAAAACGAAACAGGAGGTATTATTAAGGAATTATAATTGAAATGTGTATGTTTTAGATCCAACACAAAATAACAGTATTTTTCTAATAAAAAGGTGAATGGAGGTCAAATAAGCACTGGTACACTGACCCATTTTCCGTAAAACAAATTAAAAGAAACCAATTCAAGTTTGTTCCGATATAAAAATGCCGATATTCAATTTCAATGTTTATTAAAAGGGAGAGTATTGAAGGACTTTGTAAAACAATAGGTTTTAATGGATATCTGAATAACACGAATGATAAGTAAAGATTTGTTTATGAAAAACTGTAGATAATATTTTTCTTACCATCAGAGAAAATTAAAATGACTTTGATAATATACGATTGAAAAATGTGAATTTTGAGGTAAACTTTTATACTACGATAACTATTTCAGATTACATGGGCAATTCCCTACTACTATCAACTATCGAAAACCGCCACTAGTAGTAGGTACATTGTTTTCTCCTTCAGATTGTAGTGATTATTACGTTATGTCAAAGCAGCAATATACTGAATAGTGACCATTTTTGGCGTACACTAGTAGTCAACTAAGATACGTGATGCACATACTGATCAGCGACCCTAGCGTGTACCGTAGGAACTAATTGTTCAGTACATTTAAATGTCAAATTCTCGATACTTTATAGTAATGCCTGTAGAAAATAGCGCTACAATACTGCCTTACTACTTGAAAAGATTATAACGTCCTACAGTTTCATCATACTACCAGAAAACGTATTTAATTGGAGAATCTAATTCAAGAGAACTGTAAAAACTGTCAGGGGTCTTGTTAGATTTTTTTACAACAGCAGACGCACTAACACGACAAGCTTAACAAAAGCAAGAATCAGATCTATTTTTATAAATCTTCGATCAAATTTTAAAGCGACATTCACAGCTTTCACTCATAAAACTAGTTTTATGTATTCAAATCTTTCCAATATCATTTCCTTGTGACATTTATTTGAATATTTCAAACTGATATTAAAATACATACGTTTAGCGTCAGGTGGAAATTGAAAAATTTTCGAGTTCCTCTCCGAACGTCGTAGTTTATGTGTACGTATAAGTCTAAGGAAATGTAAGATGGAATGTTAAAATAATTCTAGATATAGCCTAGATTGATTTGTTTTGATGTTTCTACCATATATACAATAATTTATATCAGTAATAACAGTTAACTCTAGCAAAACAATAACCTAAAATTGTAGCAAATCAGAATCATTAAGCGTTGTGGATCCTAAAACTGACTGATGGCTTGACTTCGAAGCGTTCTTAGGTAGATGGCCAGTCGCACCATTCAATTAAGGGGGATACACATCCAAGAGGGGGCCTTTGCTTTGGGAGACAGAACTCTGAAAAAGTGACTATCGATTTAAACAACCACTTATTACTTATTTGTAGACTTCCCACCACAAATATTAGTAACTAATATGAATCTGTTTCGAATAAGAGCAAGACTGTAAAACATCAAGCAATTATTTGTTTCACCGTAGTTAAAGATATAGTATCGTATGTTTTTCTTACTTCCGTGGTTGCAGATAAAAGCAAAAAGTAGTATCAAAATTCGACAAATATTTTTGCTGATGCAGATTTCGTATGTAGTTTGGTTTTACATAACATAGTACAACTACCTTTGCGTACAAACATCTCATTTAAAATACACTTGAAACTTGTAATAACTATACATACGGGTGTTGGTTCCGGTGCAGTAGTTAACGCATTTAATGTTGCTAAAGTTAAAACGTTTTATAACTAGGTTAAAAAAACTTCAGCTTTGACCGACAAATTGTGCTTTTTATGTTCCATATGAACGTGATTTTTAAATTTAGTTTTGCAATTTAAAACGTAATTGAGTTATGTGGGATATGGTTTGAGTGGATTGCAAGGGTCACCAAATTTTAGTACGGTTTGCTGAGTTTGATGTGATTATAGGATTTTAGTATCCAATTATATAAAATAGTATCAGTATTACTTTTTTCATGCAATATGTAAAGTCAGTTGGATTAACAACTGACTTTTCAAATTATAAACATTAAGAATGACATTTTTCTTTTATTTGGTCCAGATCAAAAAATATCCCTGACTTTCAGAAAATAATAATGAAGAACATAAGAAGTTATAAACATATCAAAGTAGGCGTTTGGAGCATGTGATTTTACAACTTTAACTAATAGAAACCGATTTAGTGTTTGTAACCAGTCTTTTAGTAAAAACACTGCTAAAATTACTAGCTTCTACCGGCGACTTCGTCTGCATGCAATAGATTTCCCGGGTTTACAGTACCTAACATATGACGTGTTAATCTAGATTATAAGCTATCAGTGCAGTATATTTCATTAAAATGAAATAATAACAAACCTATATCCATCCGTACTAACAAACTTTCGCATTTATAACATTAGTAGGAGAAAACCCCACATTTTAATCATACTCTCACGTCATTACACTACTACAAAGGACATCTTCGTATCTTCAAACTAGACAGTCTGAGCTATACAATAAAGGATTAAATATTATCCAGTGGTTTGATAGTTTATCCGGAGGGTCATAGCATAATGACCGTGTCTAGACGTTATAATATCTAGTACCATATTAATACTGTCTGCTGTTTAATCCTCTGATAAAGTATGTAGTTAAGCTACTGTTTTAGAAACAGTCAAATTTGAAGACTCTTGTGACTAGTAGATCGTTTGTAGCTCAGGAAACAATATTTTGTTCGAATGTTAGTTACCATTTTAGTTGAAGTTTTAACAACTATATCATTAAACTCAGTCAGGTGGTAGATACCATTTATATCAATGACTACTAACGACTATGTCACTGAACTTAATTTGCCGTGGCTTAACTGTCAGACTTGTGATTGAGAAGTCTCGGGTTCGAATCTTACTTATTGCAATTTGACGTGAACTCACACTAACACAAGGTTTCAAGTTTGGCTTAAGACCTTAATAGTAAACTTGCTTATTAAATTTCAAAAAGGTGTATCTCCATAACAAAAGCCTAACACATATGCCCTTTTCGAAACGTAAATACAGCTTCAATACGCTTTAGTTCACCACTATTTATTTTACCTCATTCAATATCTTCATACATTGTTCTATTCATACTTGTCTTACCCCATAGTCTTCGCCATGTGTTCAGAACAGTCATATTTATATGAATACTTACCTATAATATAGTTGGCTATATGAGAGTGCGTGCACTATAACGTTTATATCCCACGTTTGTCTTGATTCCCTTGCGTTTAGGTCATAGAACAAGCGAGCTGTACCAAAAATATTGACCAAGATTCTGTCATTTATTTTGTAAAATTATGTTAAATACAAACAGGGCGTCTTTTATCAGTTTTTTATTGTTTCTTTTATCTAGTCAGTTTCTGTGTCCCACTGCTGAGCAAAAGTCGCTCTTCTTTTTTATAATAAAAACTTATTTCTATTTATCATCTCATACATTTTGCATCACATTTTCAAAGATAGTAACGTAGTCGGGACTTCTGGCTAACATTCTCGTAATGAAACATCTTAAATACAGACGCACAGAATATAATCTGTCATATTTCACTAAACTACCCGTCAAATCGCAGTTTGAAGGAATGAATGACTTTTTTTATCAGTAGTAGTTTTACTACTAAGCCGTTAAATAGCAAACATAGTAAAACCATAAATGTCTTGAATTAATCAACCCTATTGTCCCGCTTGTGCTATGGCCCAACGCTAACTGGAGCAATAAACATTTTACGTTCGTCCGTCCATATACAGTATAAATTCCCTCATAATATGTGCGATGTATGTTCTTGTATGTATCTCTTAGAATACACATGCCAAAAATAACAGGATTGTTACTTTGTGTCAGATTTTAACGAACTAACCTTAAGTACAATATTCTTTTACTATATTTCATTATCATTGCAAACAAAGAGGCGCGTTGCTGAGTAAATTTGAAATTGTCGAAAAACCCAGTGAAGGAAACTAAATTGTTCTTTAACACTGTCTATTTTTGGCGTAAAGCATGACTTGCCATTCACTATGAATAGTTTAACACTTATAAATTTTATATTGAAGAATAAGTGCTTTCTGAATAAGTTGGTTTGCTTACCATACAATATTTATCGTTACTCTTCGACAGTCTTAATCCATTGAGGTAGGGACCACGAGTTTTTTTTTGAAGATAACCCCCATACTAAGAATTGCTCTAGTGTTGCGGGGACTTTCACAAACAAACAAAAAACGAACACAATGTACAACCAGATTCGTGAGGGAATCGAACCCACGACCTCCCGACGCAATGTTAGCGGCGTCGTAACCTTAACCACTGCGCCACAGAGTCAGTCAATTTTTTTTCTAAGTTAATCAACTTTCTGCCAATGTTCTGAAGGCTCTCGACTGCGATTTATGATGGCTGTCTAATTAACAACTACCATATCCGTCTATAAAAATGTATCGTTTAAAACAAGATAGCTATTAGTTCAACAACGATTGCTGTCTATAAATTACCTGCTCAAACGACTTTATAGCTTAGTTTGCATCATAGGTACAGTTTTGTTGTCTGAGAGGCCTATTGTTCCAAGTTAATGACTTTTAACACTCCTAAGTACACAATTAAGACAAAAACTATGATCTCCATCCACCAACCAGCGCAAGTCTGTATATCCTGTACTGTCGAGTATCGAGAGTTTAACATTTAAAATGTACTACCAAAATAGTTCTTACGGAACCCGGTAGAGGCGCTAAACAGATTTTTGTGTAAAATTTTAACTAGTCGGTTGTGGGTAGTCGATAGTAGTAAAGAATCGAGCTTCTAAACCCTTCATTCTGACATTCGAAATCACTAAAATATAAAATGATCGGCTGCAAAACGACTAAACCAAATCTACATCAGCTATATATCCTAGACCAGATAAAATATGTCTAGCATTATAATAAAAAGGCTTATACGCAGAATAAACCTCGGCTAGGAAATACCCGTGGTTTTCGAGGCCTCATCCTTCTAGTGGCTATAAACATTTTATACCCTTGTCCAAAGACAATATGAATCATAATTTCCCCATCATTTAGACAAGGCTTGAAATATTCAGGAGACATGTTGGATGTGTGTCATATTTTACACCCCTTGTGGAAGGGTGCAGAATCTGTGTTGTTATTTAGAATGGAATAATCTAATACTTACATTATATCGTAGTTTTAATATTATTATTAGCTCCAGCGTCTGCTTGCGACTATAGTCAGTTTTACCTGTGCCGAAACGTCAAGCAAACCGGAGTAAAGGTGCATTATCGTTGTGATTAAAATTGTAAAAATAAATTTTAATTCAAGATGAGTTTGATCCTGTATTTATTATTAATGATCGAAACTAACTAAAATTATGTCTTTTAGTATATATATCTAACATACAGGTAGACAAGATGGTACGGGACCTAATGTTATTTGAAGTAAATAATTTTAATTGCTTTAAAGCTGCTGAAACCGCACAGAAGTTCAAAAGCAATCACTCTTTCCTTATCTTCACGCTGCAAGTGAAATCAGACGTTTGGAGGAACTACCACTCGCCTGTATAAAAAATATATGGGATAATTGGAAATGGGATATATAAAAGTCATATTACATAGGCCAAAGTTTCGTTTTATTTAGAAAAGTAGTTTGTACAATTTTACTAATTTACAAGTTGCAACTTTTTTATAACTCCATCGTTACACTTTCTATCTACTTTTTATTTTCTCACTCCACAAAACATAACTGTCCTTTTCACTATCGGCTAAATTAGTTCACAAAGTCGAAAGCCTTATAATTTTATTATTAAGTAGTACATTCTCTTAACAATTTTCTATCACATAGTAATATAGCGGTTAATATTTACAAAAAACACTTTAATCTATGTATCACAGAAAAAATAATTATTTATCTAGCATAATAATAGTATTTATTACAAGAGGAATAATTATCGACATAAACCACCCTACACACAGACGTTTTTGCGTGTTCCAAAAGTTAAAATCGAGAGTGTGTAAGCAGTTTTATATTAAGCTAGTGAATTGGGTGCTCAATATTTTTGATACTTTTATTTTTTTCTTCAGATATGTATTTTTAATAACAGAAAGTGATATATCTTGATATTTATTTAGAAAATTAAAGTATCAAGTACCAAAAATATTAAGCGATAAATTTTAACATTACAAGACGGATGAGATGATTCCTAAGGCGACTATAATTCAATAAATATACGAAATTGTTTTCTAGGCCATTTTAATTATTCAAGCATTTTCATTGTTTCACAAAAATATTAATTAACAAATACTTTTCAGATTTCTTTAAATCGTTTCATTCATATACTTATGTAAAATTCTGAAATTTGCTAAAGTTACAAGAATCAAAATAATATATTAAAATTTTTGCGGGTAGCTGACTTGTCCGATATTCCCTTCGCAACTATTTTTTAGAAATTTTGTACATAGATGTAACGATTCCAAGAATAAACAGTAAAATCATATTAAGAGAACCCTTCTTAGCTTTCGCGCAGTCGGGTAAAATAGGCGTGTGGTGTAGGTTAGTCTAATCAGTCTTAAATTGAAAATTTTAAATGAAATTTTATTTTCTCCTATAGATTATTGAGCATATCGTAATAAGCCATAAATATTTATTACTATTTAATCTTTATAATTGATTTAATTTACTATGAATTAAACTGGACATAATAATAAAAAAAAATTTGAAAATTAAATGTGTTAGGTCCAATAAATAATAAAATCTGGAATTGACATTGCACTATGAAAAATAAAATGGAAGAACTGTGCTTTAATATTTTTTTTATTATTTAGATATGTTTTGAGATATCATGAAAATGGCACATTCCGTAGACAAATTAAAGCTTATTTTATATCTATAAAATTTATTTTCATTGACAAAATCAGTGATCTATTACAACTATTTCTGATATGTAGTTTTCTAGAACGAAAATGTAACGGTTAAATATATTTTTGACATAAAAATGGGTAAAATAGAGCTAAATAATTTTCTTTTCTTTTAAAATTGACTGTGATTCACACCTACAAGAAAACGTATAACATCTAAAAGGCAATGATGTAATGACGATGTAACACGCATTGAAAGATTTTAGCATTAATTTTTGTTCAACAATTTTAGTTTGTTTTTGATGAGCCAAGAGTTTAAAATATATTGTTCAAGTATCAAAATAATCAATCGGAGTATTTTCGGTGGGAATACAACACAATTTGACAATATTATGTGTAGAAATTATAATATTTATAAAAAACAATCGACATTATTTTGATCATAATTTTAAAACAATAGAAGGATAATAGGGAGTGGTCACACCCTAGAAAGACATACACAGATGTTTGCAAGATCAAGTGATTAGTACTCGTAACGAGCGGTCCTGTATGACACGATGAAGTAAAGATGTGAGTATGTCAATGATGCAAGAGTATTTTGAAAAGATTGTACCAAGTGGCGTTCTTTGGTTTCTGCATAAGGGTCTATGGGAAAATGGTGTGATTTTATGTATGTGTTTTTAGAAGGTTATGTTGGGCTTGGCTCATCAAATAACTTTGAAACTACCACGTAGTTTCATAATAATTCCGTTAATACATTCAAATATATTAAATTTAATAATAATATACACACTTTAATACAATAGTAACAAGACCAGTCTCAGTCGGGTTATACGAAATTGACGAGAATTTACAAAAGTTTCATTAAATTGAAAAAATTGACAGAAATTTTTAAACGATGGGAATGACACTATTTTAGTAATTATTTCGATTGAAAATATTAAATTTGAATCATTTACTTGACATAAATTATTGTGATCTTAACAGATTTAAGAATGTACAGTAGTATCGCAACATTATTTACCAGTCAACTCTTTAAAAAGTTTGTCTTGAATGCATGAAGGCTGAAAATAATCACTTTTCAACAGTTTTAGACCGGTAAGACTTCATAAAAAGTCATTGATTTAATATATTATACAAAATAATACGAAACGAAATAACTAAACCAGTGCCACGCCAACGTTCCTATTCATCGATTAAATAAACCACCTATTATTTAACATACACGCAATGTTTTACTAAAGTCATGAAATGTTCAAACCGATCAATCATTGCCTAATTCGGTTGTGACAAGAACTTTATGGTAATCTATTTTACGATCTATAACCTAGATTTTGAACACTAATACACTAGCTATATTCCAAGGACATAAGAACGCTCATAGAAATTCACCAAACATTTCGGTCCAATTAAATTTATTTAGTATACATATCTATTAAAAATGACACGAAATGTTCAGAAAATTTCTATGTTAATTTACAAAATTTCAATTGATTACATTCTTTTAATTTGACCGTCGAAGATCTGAGAAAAATACATCTAAATTATAATTAAAAATAAAACTATAGTACATTGATACACAAGTCGTCGCGTAGTAAAATTCATCCAAAGTCTTTTTTTATAGAAAAATGTTTAAAACTTAACTTACACATGAGTCGCTAATGGGGTTTGATGACCGTTACCTGAAAAGAAAATGATTTCATGAGACCACGTTCAGAAAACCAATCTTTAAAACTAATAAGATTTTTTGCAGTCACTCCGAATTTTTTATAAGCAATACAAAAAAGTAATGTGAGTTTTTCGTTTAAATAAAAATGTTTTACACAAAATAGTAAACCTATAACATAATGGATTTTAAATTGCTCATATCATTGGTTTCGGCATTATGATTCTAATTTTTTACCCTAATATCAACAACGTTATTTTTTGCAAAGTCTGCAGCTTCAATAAATATAGCGAGAACGAATAGTATCACAATTGCAATGGCGTGAAACTGAATTATTTACAGGCAAGTTCTCAGTTGACGTTGTTCGATGATATACAACGTATTTAATTTCCGCTATTGGAATAGTCACAGAGCAAGTAATGGATGTTATAGCGACAACGGACCGCATAGAAACCAACAAATAGATAAAAATGTATTTCTAGCTTTTAGAAGTGAATGAAAACTAATATTTATTTAAGCTTGAACGAAAGTTAGATGGATAAGTTTATCTAGAACATTGATTAGTTTTCAAACTTCTCTTGGGACTGTTTAAACATAGTAATTGACACAATTTCAGTTATTCATTGTAATGTTTTGGTGGTGTTAAAACACATTATCCTGTATGACAAGATAAAAGAATGTGAATGAGGCAGGAGAAGTTTGTAAGGATGCTTACCCCTTTGGAAAAAAGGCGTCATATTATGTATGTATTGTGAATATAAGCTATATTTCAGACGTGCCTCATTTCATAAGCAAAGAAAAACAAAAATATAATTTTGTAATAATGTTGTTCACTATGATAAAAGACAAAAATCAAGAAATTAGGTTCATAAAAATGTTTGTATATAAATATTCTTACCTTTTTTGGTAACAGTCGCATTACTGATAGTCCTATTCGAGGGTGCTAGTATGTAATGTGCACTCGGCGATTGTGGTGTTGCCGACGACGTCGCCACTCCGACCTAAGAAGAAATTATTACTATAGAAACTATACATAAAGATAAAGCAGTTAATCTTATAAATATTAGGTCGGGGAAAAAGTCTTTTCACATTATAGTATGCATGAACTTGTAATAAAATCTTTTTGGCTTCAATCACAAATGAGTACACGGTTCATTGGATTTCTTTTAATGAGCTCGTGAGGTACCCAAATATTGAGCTTTTTTGTGTACAGAAAAGATTTTATTACAAGTTCATACATACTATAATGTGAAAAGACTTTTTCCGCGACCTAATATGACTAAGAATTGAGTTAGTTTAGATAGTAATCAAATTATCAATAACAATGTTAAATTGTCTTTTAATATTAAAATCTAAATTAAGCATAGTTTCAATTTATAAGCAAATGAAGTAAATACTAACAAAATCAATAAAGTACTAATAAATCAAGTGCTAGACACAAGGACTAGATAAATTACATATTGAAGTCTAAATCAATATTGAGAATAAACTTAATAAAGAAGTGGTTGAACAAATCGATGCATTGTAAGATATAGTAAGTCAACTTAGTAGAGAGCCTTAGCATACACGATTTATCTAGATTATAATTAATAGTTGTATTTCCAAAATTAAGAAACTGTACCAAACAGTGGGCTTACTCCCGACAAAATCGAATTCGATTGAAAGAGATTCGAGGCCAAATCAAACTAGTGCATGATCAAACATTGGTTAAAAATGAAAATAAATTAAACGAAACAATTCAATTACTTTCACTTTAAATCAGTGGTAAACCATGCGCTAATCTGGAAAAAATAATAATAATTCGATTTGACATGACCTCGAATCGAATTTAGGCTGACAGATCATCGTCAGCTACATTAAACTGCGGGTCACTGATATTCAAAATTTTGTATACTTTCTACCTTGAATCTTGCAAAGGCTCTTAACTAAATTATTGGTTAAATAAAGGAGAAATAGAAGGATCACAAACCGGTGGTTGCGTGCTATCTGTGGACATAGTAGACGTCGTGATAGGGCTTGTCGCACACTGCGGCGACGCAAGACTAGTTGGCGACGTAATGGAGTGCGACGATGTACCTGTTTGTGGATTGTGCATTAGTAAGAAATAAAACTAAGGTTTTGGTTCAGCTTGTTTGAAAAGCTTTTGATAGTATTGCGGTATATTCTAGGGTTTAGATAAAATTGCTGTATATGCAGGTTAAAATATTTTATTAGGTTTTTAAAGGGGTAAATATAATTGAAAAATAAATTGTACGTAATTCGCTAGGTAATAAACTAGAATTGGATTTCATTCCATGGTTAAAGCTACTTCAGTAATAGGTGAGCTATTAAGTATTATAAAACTTTTATAAAATGCCGTTTATAGTAGCTCAAAATAATATATTAATGACATAGCTTTGCTACAATAAAATTTCATTAAGCTAGCAATTTAATTATTTTGTAAATGCTAGAACGTTTGCTCTTAAAGACTGTCAACTAAAGATGTCTATTGTAGCTTGTTTAGATTTTGATTGATTTAATAATAAATTGTTGTTAAGAGCACTTCAAGTCTAGCTTCGTCTCAAGTTGTTTAAGCGTCTGTCTGTTCAGCACTTAGATTAGTAAAATCGATTTTGGAATATAATTTGATTTATAAAGTTAGCATAGATTTACGAATAGTGTCTGTTTATTCATCGACTTGTTAATGTTATGACCTATGAATACAGTTAAGGGACAATTTAAGCTCACTTTATTGTTTTTGACGTCTTAGTGAACTTCGATTACGATTTTTTTTTACAATTCTCTAATACTTCGTTCGTACTTATGAAATATTTTATTTGAGGTTTGCTTACGATCATAAAAATATTAAACAATGCATATTTTGGTAAATTTCGATAGGTACATATCTAGGGGTTCTAGTAGCATACACATTTTAAGTTAGCTAGGGATATCTCTTTGGCATTCATTAAATTTCATTCGGTTAATTGCTAAGAGCTTAAAAACTTTTTCTTACCTGAAGGCAGCACCACAGAACTCCGTACAGAAGAATACGGTGGCGGTGCAGGCGTTGAAGCAGGTTTCGCTGTATTCACAGTGTTGGCGAACCCAAGACCTCCTCCCGTACGAAGGTGAGGGTTCCCGTATGTTGCTGCGTAACGTACGTCTACTCCATGGATGAGTCCTCCGTTGGGAACACGGGATGCTCCTAAAAGGGAGTTGTGGGTTAGACTAATTGATTCGAGTTCTGGCTTTTAAAATGGTTTAATGACAAAATTATTAGACTGTCATAGCGTCATGTCTGTCAGTTTGATACAAAAAACCGCCTTTATCAATAACGGTTACACAGTAATTTAAAGCTATAGTTGCAGTCTCAAAATATGGTAGTTTCAGAAATGATTCTGACATAAAATATTCAACACACTGCAATAACATTTATCAATAAGTGTTTCTCGAATCTACAGTAATTGACTACATGTTTAAACAACGACCCTGGATAAGCGAAACGGGACAAACAACACTGCATTTAAAAACAACAGTATCTGGATTACAGTGTTTATTGAACAACCATAACTAACAAGCAGCTTAACCCCACACGATCATTAAAAAGATTAAAAACTATCGAAAAACGATTCACCTAAGCGCAACTACAATTCGAACGAAAAATATTTTTCCAATAACCTGAACGAGTACACACGATTTCCTTTACGAAATTCTTTTATATTGAAACACTAGAGCAAAATTTTATTGAATATCGTATGAGGGAAATATTCACGAAGATTTTACCTTTTAAAAGGCTGTAAAGCATGGTAACATAGTCACAAAGGTACCAGTTATCGTTTCGCTTTGTACAAGACCCGCTTTGTTTAGATATTCGTATCAAAATATTGTAATTCGCTTGGTAACTGTAAACACCCTATTTTGTTTTAATTTTAATCTTTATTGCTGCTCTGAGTGTTTCGTTGGGATTTGAAATGCTTGGTAATGGATACATTGAGACCAGTTGTTAGTATTATGCTCTTAGTAATTGGCGATGCAAGTGTAAGAATTACTTGACTTAAAATACAAACAACTTCAATATTATTTGACTGCATTGAAGTCTCTATTGTCCGTTTTAACAAGACACTTAAGAACTAAACAGCATATAAGCGTAGTCATATAGTTTTGTGTACAAACTAATTAATCCGTCAATACAAGTAAAAACATTCTCCATCTAAATAAAAAATTGTTTAGTATTTTTAGTTCATTGCAAACAGAGACACTGACAAACCGGGGGACTTTGTTTTATAATTTGTGGTGATAACTATAATTGTCTGTTGTTACTTGGGTGATAACTCATAAACAGCTTTTTGGACCCTGTAGCTTAAATGATTACGATAGTTCAAACAAATCACGACCATACGTCATTAGCAATAGAGTTCATAATTCACTTACCATCGGGTGTGGGTAGTCCCAAATTATTCAGTGCACTGCTACTGTCTTGTCTCTTCTTTCTTTGTAAAGAGTTGTTCTGAGACCCTCCGTTCCCAGGATTGAACTGTACTGTGGACGGCGTGTCTACGCTTCTAGGCAGACTGCCGTTTACCGACCTATAGTAGTAAAACATTTTCTTTAATTTTGAAGTAGCTCAGAGTTTTTATTAGTAATTGTTTCAGACCTACGTGTGTCGATAAAAACTATTTTTTTTTTCAAAGTTGGAATAGAAATCAAAGCATGTCAAACACAATCAATCGAGACATTAAACATTTTATCAATATAATCTTCATGCAACATAAAAAGCTCAATACTAAAAATTATGTAACGGACGCTTTTATTTTTTTTCCATAACCGTGTAGGAATCCTCATTAATATGATAGAACTACAGTCATATAACTTAATTAACTCAGAAAAGCATTAATTATTCCAAGTTTATATTTGCACATTTATATTGGACTAGCTGACCTGCGCAACTTCGCTTGCGTCACTTAAGATAATCAAAATTTTCCCCGATTTTGTAACATTTTTCACTGTTACTCTGCTCCTATTGGTCGTAGCGTGATGATATATAGCCTATAGCCTTCCTCAATAAATGGGCTATCTACCACTGAAAGAATTTTTCAAATCGCACCAGTAGTTCCCGAGATTAGCGCGTTCAAACAAACAAACAAACAAACAATCAAACAAACAAACAAACTCTTCAGCTTTATAATATTAGTATAAAGTATAGATTATAAGATATTTCTACAAAATTTATTTATAAACTTACCTATTAGGTGTCAGTTTGTCGCTACTCATAGTTGGGGATTGTACCCTTAATGATCCGGGCGTATAGTCATGACCGTAGTGTACATAGGTTTGATACCCGTTGCTGAAACCATTGTTCACCTAAAAAGAGGAAGAAAAGGTTTATAATATGACCCAGATGAAAATTTACAAGATACATTCGTTTGGTCAAAAGTAAAACGATTGAAAAAAACTGAACACAATTACATTTTATCAATTCCAATGTTATGGTTTCGATTTCTTTGAAAAAAAACATGCTATGGAATATTTTGTACAGACCTACGTCTATGACCTACGTCTATTTTAATAGTTTTTGTATGTTTATAAATTTTTAAAGCAAATCAAAAATTGTTACTTACTACTTTAGGTTGAGATTTTAAATGTATTAAAATAATATGAAATGCATTGAAAATAATTGAAAAACTGTAGATACATTTAAGAATTAGAAATCTCAAATCGTATTCATAAAGAATGAAGCAATAAATATCAAATAACTCTTCCATTTATAGAACAACCACTCAAGATATGAAATAGAATATTGATAGACATTAGAAATTCCATTACCTTATAACAATCAGAGTAGGCAGGGTCTGAGTAATCGTTGCTGTACCTATACGGTTGGTATGTGTTCGTCTGGTTTATTGACGATAGAGGCACTGTACCAGCTAGAGGTATTCCACTTCCAAGTTTGGCATTCGAACATAAGGTACTGTCGGAACCCGTGTTGGAATAATCCTAGGAAAAAATGAAGTAAAGGTTTGTTAGTTGATTTATTGTTGGTTAGTTTGTAATGAGATTAAGAGATTTATATGGGTAGGGTATGAAACGTACTTGCATACAAATAATAATTGATAGATTGTACTTAAAAAACTTTCTTGCCGATAATTATGCTGTCAGACTAATTGATATTAAGGGAACAACTATTTTCATAATAAACATGATTTTATCGATACATTAAAAAACAAAAAATCACAAAAAAAAACATTCCTTTACCAAATTTCTCACAAAATAATGACCATCAATACAATTTACTACAGCAGAAGGTATACTTACAATTTCACAACTCCCATTAGCCTGCCTCAATTCCAGTTTCAGATCACTTATATTAGAGTTCCTATCGTTCTCTTTATACAACTCCTCTGCCGTCACCGTTACGTCAGGTTTCTCAACAACCTGAGTCTGCTTGTTCTTCCTTTGTTTTCTTTGACACAGTATCACTAACATTATGACCGCTGCTACCATTATAGTGCCAGAGGTCACGCCAAAGAGGATTAGAAGCAGTGGGAATGTTTCTAAAACAAAAAATGTACCTTACAAATGGGGTAAAACAATTGAGAATTAAGTCGTAGTTCTAAAGCCTAATATTATAGACGGAGATAATATTTACTGACGCATGAAACAATAGACTGACGGACTGATGGACTGACAGACGCATAAAAAAACAGACAAAAAGAAAAGAAACAAAAATATTTTATTGACATATACAATCTGTTACAATATCCATACATTGTCCTGACATGCTAGCCAAAGCTATGTGATAGAGGCCAGAAGAAATTCTCAGCTGTCCAGATTTGGTCTAATAGTAAACCGTATAGTGTTATAAGAATATGCGTAACTTTGATCTAAAGGAGAAATACAGCTTTCCTTACAAGAACATATTTTTCTAGACTCCGACAAAACCCAAACAAAATCCTTACAAGCGATCTGGTGTTAAAGTATTTCCAAAAAAACGTCTAGCCTGTGAAGAAAGCCGTGATGGATGGGGTATACTTATGTGCGGGTTATAAAGTCAAAATGGCGATACATTTACGATAATGCGTGGTCGTTGCGAATGTAATAGCGGTTCAGTCATTCATGAGAATAATAGTGACGTCGGGTAGAAGAAAAATATTTTTTTAGCGGAGAATTTAGTTCGATATTTTTCCACTAGATGGCCGATGTGTCCGATAGTGGGAAGTCAATTCTTATCTAAATTACTTTCTCTATTGAGTCGTTTTTATTTCTTAATTTGGATTATCTGTTGAAATAACCGCTTTTTAGAACTGTATTAGTTTTATAGTGAAATATAGATTATTTTGCTATTACATTGTTATTCATAACACTTGTCTAACCAGAATCTTTCACTTAAAAAAGATAGAAAAGAATTAATCGTAAACACACTTCCTAATCTTAAACGCTAAAACCTATTACTCTTTAAGTAACAGCTTATAAAACCATCTAACCATAAAATTATTATCAAGTTGTGAAACGTATCTTAGTAAAAATATTAAAAATCTATCAAATCGTAGATAATCTTTTCTTTCAATTCACCCGAATCGAGAACAGTCGTAAACTGGAAACTCGTAAAAAAGCTGCCGTAAAATACTTAATAAAAAACAATGAGAGTAATGACGAATCCCATCATGTTTTAAGACCAAACAAAAACAAGGTTTTTCTCGCAAACTTTATAAACAAAGTGTTTATAATAAGGATTAAGATTGATGAAATCTTTGTTAGAACTCTTTAAAAATATAGTACTACTAGCTTCTATCTGCGACTTTGGTCACGTGACCAGATATCCCGAAGCAAAACTATCGTAAGTATTAATTCAGGCTATGAGTGTTCTGAGACTATTCCAGTGTTTCAGTCTTTCATTCCAAACCTATGTAAAATTATTTATTTAGGCTTTTATTTCCGGCTTTAAGTTTTGTTTTCATTAATATATTTTGTTTTCATACATTTACTGCCATTTTATTTAGCAGAAGATTATATTACTTAGCGCTAATTTATAAACTGTAAAACTAGCCCTGAGTGCTTTCAAACATAACCAGTAAATATGAACACATCGTCCAAATACACAAATGTAATACTCACTGTTAGGCCGTAGTACAATTTCCATCGTATCACTTCCATAGTCATTGGACACGTTGCATTTATAGACTCCAAAGTGCTTAGATTGGCTCTCTCGAATGATTAGCGTGGAGTTCACCACCCCTCCTGGTTGTAGCTCCTCGAGGAATGCGTAATCCTGCAGAAACGGCTTGTTTAATTTAGATGCCATGGATGTGTGGGGGAACGATTGGAATGTAAACCTGGTTCCGATGTCTCGGAGAGAATTTGTTCGAGATTTGTTTAATGGCGGAGCGTAAATGTGGATTTAATGGAAATTTTGGGGAGTTTTCTTTCAGTTTATTATGTTGAAACCTTATTAGAAAGTATTAAGAGACTAGCTACGCTAATGTGTATGTGTAAAATACCCGTATCTTAATATGATACGCAAATAATAGAGTAGACCTACTCTTATTTACAAGTACAAGTACTTATTTACACATGTACTTATTTACAAGTATATGCAATATGCAAAATATTACGTATGGTCTTCTTTAACTGGTTGGCAAAGATCACAAAATAGGTCTTCTACTTTGTTTGCGTGGATAAAGTCAATGCAACATTTTAATCAAACTAGATGTTGACCCAAATACTTCCATTCAGTACCTGTAACTTCAAAATGTTGAAATTTTCAAGTCTTTATGTAGTGAAATGGCACAGGAGCCCTATTATATTTTAGTGCGACGTAAAATTCTCTACGAATCCTTTATAGTTCTTAGTGTCGTAAATCTTGTGACATATTATTTTAGTGTCATGAGAGATAGCATCAAATAATTGGACTGTTACAACCATTTTTGGAATTGAAACTTTGTCTATTTTTACTATCTTATAAGATACTTTTAGTTTGAATACAATGTTTTTTTGTTCGTAATGAAATTATAACATAAACTTTCATTGATTCAGTTTGATAGTTACAAAGAAGAAACCTTAAAATTTTTCATAAATTCAAATAATTAATCACTTTGGCCGTTTTCAAACCTAGTTCCATTTCTAAATCAAAGTGATAAATTAAACCAAACGAATAGCGTTTTATCACTTAACATTACAACTTGGGAAAATTATACAGATTAGGAGCCATTTCGCAGAGCGTTTCAGCGCACCGATTAACGGTTGTCGAGTTGAGCTTCAAAGCCTCGCTGATCGCGGTCGTGCGAAAGGTTTGAAGTGTATCCATACTAATTGTGGAATTTCAATCAAGCCCGCGTCGGTTGCGCCGCACTGAAAGCTTTTGTGCGAAGTGGGTGAACCTATGGATGTGTGCTATGCAATTTTATCAACATCTAGATGTTTGGCAAGGACTATATGGAAGTTTGTTGCAGAATTTCAATACCTATGACACAATTATGAACATTTCTGAATCATGTTTCTAATATTTGTGGACCTAGAATTCAATTTAAAAAAATTCTACCTCCAGAGACACTCACATCGTAAACAATTTTGTTGTTAAAATATTTTATTCATTTACCAGAAGATTGCTAACGTCAGTGTAAATTGCAGTATTCTTATCACCCATCGAAATACAATAAAAAAGGTTCTAAAGGATACCCTCAGCATAGTCTTATCCTGACTATACCTTTAAGAAAACCAGACGCGATATCATAAAAGCAGAATATGTAAAGATAAAATAAATTTCAACATCCACGTACCTGATCATGTATAGTATCAATTTCTCTTCCATCGAAAGTCCAGATGATGTTATCGATCCTCGGGACGGAGAACGCTGCGCATTCTATGTTCACCGTGTCTCCTTGAGAACCGAACTGCGTTTGATTTGATACTATCTTTGGTGGACCTGCAAAGGAAACTTACGTTAGATATGACTAGTACATTGTTCCTAGGGCATGTTGTATTATGAAAATTATTATTTTCTGCTTCTATTATTTACATAATAACGTAAGAAATAAGTGTATCGGATAGTATGAGAGGATAGAATGAATTTGTCGGTACAGATAATTATTTATAGTATTTTTTTATGGCTTTTATCGTTTTTATACTGAGACAACACTGTGTGTACCCGATGGTTATACTACGAAGAAATTTAATTTTATAACATTTTTGTCAGTGAGATAAATAACATTATGGCCCGGGGATCTTTTTTTTATTTAAAAACCCGAAATGGTGCATCATACATTAATGTAAGCAGTTTTATTTTTATCATAATTTTCAACCGCATTGTTATAATTGTTAAAGCCGCTCAAAAGCCTTTTGTCTTGACATAGTTGCTGCAGTCTTAGCCCTAATTCTTGTAACCTAATTTTGCATGGCTTCTTACTATGAAGTCGTTTAGCTCAGCTCAACTACGTATTATGATAAAATTTTACAACTTCTAAGCAATTTTTAATACAGAGGATGGTTTTAGTACCGTGAAATAAATTATTATTAGATGGCAAACTATTAAATGAAAAATAAAGTTTAAAGATATCAACAAGCTTTTGCACACTACGTCGTCCGCGGGGAAAAAATCTGTTTTGATAATTATTCTATGTAGGTATTCATTCATATAAAAAACCTATATACTTTGCACTAATACAATCAAAGAAAAAATACATGCATTGATCTATCCTCATAAACCTTTATAGTAGTGGAATATTAATCTATTTCTCTATACACCTTTCGATATTCAGGATTGCCCGAGTGTTATACACACATATTCGCTTTATATTGAACGAGGCCAGTAATAAATGTTTCAGAAGCAAATCCGTATTAACCCCAATATAACCCAGTTACAGTACGTCCTACTTCTAGTAGTGATTAAAATTACAAATTATTCTAAGGTTATATGCGACTTTCTACTTCAAGGTTTTGTTGAAGTAATACAATGGACTTATTATATTGCTAAATGTATTTTGTAGGAGTTCTTTGATAAAGTCTTAAATGTTCTTAGCCAGTTCATAAAGGTAATTATTATTTAGTGACCGTATTTACCTGGTATTACTGTTCTTTAAAGTATGTGGCTATTTTTCGAATTATCTTTAATTAATTTAATTTCATGAATATCAGAGAATAATTTGATGTTACTATTAGCTAAAATCGTTATTAATTGTTGATTGAATTGCAATTAATAACCTTAGCCTACTACTTGTCATATGTCTATGTTACGCGTCAAAAGATTTTCATATATGTCCGAATCCAAAAACCCACTTCACATCTACAATTTTTGAGGATTGGCGATTGCTTATTCTGAGAAATTGCTCTAAGACAAATCATAAATATTATATCAAGACAACCTTACTGAAGCGTATCCATCCGTTATTAACAATAAATTACATCAACCGGCCTTTACATGACCGACAGACTTTCGCTAATCGGTCACTGACCCGATGCGTGCACCTAACTCTTAGCGTCTTACTCCAATGTCATTTATATTTTACGGTTCAAACAAAATTTTTATAGGTGTCTCGCAAGGAGCAATGTTTGGGCCAATGCTAAAAGGTCAAATTCATGAAAGTTTTCGCATATTTTTTATACAAAAAAATATACAGAGGCGCTCATAGCCAGTTTGTGCTCACCGATCGGTAAACGATCTCAGGGTTAAGTAACCCTTGGCAAGGACTTTTTATAGATGGGTGACCACATGGTGGTATTTGAACTGAGCGTCTCCGTGCTTCGGAAGGCACGTAAAAGTTAGTCCCGGTTTTTGTATATTAAAATAAAAGTTGATAATCCATGTCAAAAGTCATTCGGACGTCTTGAACAACTTCGACACTAGGTTGATCACTAACCATACCATAAATAAAAAAAATAGAAAAAAATAAACTTGCGTAAAATAAAACTGGTTTAGAAATCGTACAAAAGAACTACATTGTAATTTTCAAAGTATTGTTACACAAAATGTTCAAGTTCTGTACTTCTAATGATAGACAAAGCGTGGAACCAGCCTGGTGGAAATGACGTACGAATGAATAAAACTTCTTGTTCACTGAAGTTGCTACATTTATACAATATTTTAGTTCTACCTTACGAAAACAAAAGGGATGTTTGTGTTACAGAACTATATAAAATATTAAAATGAAAGGTTTTAGTCATATTAACCGTATATCTTTAAAATTTTTTTTACTATGCAGAGTTCTCGGCTTGGATTCTCGGGAAAAGGAAAGTTCTATAATTGTTGTACAATACACTTCTATTAAAATATTTTTCAATAGTACCTGACGGCCCAAAACAAGATGGGAAACTGTAGTGCAGAAAAACATGAGTGAATCTGAGGTTTCCGAAGACGATGTCCAGGATAGAGCGAAATGGAGGAGAAAGACCAGGAAGACTGACCCCACTACCAAATAGGACTCATAGCATGGTAGAGAGAGAGAGTACCTGGACTTTGGTAAAATGCCCTGTATAGGGCAACAGGCTCACCCCCTATTTCTTAGGACTATTACTATCAATACATGATTGTATTTCATACACTTGGCTTCCGCTCCGTATATAACATGAGTAATATTTTGTTCGTATGTAAACTTTGAACAGTGTATAATATATTATGATTGTGCTTCCTAACTAGAATTCTGTATCAATACATCAATCGTATTCAGTCAAAACTCTCAAATTACAATATCTACCCAATCAATTCGTAACGCGTTCCAGTTCTAGTTAAATAGGATTACTAGAATCCCCTCCAACCTATTGTTTAACATTAACTATTAAATGACTAGGTCTGACCTTACGCTATCACAAAGGCCTTGTCAGAATTCCCTAGAATTGGATGTCCGGCGTTAGAGCTATCGTGTTGAAACAAATTTGCATTTCAAAAGGGAAAATAAGCTAAGACAGGCACATAAGTCTGTCTGTGCGAGTGATACTTACTGCACGTTAGAGCCTTTAAGCGTTTGCGGTGAAATGAATGACAATATAAGAGGCGCTGTAGGTCTTGATAAGGTAGAATAGTGAACTGATTTTCATTTAATTGCACTGAGTGTGATGAATTATGAAACTTACTACTATTCCTTTGAGTGAGATCACTCTTTTTTACCCGAATGAGTAGGTAAATGGTAAAAATAACGAGTTTAGCTATCGACAATCTTCATTTTATGTCATAAACGGCATTTTTTTTATCATATCCTAGCATTTCATCAAGCTCTAGCTTACTAGTGATAATATTTATACAAGGTTTGAAAATCTCTGTAACTCTTTGATCCGCGATATATCCAACCTAAGACTTTGTAATTTGCAGTCGCATACATAGTCACTCAGAACATACAGACATCAAAAGAAATTACTACGTACTCTATAATAAATTCTTCAAATTAATAAACACTACATCATAATGACGTAAGTCTTTCGAATAAAACTTACTCAAGCATTTTGTGGAATTCTCAACGTTTCTACAAAGTATATTATGTGGGCGTCACATAGTTCTGAGTATAGTACCTAATTATATATAAATTTATTACTTCAGAAACACCTACACATTTTCTAGAATTGTGTCAAGTTACGCGAAATTGAATTAGCTCTTAACAAGTATTGTAATAATATTTATAGACTTGTGAAAAGAATGATGAAATGCGAAGTAATAAATTACTATTTTTATATTGTTCTAACACATTTAATTAGGAGAATAACGCAATATAACACATTTATTCTCTGCATCAAACTATGGCAGACTATTATTATACAACTTTGTATATATAATAAAGAAAATAAATATGTTTTACAGACAACAATAATTTTAGCAAACGGGTATCAGAGAGACAGCAAGGACCACAGATATTCTCTAGCATTTCGAATCATATTTTAAATTATATTATCAGCCTTGCGACAGTTGCAGTCGTTGCCGGAATTAAGGCCGAATACTGGGGTGACACTTAGTTTTAAGATATAATTATAGTATTTAGTTGTCTTTGTTGGTTTGACGTGCATCGTATCGATAGAAATACTTTTGAGCGTCACTTGAAATGTAAGTATCACTTAGGTCTTATTCAAATTAATATCTATTGTGCGAGTATCACAGACTACTATCATATTAATTGATATAATTGCCATGTTTTGTTTTCAATCGCATGGTTTCGTACCATACGTAAGTCTTTGTCCATACACTAATTTTTGAGCTTAATTTCCATACAAAACCAAATTAGTATATATTATCTTTGCAATTCTATACTTATAATCTGAACTTATCAAATTCAATTTGACTTTTATATTTCTCATCATCAATAACAAATAAACTCTCAATTATAATAGAATAATTCTTAATGTAATTAAAACCGCTACTATTACATTCACGGTCTTTGATCTCATTTTCCAGAACATTCTTCTCCATAACAAAATAATTAATTAGAGTATGTTACGGTCTTTCATTAGAAACGTGTATTCACCGTACTACGTAGGGCGGAATCCATTTATTTTTTATGAAAGAAAACGTTCATACTGTCTACTTAGAATCGTGTAGGTTCTATAGAAACTGGCCCAATTAAATGTGATACTTTCCTCGTAAAATTAAGTAGTATGTATGTGAATTTTTCGTTCAAGGCCCTGTTTTGCGAAAGCACTTAGTAAGAATGTAGATCAGGTCATAAGGTTCAAGGAATGTTGTCTTTTATTTCGAACCTATTATTGGATTGGAGCGTAAAATATAAAGAAGTCTGCAAGCTACATATTCAATTATTGTTGTATTGTTAGTATAAAGTATAAAATTTGCCGCCGACGCTCAATATGACCAGACAAACACCTACACTTATATCAACATTTGTCTTTATTAGCTGTTTATATGTCTATAAGACAATCCGAATTCAAAACCACGATGCTGAACAATGTACAAAAATCCACTAAATGCTTTAACGGAAATATGAAAATAAACCACACATCATTTCAACCGAAACGGGAATCAAATCCAAGACTTCGTCACTATCAATTACAGAACCAAGTACCACTTTACTGGAAACGAGAATCGAACTCAAAACACCGTGATAATCAGATATACCTCTACACCAATCCTAAAAGTAGTCATACTTGTACATTCAATGTTTTGTATCACAATAGTTACGAATCAAACGACTCCCAACAATATGTAGGTCAGTTTGAAAGCTCTATTATTTGACATTTTGCAACGTTCACGCTGTTTCTCGTTCACGTAGGACAATGGGCACGGTACAACTTGACCTATTCCCGTGAACATATAATGAAGGAATCAATAGCGTAGGTATAGTTGTAGGTATTCTCTGTTCTACTGTGATTTTATACGATCTAGTATTTGTACTGTGAGTTTGGATTTACAACAAATGATTTTTTGGAGATACTTGAACAATTTATTACACGTAATGATGATTATAATTTTTTCGTCAATCTCCACACAGTATAAAACTTTATTATTAGTACAATTAATTATACCATCATAATATGGTAGTATAGCTACCATTAACTTACAATGGGGAAATACGAACGTATTAAGGATACAAAATTATCCAGACAGGATGAGTGCATTCGGTAGACACCAGTAAACAATCAAACTCTAAACGTTTTTGGTTGTCAATGCAAAATAAAGGTTATCTAAGATGCCAATGCCTAGACCATCTACATAAAATATCTAAAAGAGCATATATCACAGTACAAACACATACCACGTATGCCCTTTTCGGAATGACATATCAATACATCTTACCTTTAATGAAGACCGAAGCTTCAGCCTCTATTTCAGGGTATCCATCGACGCTAGCTTTACACAGATATCTTCCTGATGTGTGTGTATCCAGTGTTAGAGTCAGGTTTGCTGTTCTCCCGACACGCTGTGAACAAAGTGACTTGTTAGTTTGAAGAATATAATTAGAGAATAACGAATTAGTGCTGCTAGTATTTTGGGTACGTTACCGGTCGACGATGATGAAGAGAAATACTACGACGCGTGACGCATTCCTTTTTGTAATATTTAATGATTGTAATTTTATTTTGGTTTTTATTTTGAATTTTGTTAAGAAATGATCTATAAATGAACTGTATTATTGTATTCAAACAAAAAGTTTGAACTGTTATTGCAATCAAATTGAAATCATTTTGGAAAGAACAAAACTAACTTGAATCAAATCTTATATGAAGTAGTTACTTAAACGTAAGTGGACTGAAAAGTATATTAACTTAGGAAAAATTTAATAATCAAAAGTAATTTTTCTAAGACTTAGACCGCACTTTGATATTATATGATATAGCTTATAAACTAGAAAAGTAGTAAATTATAACGCAAAGTATACACATACTAAATTACTAACATTCTTTAGGTTTCTTTCGTACTAAACTTTGCTCTGAAATTTCTATGAAAACCTTTTAGTACTTAATAAAGGCAAGTATAGAAATATTTCTGAGAAAATATGGAGTAAAAATATTAATGGAACTCTAAGGCTTCACTGTTGCTTATAACGTCAGTAATATTGAGAGACTGACAGAAGGACAGTACCGAGAATCAGATATTATAGGGAAAGTAACAATAATTTCACTGACAATCTCATACGAGTATATTATTCATTTGCCATCACAAATTGTCTTTTCTTGGTATAGTATAAATATTTTCTCTAGAGAACATCATTTTTGGATGAATATTATGATGTCCCATAGTATATAATGCTGGCAAGTTCTAACTTATCTGCCTTTATATATACTGTTTAATATGTACTACCAAAATAGTTCCTACGACGTCCGTTCGAGGCGCTACCACGCTGGTCAGATTTTTATTCATCATTACTCGGTAGCTAGCTGGTTGTCCGAACGATAGTCGATAGGGAAGGAAATCGAGCTGTTGAATTGGAAGTACAAGGAAATCAAAAGCTTAAGTATAATATCACTAATTACAACTGAAGTTACAATATTGGTGAAAAAACAAAAAAAGAGAGCCGAAGCACTTCACAGGATGCTCACACAAATATGCAAAATCACAAAATTTATATTCCACTCAAAAGTACACAAAAAAGGCTATCTGTAGCTTGTTAACAAATACCATTGTGAGATAGCCACGATAATTCAGTCGTAAACGCCGACAATGACGCCCACGCCTCACTACAATGTAGACGATATCATAGTAATACTCTAGGATCATATTTTTATTAGATATTTCAACAAGATTTGATTCGTAAAATTCTTTATTTGTTTTCGCGGTCACTTTCAATGTTGGGATCGACATTTGGGAAGACCTTTTTAGAATTTTTCTAGACCGCCATTTTGACGTCAAATGGCCTATGAAGATTGTTGTAGGTATGTAATCATCTGAGGAGATACTTAAACATTGTTAAAACTTTAGATTTAGAATATAGAAGTGAGGTATGTATAGTGAGGTATATACAGTGTATTATACCGTAGACAAATTGCTAAGAAAAATAAATAAAATGTTTTAAAATTCAACATTTCAATCAATGGCAAATGTTTTTTCCATGGAATAATGTGCACACTTCAGTATATTATAATAGGATTAGATTTCATTATTATAGAAAAGATTCAGTATAGCTAGTATAGAGTGGTATAGCTGACTGTATCATTCCGAAGTCTATGTATGAAATATGTTTTCAGAAAATGAATGAACGAACCTTTTTCACTCGTTATTTTTCACCTTAAAGGTCAGATCTATTTTTAACCGATAACAGGATTTCGTTATACAACAATATTATTGTTCCCCGTGCTTAGAAAACTTTGGGTAAATGTAAACAGCTACCTCTTACGCGTGTCTTCTTCCGGGTTCGTTTTCAGAGATTTATATTTCGTAAACACATTTTCACCTTATACTTTGATACCCATAACTTTTTAACTTTGCATTACATTTATTGTTGCGCTATTCCCTACCAATATCGACTATCGAAAACCGCTAGCTATCGAGAATTTTTAACGTAAATCGGATAAGCGCTTCTAGTGGGGTCCCTGAAAACTATTTTTGTAGTACATTTTAAATATCAAACTCTCATTATTCAATAGTATCGCCTGTAAAATAACGCGCTACTGTAATTACGAGAAGTAAGGAAAAATCACGTTAATTCCTGTCTAATATGAAGTAGTACTTTGCTAATTTGATGACCGTATACCGGACTGTACCCGTGTTTTGTTGTTAAATGAACGATCTGTGGGTTAAGCAGCCGTGGGCGCGGTCATTCCGTAGATGGGTGACCGCATAGTGGTATTTAAGCACGTAAAAAGTCGGTCCCGGCTGTTGTCTACTAAGATAACAGTCGTTATGCCACGTCAAAGGCCTTTTCGGGCGGCTTGAACAACTTTGACACTAGGTTGACCACTAATCATACGACAAACAACAAACAACATCTACTTTTTAGTGTACATATTTTGCTAGGCCGCACCTAGGAAGTCAATATTGCACAATATGGCGAACCGCACAATATTATTGACCGTTTATAATTTTGATATGGTTTAATATTTTCTGTCAGTTTCTATACAAAGTGACGTTTAATTTTATTCTGCACTTTTATAAGACAATCTTATTGCACAGTTATCGTAATGTTGACCGTCTAGGTGCTGTCTTAGAGAATGTTTATGTTTAAATTTTAGAAAGAATGATGTTTTTTAGCCACAAATCCTGTTAGTTCATTGGTATAAAAAAAACTTAAATATGATTTATAATATAGGGATTTTAAAACAACGATTTTATACAAACTTTTGAATGCTACATAATTCATGACAGAGTATTTACATTTGCCCGATTGTAGTGTATTTTGTACTGTTTCAATAATTTCGTATTCTATTGTTGAAAGTTATTGTAAAACTGTTTGTTTTACTTGTGGTATTTCTGTTTTACTATTGAAGTTATTTTAACCATACATATTAGAGTTTCAACTACTATTAACGGCTATAATTAGAACATAAAATCAGGTGTGAAAGGTTCTGACATGTTTTGGTATCAGTATTACCACCACTATTGCAGGTTTCTGATTTTTGTACACCACATTTTTATTAACTTTTTAACAATAACATGTATTTATAAACAGTATTTTTACTATTTGATTTATTGTGAGGCGCCTATAGCCAGTTGCGCTCACCGGTGGGTAAACGATCTGTGGGTTAAGCAACCCTTGTCGCGGTCTTCTTTTGATTGGTGACCGCATAGTGGTATTTGAGCTGGGCGTCTCCGTGCTTCGGAGGGCACGTAAAAAGTCGGTCCCGGCTGTTGTATACTAAGATAACAGTCGTTAAGCCATGTCAAAGGCCTCTCGGGCGGCTTGAACAACTTTGACACTAGGTTGGCCTAGTGTCAAAGTTGTTCAAGCCATACGACAAACAAACTATTTGATAAGTTGCGTCAGTAGAGCCTTATTAGTCAGTTGCTTCAGCTATTTAGTAATGTCTTATATTTTAATGGGTATGAATACTCACAATCATTTGATCTTCTTCATGATGTAGCCATCTGATCTCCGGCGGAGGATATCCATCTACATCACAACTAAGAGTCACAGTAGTGCCTACTTCTGCTTCCACGTCTTTTGGTAGACTCCTGAATGTTGGTGCATCTGTCAAAACAGAATTATATTAGTTTCATGCAGCTTTTTTGAATAGGGTGTCTCCATAAGAACATATTTGTTAAGTTTGCTTATTCTTTTATGTATAACGGTCATACTAAAGTCTTTGGTCATGTGGCTGTAAATTTTCATCTACATATTTAATAAAGATATAAAAGCAATGTAATTGAAACAGTCTTTTGATTTTTTAACAGCTTACATGCGTTGACTGAATCCGTTCACTCTTTTCTTCTTCTTTTTCATATAGTTGCTTATTTCATTTGTTTTTTGATTCGTTTCAAACGTTCTTGAAGTATAAATAAAAGGCTGACATAAGTAAAATAGTAAACTTACAAGTAATCTCCAGGGTTTCGATTTCTTCACTGTTGCCAACATCGTTGTAGACAACACATTTGATTGTAGCGTCGTGGTATTTTCGAGTGATGTTGTATATTTTCTGTTAAGTCAAGTAAAAAGTTTTTATTAAGATATGTTTTCATTTTACTTCCTTGAATAGAATTCATTTAGAATTTAATATTTTAGTTACTACTCTTGCAACTTTTATTTCAAATAAGAAAGCTTTTAATGTTTTTATTGTTCTGTCTTTAAAGTTACTTACCAATTCAGTAGTGTTCCCATCAATAAGTTTTTCATTTAGAAACCACTTGTATGTTAGGTTCGATGGATTTGCATCTGCTTTGCAGGCTGTGGACAATCATAGTAATATTACCAATGGAAAATATAAACCAAAAATTTAGGTATGAATTATTTTATTAAACTATTTTACAAGATTAACGTCAAATCTACTATCCCTGGACAAGTATTTGTTCTGCGAGAGGATCGTCTACCCGTAAATAGTGCAACTAGTTTTTATGTAATCTGTGACATACCTATAATAACATCGTCTCCTTCAGGTATCTTCCCATTGGCACCAGATTTGATGAACATCTTCACTTTCGGAGCATATTTCACCTGTAGACAAAAACATTTTACATTAACAACAGGTTCAATTAAATTTGTAGTTACATTAACAGTACGAAGGCCTGTGACCCTATGGTTGTTTTTTGAAAAGTAAATCAGGGTGTTATAATATGATGATGATATGATTTTTCACATCATAATATACATGATATTATGATGTGAAAAATAGAGATTTTTCACATCATAATATACATGATATTATGATGTGAAAAATATTGGGTCATACAATAATAAGTCCCAAACAACGACATCACATATTTTAAACATTTATATTAACAACCTGCCTGTTCCCGCTACAAGTCACCATTCCACAAAATAAGTATTAATTAATTCCCAGTAATAAATAATAAGTTACGAAATATATCAGGCTGTCCAAATAAATACCTTTCAGGTATAACAAAGAACAATTATTTAATAACAGTACCTATTACTGACAATACAAGGATCTGTTAAACATTAATTACGTTGAATCTCTAAGGAGAAAGTTTTTAGAAACACTTTCGTTGACTTTTAATTAAAATATTTGACTGATATTAATAGATGACTTTGAAAGTAAAGAATGGAGAGGCCTTAAATAGTTTAGCGTCGTTAATAATTAATTGTTTTCACTTTTATATAATATATTATTACTGATAGAAAATAATGGAAAATTACGTTCATTACGACTTTACGAATTCTATATCGGTACGAACCCATACTTGGCCAGTATAGACAACCCAAGGCCTTTTCTTCGATCCCGGGGAAGATAATCATGGGCTGGGTACTAAATAAGATGTTGTCATAATAGACAAGAACAGGGATCGACTTTTTACGTGCCCTCCGAAGCTCGGAGACGCCCAGTTAAAATACTATTATGCGGTCACCCAGCCGGCTTGGTAGCTCATAATATGATATAAGCTTTAAAAGTAAATACGTAGTAGAATTATTGAGAAATTTTAAATACCAATACCAGTTACTTATAATAATATATCATTCATTTATGTTCCAAGGGATATTAAAAATAATGAATAGCAGAAAGAAGCAATCACGGTTCGCAGAGGCCATTATTTTATCGGAACAATTGCAAAATCGTTTAAAATACATTTCGATAAATTGTATGTGAAAAGAATAGGGCGACTGGTGGGTAGTTTAAAATAAAAGGAGTGACAATAAATGTGATACATTGCAGCATGGGAAAGTAGGTTTGGAAGAAAATGAAGTTTTGCAGTAATAATTTTCTACTTTACGGTCATTGTGAATCTGAATGCAATTGTAGTAGACAAAGGGAACTGAACAAGTATGGAAGAGCTTTATTTATTTATTGGTCGGCTATTTTGACTGTGATGGTTAGGCAGTTATGCATCTTGTACTTAATTGGGGGTTAATACATAGTGTGAGAGTATATTCAAGTAGTATTAATGTATACAAGTCTTCTTCTTCTTATTGTATGGTTAGTGGTCAACCTGGTGTCAAAGATGTTCAAGCCGCCCGAAGGCTTTGACCTGGCTTGGCTAACCGGTGAGCACAGTAGTATTAGCTGATTTACTATTCCGTTATCTTTTTGACCAATAATTAAAGCTAATTCTACAAAAGTAGATTTATAAATTGCGCGTGAAGAAGAAAAATATACATTTTCCGACGTCAGCATCGTTTTAAACAGATACTATTAAATATGAAACCTCTCTGAAATAGTATTATTTTGACATCATTAATGTTTCGATTTCATAATTACTTTAACGTGTTAGTATTCGTGACGTCACGTGATTAAATTGACGTGTGCTACGCGATACAATCTCACGAACATCAAAATGTCAGTCATTCTTAACTTTTAGACTTTTTAATTTAACAATAATCTGTATGTCCTTTTGATTTGAGAGGTCAAATAATTAGTCACAGTAGTTAAAGTCACTTTTGCTAAGGTTACAACTTGATGAGAAAAACGAAGTGTAAAAAATATATGTTGAAATATTAAGTATCTAAGGCTGTCTAAATATACATATATTATGTTAGTTTTCCGCAAAAATTACAGCATATAAAAGTACTTGTACTTGTCATTTATTTTTATCTATTGGTATACTTATATCTATGACAAATCGCAGTTAAATCCTGATTATCTAAATTCCTTAAACCATTTCAATTTAATTACAAGAAATAATATCCATATATTTTTACGACGATCTATAATAAAATTATAACACACCTTTGACCGTTCGACATCATTGTCCTCTAGTTTCAACCCAAAATAGACTATGAAAATTTATATTTGCCGCCATTAAAACAGAAAAAATAGCCACAACAGTATTACGTGTACAAATGGCAAGTATCTCAGTATCAAAGCAATATCATAGCACATCTGATCGTAAAAAGTAATTGGGTTCGCCATAAAAAGGGGTTTTATTTTATGACCGAAGAAAAAAATACATGATAAACATACAGGGTTTACTCGTCATAACAAAGGTTTTGATGTTGAAGAACTGGATGCGGTTGAATTAGAGCGTAGAAATGAGGTATTAGGGGGCGTGGGTGGAACGAACATATTTGGTGAAGAACTAGAAGAGACAAAGTAAGTGGGTCAATGTAACTGATTGTGTGTCTGTTTGTATGTATGATGTAGATGGTGAAAACAATGACAATAGAGTTTGAGAAAAACATACAATAAAATTAAATAACGGGACCTTAGGACACAAAAATGTTTCTAGAGTATCGAATACTAGCAACTCGTTTTTAAACTACACGTAGGTAGATGATTTTTCTGAGACTAATTTTACTAAGTCTTTATAATGATGTGATAAGAGAAGAATAAAAATTGAGTATTAAAATATCATGTCTGACCTAATTTTTATATACATAATCAAAAAAGAAACAAACGCAACGTATCTAGACCCAAATACATCTCAGTAAAACAATAAGCCAAAACCGTAATATTAAAGGGAGAGAAACATATTAATATTAATGCCGCATCCAGTTTCAGTGTAGTCGCGACCGGAATAGTAATTTCCTACGAAATTCGAGGACGACAATAATTTTTACATCTGTACGTAACATTGATCAATGTATATGTATTTTTATAGACCCCTGAATGTATCGGGAGTCGTGACGTAATATCTTAATGCTTTGTCATTGGCGGTCGATAGAATATACTTTGTAGCTTTGATAGAAGAAGAGCATTAAATTATGTTGAGGATAGAGTACTTATGACCTTTTTCAACCATACACAGTACATAAGGTTACGCCATAGTAATGTAGATTTTTACGAAGATGACAATTTTATTGATAGGTAAAGTAAGTGAAGATGTAGGATTGTAGGATTAATCACTTAATTTCTGAGAGATTAACATAATATTTGATATGAATATTACAGTAGGTGGTGTGATAAAACCGAAACTGTGTGTCTTTTTGTTCGTTGGCCTTAATAGAAAAACGGAATTATGTAAATTTTACTAAAAATACCTTAGGTACTTTGCTCAAAAATTGGGTCGTGCGATAACAATTTTTGATGAGAGACATCGGGATATAGACATTTTCACGTAAGTAGAAGCCGTGATTGGAATTCGTTAGAATACGTGATTGACGAAATGTAAAGTCTATTTTCGGCAAAATATCATTCTGAAAATCTCATCCAATTTTCTTTGAAGGACAAAAGTTTTAGGTGTAATAAAAGAAATGGCTGCTGTAAACTATTGTCAACATCTCATTTCGACTATGTCATTATTATTTACCTAGATCGTTATAGTAAAGGACAACCCTATTACACGTGTTTTTTGAAAAAAAGGAAAAGAAGGAGATTTATAAGATTACATTTGCGTCTGTCTTGCGTTTTACTTGAAAACGGTTTGACGTAGGAACTTTGAATTTGGCGTACATGTGGGTTTTGCTCACACATTCAAGTGGTCAAGGTAAGGAAAAATATATGTTTACCTTTTCTGCTATATTGTTTTCTTTAAAAGTCCCTCAAAGAAAATATTTAGAATCATGATATAAGATTTTCTACAGGTCCTAACGTGGTACTGATATTACCAGATTTTCATCTTAAAAGGTTTAAAATTGATATTTCAAAATAATGTAAAATCATAGTAGTATTAAGATTGAACAGAATCCTAATCCTTTAACTAGAGTTGAAACAAAAATATTTTCGTCCAGAAATCGGATAAAAGAAATAGAAGGACAAAGAAGGCGAAAGAATTCTTTATCATAATATACATACAACACAACAATCATCCACGCGATTTCTCAACAAATTCATCTCCACAGCTCAGCGGCGTAACAAACAATTTCTTTGCAAATAGCAATATTTTTATAAGAGAAAACAAATATAGGCCTAAAAGTTTACTAGGGGCTGAGAGATAGCAAATAGCTACAACTGGAATTTTATCTCGATATTTTATGAGAACCCATACTTGGGGGGTGTTGGCGATTGCTTTGCGCAGAGCTACTGAAGTTTGAAGGTAACGATGTTTTTGTAGGCAACAATATCTGTAATAAAGACTTTAATACCAAAACAAAAGATCTTTTGAATTGGAAATTCTAAAAGAGTAATAATAATTGAATGAACTAGTTTAAAGATATTAAATCTAAAATGATTAGTAAAGATAATCTTCTTACTAATACCAATCTCGAAAGACTTTCAAATCAGTCGACTGACGAAAATCTGAATTCAATTAACAACAAGCTTAAATCAATATTCGATTCAAATTGAACAATTCAATAACAAAACGCACAAGCCAATTATCGACACAAAAGGAAAAAAAGTCAACGGGTTTTTCAAACACAAATATTTATCAATCCACACAACAAAAACCTTTTCGTTAAGGTTGAAAATTTTCTTAGCTTCGGGGAATGTCATGACTGGAATAAATAAGGAGATCACAGTATATTACTAAGTAGGTATCGATTGTATTCCTGCAATTAGGGTTGAAAGATACAGACTTATGATTTCCGAGACAGTCGTCGTGGAGGGAGGGCTAATTTTGTAGGAAGCCAAACTAGAAAAGGGCATTGTCAAATGCTTTTAGTTTTGTAATAAATATGTGTAACACAATAATCAATTTATCACAGGAGAACGGGGTATACCAGAGGTAAACAGGTACGAATATCTTTCGATTGAAAAAGTAATCAGAAATATTAATTTGTCACTGAACAAAATGCGAAATTTCGGGATATCCCCAGATTTCCCGGCCATCTGGCAGCCCTAACAGCAATGTATTCTACTAATTGAGAAGGGAATAATCTACATAGAATAGTACCTACGGATAATGTCATGGTGTTTTCCTTAAGAGTCAAATGAGATTAGGATGTGGCTTGCGGTATAAATGCTGATTTTGTTGATTGCATTTCGTGTTATAAATGTATAATATTCAGAAATATATCTCATTATAGGTGTAAACTTGAGGTAAATATTCGTGTTTTGGTGTCTTCATTTCCATAAAAATTTGCAATTTGATCCTAAATTCGTGGTTGCAGTGGAATACCAGGTTTTTGAAAACACCTCCAGCTTAAGAGAGATAAAAGGTTGACTTAAGTAACATTAATAATATCAAAGTAAAACTAATTAAGCTTTATTTTCTTGTGCTTAAATGAATTTCAACCAATATAGAGACAAATTTAATACACCCACATATTATATCTTTTGCAACGAGAGTGCCTGCCGTTACTATTACCGGTAAAAAAATATGAATAAATAAAACAGATTACTCATATAACATTAAACTTGTATAACCACTTACAAAATTCGCCAATCCCCAAACGACAAAAATACTCTACCATAAATAAATAATACCATAAAAGTACGACAACTGTTTCTGAAACAATTTTCATATTTTTACCGTCATTGTGTATTCTGTGGACGTATCAATATTTACTGCGCTCAGGCTGCTAAATCAGGATGCTTTGCAAATGGTAACACGTACCATCCAACTTGGTGTCCAGTTACATTTGTCAATATTTTCGGGGATTTTTACACAGTTTATTTAGCTTGTCGTGTTCAATATCTTTTATAACTGCAGTAGCGCAATTCTCTACAGTCGGTACTGTCGAGTATCGAGAGTGTGACAATTAAAATGTACTGGCAAAATAGTTCCTATGGAGCCGGTTTGAGGCGCTGATCAGATTATTAGGGGAAATTTTTTGATAGCTAGCCGGTTGTCGGTAGTCAATAGTAGTAGAAAATCGAGCTACTGTACAATAAAATTGGTACTGTCAAGTATCGAAAGTTTGACATTTAAAGTTTATTGTCAAAATAGTTCTTTATCTTTTTCCTTCTTAAATTCTAGCCTGGTAAAAATCAAAATAAAAGACCTCGTTTCTGACCTGGGTCTTAATATCGATTTAGAAACCAAGAAAATTTAGTTGAGAAGTAAAGTTTTTCCCAATAACAAAGTTAAATTCACAAGTCCTTTGAAAAAGTCTTGTACATAAATCTACTTGGTAAGCTCATTAATTCAAATCTTACCTCAATTTGTATGCTAGCAGCCCTGTAGGCCCTGTCAGCTGTGTTCTGCGCTTGACAAGTGAAGGTTTGGTTGTGATGCTCCTGCTTCGGCGTCATTTTGATTATTGATCTGGTGGTAAAATACATTTATGTTAGATATTTTGATCTTGAGCTGATCTTAAATTTTGATCGTACCTCTAAAATGGTTATAGAAATTGTAGTAAGAGCTCTCTTCTGCTACACATATTAATTGTGCAGTTCTCATCTTGCATTAGAAATGCAAGAGTTTTTTTTAGTTCGTTAATAATAATCAGAATCATCCATGTTATCATAATAATGATACATTCGACATGTCATTGTGATAATGACATACATAAGACATGGTAAAAAATGGATAACAATAAAATGTATCGTACCTTGCTGTAAATCTTTGACCATCTGGCAGAGGTTCCACGGTATACGTTACTCCCTGCGTCAAAACACCTGCGTTACTATCCACCCAAGTAATCTGCAACAAAACATCCTATTAGAAAACTAATAATAACTTATTTAGGAAAAAATAGTAAAACAAAACAACTGAAGACCTAGTTTTAATAACCTCATTCTGCAAACAGCAACAAATTTCAAGAATACAAACTCGCCGTACAATTGTCCCGCTCGGAGTAAAGGAAGAAAAATGTACCCAAGAAGTATCTAACTAAAACAAACAGAACACGTACAATATTACGGTAAATGATTAACATCCTCAATTCCTTCCTAATCGCAAATAATTTCCGCATCTTCCCCAAATCCCAATCTCATCACAAATATTACTGTAGCCAATCCTAATCCTTGATTATGAAATATTTGTGCAATCAAAACGTTGCAACCTCCTCGGGCCCACAATTCGGTCGCAACATCATTTTCAATTTAACTCCTAATTGTACTAAGGTCCCTTGGGCCGTATACCTATTCACTCCACTTGAGGAGCTTAAATGGAATATTCTCCTGCCTAATACCGGTACAAACAAATTGACACAGGGTAAAATAAATTGGACAGACACAGTCCCAATGGATTTGTTTATGTAAACTGACAATTTTAGATTGTTTTGAGTGACTACATTTTTTGGAAATTCAGGTTTTATTAGTTGTTTCTACACCTAAGATTCATAGTAATACTTTACTGTCATAAAATGTAGAGAAAGAAAAGGTAAAATTATGGGGACAGTAATAAAAAATCTTTCTGGGTTTTATTAAGACTTCTTTGCTATTGAAATTTTTCTTTAAGTAAACGATTCTTATCTAGACATCCTTTTCTGGTTTATTTTAATATTAAGTCGATTAACAATTTAACTAAATAACGCCATCAAACGGCTAAGGAACGAGTTCCTAGGACTTAACCGTTTGGGTATTAATTATTGTCAGTTCGATTATCCAGAATCCATTTGTACCCAAATCTAATTTTACCCCGCTCACTATAATAGGGAACATCAACATTATTTAGTACTAGCTGACCCGCGCAACTTTGCTTGCGTCACATAGGTGAGAATGGTTCATAATTTTCCCCGTTTTTGTAACATCTTTTACTGTTACTCTGCTCCTATTGGTCGTAGCGTGATGATTATTGCCTTTCTCGATAAATGGGCTATATAACACTGAAATAATTTTTCAAATCGGATCAGTAGTTCCTGAGATTAGCGCGTTCAAACAAACAAACAAACTCTTCAGCTTTATAATATTAGTATAGATAGTATAGATTGGAACATGTTGCGTCATAAATTCTGTTCTGTTTATATTCCATACTTCATGTTCCGATAAGTATGTACAAGTCTGGGAACACGTGCATCTCGTATTTTTCATTCGACGGTAAATAGGTCAACTTTAGTTCCCGCATCTCGGAATTGAATATTTGAACTTTTATAGAATGTTGAAAATAATCGTACAAGTTGATTTTTATTAGACCTGTTATTGAATTCGGAGAATTGTGCTAGAAATAATCGAGCAAATATGAAATGTTTCATCTGTTCTAATAACTTAAATTCTTTGTTTTCTGAAACTAGAGTTAATTAATTTCTGAGAATGATTTAATTACTAATACGTGTTTTGATAGCAAGAAAAATAAAGTTCACACTAAAGCTTTACATTAGCATTTCTATACTTTCGACAATAGCAAACTAAAAATGAAATGATTTATATCTCGAAAATGAAATGAAAAGTTTCCCCTCCTAAAAACCTTATTCCTAGCAACCTCAGAAAATAACATTCTAGATTAATGCCCACAAAAAACCGTCTATAACGTAAAGGTAGTCATAAATTCAGCACATTGCCCAAAAGATTTCATTACAATATATTTTAAAAGCATTTTAATAGAAAAAAATAGATCGTCCCCAAAGTACGTGAATTATTAAGAAAAATGACGAAAATATGAATAGGTCGGGTATTACACTGGCAAGCCTGTGAAATTCCATTTAAGTAGCGACATTGATTAATTAATATTATCAAGGTACAGAAATAGGGGGTGACAACTGAGAAAATATTGCTGCAGAAACATTTATAATGGCTTCAATTAGTTTTGGCTCAGACGAACTGTGAGTTATTATGGCAGTTTAAATATTCATAGTGAAGATTCAGGAAGCAATTAATTTACGTACCGATAGTGGAGTAGATCGTATGAAATTTTAAACGTGTATTGGAACTTGTGAGTGGAGGATACAAGCAGTTGTGTGGACGACTTAAGAGAATCTAGGTTTATTAGCCGACATAATAACATGTCGTGAAATTAAGACTTAAAATACTATCAATACATACATACATAAAATTACGCCTTTTTCCATAGGGGAAGGTAGACACCAAAAGACGAGACTTGGTTTGATCCTTACAAACGTCCCTTGCTTCAGTCACATCTACATAAGTACTATGCACCTTTTTGCAAAACATGGCCATTTCTTATCGGCGATATCTTGTAAAAAGGGTGTGTTCATATCTCAATCTACATGCACAACCTAATGCTTGTATAAATGTAAACTAAATAGAAAACTTGGCAACAGCAACAAAAATAGAAACAAACAATAGGAATAAAACGAAAGATATGAAATGAAATCACTTAAAATCTACGTATTCTAGATGTCAATAAATGGAACTATTCACAGTTCAAGCAGACAAATGGCAAGAGCCAAATAAATTCGTGTCTGTTTCAATTTAGACATTACCCCTGAATTTGTTTCAGGTCAATAGTTTTCTCTTTAGAGAACAAGTATGCCTGTATTTGCTATTTTTGAAAAATCTAATATAGAGCTATTTTGGTACCTGACTACAATAGTTATGTCTCAATCTATATTATGTACGATACAATGACTAATACTACGACTTGTTCGTGTAATAAAGCTTTAAAGTAAGTCCAAATATATCATTGTTTGTACTGATATGTATATTATCTCCCTTAAAGTTTACAAATCAACCAATGATTTCTATTAATATTCAAAATATTCGGCATCAACCTGACTTAAATAACATTATTTTTAAGCCAAGCCAAGGCTTTTGGGCCTGAATAATTTTAACGCTCAATTGTATTACCAACTACAAAAACGACAGCCGAATATACCTACCGCAAATATTGTACAATAAACACATACGTACAACATGAATAATTTCGTAGTAAAATTATTTCACTGCGGTCGACTCAATGCGTAAAGTGTCAATCATTCCAAGCCATATCTGACTGTAGCTGCATCAATATTTTCGTAAACAACGTCAGAATTCCATTGCGAAAGCCTCATGAATAAATAGTAGCAGTGGCAAACGTTCGGCTACCAACCAAAATAATTTCCACCCAAACGAAAAACGTTACACAGAAATCAATGCTTACCTCGGCGGGCGGTTTTCCACCAACAGACACACACTCGAGCTTGATATTTCTGTCCTCAATCGTTGAGAAGAAACTGCCCTCGACGATACGCGGTGGTTCGGGCGGGACGAGCACGGTAAGCCTTGCGTATCGAGATCGAATCGCTTGTTCACCTGTCGAAGAGAGTTTTAATTTATAACACGGTCTCTGTATCGGAAAATATTGGATGTTATAAAATTGTTAAGAGGATTAAAATGGCGGACGGCAATTTTATTTTGGGATTGCGTAAGCGAAATGAATAGTATTTGGCCAGTCTAACACGGTACAATCCCCGGGGGTGTCGTAAGTCGGATGAGAAATTATATCGGGATGATGACTAGTGCTATTGTTGCTAGGTTTGTAGCTCAATTGATTATTTATTGTAGTTGTATTATTAATGAATGTGTTTTGCTAGACGGATAAAGTTCACGTATTTCAGTGTACTTTTTGCTACACATTGGGAGCAAAATAAATTTTTGCTCCCAATGTGTAGCAAAAAGGACATAAATGAGTAAAACTGATATCAAAAATTGATGTAATAGTAGTATATTGTGAAAGACAAATACTTTAAATTTAGTGTTATTTCTTATTCCAATAGAGTTTTACAACATTTTTCATCATTCAAAACTCGCGACCACGGCCAATGTTCTTCGTCGAAACGTCAAACCATCCGAGAAAAAGTGCGCTTGCACGTTAGTGCCAGTAGTAATAGGAAATAATAAATAACAAAATATACAAATTGCCACAAGAATCAATATAATTTTATACACAAATTAGGCACATATTTTTAAGTCATTCAAGTTTAATATAAATCTAAAAACACTTAACAAAAAAAAACAACAACAAAAATTAATAAACCTTCATAAGAACACACACGTGATGGGAAATATGAGGTATAATGATAAAAAGTTGCTAATAGCGCTAATGATGATTGGTAGCACCACACATCTGTCTCCTAATGATATCAAATTGCCGCCTATTCGTCTGTTAAGCCTTAGTGATTATGGTATACGACTACAGATAGCTAAACCGTATGTTACGAACGTGAGTTGAGAATTTACTCAGTTATATTGATTGTAAGTTTGAAATATTTGATGTTAAAGAAAATAATGTTATTATTTATTTATATACTATTCAGTATTTTGGTACAACATACATATTTCTACGAAATCGTTTTATAGTTTGACTGTAGGCGTCTCCAACTATATATAACTAAAAAACACATGTAAAAAATAAGGTAACTATGTAATTAATTTTGTAATAATTCAGTTACTGACAGGGATGCTGAAAATGATTAAACTAACGACAATATATAAATTGTAGTCAAGTGGAGAATATATGCTGGGAGTCGGTCGAATTTTGAAACAGTCAAAGATAAATCTATTTACTTACACGAGAAGCCAATGATAGGACCCATTTTGTTGCCTATTGTTTTGAAAGAATTGTTAATATTGACATAGTCATAGTTCATGTTCATTTATGCAATTCAACATGAAATCAAACATAATTAATTATCGTCAAATAATCGATCACTAGGCGACCATTACACTACCAGTCGAAGAAATGCATCATTACTTTGACTGCCATATTGTACTAAAAGTCAATAAAACAGAATTATATTCAGTACTAGCTGACCCGCGCAACTTCGCTTGCGTCGCATAAGAGAGAAGGGGTCATAATTTTCCCCGTTTTTGTAGCATTTTTTACTGGTACTCTGCTCCTATTGGTTGTAGCGTGATGATATATAGCCTATAGCCTTTCTCGATAAATGGGCTAACTAACAGTGAAATAATTTATCAAATCGAACCAGTAGTTCCTGATATTAGCGCGTTCAAACAAACAAACTTTTCAGATTTATAATATTAGTATAGATGTTATCGCGTTATTTTCTAAAATTTACTTTAAATAATTTTATTACTCGTAAATAGTTTAATTTTCAACTTTTATCTGCAATAAAAAAAACAAATTTAACGACTCAAATAAAATATTCAAAGCCGTAACGTAAATCTAAACTTATGCAAAATATACAGTTAGAAACAAAATGCTATTATGATTAACATTTAAATTGACCTATACCGGTCTTTAATCATGAAACTTTCGCAAATACTATTCATTATCTCATAATAAACCTTTACTAACTAATAACTATTCCAAACTAAGTATTCGTTGGGAGTAAACAATGAAAACTTTTGCTGTAAAGACACAAAATGCTTTTCAAAATTTTAGTACTAATAAAAATACATCATCAGCTTAGTCTTTCTTCCAACTATGTTGGAGTCGGCTTATAGTCTCACAAGATGGATCTGAATACCAGTATATTACATTAAGTGACTGCCTATCAGACCACCCATAACCCGCAATCGGACCCACAATTTAACGTGCCTTCCAAACACGGAGGAACTCGGTATGTATAATATGGTCACCCATTCGCTGAACAATCGTGGCAAGCGGAGCTTAACCTGAGAGACCGATCCGCGCGGCTGTTGCTAAACCACGAGTTTCTTATTAATAAAAATAGAAAGTATGATATTTTTTAACATAATTACTGTTGTACATTAAACAAATTAGGTGTTAATGACATCGTAAAAACAAATAATGTCTACTCCCAAGGATTTAGTATACTCTTCGCCTCTGTTATAACTCGAACAGCTATCATGATAATTACTAGCTAAAACAATGAAAATTAATGCTGTTTTATCTTTAACATATAAACATAAGACTGTTTCTAAGACCGCTATATTCTTTTAAGCATCGTAGAATACTGTGCGCAGGCATGTATGAAGCATATCAACATTTTCTCATTTACACTGTTAGCCCCATGTAACAAGGGCGAATCTACTAACGTTAATAAACCTCGATTAATAGGAATTAGCAACATCCAATAGCACTTCGCACGTCTCGAGAATCAAACCATAGACCACCACCTCTTGATCAATCGCATACACAACCATCACTGAGTCCTGTTTATCTCGTAATTATTATAGCCACGCCAATGCTAAAACTAGTATAACAATATTTGTTGAGGCACCGCGTTATCAGACTCTTGCACAAACGAATTAAATTCAATAACTTTCAAACCAGGAAGTTTGTAAATTCGTGGTTGCAAGATCTCCCTAGATCACAATTTAATACAAGAGAGAGGGTAAAGACAATGGCTTGTCTCGCCTTCAAATAGTTCTCCCAGAACTCGGGAACAAAGTTTATGAAGTTAAATAGTGCAAAGTTGTACAATTTAGCCGCAAGATGGTTGTCCATTGTGAGCTTTTGCTGATAAAAAACAAAGTTGGTACTGTTAGTTTCATGTAAATCGGGGACCTTTTTTCCAGAGTTTTGTGGTGTTGGAATTAATTTGAGTCCCCATGGGAGCCTTTTGTTTCGCCTTGGGAAATACGGTGTGTCTGTTTAGGGGTTTACTTATTTGTTTTTCTTTGGGGGTGGCTTGTTTTTTTGTATTCAAACACGGGGCCGAAAAATGGGCTCAATATAATATCAATTAGATTATAAATTCAACTGTAGTATTAATAACTACATACATGTCAAAGCCATAAAAAGGCACACGATTCCATTAGTAGAATGCTTAGAATATTATCAGTGTTAAAAAGATAGAAAACGTTTAAAATTCTTCAAAAACCTTACTTAAAATGACAAAGCCGAGTAAAAAGTATTATCACGAAAACAAATGTACGCCTCAAGGTACAACCAACAAAATGTTTCAAGAATTAAACAGTTTAATTTATTTTAATCTGAATCCAAGTTCTCTAAACAACGGGCATATTATTGAGATACCGGATTTGTTCCAAACAGGAACAGTTGTGTTAAACACAGAACAATTCTAGAAACTCTGGGTAATTATCGCGGAAAATTTAGTTTCTGTACGGAACACGAAACAACTAATACATAACACAGGACTTTGGTACGAGTAATCTCACAAAGATGTTAATTATATTTTGAGTTAGTTGGTGTAGTATGGAACTCTAAGGAACAAAAGTAGATAGTACGCTTGCTGTAGTAAGTGATCACCTCGCAGTATAAAGCGTAAAGTATACGAGTTTAAAACTCCCGGTTAAGATAATTCTTTGTGTGATAAAAACGCAAAAGTATGCTTAAATTATATCAGATAAGAGTGTAATTTTACCAAGTTTATATACCTTTAATGCAACTAAATATAACGTAATTGTAAATGCAAAACAATACCATACAATTACTTTAAATGATAGTTCTTCAAGAATAAAAAACTGTTTGTTTATTATTACATTCTCAAAATGCTATCAATAAAATCGTGTTATAACAAGCTTTTCGCAAGTCAATTTCAATTATATTTCCAACAAATATTTAACAAGAGCGGGAAGCACAACGGAAAACTACTATTATTTCGATTACGTTCGTGCCTTATTAATTTTGTTCTACTTCGTAAGCCCTAGTTGACACAACGTAATGAGTTAGGTAGTAGTTCCAAGAAAACTCTCACTGTAGTCTTGAAACAGTCTTATGAAAACATGGAGTCTCTTCAATAGTTTTATATGAAATGAAATTCAGTATTTAGAAAAAATAACATACGTTCGTTAAAATAACATAACGTGATGCATAGAGATAGATGCATATAGCATCACGATTAAGATGTAGACAGATGAGTACAAAATACACTTATTTTTCGAAATTTACAATGTTAGTCTCATGTAACAGGGGGTGAGCCTATTGCCTTCACCAGAGCCTTTTAAAGGAATTGGTATTTAATAATACACATCGATGAAACAGATCTTTTAAAGCCAGTGAGTAACAAATGTACAAGATTATTTAAGAAACAGTATCTAAATCCTGAAACAAAAGCTGAATAGCCCATAAGAGCCGACTAAGACAAGATAAGAATACTAACAGAGACATTTCAAAGGAAAGAGAAATTTATCAAAGGTTACGTGCTTCACAAAGAGCTATGTAAATTAATATTATAGACCTTTTCGTTTGCATTTGAATAGACTTACCACTCGAGGCTAAAAGGATCAAAGTACTTGAAATTTCTGAGATAGCTTATTATAAATTCGTATTTATATCTCAAGATAATGTTAGAGGAATTAATTTAAATGACTTTATGAGTAGGTCTGTGGTTTCAAATGAATATGGTTTTCAATCTAATCGTAAAGGAAATCTGCATAAACTCGGACATCTGGTTTAAGTGGAATTGGCTGATTTATCACTTCGATAATCTCAAAGGAAGCTTCCAAGAACGCTAGCAATAGAAATGGTAACTTTTCAAAGCACTGAATAGCCAATCTGATTTATTCAATTCGTGAAATTTATTTGTCTTTAAAATATAAAAATGTTGCCTTCAGAACTTTTGCTATAAATAGACGAAAGATTTAAAATGTATATATTTATTCAAATACACCGTACCTATTTGAAATTAAAATATAAAAAATTCAAGCCACCTAACAATGAGAATTCTTTTAAAAGTAATTTCTTAACCGATGCGAAGAATAAAAGCGGTTGTAAAGACAAAGATCTTTAGCGGTCAGAAATGCAAATTAGGCGTTATGAAAAATTACAAAACAAAAATGGAAACGAAGCGAAAGGGTGGGGGGATGAATTAAATACTAATTGCGGCACTCCACAAACCGAAGTTACGTTAAATAATAGGAAATGTTAAAAAGTAACCGGTATCGTTACGTTTACGCGAATTCATAATTAAAATACCGAGAAAGTGTTTCCTTTGATGTTTTACCGCAAGCAGTTTTTAGAATTTTTAGCTTTTGTTACTATGCCAGTTTTTTTAAGGAATAAATTGTTATTATGTTTCAGGTATATTCTGATTATAATAATATACTATGTTGTAACTTAGGTAAATAATTTCAAAGAATTCCTTTTTTCCGTCTTTCTACAAAGAAAACAGAATAACAATGAAGGTTCACTATAATTGATATATTTTATTCAACAAAAAGAGCTAACAGCCTTAAGATCTAAATATTAATAATTCTCAAAGATTTCATCGTCTTTAAAAATTCAGGTCAATTCCGAACGTAGAACAAAATTCTTTAAATCTCAAAGAAAAATGGAACTACAAAGCTAAGAATAATCCGAAACTAGTTCCATCTCAATCCATCAACAAGAAATGTACCTTTGAAACAAGTATTATAGAAAATGAAAAAGAAAAATCGAAAAGCGAAGGCCTGAAAACAGAACAGGAATAAAATACGAGTCAAGATTTTCAATTTATTAAAAGCAAACACAATTTCGCGGGCCTCAGCTCAAGTACGAAAACAATAGTTACTTGCCTCGAAAGAATTATCCTTGGTACAACATGTAAGCGAAGGCGAATTCATTTGACATTTCTATCTTCTATCTTATTGCAAAAACGGATTTGCATGCAATTTGATCGTCAACAACATGGTAAAAAACACAGATAGTTTATACTGAATTCTCGTCAAACTTTATTACCATAAATAATTATATACATTATTGTCATTATTAATTATAATTTGTGCGAGCGGACCGAGTTGCTAACAGAAAATAAAATTCCTAAATTTAACATGAAGTATTGATTAAAACAAAATACGTACTATGTACTACTATCCCTTTAAAGGTTGATTACTACACAAGCATCGAGGATTCATCGCACTTAAGCTCCCCAAAATAACTTCAATCCAAAGATAAAAGTCATTACATTCAATATATAACGCACAAGTGGATATAAAAAATCATAATATAGTGGCGTCATAAATATCAAGAAAGTTCGATAGAAGAACAAATATACCACAAGCTTGTGTCCACAACTTTGTCTGCAAGGCCTTTGGGAGTCGCCAAAATGTTTATTACGCCGTTGTACCACATTTTGTGATAATACGAACGTTATTTATGGTTGAATGGAGAGACTAGGATTATCACAATGAATATGTATGGCCGGATTTTGATGGCAAATCTCGGAAACAAAGACGACTTAAATGGTAGACCGGTCGATTTCTAAGCTAACTGTAGATATTCTGCATAAACTTGGGATCGGTTTAGTTTGGACGTACATAAATGCTGAGGACTGGTAGACTTTGTGTTAATACAATACAAGATATAGTTTGTATAGTATCGCATTCAAAAAACACGATAAAAAATTGAGTTCTTACAAAAACCCACATAATTTCACACAATTACTATAACAACGGATATAAAGATAAGTAATTCACAACTAAAGTTCGAGAATATAACATCGTGCATCTACATATAAAATTTTAACGACAATTTATTTCCTTTCCTGCATTTTCATTGCGATCTTTTCAAGAACAGCAACTAAAATACGGTTGCAACTATTCAACCCAGACCAGATAAACATCTTTTATCTTCATAAAAATGCGACGTCGCGATTCCTAGCAATTTCCTACCTAAAGTGTTTTTAGGACATAAGTCAAACACTAGACTCAACTTATCTTCACTTTTTTTCAATTACCGGTTTGGCTGGACTCCAAGTTGGGAGTAGAAATACAATTGTGAGACATCCAAAATGGATGTCTTAACATTTCGTTGCACTGAAGTATTCTCTTGTATATTGTAAAGGTAATCAAGCCTAAGTAATGTTATCATCTGCACCTTTATTTCCCTTGGGTCTTGAGCTGCGTGGTTTGAAACAGTTGTATGTTTGAACTTACTTTTGAAGAGCATGAAGTCGTGTTTTTATTTGATTTGTTGTAAAGGAGATGAAAATATAAAGCAGCAATTTCTTGGCAACGATGTTAAATTTTTTTACCTAGTGAATCAATAATTGTCAATATATGCTGCGAGTTTGCTCGCTATCGAAATAATTTATTAAGATTTCTATTATTATTATTATTAAATCCTAAGCAATTATCCAAAATATACATTTTTTCCCTTACAATCGCTAATTTCTTAAACCTTAATCCCTCAAAATATTTTTTACTTGCATGCGGCAACGCTAACAAGCGTTTGTTTGAACAGTACTGTATCGTAATTTTGTATGCCGAGCATTGATTTATTATTTCAAATTACACCACCGTGGGAGATGGCTTCATTCTTTTTTATATTATTGGAAAGTACAAATTTGGGATCATTAAAGTGCTTGAGGTCTTTCTTAAGTGGTGTATCGGTAGCTTTGCTTTCGAGATTTTGTTTCATCTTTTTCGTTTTAAAGGTCAGTATTGGTATTACGGATTTATTAAACCTCAGCATTTTCCGGGAAGGTTAATCAAGTGTGTGTTTTTGCGAACGTTTATGGGTAAAATTAAGTATGCAGAATCAATTATGTTATAATTTTGGATATTGCTTGTGGGTTTATTATTTTCGTGTTTAATATTGAGCACGGTCTCGTAAAAGTGTCCGTCAATTTGTTTTTGTAATTTAATATTATGAAAATCAATTATATTTTTAATAAAATCTCGGCACGAGTTTATTTTTGGGAATGCTTATTAACTTTTTCGGCTTCCAGGAAGATATGTATATTCCATAATCACTATGGTTAACAGGTAAATCAATATTTAACAATGTGTGCTTAAATAACTTTTTTAAATAAGAATTAAATGCATTGAAGTACATACCTTTAGGCCCTGTGCTGACTTGGCACTGATATTTAGCATCATCATCCAATGTGACGTCTCTGATGTCCAATGAGTAATCACCTGCAACAAATACTTCAGTAACTAAAGATTTAAGATTTACTTATTTCAAGGAGATTATTTGCCACTGTCCAATCATCTGGAATAGCAGGCCAATGATGATGATGATATCTAATAACCAGAGTATCTATTCCAAAGTGGTGTCATAGGGTTCTTTTAACATTTTTCATAGCAAACGAAAACCTACCTAGGTTTTACAGACACTAAAAATATTTTTTAGTAGCAGCCTGAAATTTCTTATCGTGTAATGTCTTTCGTTCTTTCTCATTTATTAAACGAAAATAGACCATTCTTCTATTACCTACATAAGGTAAGTATAGAAGAACTTCTAACCCACAAATAATATTCCAAGATCTCCCCTAAATCATTATCTAAAGTGAGACAGAAATAGTCCAGTCATTCAACATCTCTTACATTTTAAAGTTCCATTTACTCCGTGCTAAAATAGATCATCGTATCGCTTCCTGTGTGAGTCGGTAACAAAGGAACACTGTCGGTTGGAATGGCATGCTCCGCCTATCTCATAGATACCTACTGTCTAGAATACTGGAATACTGCAATTGTGAATGGTATTGCTCACGTAGAACGTCCAGAGGGGATGGGTAAATATGAAAACGTATTTGTCTCAGCGGTGCAGATAAACTGACTATGATTTCGTAACGATTTGAGAACATTTTGGTAATAAATTATGATTGGTGTATTTCTGTATGACAAGATATGTGGATGTGAATGAAGCAAGGGAAGTTTGTAAGGATCGTATAAAGTTTAGATTTTTGGTCTCTGACCTACCTTTAAATGAACAAAGCGTGATTTTATGTATGTATTTTACAGGTACAGTGTATTTAGACCCTGTGACAACGCTACTTTGTTCGCAAGCATATTTTTATTTCAGCTCTTCAATATTTTATGAAAAATGGTCAGTTATGCTAAGTTTCATGCCATCGGCCGGCAGTGTAGCTATGAAAATGCAACAGACAGTCAGACTTTCGTATTTACTGTAGGGATACTATTTCCAGATTTTTGATAACCATAAAGTCAAAGTGCTTTTTTAGATGAAAACGTGGGACCTAGACCACATAAAAGTTTATGAACATCTTTTGAGGCTAAATAAAGGAGGGCACTTTCTTTTTAAAATATAACCTAGTATATCTAATAAAAGTGGTGAAATGTTCATTTTATTCAAACTACTATAAGAAGAGGTGCTCCAAAAATATTTATTGTAAATATTTTTTCGACTTCAATTTCGCAAAAACGTTTCGTTTCAATAACACAGACGCATTTTTCAAGTTATTTCGTTTAGCTCCGGAAATCTAAAAAAAAATATTTTAGCTAAAAAGCAGCTTTTCAATCTAGCTAAAATTGTATTTTGGAACCAAAAACATACTAAAGTTCTCGAATTAGGTACCAAAAATAATACATACAAACTCATTTTCAACGTAAAAACGACTAAAATAATACTGAAATTACAGTAATTTATAACGGTATTCCCAAGACATATCAAAAAACAAAACTAATATAAAATAAGCCTGCGCCACACATAACTAAAATTATGAATCAGATTAATAATTCAAGAACAACATTACACCAGTACACAGTAATCTATCCTCATTAATATTTCTAACGTACAGAGGATAAAAAGGACAAATTCGTACATTATATTTCATATAAAGGTGACCCTTGAGGGCATTACTCAAATACAAGGGCAAGTAAGAAAATACTAGCTGACCCGCTCGCGTAGAAATATACATCCCCTGGACACATAAGGGTTGATTTCTGAAAAAAACGTAGCCTATCTTTGACCTCGGGGTTTGAACTATCTCCATGCAAAATTTTAGCAAAATTCACTCAGTAGTTTTTGCGTGAAAGAGTAACAAACATAAATCTATCCTAACAAACTGTCGCATTAATAATTTGAGTGGAATAACTGAGGCGTATTTACAAGAATGACATAATGTATTTCGGCAACTTATGATGCTAATGATCATATGTATAGCGATGATGTATTTTAATGACATATACGTCTAGAACAGTTCTGAAGAGAAATTGTGAAGAATAATGAGATATAGAAGAAAACGAATGAAGGTGAACGTTTCATGAATTTGAAATTTGAAGTAGAGTAGCATCATTTTTTAATGTTTCACAAAACATTAACTTTTGAAATGTAATTCAATGATATCGTAATATATTCTGTTCTGAAACATTGAGACTCTAACTTCTGCCCGTGATTTCATCAGCGTACATTGAGAAAGCACCAGCTTTCTGCAAAGAATGTGATGACCACGATACAAACTACAAAAATATTAACAAACATAAGTCCATTGTTACAAACGTCCAGATTTATAAAATCAGATATGATCGGTCAAATCCTTCGAATATAATCTATGTATATAAAGAGTAATATTCACAAAATTGTTCATAGTAATATTTTTTCTATTTACAAAATTCTTTATTATTCAGTAAAGTAAAAATCATAATACACAATTCATTTTGTATCTAAGACATTTACGTCTATCCAATGATCCAATTATCTTCATAAAACAGTAAGGAAAACGAAATTACTTTCAATATTAGCACGTTAAAAGCTTTTTATGTTAATCCCGGGGCACAGTAAACAGAGAGAATTATTACTGCTGCTTATAAGACATGTTTACTAGCAAAAAAGGTAGCCTGAAGATAATGTCCGCATTAATTAGACCCTGAACAACTTAAGGTATGGTTGTCGTTAGGCGTATTATTTGCTGCTGAATATTAGCTTTGTATATTTTGCTCTAATTCTGGATGATTTAAGTACTAGTAACTGTTTAACTAACATTGTTAAAAGCGGTGTATTTTATATACCTCTGCCTAAACTTTTGGGTGAAATAAGCGTGATATTATGTACATATGTTTGTTATTATTTTCGTTTAGTACTTATCAACAGTAATACTTTGTTTGTGAGAAAGTAACAAATAATGAGTACTTTAGCTTACAAAATGTATATTAACGATTAATTATTGGGGTACTCTTTCAATGACCAATAGCACTATAAAATTGTGGTTGCGGCTTACCAAGCACTCAGGCTCAGGTTTTGACATTTAACTATCAAATTAATGTAATCTGTGAGTGTAAAGTCTGTGGCATATAGTTTGCTAAGTGTGACTTAGTACTTAGACCGGTTTTCCTTAGCCCATAAAATAGGCTTATGAACAAAACTTACAGTGTTAACTTAATTAATAAGATTACGGGCTAATTGAAGATTAAAATTACTTTAATTATCTAGTAAATTTTTTATACATTATGATACTTATAAAGGAACTATTTTATTCGTCTATAATAAAATAAAAAATGCTAAAATTGGTCTATAACGCGTTTACGACTTAAATATTGAATCAATTTCGATGAAAATGAAAAAATCGTCAGAGATCTGGAGTATACTGGCTCGGGTTTTTTTTTTAATTACCTCGAGTAAACCCCAAGATATCAACCCCTAAAGAATTGAAATACTTGTACATGAGTGGAGTAGCGTGGTTCAGCTAGTTTTGGTAAAATTATGAGTATTATAAAATAGAGTAATAATTTGCTAAATAATTTTATTATTTGTATATAACGTGTGTACGGCTTTTCTCTGGGGCTTACGTGATGTGATTAGTGGCACAATTTATGACAGCAAACATGATATTATAACGTGTTGTATTTTATTCAAATGCTTGAATTATGTAGGTTTTGAAAATGTTTGTATAGATTTTAACTCAAGAAGATACCAATATTTAATTTAAATATATTTTGCATAAAAAAACGCGTAACAAAAAAACACCCTAGACAAGGACACGATAAAAAAATCTTAATTCTTAATTTTGAATGAAATCTAAAAAGCTTAGGTTTTAACCACCAATAATTCGAGTTGTTAGATATTATATAGCTTGACCGAAGCATAGAACCTGGATCCTGGAGTCTAGAATTGGGTATACTATACTACCTATGTATCGACTGGAATATAGATAATTTAATTCGTTTTCTTCGACACAAAATATCAATACGTCTTCTCACCACTCTCAAGAAGGCACCACGTAGCTCTTAAAAGCATACGTCTAAGTAAAAGTTCATGGCATGTCAGCTAGCAGAATTCACAGAATAATATCGTATAAAATTGAAATATATTGCTGGATGTCTCTTTGCATAGTAACATGGAACTGTGACAAGTTCTACGTATATAGATATGAGTGCTTCAAGCAGAATTGGTTTTTGTTAGTCGTATAAAATATTTAATATTTTGATGTACCTTTGTAGTACCAGTTTTTTTCATGGAACTAAGCTTTAATAGATACTACAGTCAGATTTTCTATTGAAGTTCGAAATATGATGATGATAAGCCGACGAACATCTACGGTCTATATGGTAAATTTTTTTCTCCATAAAATGTTAGTTTACAATTTCATAGAAGTTTAATCAAGTTTACAACCCATAGCATTCAAAATTCAAGGAAGAAACGATTCTAGGAAAATGTGACAGTATAAACCAACTTTTAAAAAAAGGTTCTTCACTTCGCCTCTATGTATGTATGTATGTATGTCGACAATTATCTCGCGATGAATTTTAACTGATATTGATGCAATTTTCAGAAAAAAAATATTATTAAATGATTTTTTTTCTAAAATTACAGATACAATTATTATATTTACAGTAAGATACTTAGAAATTCTTCTGTAACAAAACTTTCAAACACTAGAGAATTACATGACTATATAATGAACAACTCTATTCACAATCTATTAGCTCTATTGTACACGAGAAACTGTTTCAAACTTGGCTGTCAGCATAAAATATCTAAGACTAAGCTCCGGTTGAATCTCACCAAACGTCTGGGGCCAGAGAAACTGCTGAGTTCAAACAGTTATTCAAAATTGGTTTACAGTCTTCAGATTATCCGAGATGAATTGAATCACTCGGTTTAAGATATTCTCTCTGAATATTCTGGACGGATTTAATGATACTTATTACTGAATAGTTGTGTAATAGACTGGTTAAAAGCAACGTGCTTTGCAAACATTTTGGGCATGGTTTGAAATTACCTACGTTATAGAGATTCTAAAACGGCAAATGATACATTATTATTAGTTTACAGGATAGTTAGTTGTCAATATTTAGCCAAAGACGAGTTGTCAGGCATGGCTTAGCAACCATTATTATAATTATCAATAACTGGAACCCGGTAAACGTGTAACTAAGCGAGGTGGTGCTCTGAAACACGAACGTCTGTGATACATCTTTACTGAAGGAAACTTAATCTATTGATCTTTTAATGGCTAGTGCAACTGTCTTCTAGCGCTGGATAAAACAAACAGTAACTGCTCACTGACCAAATGTCTATCAGGTAAATCTATGCATGGCATTTAAGCATTAGGCCTCGTATTTATAATCTGGTACTTGACCCACATCAGTTGAGTACATCTATCAATTACGTGCACCAAGGACAGTACTCCTAAATTCTTTATCTAGATTGGATGTGGTAAAGCCAAAGTCTATCAAAGTAACAGTAATAAAACGTTCAACTCAACGTCAGTATTCATTACAAAGCTGATACGACAGAATGTAAAGTCGGGGGACTTTATTAATAGCAGATCGATTGTCAATTTTATACCTCAACGTCGCCATCGCTTCCTTAATAAAGTTTTACTGGCTCATGCCAGGCTTTGAGGAAGGAAGACGGCACATTATCGCTAGTTTAATAGTATCCCTAATCTGTGGTAACAGCAGCTGGGTATTTTAATTTTGAAGAAGTGAGCTTTATACAAAATTATCTGGGGTAGTTTTTCAGGTATAGAAAAGACTGAGAGAGATTTTTTCTTGTTTTAGATGGAGGCGTTACGGTGTCCCAGTCACTCATATATTGCATATGGGTAATATTAAATAACCTTTTTTTTATTTTGAAATGAACAACACAATCCCAGCTAGAGTTTGGTGGCTTCATTTTGAGACGACTATTATTATTGAAGACAGTATACATATAAGGCAGTCGTTATAAAAGGCACTACTCTTAAACAATCTTAGTTGGATTAAGAATGTCTATAATGATTTATTTTATTTTTAATTATAAAAATAATGCTCCCAGGACTTGTCAATTGATATTTCCTCAAATTTACTAGCCTAAATAAGTCTTCTGCAGTAAATAAAAAATGTTAATTACCTTCTTCATCACTCCCAATCATCTTATATCTGTCGTAACCGCTAAGTTCCCTGTGCAGGCCGAGGCCGAAGTCATCCTTCGTCCACTGCAGCTGGCCAGCCTTGTTCTCCACGCGACATGGTAACGTTACCCTGGAGCCGACTACTGCAGTCTGTGGAAACAAAACTCATATAAATAAAATGAAAAACGATTTGTTTAAAACGAAGTCTGTGGAAAAAAAAGATGTAAGTAAAATGTAAAACAATTTGGTTGAAATGAAAGATTGGTTAGAATTTTACTTCAAGAATGCTCGGCAGAATGTCTAGATTAACGTTACTTCAATGAGGCTATCCTTATAAATGCAATGTACAATCTACTTTATGACATAATAGTGAAATTATCGAATCCTAGGTCTACTTGGAACCCATTTAAGTCCTAGGTTCTCTCAATGTCTGTGTACGCCACGCCGTCATTTGAGCATAACCAATCTATAATATACTTATAGATTTTCAATGTACAGTAATTTAATCTAAGGTCTTGAGAATAAGATCGATTTTATAAAGCTTTTAGTACTATTTCAATATCTAAATTAAAATAGCTAAGTTATTGATCTATACAGAAAACCTTTTTACATCAAAATAGAACAATTAATCTAAACTAACATCGATCAATTTCTAAAAGCTTAATCAAAATCCAAATTTCTAAGACAATGCCTCTCACAAAATTAGTTAAAGCAATCTATTTAATTGTTGCACTACGTACGTTATTAGGTTAGTTTCAAAGGCTCTTTCAACTAGCACAGATTAATTTATCCTAAAATAAATTAGACTTTCGTTCGCTAGGAATTTATGTTTGCAATCATGGTAAGTATTTCGCCTAGGGCAAATACTTCACCTTAGACTTTATTTATTTTGATACTGGTTTTATAGAAGTAGGGATGTTTCTTTTTAAATCTAGTTTGTTAAATCATTATTACATGCTTAGTTTGAAATAATTTGAAAATAAAAGTGTTTTTCTATTTTGTTACTGAAAATTTTCGGCTTCGAATAAGACTAAGGAAGAAAACTACTGACCACATGGACAAATATTACCACGAGATATAAAATCAAGTATCGTAATAAAAAAAAAACACAATAAATGGTGGACTAAAGTGAGAGGAACCCAGAAAAAGTCTTATCCCTTCAACTTTTTAACACAAGAGACTGAAAAATACAATAATTAACCGAGATTTAATTTTAATGATATGCACTATATTCAATTGTATTTAACTAGGTATATTTTTTACAGAACAGATTTCACATATACATTTTGTAATGATATAGCCAATTAGATATTAATCATCCATGCATCTAAATACTGAATTTCAGTTATTAATCTAGAACATTCGCTGTGCCTGTAATATTGTTATGGCAGCATAAATTGGCTACCGTTACCCATGTGGAGATAATCTATGAAAACGTAATCAGTCATCCATGATGCCAATATTTGTGTACATAGAGTAATAATGTTGTACTATGCAATCATATAAATAGTATAGTTATGGAAATCCCTAATTTTACTCGGGAGTATTAAAAATAACAGCATAAACGTAAACCTCAGAAAAAACCGAACGAATTTTAATGTCCTGTGAAAAAGTGTCACCAATGGCGTCGTTCGAAGATACTGGACTTTTCCAAACGTCTCATGTCTCTCAGGTCTCATGTCGAAATCACTCAACTTTGTTTGATATGTCACCAACAAATGCAATGGGAAAGGAGAATGGGCAAAATAGTATGGAGCCTGGGCGATCCGCGGCCAAACTTGATTTTGGTATTTTTTAATAAACTACATTAAATCCTATAATTACTGGTCCTATAATTACTGTGTAGAAGTTTTATTGCCGCGACGCACTTATATGACGAATAAAATACATTTTTGTATTTGAGCACTTTTAATAGTATAAAACATATTTTGGCTTATATTCGGAGATTAAATAAAAAGTACTATTTCTTATATTGCATACAAATAAAGACATTATTAATATTCGAACTATCATAACAAGTAAATATATAAATATCGTAAGAAGTAAACATCTTGCTCTTCTATAACATATTCACTGAGACGACTTATCTGTTGTTCATGATCTTCTTCTTATTAGAAGAAGCCTGTCTTGAATGCTCAGCTCAATAACGAGGCGTTCATAGCCAGTTGCGCTCACTGGTCGGTATACGATCTGTGGGTTAAGCAGCGTTGGCGCGGTCATTCTATAGATGGGTGACCGCATAGTGGTATTTGAACTGAGCGTCTCTGTGCTTCGGAGGGCACGTAAAATGTCGGTCCCGTTTGTTGTCAACTAAGATAACAGTCGTTAAGCCATGTTAAAGGCCTTTCGGGTGGCTTGAACAACTTTGACACTAGGTTAACCATATAATAGATAGATAGATAGCATACTAACTACGAGCTTACTTCACTTCATACATCATCATCATCTTCTGACAGATTAGTAAAATCGTCGAAAAAAGGCTGATCGCCGGTGATACGTTGGAATGCTGCTCTTTGTCTATTCATATTGTTACGGTTGTTGTTTATAAGAAGATGTAACGTTATTACACAACGTTCAATGCATTACAGACACGAAATAATCGTTATTATGTTCTATGAAATTCTTTTATATTTACATGTAAATATATTGTTACCTAAAAGGATTGCAACGAAACGTTCTTAGTAAAAGTTGTTCCTAGTTATCATTACTTTAATTTGACACTACTTTCATTAATGGCCGCCGACCGCCCAGAAGTGCCCATTCTCCTTTGTTCCATAATGTATGTAACGTCTTAGCAGTGCGATTATATGTTAGGGAATATACAGCTTCATTTTACCAGTAACTGAATAAATCTTGGTGAAGACTAGAATTAGCAAAGTTGATCATTGTTATTATATAAAGGTGAATGGTTATCGTAATGTAACGTCTAACATTACAATGAAAGTTTACGAGAATAAATTTGTTTAATGTCCATTAAGTTCCGATTTTAAAGCATAATTATTATGTAAGCAAAGTCACCAGAAACCTCTCATATACAAAAGAACCACCGAACTAACACGCGTCGTATTTCAAGCCTCGAATCATTTTCAATAGTGGTTAGGTGCTCTCAAAAGCAAAAGCTATTTTCGAATTTCCCAGAAAATAATTCTGGTTTCAAAGGTATTTGTAGATAAAACCAGTAATACGAAACTCAAACTTAAAGCCTGTGATATCCGATTTATCAAAACCAAACCATCCACTCGAATTTTAGTTAATCAACCGTGAAAATATCTCTGATTTTGCTTTATTTTGATAGAAATCCTTTGGCAAAATGTACTAAATTTACTACTACCTAAAATGTTTCGATGTAATAATTTATTAATGGATGGTATTAGCTATGCGAATTAGTAAATGCTCGGTTCATTAGTAAAATATAGACAGAAATACTACATTGGAAACTACAGTAAAGTCGAATGTTTCAAGCATTTGACGTTTAAAATACTCAAAGAAAAGGCATAAAAACAGACTAAAGCGTGTTAATATTTATTTAACAGTCCAATAAATTAAATTATTGGACTGGAAACCAATTTACAACAAAAAGCTTTTTTTTTATATTTCTGGTGCCTCAAAGATAGAGCCCCTGGAGTCTGGTCCATGTTGAATCTGAAGGCTATCAAAGATCACAGCAGCATCTCGAAGCAGAGGAACAATTCTATGACTGTGAACTGTAGCTATCGTCAAATTCTGTACCAAAACCCCTTGTATGTAACAACATTTTTTTACCACACCTTAAGGACAAACGCTAGAACAATATACTAACTGAAGGAAATCACGTTGCAGAATTGAAAATGTTAAAACCAGAGTAAAACTGCAAGTCTCAGCTAGTAATAAATAGCCATACATATTTTCCCCGTTCGAGCTATATTACATCAATTATCGCAATTAGATCTCAACCGGTTACAATATTATTATGTTATAGATAGTATCATCAATATACATGCCTGCATAATATTGCACATGTAATACCCGAGGGTGCAGATAGAGGTCTATGAACCCACGTATCGCTATTTATAATGTTAGTCCCATGTAATAGGGGACGAGCCTATTTATCATATTATACCAGACACATTATCAGACTCCGGGCTCCTAATAAGAAATATTCAAATATATATTTAGAAAAGGCAAATAGGAACCCGAAACCCTGAAATCCAATCCGAAATCTCATGATCAGAAGCAAGATACACCACCGCGCCACACAGTCTCTATTGTCATCATCATTTATAATACTGTATATCTGATGTATTGAAGAGAACGATCTTCTATTCTACCTTGGATGTACGAAGAGACTTTCATTTAATATGAGCCGTAAGAAAGTCACCTAAGTTCCTCAATCAGATAGCGGCTTCAGCCATACTTATGCAGTACTACAATATAATAATAATAACGTCCCTGCTGATCCGGCTACGGCGGTCAGTTTCATTGAAACTGGCCAACGATGCAGGTCTTTGTTTATACTGTCCAAGTGTGTGCACCATACACAGGTACACTCTCTATTCCTTCACTCTCATAACTCGGTGGGACGGATAACCACGACTAGTCAGGCGCAGGACCCACGGATTTACGTGCTCTCCGAGGCACGGAGGTCTTCAACCTCAACTTCCTAACTCCGGGCAATTTCTAAGACATTCTTAACAGAAAATCTCAGAAAAGCTTTTTTGGCCTGACCCAGGATTCAAGCCCAAGGCCTCTCGCATACACTACCGACCACACCACAGAGGCAGTCATGCAACATATCGTACCATCAATAACATATTATACAAGTCTACCATGAGCCCAGCAACTAATCCGTCAGCCAATATCAGTGATTAGAACTATATCCTGCCGAGATAGTTTATTGCACCGATCTATATTATATAGGGTTCTGTTCATCGGGAGACAATTAAGATTTGATTTGATTGATTTAGTGAGATGGTTGAACCAGTAGATAGTATGGCGTAATGAAGTTAGTGAGTTGATTGAATGGTTCTGTAATTTGGCTGCGTTTGGAAATGTTTTCGATGTAATTTCTATTCAGTAAGATAATTTTTAGTCAGTGTTATATTATGTATAGAGTCGTCAAAATTCATATTTGTATGAAACTCGTCAGATAATGGGTAAAAAAGTATAAATATGTTTCATTTAGGACAATAATTGAAGATACTTTTTATAACAAGCGCTATTTTTGGATGCATAAAAGTGTTATTTAGTTATTTTATGGAAAATTCTTTATAACATTATTTATTCGTTACCTAATAATTACAAAATAGAATTGACTAAAAGTAATGACGTCTTCTAGTAGCACTATTACACACGAATAACAGGGTTAGAAAGAATACACAGACATAAAAAGGTCAGGTAGAATTAAAATAAAATAAAAATGTATATTACCTGGTCCTGCGGCTCCATCGCAAACTTCTGCTCCTGATAACCACCGCACACACCAAACAAACCGAACAACACTAAACAACAACCGAACACAATCACATTATGGGTCCGCAACAACAGGAATAGTGATGTGACACCTCTACTCGTTAGTCTAAACCTACACCTATAGTTCACCATCATTACCACAACACAGTACTATAGAAAATATTCGTCTGCCAACATAACAAGGATTTCCGGGATTTATTTTTAGACATTCACATTTTAACGGAAGCTCAACTTCCCCTATACGAACGTTCTATATTTATAACACACAGTTTTGATGTGAATGCCATAGTTATTTTTGGATGCTTTTTCGAGGTATGATTTATTGTTTTTTCAGTTTTAAAAGCGGCCGACGATGTGTAGTATCTGTAACAAAAAAGAAATAGATTAGTGAGTGGATTATAGTGTCGTTTGTTGGAAATATTTTGGTGATTGACGTTTAAGGGATATTTAAGGGACAGGCAAGAAGAAAGTCTTTTATTTCTTCCAACATTTTTTGTGATAGTAAAAGCTCTTTTTCATAATTTCCCCCTTTGCATTAACGTAACACTATGCGTTCATGTAACAATAGCAATAATAAATATAATGAGTATCAAATGCAGAGTAAGTTAGTTATAGGCGCTTATCGCAAATTATACTTATACATAATCGCTAACAAATAAATAATTTAGTCCTCAATAAGTCATAATTATATGTCAAGCATTTACGATAATTTGACATTTAGTCGATAACAAATCTCGCAACACTAAAATTGAAAACCTAAAATAAACATCAGTCCTTTCTCTCTTTAAACACTCGTTTCATTCAATTTTATATTCCCAGTGATATAAAATCGTTGCTCTAAATAGGGAAACATTAATATTTCCGATGCAATTCAAATTTTCATTTCCATTAGCGATAATCACGCGAATAACTCACGTAGACACTCATGTAGACACGTGTTGTTGACGTTGAATAAAATATTAGAAACATTATAATTTTGTGCAGATTATTATGATATTGCATGGATAAATATAAATGATACCATTTAATCTGAATGTAAAAATTAAATAAGCTTTGTTTATTTATAAGCGAAGACAATTTTGAAATAACTTCAAAACAAACAATAATAGTAAGTATGCTAAATAGTATTGTTATATAATAATAATTATTAATATTGTTTTTAACAAAACAACATTGTGTGTCCCTTCTCAGTTCTTCATCTATCAATCTGCAGAGTCTCCTCAAAATTGGTTAAGCATTAAGTTGTAATAAGTAAATGAGACAGACACAGTGACCTTCACTTAAATAATATGGATAAAAAACTTTGTAACAAATAAACAGGATATTTTTAATTACTCTACCATTTAGTACCAACTTTCTACTCCTACCATAAAACTTATCGTTCCTTTACCTTTGGTTAGTGGTACTTGTCAAATTTATCCAAGCCCGGAAATTGCTCTTCCTTGCTTTAACGACTGTCTGGTGACAACGAGTAATTCCGACTTTTTACGTCACGTCGGAAGTTCGGAGTCATTTCTATTGCCGGTTTTTCCCATCCGTGAACGAAGTGGGCATCGTTTTTGGAAGATTTTGGCTTATTTTTAGACAATTCCTGTTTCTTTGTTTACGAACCTAGTAAATTGGAAATACCAGATACAAAAAAAGAAAAATAATGGCATTTTTTTACTTTTATCCAGCCAGGTATCCATTATATCTCAAGCACTCTCACATCCCTATAGTATTACTAAAAATATTCTTGACGCGACAATTTCATTGAAAGATTCTTCATGAATCGATACCTAGATGATACGATAGCACCAAAAGTGGGAAATCACAGAACAAACTGTGTCCTTTATTCACGCGAGAATTCGTAAAAAGCAGTAGTAGCGTCTTGACCTATACCAAAGAACAACTTCACTGTTTGTTCCACGCAACTGGTCATAAGTTCTAACTAAAGAAACTTTTCCTACCATCGCATAGTAAATGACCGCAGCTAGAGGACACTCATAAAATAATAAATTATCAAGAAAACAAAGTTCCAGCCAAGTTTCTTGGCTACTATAATACTTGTAGGCGTCTGTCGCGCAACTATTTTTATTTTCTCCATCCTAGCGATAAAAATTTCTTTAACAACGCGAAGTTTTCGAAATAAAGAAAACGCAAACATAATTTCTGTTTGGACAAGAAGTGCATTGTTTTATTGTATTTCTTTTCGTTACTTATTTAAATTTTGTGTAGTTTTTCTAAGTTCTCCAAGCAATAAAACAGACTTTATGATAATTTGATTCAAATGAATAGAAACTAAAATAGAGCATTACATAATTGTTATTTACTTTGTGTATTAATGCAAGTTTTATTATCCGTTGTAAATTTAAAATATATTTATTAGCAAATTAAGAAAGGGTCTTTACATGTTTCCCTTTACCGCCTACTACGAAGGAGGGTTTACTTTGTAACGCATAAACTTCTGAGAAGCTAAAACAATGTTTAGCTTTGAATGTACACACACAAAATTATCGATATAAATGCAAAAGTTACGCATACATAGCCAAATTGTAAAACCATGTAAACATTTTCTTGAAATGTATTATGGAAAAAAAATAACACAACTAAAATCGGTAAAGATAGATAAGAAAACACAGTACCTTTTTTATTATCAACCGTGGCTAAAAGGAGTTGAAACTAAGGCAACTACAAATTTGTTTAAAGAAACTACAAATATTACAAAATCACGTTTGGAACAAAACTCATTTTTGTAAGGTTCACGTATTCAAAACTAAAATCCAAAATTGGTCACCCCGAGCAGTCATTGACATACTTTAAGCCGAAATAAAGAGTTTTAAACTCTCCCAACGCATTTTATACTCAGTCTTTCAAATTTATTTCTCACTGTTGAATCCAAAAAGTTCATATACAACAATAATGACTAATCAAAGACATGTTTTGACATTCCGTCTCATACAATAAATTCGAATACTTCCGCGTTCTCCAAGTGGAAAAAATCTTCGATTTTATTTATTTTTAATCGTCGCGACGCTATTGTCACGGGCTATTAATAAGAAGCAAATGGATGAAGTTTAAGTCTGAATTTAGAATTATATTCGTACATTCCCAGACGAATGAATCGTCGGATGTTTGAATGAATGAGTCAGTTTTGGATGAATGAACATGAAATTATTTATGTTTTGATTTTGATATAAATACACAGTCTACTAAACTAGGTTAGAAGTATTTCGATAAGAAACCATTTGTTATTACTTTCATAATGTTCGTGACGCAGTGGTTAAGATGGTTAGAAATACCTGCTAAAGTAGTGAGTTCAGTGCCTATAAAGAAGAAAAATAAAAGAGAATTGTTGTAATTTCGTATGTTTATTAAAAGTCCCTGCGCCAAATACGAGACTAGTTCCTTTAAAAAATAGAATAGTGGCACAATATAAGGACTCAAACTGCTACTCATCTAGAAAGTACAACATTGTTTCGCTTTCAAAACAAAACAAGCAAGTTCTGCATTTAAAGTTTTCTGCAGATATTTGCACGTATCTTCGCACTTACATGCTAATACCGCCAAAGGCACTAGTCACTCAACTTTCATACACCTAACACTGTCATTAGTCAACTCATGTATTACGCATTTACACGTCAAGTTCTGTCATTTTTACACTAAACTACACATTTTCAAACAAGAAAGACACTGTAGAAACCACTCCACATTCTGCAAGTTTAGTAGAAAAAAGTCATATCATAATACTATGATTATGAGCACTTAAGACTTTCTTTTATTGTGTGTCACGCATTTTTGCTATAGAACATGTTACAACTTCAAAAGAAAAAAGACGTAAAGTGGTATTAGTATATAGTCGTTTAAACCCTTTTGTAATTGAAGGTGTGATGCCTTAGCTGGAAACATTAGACCTAATGATAGCGTTATGAGTATAATTGATGTGTTTTTAAGTTATTATCGCTGTGATTCTTGAAGATCAGTTACGGTCATTATTTGAGAGTTAAGCGAACTAATTGTGTTGGTATGATGATATGCATTCGTAATACTAAAGCTGTACTTGTATTTAGTATACTAATAGCTTTTTAATTCGTACTCATATTGAACATTTGGTCTGAATGCTCAGTACTCAATTACTTCTTCAAAGTTTAATTAGATTCGTAAGTTTACTTTAATCCAGCATAAACTGTAGTGAGTTTTAAAACATATTTACAAATCATGTACATTTAAATGGTTTCCACTTTTCACTTCACACTAAGAACTTTTATGAAATTAACATTACCATTTTGGACCTCTTAAATCCTCAGATTATAAAAAAATAATTCTTATTCAGCCAAATCTTTTCCTTACTTAATATTATAGAAAAATATCCAATAAACTTCACCCTGTTTTGCTTTTAAAATGTCTGGTGTCCCAGATGTAGCCTTATTACTTTAAACATTAAAAATGTTATTCAATTCAATATTCCCATGTCTTATCAATTTCACGGTAAGACAAAATTATCTCATCTCACTCAAGAATAAATTACTTATAACTCAAAATATATGTTTTCAATAATCATAACTTATAATAGTCCTTCTTTGTTAGAACTTCTACTCTTTGATAGCTCATTTTGATGCAAATGAAAAATTCCAATATTATATTAATTGAAATGGAGTTGTTTTATCCAAAATTAGTTGTTTTATTATTTTAAGGGTTTTTTTAGATTTCCCATAGTTTTGTTAATGATTTGTTTTTAATTATGTGTGTGGATGTGTTATGGTGGGAAAGTAAAAATTGATACGTTTCGGATGGTTTTAAGTTTTTATTTCGTATTAAACTCAGGTTTTTTATGAACGATTTAGATTGTGATAATTAGTATTGAGAAAGTTGATGGAGTAAAACATAGCTTAAGACATAAATATGAGGAAAAATAAATACATTTTTCATGTAATAAGATTATTAGAAAACGTGACAGATTCAACGTCATGTCGAAACAGAGTTGAGTACTTTATTGAAAATAAAAAAAAGAAGAGTTGAAAAAAAAGTTTAATTACGGGAAAAGTTTGTAACATCTTTGTGACTAAAGAAAATATTTAGCTGGCCATATTTTAATTATAAACTACCCAAACAATTTCCCATCAAACAAGTAATCAATAACAGAAAATCAGATACAATATACAATTAAAGAAATACAGCCTTCAAGGCATTTGCATATCATTCCTATCGCAACACTACCTTCTTAAGATATCGACAGAAATCTCACTCAGCCATATCAATAAAAACTAATGTTACCGATACGAGAGCCTAATTAGTAAAATCATCTTTTATCAGAGAAACTCAAGTAGGGTTATTTTACCCATTATCGTAATCATTTAAATTTATTGCTGATAAGAAAATTAAAGGGTCTAAAAGATAGTGGAATATTTAAACTAATTTCTACTTATTTATTAGATGTGTCTTCAGATTTGTCCCACGAAAGCTATCTACGTGTATAGCGTATTAAGATTTTAGTGTTATTTAAAGAGATAGATAAGTTTTTTTGTATTAATTTTATGGGTTGTTTATTAGTCTGTTATTTTAAATTGAAATATAATGAGGATGAAATTATATACTTAATATTATTTTATGATCAAAACCTGTACTGTTTGTAATAATTACAGCAATTTCAAGGTAATTAATACTATCCGCAGATTTTTATCTGAAATATTTTATGTGAAATTTTATTACTCTTGTAATCAAGTTACAACGACATTAAATAACTATTTTGAATAATTAAAACTTTATGCTGTTTACAGTAATAATAACATACTTACCAGTTATAAAAAATACACCCAAAAAAGTGTTGTAAAAACAAAAAACATATCCTAAATTAAACAACAAATAACCTCAACCAAGAAATAATGACAGAAAAAGTACGTATCCTGAAAAAACTCACCGATTCAGAACACGTGGCACAAAAAACAGTCACAAAACTGAACCTTTCACTGCCATACGGTATGACCATTCAGACCGTAGCACGCGACTGTCTCGGCATTTGAATTTATCCCGACGGGAGTATTTTTAACCTACCCCCTCGTGAGTCCACATTCTGAGTCACGAAGGGTGCCACAATCCAATGATCTCCGGTTGAGTAATTAATTAATTGTGTCTGTTGTTCTAAGGGTTAAAAATAGGTGTTAATACTAGTTGTTGTATTGGTTTCGTATGTGGTTCCTGTTAATGGACTCCTTGCAGGACCATGTGCTTGAAATACCCTTTTGAAAATACTTATATATATTTTTTTTCATCTTTGAATATTTTTGTACGAAATTTTTGACAATTATTGTGCATCGTGCAGTATGAAAAGAATGTCAAAAATGCACCTGTTGAAAGTTTTAACAGATTTGTATGAAGAGTGATCAAATAAATACTAAAAGTTGAGAAAATAAAAAGTGAAATAAATTATAAAACGTTAAATTTAGGAGACTTTACTTATGTAAATAAGGTTATAAAATTAATACCCCACATTAAACAAACATGAATGTTTATATACAGCAATTAATTCGTATTAAAATGAACATTTCAAACACGTAATAGTGATAAAGAAAACTAACATTGAAATCTTAATTAAAACCAAAATCGAAATAAAAACCAAACACGAACATTTTCACCTTAATCCAGCAATTAACTGGACAAAAATTTAAACATCGGATCAACTTATGGTAATACAAGTTTCCTAAAACAGAACACTCAAACGGACATAAAATCAATTTCAATTAAAATACTTCCACCAAATTGAACCTGAGACTGCACATTAACGCATTTTCAAAATTTTAAATCGCTCTCGTGAGGCTCAAGCCATATTAGGCTAAGTGAACAGAAAAATATATTATGACACTAACTGCAAATGGCGTAAACTAAAAGCATTTTGACTTTAATTTTAAGCTTTGTTAATTTAAAATACCCACATTTAGTTAAGTCATGAATCCCTAAACATACATTGAAAATAAAATTGTTTTTGAAAATGGTACTTTATAACGGTTAAATAGACAGGGGAAGCCATCTTGGGTTCGAATTTAGAGATGATTCTAAATTTAAATACTGAGTTGCTATTGGACGTCCGGAAATGGAGTGCATTCTGTACCGATACAAGTTTCGACATGATCAAGTTTTTTAGGGATCCGTAAAACTAAAAAAATGAACTTTTTGTTCTGTTCCTACTTTTAGATTTGTTTTGTAGTTTGGGTAAAAAACGGAGCAATCGCAAAGTCAAAGAAAAAATCTATTTATATTTTATTGTTGGCTATTCTTTCAAAACTCATAGAAAGGAATAAAAGCTTTAAGAATGAAAGGTAAAAACTACAATAGGAAAATACCCTCGTAATTGCCGTTCTATAAATGACGGCACGTGCCACATCTAATATCGCTTGAAAAAACTTAAGGAATAAATTTTCTATATGTATTTTATTCAAAGAATCTATTTAAAGAACAAAACCGTGACTGATGAGTGGTATATTGAGTACATTTTGTTTTTCCTTATTACGTATTAGATTGCATTCGTATCAGTGCTTTCTAAATCAATGTAAAATAATGGAGTATTTCTTTTTCAGCTTTCTTTTCCTTCAAATACGATGGTTAATTTTGTGTATTTTTATTAGGTCATGTGTAAAAATGTGTTTAAATCTTTAAAACTTTGTAGATGTTAAAATAATCGCCTTGTTACTGCCAATTTGTTACATTGTAAGATTGAACTGCAAAAGTGGCGTGTAGGACAATCTTCGGGTTTAAAGCTAATTTGTGTCTATTTTTGTCCTTTTTTTCTTTCTATCTATACTAATCTATACTATACTAATATTATAAAGCTAAAGAGTTTGTTTGTTTGTTTGTTTTTACGCGCTAATCTACGGAACTACTGGTCCGATTTGAAAAATTCTTTTAACGTTAGATAGATAGATTTATCGAGGAAGGCTATAGGTTATATATCATCACGCTACGACCAATAGGAGCAGAGTACCGGTAAAAAATGTAATGAAAACGGGGAAAATTATGACCCATTCTCTCTTATGTGACGCAAGTGAAGTTGCGCGGGTCAGCTAGTGTAGTACTAATAACCACATCGCTCCTTCAATGCAAAAGGGCCACAACTCAAAAAAAAATGAAAATCGTTTTATTGCAAAAATGACACCTGAACCGACTATATTTTATAGTAAAAAAAAAACCCCCATCATTTTTGCTTATATTATGGCTGCACTGACTTACTGCCCTTTTTGCATTAGCTCACTTTGACAGGTAATGTCAGTGCAAAACAGCCACTCTTTGAGTTGCGCCCGGAGATTCAACGCAAATGCTCGTCAGTTGCATGAAAAAGTGCCACAATCCAAAAAATGTCGGTGTTGGGAGCAAAATTTCAAGTTAATTTGATTATATTTTACAATACAAAACTGCCATATTTTGGAAAACGTCCTTTTTGCATTCTAACTATAGTATTTGTTACCATATTTTGTAATGCAAAAGTGCCATATTTCTGAAAACGACCGTTTTGCATTCAAACACTAGTATTTGTTATTATATTTTGTAATATAACAGTAGCATATTTTGAAATACGTCCCTTTTGCATTAAATTATTGTGGAATAAATAATCATTTTTAGCGTGCTAGAATGGGAAGGCCAGAAATATGACCGTTTGGTATGATAATAATTTTAGTTTTCGTTACAATTTTAAAAATAAAATAATACATTTTGATGCAGGCAAAGTAAAGAGGCACCCTTTCTTTTCAAATTCCTCTTTCAGGGGCAAGATCCGACCAGTCCTTTTCAAATGCGTCTAGGTCATCCCACCATCTCCATTTAAGTCTCCCGCGTTTGCTATGACCATCTTCTGGCATCCAGTTGGTAGATATGCGGGTCCACCTTTCCGAATGCATATGGATAACGTGGCCGGCTCAGTTCCATTTCAGTCAGGCGGTCTTCTCCCTTACATCGGCTATGCGAGTTTGGGAGCGCAGTATAGAATTTCGGACGTGATCTGTTCTTTTGATGCATAATGTACTATGCTCCATCGCTCTCTGGCTCTTTCTGGTTTTCCGTAAGGGACCATGTTTGGGCAGCGTAGGTAAGGACGGGTAGTAGGTATAAACATGTCGACGAGCTTTCACTTCAGTGACAGTGGAAGGTTACCCTTCATTAGCTCTTTCCTGGACCAGGATCTCTTTCAGGCACTTGTGACACGTTTGTCCAACTCTTTGTCCCGTCGGTAGTTAAAAGAGGTTATCTGGCCCTAGCAAGTGTACTCGTCGACATAGTCTATGACGTGCCCGTCTACCTCGACCCTACGTTTTGTGTTGTTGGTCATAACCTGGGTTTTTGTACGGTTCTTACTCAGTCCAATCTGAAGGTTTGCCGTGCTCAGATCTTTGAGCATTGATTCGAGTTCCGATGCCGAAAAAGAGAAGAGGACTATGTCATCTACAAAACAATGGTTTGTTAACTGTTTACCACTTACAACTATGCTTTTGATTGCCATAACACCGCCCGAAAATTTCTCCGAGGGTGCTGGTAAATAATTTGGGAGATAGCGGGTCTCCCTGTTTCACGCTTCTTTGGATTTGGAATGATATTGTTGTCTATTACTTTGATGAGTTTGATGTATGAAGGTTCGATTCTACATAGTATCTTTAAGTAGGACTTGGAAGGAGTGATGATTCTATGGCGGAATGAGTAATGCTGTCAAAAGCTTTGGAATAATCCTCGAATGCTAAATATAAAGGCTTATAAAACTCAAAAACCTTTTCTATTATCTTATTTCTTTAATACTCCTGCTGCACTCAGTCTACTCCTCACGGTACCTATTGATTGATGATGATGATTGATGTTTAATTTTACTAAATAATGAAAGTTACGCACAAAGTTGATCTCAATAATTTTACTTACTTAATAAAAAGTTAAGATTTGTTCATTTAGATTGTTTAATACAATGTTTTCCTTGTCTATTCAGTTATGGTTTTACTTAGTAATTATTATTAAACTTTTTGATATGGTTTTTTTACCAAAAAAGTACAATTAACCATTTTTATTTGTAAAACTGTGTTTAATTTTTGACATATTTCTCATAATATTGGTTCAAATTTTGAATACAAAAGGGACTTATATGCTTTTTTCTCTTAATAGGTAGCAGCTATTACAAAGTTTATTTTGTAGAAAGATAGAGCTAAAAAATACGCATCTAATGATATATTAACATCTTATATTTAATAAATAAATATATGAAATGTTATAAAAAAACAGTTTCAAAAATTTGTTTTGGCTCTCCTGTAAAATTTATAGATTTCGATTTGTGGCCCTTTTGTATTCAAGGAGCGACATGGCAAGTCAGATGCTAATATTAAAGTATGACAATCTCTTCAAAGGTGATTTGAGTTCTGAATAAAATTTAAGTATCGATTAAAATTTTAAAACTTATTTCTATCTAAAACAATATTTAGTACTAAAAATATTTTACTTTTTACTTCAAAACACCACTTTCAGTTATAATCACTAGGACAGTACAAAACAAATAAATAAACAGTCTCGACCTTTTGGCCACACCCTCTATGTCCATCAAAAGAAACAAATATTTTCTAAAAAGCATTAACTACTGTCATTATACGTCTGTCTGTACGTCAAAGTGATATGAACTATACAGGGTGTCATTAAAGTAATAATTATATATTGTTTAGACACGAATATTGTTGTTATTTTGTGATCTACGTGGATATTTTTTGTTAGATTTCTTTCCATTAATGTCGTGTAATTTTTACATACTTATATACTTAATTGTTACGCCTTATTCTTGTTGACCTGTGTGGAAATGTCGCTTTAATGAAACTATTTATCACCTGAACGAATTTAAAGTAAATTCATTTTTATGCCTACTATCACAGATCTGATCAGCGGCTAAATTAGATCCCTGATGGCTGGTCAGAAATTCTTGAAACCATCGCCGATAAATGTAGCTGAAAAATGGAAGAATAGGCTTTTATCAACGACTGGACTATAATTTCTAGTATAGTTGGTTATTCTTCGTTTATAACACTGATTAAAAAAATTGTGGATCCCAATGCCAAACACATAGCACATTATTTATGTAATTTTTGAGATGCCTTTCCAGGATTTTATTATTTTTTTGTTATTTAAGAAGACAACTCCCGCACTAAGAATTACTCTTGTGTCGCGGGGACTTATACAAACATACAAACATACAAACAACGGACACAAAGTACAACCAGACTCGGAACAATTATTTGTGGATTACACAATAATAAGATCCCGTGTGGGAATCGAACACACGACCTCCCGTCGGAATAGCAGCGGCGTGGTGGCCTAAACCACTGCGCCACAGAGGCATATGATGTGTAATAACACTAAAGTTCATATTAATAGATTGCTAGTAATATTTACTATCTTATAATCCGAGATCTCACGATCCGTTGCATTTTGGTACAACTAGTAGTCCAATAATGTTAACAGTTTGTTTCCTATACACTAATCGTTATAGTATTTTATGGCAGATGAAAAAAGTTGTTCTTTAAAGAATAACAAGTGATTCATTTCCTGTTAATGACAACTTTAAATATAGCTTTGGAAGTTTTATAACCTTGTTTAGTAGGTACAGTCACAAGCATAGATACGAACTTACGAAAGCGCACTAATTGATGCCAAAAACGTCTTTATAGTGTCTGTATATTCTACTGTGGAAAAAAATTATAATACATTTTTGAATTCTTATCATAAAAATATATATTTTTAATTGATACTTCTCCACATTTAGACAAGTAATATAAAACGTTTATAATATTTCAATTCATTGTGGAGATAAGTTTCAAAACGTGAGCGTGTTTATGCTCGCGACTGTACTTAATCTGACTCATCTTTTCGGCGAATTTATACTTCTTGATATCACGCTACCGTTTGACTGGTAAAACCCATGAGCAAGAGATCACATATTTTCCTTTTTAAGATCTTACTATTTCTTAAGATCTCGAAATTATAGTGATAGTCTTGCTAGTGCTTTAGACTCGTTTTATTTTTCCTTTTTTAATTAATGTCCTATAGTAAGTCAACCACCCTCTCACGGTAACATACAGCCACTCCAATTGGTAAAAGATCGAGAACATTTGCAGATTAAAGTATCCCAAGAAATATATCGTAATAATTTTTAATTTCCCGTTTAATATATGAAAACATCAGATTAATAAGCTTAAATTGGCAAAAGCAGCAATGGTCAAGTAATTACAACGCCCAGCTATTTTTGACTCCAAACTGCAATATTTTTAAAGTTAACCCCACCATTCATTCACAAAACACAACCAAGTTTCAAAAAACCATCCATAATTTTAACAGGTTTTTACTCTGCTCCAAACAAGGCTTATTAAAACAATTACTATGGATTATTTATTCCTACCCAGTTATTTGTTTACCGAGCTATATGGAAGCGAACGAGTTGATTCTGCTATTAAAACTAAGAACTATTGTTAAAACAATCATGTTATTAAGGTAACAATGTTTTTGAAGGGTTAAAGCGTGATGGTGGGGTACATACGGATGGATTTGTTTGTGTCGAGCTTGTTGGAAACAAAATAAACCTATTAACTGCACGTTTGGCGCAGTGGTTTAAGCGGTCACCTCGCCGCGACAACCGTAGCGCCGCGTGTGGTGGGTTCGAATCCCACCCGGGACATATCTTTGTGTGATGAGTACGAGTATATGTTCTGAGCCTGGTTGTGAATTTATCTATATAAGTATGTATTTAGAAGTATATAAGTATGTTTATCAGTTATTTGGTTACCATAGTACAAGCTCTGCTTAGTTTGGAATCAAATGACCTTGTGTGAATTGTCCCACTATATTTATTTATTTATTTATTTCAAAAAAAGTCAGATTGAATGAAACTGAATTGAGTAATTATCGTAAGTAGTAATATATGTAGTATATTGGTAACATCAATAAAAAGTAGATAGAAAAACAATGTTAACTAGTATTCTATTATGTTTGTTATACTATAAAGCAGGAATAAATAATTACCGATGTAAGAATTACTGAAGTATTTATATTGATTCACTTTCTACAATAACCAAATGCATTAACTAAACAGTCAAGCATAATGCAGATTCCTGATAGATAAAAAAGTTAGCAACGATAAGCTTTTAAAATATTTTTAGATAGTAAATAAATTGTTCTCCATGACGGGCCAAATCGCCATTGCCGATTTAAAGGACCTTGTGTCAATATAATATGGAATGACCAAAGGATTATAAATTAACATTTTAACAGCACGCAATAATCCAGATATCATTTGCAATCGGCATTTCAATCTTAATTCGACACGAGCGTGAGCGAGACATTATCTTATCAAGTTCATTATTATGCGTCAATTGCTTTAATACATTTACTTTTTATAAAAAAGGATCATTAACTTACAAGGACACATCGTTAAGTTGGAAGGCATTGTTGTCCTTGAAACGTATACTTCATTTTATTGATTTATACATAAAATATGTAAAATAAATTAGCTGTCTGTTTAACTATCTTTATTTCTTTTTATTATAATAAACAACTTTTATAAACGATGACAATAATGAGATACCAATAAAAATATACCAATAAAAATTACGTGAAGATGTTCAACGATTTATGTGTCCGTGTGTCACGAGACTTTTATTTTTTAATTTTATACCGTTCTCAATCCTTCTGGGAACGGATGTACAGGGCATCCGTTTAATCGTACACTCCAAAAACTACACTACCGACGATGAAAAATGTACAGAGTAAAATAGATTCTATGTATTGAGTGCTACAGTTGAAATTGGTTTGAGGTTTTCGAGTGATGATATCGATACTTCAACGGTGGACTGTACATAAAGTGGGCAACTTAATGACTCGCCAGCCGAAGGTAAAAAATGAAACAGATATGTACCAGATTTTATTACGTTGCGTTGTTTGAAAATATCGAGTGCCGAATCGGTTTGCATGAAAAAAATATTGATTTTTATCGACATTTGAAGGGAATACGCAACCTTTGGTGCTCACGTTTCTAAAAAACGAATATTGGATAGGTTTTATTGACTGCCCCTGGGACGCAATAGTACTGAATATAAATGTAGGCAGTATCAGTATCAAGTTCTCATTTCTGGGATGAATTTCATACAAGGGGTTTTCTGTTTTCTATTATTCTGGAGATCATAAGTTTTTGCAGTCTTACACATGAGTAAAGTGAGCCTTGTCGTTCCACTACCCTTATTTACAAGCATACAACTATTAAAATAAAACCCGACACATATCCAGAATTATTCCAAAAGAAGTTATTTTTTTCCAAAAAAAATATCGTTTTATAGCAGTCAAGCATAATTAGGTAAATATCTAATTTATTCTCTACGCTAGGTGGCCCTGAAACTCTCCCCTGCTGCAAAAACATCAACTCATTACATTGTTACCCTATTTAAGTTGGAAGCTAATGAAAAACATTGTAATAACTCTTGTTTAATTAGTTCATCGTTAAGGAGCACCTGTTGCCAAGGCTTCATGCGTGAACAATGTTCGCAGAATAAACAAAACTTTGAGGAATAACATGCGTTACAAGATAAGTATACAAGATGGATACAAGGTTCTGCTTGTCACGATTGTTGCAAAGTATGGTAAAATACCGTGCATTTTGATCTGTAGTTACCGTATTGAAGCTTATACTATGATTTTCTAGCTAAAAATTGGATTTAGTCTTGTCTAGAAAGAACTTTTACCTCTAAATTTTTCGAACTAGCTTTTAATGGATCTTACTAAATAATACATTCTGCGTCAATAGAAGCTACAAATATAAATAAAAACACTAAAAATAAAACCACTAGTCGGGTTTAGTGCAGAATAAACAATATTCTCTTCTAAGAAAGCTGTTTTAGATATCATGATAATTTCCTTCACTGATAATGCAATTATTTATATTTCACTAATAACTTCATAAAGGGAAAGGTAATTTGTATTGCTTAAGTAAGACTATTTGCACCTTAACCATTTGCATTGAAGATGATTACACCACTCGGCTACCTCTACTTGAAACCAGTAAATTCTTAATTATTGCTCTTTTTCGATGACCGGCTTAATCGTTGCACCCCAGTCAGTTTCTCATCACCTACTAGTATTAATATTGTGACAGCGGGTGTTTGTGGACGTTCCAATCAATATGTTAATGTGCTATGTTTTTTGTACCAGAAGCTCGAATCGTTTTGTATCGATCAAAGTTGTGTTGAGAAACTGGAGCTTGTAATCTTTAACTGCTGTATAAGGAAATTTTCTTAAAGACTTTACTTTTTATTATTATACATGTATGTTGGAGAGAGAGTATTGGACAGTTTACTATGGCTTTCAGGAATTGTGTTAAAGAAAAAATCATGTAAAATTAAATCGTGCAATATTTTATCACTAGGTTTTGGGTGTCAGGTTTTATATCCAGTATATTTAATAAGATAGTAATATTAACCACTAAAAAATATGGCACAATCTGTTTTTCAAATTTATTTCTTTTTTTTGTGTATTTGTACGAGATGTCTTTTATAAAATACTCCTGTACCATAAGGCTAAACAAACCAAAAATCATTCTGTCAAAATGACAAACCACTCACCCTTCTTCGTAACTCAAAAACGTAAATATTTAACACCTCATTCTCTCAAAATTGTGGCACTTCAATTTTAAAGTTTAGTGACTTAAAAATATTCATAACAAGGACTATGAATAAAACACAACAGGGTACGCATCCCTTAAACTTACTTGAAGAGATCACCCTTAATTTTGTTGCTAAGGGTGTGTTTTGGGTCTACCCTTGTGCACGACAAGTTAAAGAGGAAATAAAAGGATTTTGATTTTATAACTATAAATTCATATACCTTAAATCATTTTAGAAAAGGAATTTATTGTTAAAAACCTATACTATTTAACATTGTTATAACTCCCTTTCTGTAGTCCAAAATGTTCACTAATTCGATTCTCAAGTTAGTTACAAAAATAGGTAAAGCCTAGCAGGACCTTTATCAATTTTTATGGGAACGTTCTAATAGAAGTCCAGAGTTTGGTTACACAGTCTAGTATTTCATAACAGGCACAACTCTTTTTTACATAAGATCAATACAAGGAAGCGAAATCTGGTTATATTTTGATACATATCTGCTTATACGTTCTAGTATAACACCGGCACATCAAAATATACGGATTATGAAACAATAATCCTAGAAAGTAATTAACAAAATTGTAATACGTACTTTACAATGTTTATCGTATTCCATTATTTAAGCTTTTATTACAAGGAAAACACATTATCGTTATTAATTTCTACCTCCTTACAAAGTTATTCGACTAATTAAACCGCACTCAGAAGCACAACTATGTAAAGACAATGTAAACACAGACGAATCGATTGGAACTAATCTACTAAATCGATTGCTTACTCGATTAGAAAGGGCCGCGACGATTGAGGGGCTAATGATTTTTTTCATTTTTATATTTAATTGATTCGAAGTAACTTTCCGTTGTGAAACGAAAGGGATTATGAGTCGGTGCTTATTTCCTGCTACGTGTGGGATTGAGTGTCACTTGTGACATTTTGGTAATGTGTAGTTTTCGATACAGACACAGTTATTGCGTTTTGGTGTCAGCTGATGCTTTTTCTGCTAACCAAAATGCACTAAAAAAAATTGTAACGTAAAGTAGATACGCATTTTTTCTTCTACTCGAATACCAGACTTAACACCTTTGCCATTTGATACGTTCCTGGATACCTTGCATTGTTCATTAACTTCATCTATGTACATCCATCCGTCTTGTCATTCCTACTCATCAGCTACGAGTATCCAAGCTAAGGTACCTATTTAAATTTTTAATGTAATGTAAGCTCAATTACATAGCAGTATCTTTGCCTAGTAACTTATTTATTGTAATACATCAAATTACACTCGTAATAGTGACTATTAGTGATAATGAGGCAGACAGATTGATTTCGAGTCAATGACGAGCAATTATTCAGAAGTCGGTAAGGTAATTACTGAATTTATAATGTGGGTAGTTAAACATTTGAAAAATTAGTTACGACGACGCTCAGACAACTTTAATCATTTTTAAATAATGATTGAGAGGTTTCACATTCTTCAAACTGTAGCAGTTAGTTTAACGGAATAATTTATAAAGAAGTTTGTCTGCCAAGATTAAAAAAAAAGCTGGGCAAATAGGTAACTACCCGATGCATAAAGCGTATCACGTATGTTAAAAATTCTACATTCTGTTTTCCTTCGCCAGCCACAAAACTTGCGTGCAAGGGTCTCTACTACGCTGTTGGACTATATCAACCTCTTGAAATATGTCTCTTAAATCGAATCTTATATCAGTGAGTTAGTTTTTTGACACCTAGAAATTATGAACAGCATAGACCTTGACTGGGATTGACTATAGACGTGCTCTTTGATACAAGGAGACGCTTGTTGAATGTTATATTTATTTCTATTCCATCACATAATACCCTCCCAAAATTAAATGTTACTTAACACACCGATCTTTAACTTACCACTGAATACGAACAAACACTTTATCATTTGGTTTTTGCGCAGCAACTGTGCAAAAGTGAAACACGTTAACAGCATTTCTTTTAAACACACATATTTACAAAGGACTTTTAGGTGATAAAAGTTCTGAGAATAACTATTAAAAGTTCCCATGCGTGTTAATAGGCTATTTGCGAACTTTGGACTCAGTGAGCATACAATCTGATAGAGACGTGCTTCACACGATTTTTGTTACTAGAGTACTTTTAGGTTGATGAAAACATTGTTGTAAGTAGTTATAATTACATTAGTTATAGTGCTTTCCTTTTCAATGTGAAACTGATAACTCGTTGACACGTTGGTATTGCATTGTTATAATAAATTGGGGTAAGATGGGCATAATCTAGTTTAAAATATAAGAAAGTGTACATATAGGTATTTGAAACCAGTATTTTTTTTCTAGTAGAATACGAAACTAAAATGGGCTAGTTTATCGCAGAATTGGTGTTCTATGACCTGTGCCTATCCCAACGTGTACAAATCGTAACTTTGACGACACATCTATGCAACGTAACAACAGCTCAAACATACCTCTCTCATGCAAGACAAATACGCACTCGTTCTTATAAATAAACAGATCAATATCCAACAAAATAGATACACCTATTTAGAATGCAGGAACAAGGCTCTATAAAACAAAACTCTTCCGTCACGCTTGGCTTAAAATCCTTCCCCTGGGTCATTATTAAAAAAATAGCACCCAAACTTTTTGACAACGGAATATTCAATTTCGATTTTGTTCCAATATTAAAAACACCTATATACATAAGTATTGTCATACAAATTTCGACTTTATGTAGATGAAATAAGGTCGGTAATGTATTTGGGGAGCCGCAAATTAAATTGGTAATTCTCGTGTCAGGAAATGTCAGGCGTATCAATTGACAGTTGGAAGCTCTGTCGTGTGTTGCAAACGTAAAAAATGATACGGAAGAATTAAATGCTCTGTGGAATAGGTGTATTTGTTCGTTGAATTATTTTTTATCGTTGAAAAGAGGACGTGAAAGTGTGTGTTATCGTCTTTTTGTAAAGGGTTTTATGATTTGAGTTGTGTGATGTGTTTTATGGCTTTGAGTGGAGATATTCATGTTAGCATAGTCTAGATATTTAGCGTTCAGAGACTAGTCGCTGACCGCTACTTCTTTCGTCTAAAAAGTTTTCATCGATATAATGAGTACTTCATGCTAATACGTTTTTAATTTACCTGTAAGACAATTATCACCAGAATTCGTATCGTAATTTTCACGTAATAGGGTTTAGGGAAAGAAGAGAATCATTCCTAGACTTTTGCAAGTTGCTTTCTGATGACGTGATTGTTTCTTTCTCATAAAAACAATGCACATAACATGTGAAAACAGGGTACGCAGTACATTAGTGTGAGACAATTTAAAAATAGCTTTTTATGGCTACAAGCTTGTTGTAACGTAAAGGTTGTTTACAACTACCGATAGATGGCGTAACTAGTAATACGAACCACTTTGTTTCTCCAATCACCATTAAACAAGCTCTAATTAAAATTATTTAATTAATTAAATAAAAATAAACCAGTCCACTTAAGTGTAATAAAATTAGTTAACACTTTTCTAAGAAATGTTGTTTTATAGAACAAAAACAGGTTTTATTTTAGTATTAGTGGGGTTTACAGGAAACATGGAGTAAGGTTGTTGCACTATGAATGTTGTAGACTTCCTTGAGACTAGCATGAATGAGAGATGAATTGAAGCTCCTTTTGAAACCGGTGGATGTTATTTATTACTTTAGAATATAAAATGGTTGCAATATATCTGTCGCAGTAAGATAGATAAAGCCGTAACATAGTTATATCCCTAGGGATATAATTATATGCCGTAACATAGTTATAATGAGAGTTTGAAGATGTCGCCGGAGCCCCGCTTCGCGGGGCTCCTCCTTCTGGGTGGTTCAAAAAAAAATAACCACGAAGCTCGCTCCCACCTCAGCCTTCTAACCTAATCTACCCATGTCGGTTTGCCGAAAACTTCTTCTTTATAACTATATTACGGTATATAATTATATCCCTAGGGATATAACTATGTTACGGCTTTATCTATCTTACTGCGACATATCTATTTTCAAAGACTACTCCTGCAATAGAAATCCATTTTTAAGTTGCTGACTTTTAGAAACAGCGGGCAAAGAGTATACAGTAAACATCGATTAACTTTTTGATTAATTGTGAAGATTGATCCCTGGTAGAGCCATTGTGACAAAAACTACTTCGTCCAAGGGATTGTCAGGTTCAATATGACTAGTTGCCTTAAAAAAATTAAGAGATATGTATTTTCACATAATTTTGTGTTATAAGGTTAACATAACAAAGTATGGTCACTGCAACAAAAATATCATAGACTAAACTATGTTTTTTGCAAATACATCATTTCAAATGATTAGTTTAAAAAAATCACTTCCCCCTCATAATCAAGGTGGTGTCAGACTATACAGAAAACAAATTACACGCCTTCAGGCATCTTAATCTACTTACAAACAAGATAAACAGCTAACCACACAAGTGATTATAATAAAAAGTGTCAAAATTCGCGGAAGTCAATTAATAAATAATATTAGTTCGAATATAAATGTCATAGAGATTGCCTATAGCGATATAAATGGCGACGCCGGAAATATGACAAACTTATTATTATTTGTGCCAAATATTTTGAAGTACTGTTTCTTTTGAGTGCCAGTGAGTCTCATTAGAGGCATGTGTACATTTTTGTATTCTGTTTCCTTGTACTTTGTGTCAAAGCATTGATAATTATTTACTACTCCGTAAAATATTATTGGTAAGGAAAACTTATGCTAATAGTTTCAGAGAAAATCTTATAGTTAACGCAATTCTGATTGAGATATTGTGTGAATACAAGACTAACACTTCTGCTCTACTTCTTTACAAAATGGACTGCGACTTTAAAAAATGAAAAAGAAAAAACAGTTAAAATATAGGTATTTAGACTAAAGAATATCATTAGAATTTAGTAAACTATATGATAACTAAATTATAAATTTTCACCAAGCGAATGTTCTTTCTCAGTTCCACGAGAGCTTTTCTGTTACAAGTAAATGCTTAAGTGAAGACACATCTTAAGACTTCCGATACCAAAATATTGGTCTCGGAAATGACGCTGCAACTAGATACCGCGTTATTTTCGATTTCCTTTAAAATAATGGCATCCTTATTTATCGGAGAAATTAATCAATAGGCAATATAAAAATGAACACTTTGCTTCCTGTAACATTTCCTTTTGATGCCTTATTAATTTGAAGCGCAGTTTGATTGTGACACGATTAACGACTTATATTACATATAACCAAACAGTAGTGTTTTCGGTACAATAAGATTACAATACTGATACACTATGTATAAAAGTCATATTATTATTAAAAATACGGACAAACTCGCAACAGAAAGAACTCAAAATAAACCGGAATATCTTATTTCATTAACTTTACATATTAGACATTAATTCTCAAAGAAACGGTTACAATCTTAATCGGAATATTAACTTGAGTTTATCAATAAATGACCACCTCTAGTTCAAAGGATATCGATTACTATTCATTAATTACAATTTATAACATACTAAAATATCATATAATACCATTTGTTAAAACACCAGCCATTTTGTCAGTTATTTATTAATAATTTACAAGTTCGATAATTTATGTAAAAACCATCAAAAACAATATAAAATGAAGATATCACATGAACGAACTTTAACCTCGAAATTAATCGAAAAATCACTAATTAATTCACCGACAGTCGAACAAAAGTCGTTTCATATCAAAATATAAAATGTACGAAATCAGATAACAGGACAGAAAATAAAAAAAAACGTGTTTTTTTCGTGAAATTATATGTTTTTCTATAATTTATACGCTTGGCGCCAGAAAAGTTTTTACATTAAAATCGCGTTAGGAGTAAATTAAATAGTCGTATTTGTGTAAAGCTGGTGTCCAACTACGAGCGATTAATCATCGAATGCTTAACAGGTCATTGACCTTGTGTATGAGATATTATCTATGACATTTCGTCCTTCATAGGGTCGTTAGTTCGATGACTGTGTGATTAATTAATGAGTGTATCGTTTGTGTTTTGAGTGTATTAATATGGATTAGCATGTGTGATATTTATCATAGTAATAAAATATGATATGTGATAAATATGAGTGCCTAGAACTTTGTTTATTTAAGTCATCATTCATATCGTATGGTTAGTGGTCAACCTAGTGTCAAAGTTGTTCAAGCCGCCCGTAAGGCCTTTGACATGGCTTGACGACTGTTATCTTAGTAGACAACAACCGGGACCGACTTTTTACGTGCCCTCCGAAGCACGGAGACGCCCAGCTCAAATACCACTATGCGGTCACCCATCTATAGAATGACCGCGCCAACGGTTGCTTCACCCACAGATCTATGTCAGACCGGTGAGCGCAACTGGCTATGGGCGCCTAAGTTATTAATAGTCATCATTAAGTATACATGCAATACATATTAAGTCAGGCTTTTTCGTAAGCTTTTATTAGATTAAAAGTCACCTTGAGATATATTTTGTTGGATAGCAACAAAATATTTTATTATACAAAACGCTAATCGCTTACAGTTGAACCTCGCTAATGTGACACGAATATTTTCACAGAACAGTCATTATAAAATTGTGGCGTTATTTTGTAAAGGTATAAGCAGAGATGTGTTTAAATAACATTTTGCGTGGTATAATAATGTTAGGTACAATTTTTATATCTCGTTACTATTTATCATTGATATTTTCTTACATATGATACTAAGAACCAGTTTACAGCTTATTATTGAGTGTCAGATAAAATCCCTGCTAGATAAAGTGACGGCAAATTTATGAAAACAACCGTAAAAATTCCACCTATTTAATCTATATCCAGGTAACCGAGGCATATAATTGAAGACTCATAAAATATAGTAATTATTATTTTCAACGTTGCCATATCGATGCAAGATTATTCGCAACATCGTGGCACTAGTCATAGTTATCTTATGTCTGTTAGTTAGTTAAACTGTCAAAAAGTATCATAATAATATCAAATTTTATAAAACAACTGTCAAAAAATCCATCTGATATACAATTATTCAGTCATAGTGTAACCGGGCAATAAAATTGAACACTCGCAAACCGCGATTATTATTTCAAACATCGACACTTCGATACAAGATGTCGCCAATTTGCCAATGACACTAGTTCGATACCATCGTTATCTCATAACTGTCAAGTATCGTATCGAATATTCTATCGATATCGCATAATGTAAAGACGTCTTATAACGATTATCTCAGTAGAAATAGCTATCTTTAATGCTTTAATGTCCTGGGAACAACCAATACGGTGTTGTTTAATTAAACGGGAGCCTCTTAAAGATGTTGTAAAGTTTTATGCCGTGATTATATGCTTTTTGTATAGTAGTAGGTTGATATGAAAGTCAATGAAAGACGTAAATCTCTTTGGCTTCAAGAATCACAAATAAGTACACGGTTCATTAGGTTTCTTTCAGTGAGCTCGTGAGGTACCCAAATATCGAGCTTTTTTGTGCAGAGAAAAGATTTTATTACATGTTCATACATACTATAACGCGAAAAGACTTTTTCCCCGACCTAATATATATGTCGGCGTTGCGGGTTCATAATTGATATGATATGACGGAGGGGTGTGGGTTCTCTGGGTTTTCTTCCTCCATCACCATAGGTACTCATTGTGATTAACCTATTCATCGACTGTGGGCGTCGTGGGTAGTGTCAGATAGATAATAAGTCACACTCGTACAATTGAACACGTTATATTTACAAGTAGGTACAGTAAACAATAGTTATCACGTTATTATTCGTAATACAGAATGCGCGATGGTTCAGTGTCGTCCACGCGCCATTCCCGTCCAAACAGAAGAGAGTCACATCTGTCAAATTCGAACAACGCGCGTCACTAACTCCATCGAACGCCATTAGATGACGTTGGCTTCCTGCATACGACCTCATTCCGACCAAAGAGTCGTAATACTCTTTCAATATTCCGACACGGCCATCCTGCGTGCACACGTCCTCGTGTGATGGTCACTATGTGAACAAAATATCTCACGACAGAACATTGTCACACTCGCTCGGTCACTTCTGACCAAACTCTACCAATTACTGGGTCCATCTCAATAACTCTACTTAAAGCTTAACTTGAATCTTAAATTAAATCTGAATTTATGAACAAACATTTTACATTGGGAAACAGTAAGTATTCAAAATAATTCCATTAACAACTGTCGGCCTGAGTCATGTACCAAAGCCGTTCGAATCAACCTTTACAGCTTTACAGCTACTGTACAAATACTTAGTTGACAGTTATCCCCGAGTAAAGTTTCTAACACCACGGCTCTCCAGCCGACGAGCAATCACATTGCTCACACGTGCATCCCTCTTGGACTACACTACGGTCTCCACAGACCACAACTTTCTCCAAGGTCGAACCACTCAATACGGTCTCTCTACACCACGACCTCCGTCAGTTTTAAACGCTCACCGCGCACCCACGGACCACTTGAGTTGCCTCAAGAGATACCGATTTCCACCGGGCTACGAATACGTATTAACAACTGATACGGTCGAACACAATACGGCCAAAAGAAACCTTCACTCGTTTGAATACCCTCACCACAAACTCATCAATCTCATTATCATCAAAATCTATATCGACTGGTACATGACCTCTGACCTCTCAAGTGGAATAAATGTCTAGTGTATCATTTCAATAATTTATTTTCAAACCTTAATTTTACTATGCCATTTAAGAAATTACACAAACAAACAACTGACTCTGCCATAACTCATTTCTGGACTACTAATGTACACCGTAACTAAGTCATTTCTGTAACCATAAAATGCGTCACATTCGCAAGCACATTCAAGTCAACTTTGTGACCACAAGTGCCTTGTAGCAGTCATCCCTGTGACTTAGAAATCAACAGACAGTCATCCCTGTGACTTAGAAATCAACAGACAGTCATCTCTGTGACTCATAATCAATAGCTAGTCATCCCTGTGACTTAAGCGCACCACATACGCACACATACATCAACCATGTGTTTCACAAATTTATAGACATCCCTGTGACTATAAAATCGACTGACAGTCATCCCTGTGACCATGAAATTTCAGTGATACGGTCATCCCTGTGACCATGAAATTACAGTGATACAGTCATCCCTGTAACCATGAAATAAGAAAGATACAGTCATCCCTGTGACCATAAAATAACACAATAATACAGTCATCCCTGTGACTATCAGATAACACAATGATACAGTCATCCCTGTGACCATGAAATAACACAATGATACAGTCATCCCTGTGACTGAGACTTAACACAATGATACAGTCATCCCTGTGACTGAGACTTAACACAATGATACAGTCATCCCTGTGACTGAGACTTAACACAATGATACAGTCATCCCTGTGACTGAGACTTAACACAATGATACAGTCATCCCTGTGACTGAGACTTAACACAATGATACAGTCATCCCTGTGACTGAGACTTAACACAATGATACAGTCATCCCTGTGACTGAGACTTAACACAATGATACAGTCATCCCTGTGACTGAGACTTAACCTAAAATAAACATTGATCGATCAAGAACACTCACGGCAGTGTCAACTGATGGCTCTAAAGCTTTTTCAGTATTACCGGTAGGTTCTCATTTAATTCAAGCTTCATTTTAGCTTCTGGCATTTTCTAACCTTATCATGCAGAGACTTTAAAACTTTGAGTTAGTAACAATATTCATCCAAAATCTCAATAATTTCAAAAAGGCTCTTTGAACTTGTTATCTAATACTTTTCTAAAATTACCGCGCATAATTCTATACTCAACTTAATCAACATAATCTTTAGTTCATCTTAGGTCAAACATGTCGTTAACCCGTAACGAAAAACACAAAATGCTGAGCGCATTTGTTAAAGTCTAGTCCTGTACTTTCCACTGCTTTCCAGTTATATCAGTCACAATAGAAGTTAAATTAAAGTGAACTCATTGAAGCGCATCACTACAAACTATGTCTGACCGAAAAACACGTCATAAGACTTTTGTTTAATTACTTCCCAGTACACGACATAAAATCTGTTCTGTACTGAACACTCGTCTAACGTCTTTGACCAATACCAGTCATAACAACAACATTATTAGAACGTTTACCACTAAACGTTGGAAAACTTTATATTACCAACAAGCGTTCAGCACAAGAATCATAAGCAAAGCGTAACGATTCACCTTTATGGTCATATGTACTCGATGGTGGTTGCACGACGCATACATCAATGCAGTGCTCGCTCGGCTCCCCGTCGGCACCTGGCCTGCCGCCGCCGCTACTGCCGCTACCACCGCCAGCGTTGCTACCGCCGACGCCATGGCCGTCGCCACAGCCGCCACCGCAGCCGCCAGCGCAGCCGCCAACGCAGCAGCCAACGCAGCCGCCACTGCAGACGCCACTGCAGCCGCCACTGCAGCCGCCAGCGCAGCCGCCAGCGCAGCCGCCACCGCAGCAGCCGCCAGCGCAGCCGACACCGCATCCGCATCCACCGACGACGCCTCAGCCGCCACCGACGTCGTCGCCGCGCCGCTCGTGCACAGGACGGCTATGTGGCCAGCACATTTGTAGCACACCATGGCCGCTGGTTGTTACGGTGCTTACTCCAACGATGATGTATATCGTCTTGCTCGCTGTTAGTTCATTGGTTTACTTGATTTTGCTTCTCTGTATCAATAGATCGTAGGCAGTTCTTCACAATAGGTTGTTTTTGAGGTTAATGTCATTGTTCTTATTTTGCTCCTCAAACATAGCTCGCCAGTCTTCACTTTTACTATCTGACACTGATCCCACTTCTGATGTCGGCGTTGCGGGTTCATAATTGATATGATATGACGGAGGGGTGTGGGTTCTCTGGGTTTTCTTCCTCCATCACCATAGGTACTCATTGTGATTAACCTATTCATCGACTGTGGGCGTCGTGGGTAGTGTCAGATAGATAATAAGTCACACTCGTACAATTGAACACGTTATATTTACAAGTAGGTACAGTAAACAATAGTTATCACGTTATTATTCGTAATACAGAATGCGCGATGGTTCAGTGTCGTCCACGCGCCATTCCCGTCCAAACAGAAGAGAGTCACATCTGTCAAATTCGAACAACGCGCGTCACTAACTCCATCGAACGCCATTAGATGACGTTGGCTTCCTGCATACGACCTCATTCCGACCAAAGAGTCGTAATACTCTTTCAATATTCCGACATATATATAGTTGAACTACATGGTAAGATGCTGTTAACTGCACTAAAAGTATGTATCATTATTCATAGATGATTGTATGAATGCCTCCGTGATACAAATGCTTTTTAATTTCGAGGGATCTGATTTTGATTCCCGGACGAGACAAAAGATTTTCAGAATTACCATTTTCTTAAAACTATCAGCCTGTCTACGGGTTATATTTTTTTAGAAAGGTAATTTTTTATGGATTATTAAAATTAACTTGCCATTAAATTGCTTTTATGTCATTGCAGCAATTATTTAATACGAAATTCTACATACCTCAAAGCGAAATTAATTAAACCAACAGGATATTAAAAAATAATCATCCTTGACATTCCGTACGAAATTGTTTCTAAAACAAAATAAAAACCTCAAACACAATTAAAATCTAATAAAAATAGCAGGTTGCCATATAACACCCACACGCGTAATAAATTATCTCCGTCCCGCTCCCCCCTATGGAGGGGGAGAGAGAGGTAATAGGTTCGTGTCCCTTGAGACTAGTCTTGATAGGAAGCCGGGCCAGATCTATTTTTTATGATCCACGGGCAATATATTAAAAGAACGCGAAATAACGGTATTTTCAAATTAAAATGGACTGTATCTTATTTCCTGCAGATTGGAAATTGAGCATAAATGTATGCATATATTCAAGTATTTAAATGTAAATAACAGTCTATGTTCCTATGGACCTTAAAGATGTATGACAGTTGAACTAGGAGAGGTAAGATTCATGGTTTTAATAGACGGGTTAACTTATAAAAGGAATACTAGAATATTTTTAGTTTTTACGTATAATTTAATAACTAAACTGCCGTTATTTAACCTTTTATTGCTGTAGAAATACTTAAAAAACTAGAATTTATCATTACATTTGAATAAAAATACAAAAAAAAATTAAAGAACTATAGAAATACAAAATATACAACAGCCTCTTGATAGTCTCCCCCATAGGAAAACGGCGAGAATTTATATATGAATGTAATATTTTTATTACATAATGACTCAAGTAAAGACTTAACATTATAATATTATCGTCTAAAAGCCAACAAAAACAAATCACTCTTAATACTCTACTTAAGCACTTACTATCCATAAAGCGCAGATCCTTTCAACTAGATCGTTAAAACGCAATTGGCTTGCCCACCTACGAGGGTGCAAGCCGGCCTAATTAAATAATCTGCACCGAGTTTATGTGAGAAGGAGTGAATGATTTAATTATGCAGTTTCTTGTAGACTTTTTGTCTGATTTGTTCGACGTTTGCTACTGTTGTGGAATTAATTTTATTGATGTATTTCTTTAGGCCGGCTTTTCACTATACGATGTAATTTATTTTTTATCTTCAGTTGCAGTGGAAGCGGCATGTTATTATATTATCGCACAGTGTGAGCAGTCTTGAACAAAATGTATTATTGATGTTTAAAATTTTTATTATATTTTATACATTCTACTTGGAAAATATGCCAAGATATATAAATCTCATAGTCAAAGGCATAAGCCGGCTTAATTTTACTGGATTTAGACGTTCATCGACGACATCATCAAAATCGACTATCTATATATATTATGTATATAGTTGATTTACAATTTAGTTATCTAAACCTGGGATTTAAGTCAGGGAGGTCACGTATCAAGTTTATCCTATGCGAAGAGCTTCCAGTAAGCTTGAACAACTACGCCATGAGCTGGCAATTTTAGTTATTTTTAGAAAAATCACTTGGTTTTGTAAAGAGATAAAATAATTTTAGTGACGAAGGAATTCACTTTAACGAACATATTACATTCAAGACCTTTCCGCCTTAAGCAAGCCTATAACAAGTTTCCTTTACATAACTAACAACATACGTTATTTAATCGTTATAAAACAAAACAAAAATGCTAAACCTTCAAGAAACAATTGATGGTTATCGGTAAAAAGCCGTACATGCGAATATTTTTTTTCTTATTCGGTATTATTCACACTTGACACCTGTTTGGCTGGATAGCTTTGCATTTAGGGTTCCGTAGTTAAAGGGTTTTTGTAACGTAAATTATCAAGTAAAGCCGCTGTATTTTAGTTACGTTAAAGTTTTATTAATGAGATTGACGCTTTGTTAGATTGATAAAAAGTTTTAATTAAGGTTATGATTTGAATATAAGAGATTGTTTTTGATACGACAATTCCTTTTAGTAGTAGTTTGTAGACTACAATTTGAAGACTAAAACACAGTAAACCATTTCTTAGATAGATTTTCACTTTATTTTCCTTTGCAAAAAAAGTAAAATAATTCTGTAGAGTTCATATACGAACTAGAGTTGCTTTTCGAATACTTTTAGCTATCTTGCGTTTAATTCAATATAAAAGACCATGCAGAACCCGGCTTCACACTGGAAATCAAACCACCCACCATTTTTCAATAAAGTGACGAATCACGAACAGGTTTAACAAACAGTATTATATGGCGTGCGGTTAATTTTTGATTTCTGCACTTTCAAACCAACGTACGAATTACAAAATAAGTGCCAAGTGCGATCAATTACTTGCCAAGGCTTTTTGAGTTTTATTTTTAAGTTCAAGAAAATGTATTTTTAGCAAAGGTTGACGTGTTAAAAAAAGTTTTTGACATTCGACCTTTTATTTTTATAATGAGGTGTTATTATAATATGATTATAGGGTTTTGTGGCTGATGTAATAATATATAATGTACATGAAATGAGTGTATCGTTAAAATCGATATATTTTTAACGACAAGTAATCGAAAAACATAAAAGTAAGAAGCACATTACCGTCTTGTAAAATTGCATCCAGATTAAGATGGACTGTTTAGCAGATAAAATTGAAATAAAATTTTGACAATATACTATTTTTGTTGGTATTATTGTTTTTGCACGCAATTATATACAAAAAAATATTAGAACTTTCAGATAACATTAATATTGTCCTTATTACAGAACAAGTCAATATCCACAAAAAAAATGTAATCACGGCGTTATTGAAAACAACAAACAGAATATTTCTTCTTTTAACCCATAAAAAATGCCTTGGTTCATTCCTATAAATTTTAAAAATAATATACCATTATAAACCATTATATCAAAATCACTCAAAACTTTGAACCACAAAGTAAACCAAACACAAAGAAAAGCCTAAAAACGAAATCACAAAATTAATTGAAAACAATAAAGCTTAAATTTATAAAGTAGTGACATTAAGGAGGTCGTTTAATTTAAAGTTTATCTTACATTTGATCACTGACCACACAGGGAGATATAAAAACAGATTACGACGCTACTTTGTGAATAAACCTTTTAAATTGCACTTAAATTAGGATATAAAGAGTTAAGTATCCTATTAGGGAGATGGTTTTGTTTTGTGAATCTTCGCACTTTCGCATTGTGATTATTTTCTTGTACGACATAGCGATTTTATATAATTTTTGGATTCTAAAATACAACTTTTTATAATATATGTCATCCTATATGTAAAATTTGTTAGTTGCCGTACTCTTCCGAAACGGCTTGACCGATTATCATGAAATTTTGGGAGCATATTGAGTTGGTCCGAGAATCGGTCAACATCTATTGTTCATACCCCTAAGTGACACTACTTTTTAAAATTTATGTGGCAAAACAATGTTTGCCGGGTCACCTAGATTAATATATAAAAGTGTTTTGTTTGCCCTTCTATATCGAATATATGCATATTTAAGGTTTTATAGTTTATCTTCCAGGATTATATATTCTATAGACTATATTATTATATTCTTATTTAAAGACAATAAGTTCCACAACCGAAGCTGTGAAAGTTGTTATAGTTTAAAGAAATGTGATGAGTAAGATTTTTATCAACCACCTATAAAAGAAAAAACAAAAAATATATATATATAAGACTGTTATCTGCATTGCACTATACAAAATCATTATCTCCAGCTGTTATTGGAACGTTTAAAGATTATGCCTGTATGGATATAAGAATATTATAAGTTCAGCTTTTAAAAGTCTTCATTTACACTGACTGGAATTTTTGTACATTACAATATTTTATAACGGGTCTTTTTGCGATAAGAATTTCAAGAGAAACGGTACCGTTTTGTTTGTGTACTTCTTGGTAATATCATACAGACTTTAGTTTTGGGTCAACTGTATCCGTTTGAGCTTTAACGGGTAGAGTATCTTCGAGATAAAATGGTAGCAGACGAATTAAGAAATCTGCTAAAATCACATTGTTATTAAGTTAACCAATTCTTCCGAAGATAGGTTTGGATTGGAATATTTTTGTTCAAAGACGTCACTTTTTTTTTCTCGATTATTTTTATTCTTACGACTGTACTTTGGCTATACAAGAGTCACATATAACAATGAGCTGGGAGGCTATCTACCACTGATTACCATACTACCATTAATATTAATTATAAACTATCGTGGCTTGTACTCATAGTCAATTGCTTAACGGGTTTTAATAGAGATGATGGGGTTACTCTGTGACCAAGACCCGTGAAACTCGGTTGAAACGTCGGGTAACAAATAAGGTATCATACATAACCTTAACAATTGTCATTGCGTCTAAGACCAGTTTAGTAATTTAATATTTATTACTACTTTAATGATAATTGAATATTTAAAAAGATATTCCTAGCTAAAGTTCCGAGTACACTATAGCAATCTAACAATATGTCCCTGAAACTAGACAGAATGTCTATAGCGAATGTAGTAGATGTTTGTCTAACAATTTGAAGGAGCGACGCGTTGAAGGACTCTTTACTTGAAGAGGTCTTGATACAACCTGTCTGTGTCCAGCTTGCGGTGCTGTGGTTTTGAATACACGGTTAAAGCAGGTTTTTTACTTGTATACTACAGGTATACTAAAATAGAATAGTAAAAAGTAAATATAATAGTGTAAGGTGATGAAGAATGAAAATTTTATGTGTTATTGAGAAGCTTTGGTTGTAAATGTAATTATGAAACTGTTGGATGATCATTAAGTTACATTTTAAAAGACACAGACCTCTTTTCTATGGTTTTTCAAGATTTCTCTTAAACTATCCCAAAGCTAAGCAGAAGTGGCCAAAACACCGTACACTTTTCTCTATTACTTTTCAATAGAAATGTATCCCATATTAATTTATGAAAGTTTGAGGTCCTAGTTAAAGTTTTTTTATAAACTTAATTTAAAAGATACGAAAAAAAATTGCTCAGTTGCTTCACACGACCTCAACCAGCCATTTGTGTATTCGAAATGTATTTTCGCAAATGTTGGATATAATAATAAACTCAAATAATTGTCACTGATTAAACCCGTGACTGTTTTGTTTCACTTACTGGAATCGTACAATTAATAATATAACATTTTAGTACAATTAATATAACGATATGACCACTATTTTATGCGAAACCATTATTCCGATGTTTCCTGTATCCAATGCAAATTATATGATTAATTGTTATTTTATTAATGTAGGTGCAATATGACTCTTATTTATTACCTTTCCATTGATTTATGAGAGCGATTTGAACATTTAATATTAAATTATTTGACACCTTATCCAACAAAATTGACATCACGTCAAGCCAATAGCAATGCCTTCGAAAGGTTGTGCCTTTGATTCCTAAACGGATCAAACATTTGTGGGATCCACACATAGTTGTCTTGGATCTGGTTGTACTTTTTGTCTGTTGTCGCGGGGACTTTTAATGGGGACTTGTATGTTCGTAAAAGTCCCCGCGACAGAAGAGCAGTTCTTAATGCGGGAATTGTCATTTTGATTAAAAATATCAATAGCAAATACAGTTCTAGTCTTAGGAATCTTTTTGACAGAATAGATAAATACATGATAACTTTAGCTCGTAATTCAAGGAAGCGACCCGTGAGTAGTATACATGTCTGTCCAATGTCCATTGCTTGGCTTACTTATGTGCAGGAACTAAACCAAGTCCTCATTTGGTAGTCAAACGCTAGGCAAGTTATTATCTTATGTAAAGAAAGACGAACTCTGTACTTGAAGTATAATTGATATATGTGTTATAACTGTTGAACTAAACAGAGCAAGAAAAACATATAAGGTACAACTGCTGCTCGTCCTTGCATACTGTAAAAGTCAGTAAAGGGTTGAAAGAATTTTGTAGGCCGTGGGCTGACCTCCTATCCCTATTTTTACCAATATTTTTATCATTATAAAATACCTTCTAAATATTGTCAAATATGGCATAGTGTAGCTTTATAGCCTAGCGGTGTTCCGCCTAGCTTAAAAACAAAGGTGTCTTGAAACAAAGGTGAAAACAAATAAATAAAAATTCAAAAAACGTTCTGTTATAATTGACCGTAAGAAATACCTTACAAACGCTTTAAAATTCAAAGATAAAAAAGTAAATAGGCACTTTTCACTTTTTTCCTTCAAAAAGTTCTAATAGAACATTCTACTCTATTAGCAGCCCCAATAACCATAAAAGCTATATTTTACAAAAGATTCTAATCATAATAATGCCTTTTTGTAAACCAATTTTTTTCTTTACCATGATGCGTTGTGTTAACCCTAACGCATAACTTCTGTCGCTTTATAGTACTTCGGTGTAACTCCCAGTCGTAAGTTTTAACGCACTCCGAACAAAACTGGTAGCTAAATGACGGGTTGAGACGTCGCAAAACATTGCAGGCTATAAACTACCACACAACTTCCCAATTCAAACCCAACCTTATATCAATAACATAAAGCGTAATATCCATTGAATCTTCCACGGAGGTTATGCCGTTTCAGATATTGAACGCATGGACGACAGCCACGCGAACGCTCGAGAACCCTAAAAGCCGTTTTGGATTTTATTCCCTGGAAGTAAGTGCCAATTTTGGTTGAAAGGGAAACAGTGTATAAGACGTTTTATATCAGAGTAATGTCGCCACGCGCAAAGTACTTGCGGGGACTCAACTGGTTTTTTGTTTTTATGTATTTTTCTTTTATTTTTTTGCATTTTTTATTTTTACGATGCGTCGCCGCAAACCTTGGGAATTTATATTTTTTTCATGTTTTACGCTATTGTTAAAAAAGCTCATATTTTATACACGCGTTTTGAATGTTAAAATATGAGTTGTCGCGATCATAATTTTTATTTTGAGTCAAAAA